>NC_089253.1:26488553-27119918 GCF_963930625.1 Muntiacus reevesi | reverse complement strand
GGACTATAAAGAAAGGTGAGTCCCGAAGAATTGATGGTTTTGAACGGTGGTGTTGGGGAAGACTCTTGAGAGTCCCTTGGACTGCAAGGAGATCCAATCAGTCCATCCTAAAGATAAGCCCTGGGTGTTCATTGGAAGAACTAATGTTGAAGCTGAAACTCCAATACTTTGGCCACCTGATGCAAAGAGCTGATTCATTTGAAAAGGCCCCGATGCTGGGAAAGATTGAGGGTGGGAAGAGAAGGGGATGACAGAGGATGAGAAGGTTGGATGGCATCACCGACTCAATGGACAAGGGTTTGGCTGGACTTTGGGAGTTGGTGATGGACAGGGAGGCCTGGCATGCTGTGGTTCACGGGATCGCAGAGTCGGACACGACTGAGTGACTGAACTGAACTGAATAATGAGCAATGTTGAGAATCTTTTCATATGCTTGGTAGCCATCTGTAGGTCTTCTTTGGAGAAATGTCTGTTTAGGTCTTTCCCCCACATTTTGATTGGTTTTTTTGTATTTCTATTATTGAGTTGTATGAGCTGCTTGCATATTTTGGAAATTAATCCTTTGTCGGTTGTTTCATTTGCTATTATTTTCTCCCATTCTGAGGTCTGTCTTTTCAGCTTGCTTATAGTTTCCTTTGCTGTGCAAAAGCTTTTAAGTTTAATCAGGTCCCACTTGTTTACTTTTGCTTTTATTTTTTTACTCTAGGAGATGGGTCATAGAGGATCTTGCTTTGATTTATGTCATCAAGTTTCTGCCTATGTTTTCCTCCTTAGGTCTTTAATTCATTGAGTTTATCTTTGTGTATTGTATTAGGAAATGTTCTAATTTCATTCTTTTACATGTAGCTGTCCAGTTTTCCCAGCACCACTTATTGAAGAGGCTGTATCTGCCCCATTGTATATTCTAGCCTCCTTTGTCAAAATAAGGTACCCATAGGGGCATGCATGGGTTTATTTCTGGGCTTTCTGTCTTGTTCCATTGGTCTATATTTCTGCTTTTGTGTCAGTACCATGCTGTCTTGACAACTATAGCTTCATAGTATAATCTGAAGTTAGGAAGGTTGATTCCTCCAGCTCCATTCTTCTTTCTCAAGACTGCTTTGCCTATTTGGGGCCTTTTGTGTTTCCATATGGATTGTGAAATTTCTTGTTCTAGTTCTGTGAAAAATGCCATTTGTAATTTGATGGGGATCACATTGAATCTCTAGATTGTGTTTGGTCATATAGTCATTTTCACAATATTGATTCCTCCTACCCAAGAACATGGAATAGCTCTGCATCTGTTTATGTTGTCTTTGATTTCTTTCATTAGTGTCTTATAATTTTCTCTGTATAGTTCTTGTGTCTCCTTGTAAGTTTATTCCTAGATACTTAATTCTTTTTGTTGCAATGGTGAATGGGATTGATTCCTTAATTGCTCTTTCTGGTTTTTCATTGTAAGTATATAGAAATGCAAGTGATTTCTGTGTATTGATTTTGTATCCTGCAACTTTGCTAAATTCACTGATTAGCTCTAGTAATTTTCTGATACTATCTTTAGGGTTTTCTATGTACATTATCATGTCATCTGCAAACAGTGAGAGCTTTACTTTTTCTTTTCTCATCTGGATTCCTTTCTTTTTCTTCTCTGATTGCTCTAGCTAAGACTTCCAGAACTATGTTGAATCATATTTGCAAAAATGGACATACTTGTCTTGTTCCTGGTCTTAGAAGAAATGCTTTACGTTTTTCACCATTGAGACTAATGTTTTCTGTAGGCTTATCATATATGGCCTTTCCTATGTTGAGGTAGGTTCCTTCTATGCCCATTTTTGAAGAGTTTTAATCATAAATGTGTGCTGAATTTTGTCAAAGGCTTTTTCTGCATCTATTGAGACCATCATATGATTTTTACCTTTCAATTTGTTAATATGGTTTGGTAATATTAATATGTTAATATTGATTGATTTGCATATTATAAAGAATCCTTGCATCCCTGAGGTAAACTGAACTTGATCATGGTGTATGAGCTTTTTGATGTGTTGCTGAATTCTGTTTGCTAAAATCTTGTTGAGGATTTTTGCATTTATGTTCATCAGTGATATCGACCTGTAGTTTTCATTTTCTGTGTGTGTTGTCTGTCTGGTTTTGGTATCAGGGTGATGGTGGCCTAATAGAATGAGTTTGGAAGTGTTCATTCCTCTGCAATTTTTTGAAAGAGTTTTAGAGGGATGGGCATTAGCTTTTTTCTAAATGTTTGATAGAATTCTCCTGTGAAGCCGTCTGGTCCTGGGCTTTTGTTTTTTGGGAGATTTTTGATCACAGCTTCAATTTCAGGGCTTGTAATTAGGTTGTTCATAATTTCTATTTCTTCCTGGTTTAGTCTTGGAAGATTGAGCTTTTCTAAGAATCTGTCCATTTCTTCCAGGTTATCCATTTTATTGTCATATAGTTGTTCATGATAGTCTCTTCCTGTCCCTGCTTTCATCTCCTTACTGGTAAACACTAGTTTCTCTATGTGTGAGTCTGTGAATGTTTAAAATTAATGTTAAATTCCAATTAAGATAGTGGAGTTTACCTATGGGAGTCAGGATATAGAAAATGCTTCCCAAATGAGAGAAAATATGAAGAAATCAGAGGAGAGGGTGGGCAGAAAGAAGGCAGGAAGGAGCAAGAAGCAGTCTCCCAGCCATGCAGAGAAGGGAATATTTCCCACCTCAGGTGGGTGAGCATTCATAGGGCTCCTCTCTGGGATTCATAACAGCTTACTTTTAAAACTAAGAAAGAATAGTAGCATTTGCCTTAAAACATTTTTACTCTCAGAAGTTTCTGCATGGCAGCCTTTATGTCCTTATTTCTCAAACTGTAGATCAACGGGTTCAGCATGGGGATCACTGCAGTGTAAAACATGGAGTTCATGTTCTCTTGTGCCAGGGAACTGGCTGTTGAGGGTTTCAAGTACATGAAGGTGGTCATTCCAGAGAACATCCCCAAGGCTGCAAAGTGGGAGCTGCAGGTGCTGAAGGCTTTAGACCTTTCCTCTGTGATGCTGATGTGGAGGATACTGGACAGGATGAAGGTATAGGAAACAAGGATTTTTAAGGTGGTGACTATGATGTCAAATCCAGCCAAAAAGAATACTATCATGTCAATAGGATAGGTGCTAAAGCAGGAGAG
The DNA here is from genome assembly GCF_963930625.1 of Muntiacus reevesi. Lineage (NCBI taxonomy): Eukaryota > Metazoa > Chordata > Mammalia > Artiodactyla > Cervidae > Muntiacus > Muntiacus reevesi. The sequence continues at coordinate 27,116,762 of NC_089253.1, read as the reverse complement.
CTTCATAAGGGCAAGTATGTCACGGTAATAATGACTGATGAGTATCTCACAATAGGACAGTTTCAACCTGATGCTAGTCTCTGTGGTTGAGCCAGTGAGTGACATGACATAGACCCCAGCCAATAGCAGGAAGCAGGCTCAATGAGACATGATGACACTGTAAAGCAAAGGTCTTCAGATGGCAACATAGCGGTCATAGGCCATCACTGTCAGCATGTAACACTCAGCAATGACAAACACCAGGAAGAAGTAGAGCTGGGGCATGCACCCTGCATAGGAGATGGTATTCTTCTTGGACACAAAGTTCACCAGCTTCTTAGGGGTAATGACAGAGGAGTAGCAGAGATCCACGAAGGACAGAGTACTGAGAAAATGGTACATGGGGGTGTGAAGCTGAGCATTCAGACAAATCAATGTTATCATGCCCAGGATCCCTATCACGGTGACCAAGTAGATCCCAAGGAATAGGAAGAAGAGGGGGAGCTGGAGCTCTGGTTGACTTGTTAAACTTTCAAGAATGAACGCTGTCACTGTAGAGTGATTTTCTGTAGCCATTCACATCGGATTGGGGAAACTGTGGGGACGAGAGAGAAGAACTGCATGGAAGGCTACATCTTGCACTGCTTGGTGAAGCTAGTTTGAACTTCTGAAGCCAGCTGAATGACTCTGGGATCCTTCGTGATGAACGATTCCTCATCCTGTTGTTTATTTTGGGAGAAATATCAGACCCTGTGTATATTGAGGATCATGGAGATGTGAGGAAAAGGCGGGCAAGATATAGAACATTTACCTCTTTCTTGTTTTTCAAATGTCTTAGAGCAATAGGTCTTAATGTCTAGTCCGTGGATCAGCATCATTGGCATCACCTGAACATATTAGAGATACAAATTGTCAGGTCTCACCCCAGTTACCAAATCATAAACTCTGAGATGGGGCCCAGTGATCTGTGTATCATACTATCTCCAGGTGAGGCTTATGCAGGAGCAAGTCTGAGAGTCTCAATCCTGTAGGTAATAAGCAGTAGAATTAATATTAGAGATATGTTTTCTTTCAGAAATGAAATTCTATCACTTCAACAAGTCCTAAATATTGACTTAATGTGAACATATAGTAATCTGTCTCAAACTGATGCGGTGTCAGGGGGATATGGTAGTTACAACAATATCATTGAGTTACAAGTCAATTACTGAATTGAAAGTTGAGGAAATGAATGACATCAATCCCTAAGGTGGTTGTAAATGTAATATGGGTAATTACATATAATGCATAATTATTAGTTTTCAAGAAGTCAGTTCTTATAAAAATGTGAAATGGCACTACATTTAGTTGCTCAATCATGTCTAACTCTTGGGACCCCATGGAATGTAGGCTGTCAGGATTCCCTGTCCATGAATTCTCCAGGCTAAAATACTGGAATGGGAGGCCATTCCTTTCTCTAGGGTTTTTTTTTTCTGACCCAGGGGTGAAATCCAGGTCTCTTGCATTGAAGGCAGATTCTTTACCGTTTGAGCCACCAGAGAAACCCCTAGGTGCCTGGAATTTGTTCTTTTGTCCTTATTTTTTTTATTGGACTTCAGGCCCTAAGTCAATCGTTCTCGATATTTCTTGCATATTATAATCTCCTGGAGCATTTAAAAATTATTGGTGGCTATGTTCCTCCCATAGAGGTTCTGATGAATTCATCTGTGGTGAAGTCTGTACCCTAGCACCTTGAATAGTCCAGAGTAAATGCTCAATAGCTGCTTTAGCTATTAGTATTGTTAGGTCTATTTTCAGATCATAATATAAAACAATGGCCCCATTATCTCCCTAATGACAAAGTACCTAAATTACAGACATGTCATAAGAAGCATGAATCATCATTGCTAAATATGATACCTATAGGTATCCCTTTTCTGATATGTATTTCTTAAGCAAAATCCTTAAATTTGCCTGCTTTCACTGTGTACTTATACAGTTACTAACTTTCATATAAAGCTTTTCAAAGGTCATTCTCATTAACAACTCTCATAAGTTTTGGTATGTGGAGAAAGGGGTCTAAGAGTAGAATTTTCATTACCGTGTTCCTATGCAGAAAGCTGTAGTGCCAGACAGGAAGTGACTTTCCCGAGCCTTCTTAAGTATCAAGAACTTGGAACTGAAACTGCTTTCTTCTGATCATGAGCTCTTCCCTTGGCCGAAGTGTGTAGCCTTACAAATCAGCGCGCCTACAGCTCTAAGCTATGTTGTGATTGACTGTGCTTTATCCCTGATATCTTAGATTGTGCATACCATATCACAAAAAGGAATACTGCATTATTTTCCTATTCTCTAGGAAACAAAAGCTCTAAAAGTTAAACAAGTTACCTGAAGTCATAAAACTAGCAAGACTCCGAACTGATCTAAAACCCGGATTTATGACCACCTCTCTATTTTGTTTTCAGTAAATTATTTTGCTTTGCTCTAGGTTGTCTTGTGTGTAGCACTTTGTTGTTATTTAGTAAACTTAGAATATTAATTTTGGACATAAATGATAGATTTTATTGCCAATTTCAGATTTATTAAAAAAAAATTACCAAGGCAGTATTTGTGCCTTGTAGAAAATCAGAAATACAAATAAGCAAAAATATGATACTATTTTCTCACTCCTTGGAAACTAATAGCAGCCATGACTATCATTTTAGATATTTTCAAAGCATGTGTGTACTTACATGTGTATAAGCATGTATATATTTTTAAAAATATTTTATAACATGCTTTTTAATTAGCACTTCAAAATACATTCTCATTTGAGTCCTGTAATAGTAATAACTCCAGCACTAGCTATACATGATTTTCTAGGTGGAAAAGTCTTTAAATCCTTAGGATGTGGTGTAATGACAAGAAAATCTACATTGCATTGTAAACTTCATATGTTAAATTATCAGTGATTCAGTTATTAACTTCATAATAACCATTATTAGATGTAGTTAAGATTTTTTGACTATTGTTTTCATTTATTACAAAGGAAAAAAAGTTCCTTGTGGGAGCAACGATAGATTAAAAATATCTTATACATTTCCTACTACTCAATTTACACCTCTGGAAATCCCCTTCTACTCTCTCAATATCTCTGATATTACACATCTCAATCCCCTTCTACTCAATCTACACCTCTGGAAGCAATAAGAAATGTAGAAAATCCACCTAGAAGACACTATTACCAGAAATCAAAGTGCCTCACAGGGTATCATAGAGTGAATGCCACTTAGTGAAGTGCTGATGGGAAAATCCTAGACAGCACTGATTAATTATTTTCTCCCATAATCATCAAATAATATAAAATAGGAAAGCTTGACCCCATACTTGATATCAACAGTCACTACAGTTATTACTTCCTGTTCTACCAGACCATCAGAGGCTCAGAATTGCTGTGCATAAAGAGCACAGCACATGAAGAAAAACCACTTAGAAATGAAGGTAAACATATGGCTGAAAACAGCCTGCATTAGAAGCGGGAGTTCATGGAAGAAATATATTTCTCATACAACTGCTTTAAGTCATAATTAACTACTTGTGCTGAGGAAAAACAGATCAGAGACCCCTGGAAATTATAGAGGATGCCTTGGTTTCAATAGTTAGTAAATAAATATCAGCATATGAGGGGACCGTATAGATTTATATCTACTCCTAAATTTATTCAAAGGGACCAGCACTGTCATGAATAATAGGTCTCTGGGATTGGGAGTCTTGGGTGTCTGTTTACATATATATTGGCAGAACTTCTGGGATACAGTCACTTCAGAGACTGGAGATCTTAGTAAAGGAGCTTGGTTTAGAGTCTTGGTTTACACTTCTGCTGGGAAACATTTTTTTTTTTTTTGGTCTCCCAAGTGTGTTAATTTCTTTTTTGGGGAGAGTCATCTTGCAGCTTGGAAAACTTAGAGTCTAGTGCATCCTTCCAAATATTTTGCTAGCAATAATTCCACCACCATCCTCGTCACCACCAGCACCATCACTAGCACCATCAACACCATCATCAGTCGCTATCACTATGGTTGTTACTCATCATTAGTTACTCACCATAAGGCATAATCAGCTAGGTTTAAAAGTTTATTTTAAGAGGTTTTAAGATCATATTGTAATATCTTATTAAAACAAGCTATATATTTTCAGTAAAGAAATGTTAATTTATAAGGAATGGTAAATCTGTCACCTTGATGCTGCACACATAGATGAACAGTGTTAGAGTGGCAGGAGGTTGAGGGGCATAAGAAGGATGACATAACAACTCCTCACTCATATATTCTCATTCTGTAGAGAAATATGTGGAAAAGATTATATACTTTTCAAGAATATAGTCAGTCATATATTATGTATGAAAATGTTGCTAATGCACATTTTATTTATTTTTTATGCACACTCATTTATTTTGGGGATTTTAGAGTATGCTAGCTTTTATGACTTTTGACAAAGTTTCTGTAATTGACCTAGGGATTTGTAAATTTAAAAAAATTATTGGAGTATAGTTGATTTACAATGTTGTATTGTGTTCTGGTGTAAAGTAAATCAGTTATGCATATAAACATATATCCAGTCTTATTTGGACTTGTTTCCCATATAGGTCATTATGGAGTATTAAGTAGAGTTCCCTGTGTTAAACAGTAGGTCCTTATTATCTATTTTAGATATAGTTGTGTATATGTCAATCCCAATCTCCCAATTTATACCTACCTCCAGCACCCCCTGATGACCATTTTGTTTTCTATTTCTGTTTTATAGATAAGTTCATTTGAACTCTTTTTTAGATTCCACATATGAGTGATAACATGCTATTTGTCCTTCTTTGTCTGACCTACTTAACTCAGTATGATAATCTCTAGGTCCATCCACGTTGCTGCAAATGACACTATTTAATTCTTTTTAATGACTGAGTAATATTCCATTGTATATATGTACTGCATCTTCTATATCCATTCCTCTATTGATGGACATTTGAGTTGCTTCCTTCTCCTGGCTATTGTAAATAGTGCTACAATGAACACTGGAGTGCCTGTATCTTTTCAAATTATGGTTTTATCCAGATATATGCTCAAAAGGGGGATTGTTGGGCAATATGGTAACTCTATTTTTAGTTTTTTAAGGAACCTCTATACTGTTTTCCACAGTGGTTGCACCAATTTACATTCCCACCAACAGTGTAGAAGGGTACCCTTGTCTCCACACCACCTCCAGTATTTATTGTTTGTAGATTTTTTTTGACAATGGCCATTCTGCCTGGAGAAGGAAATGGAAACCCACTCCAATATTCTTGCTTGGAGAATCCCATGGACAGAGAAGCCTGACAGGTTACAGTCCACAGGGGTCACAGAGTCAGACATGACTGAAGTGATTTAGCACACACACATGCAACAGTGGGTTAGACATTGAAGAAGAAAAGATTAATGAAAGAGAAAGTATTAAACTAAACCACACACAAAAAAACAATGAACAACTTCAGTAACATGTAGAACAATTTCAAGTGGTCTAAACAACTGTGTAATTAGAGTCCAGGAAGGAAGAGAATAAGCAAAAAATATTTGAAGATGCAATGGCTAAAATATACTATATTTGGTGGGTGGAAAGTTTGAAAGTTTAGTTACTCAGTCGTGTCTGACTCTTTGTGACCCCATGGATTGTAGACTACCAGGCTCCTCCATCCACAGGATTTTCCAGCAGGAGTATTGGAGTGGGTTGCCATTTCCTTCTTCAGAGGATCTTCCTGACCCAGGTATCAAAGCCAGGTCTCCCACATTGTAGGCAGACACTTTACCCTCTGAGCCACCAGGGAAGTCCCCTTGGTGGGCGGACATAGAGATAATCAAAGAAGAACAAAATGTTGGCAATTGTTGAACTGGGTGTTGGGTATATGGATGTTTAGACAACTCTTCTATTTATTTTGTATGTGTTAATTTTTTTTTCATATTAAAAGGTTGTAATTAAATAGATAATTGATTTAAGAATAAAAGCAAACATTATAAAACTTCTGAAGAAAAATGAAAATTTTCATGATGTTGGTATAGGCTAAGGGATTTTAGAGTAAGCACAAAAGTACCCACCATAAAAGACAAAAAATGACAACTGGACTTAAGAATGAAAACTTCTGTTCTTGGAAATAGCCTATTGAAGAAGTGAAAAGACAAGACACAGAGAGGGGAAGATGTTCAATGTCAAAGGGCTTGTATTCAGGTCATATAAGAGCTCATAATTCTCTAGGGCTCTTCCCAAGTCCCATCCCCCAGAGGCAGACCACACAGCTGGCTGTTCACCCCCAGAGCAAAGGATGGCCAGGGAATGGCTGTGTGTCAAAGTATGGATGGAGTGCTTGTGGAGTGGGACAGAAGAAGAGTTGTGAGGTGGGTGAGGGAACCTGTGACTGGGGACAGGGGCTTCTTTAAGTATTGTGTTCTGGCAGCAGAAACCCCAAATTTGCATCTTTAACAAGTTTCCAGGTGACGCTCTATCCCAGAGCTCAGTTGTTTATTAACAATTTTGTGAGTATGAGGGCCATTTTACATGGTGGCAGTGGTCATAGTGGCAGCTGTGGGTCATATCTATTGTGAAGTCACTTAGGAGGTAGCCTCACCCTTTCTCTAGTCATTAATTAAGCTGTAAGCAAGTCATTCCCTTATTCACTGCCTTTCTGCTTGAAAAACTGGAGTTATGTCCATTTCTGATAATAAATGACTGATTGATACAAGAGAATACCAGAATTAGCTAGAGATGACAAGAAGTATCTATCAGTCTTATGCATCATATCAGGCTGCTAAGTCTAAAATGTGTATCCTTTATATTGGAATAAAGCAAGAGGAGTGGGGAGAAACTTTGTTTCAAGGCCACTGGATTTACTGGTTGAGGTAGGCGGTAGATCACTGAGTTAAGCAGAAGAGAGTTGTAACAGCGTGTAATCTGTTGAGCAGTCATCCTGGTTTTTTGGAACAGAAGGGTTTCCCAGGATGGGGGCTTCCAGAGATAAAACTGGTAAAGTGTCTGGTGAACTGCTGGGCTGGTCACTCTAGTGTAAACTTTCCTTAGTTATAAAAAGAAGTGAAGTGAAGTGAAGCCGCTCAGTCATGTCTGACTCTTTGCAACCCCATGGACTATAGCTACCAGGCTCCTCTATCCATGGGATTTTCCAGGCAAGAGTACCGGAGTGGGTTGCCATTTCCTTCTCCGGGGGATCTTTCTGATCCAGGGATTGAACCCAGGTCTTCCGCCTTGCAGGCAGACATGTTACCGTTTGAGCCATCAGGGAAGTTAGCTATAAAATGAAGTTGATGATAAATGTGAAGAAATTAGGGACGATGAAAGGTGAGAATCTGAGGAACTGATTATAGGAGACATTTGAGATTGGAAGAGCACAGTTAGGGCAGGGTTAATTGCTGTTCAGAGGGAATAACAGCATAAAGCAAAGGGCATGATGACTGAGTGCCAAGAGTGTGGGTTACAGAGTCACTTAGACTTGGGTTTGAGCCCCCAAGTCTTTGTTTACCAGCTGTGTGACCTTGAGCAATTTGCTACATCAAATTCCACGGTGAAGTGGGGGAAAACAGTGGTACCTAACTACTGTGAAGTGTAATTGAAAAAAGGCATACAAAGCATTTAGAAGAGCTGGGCGGTTCAGAGTAGGTGCCCCAAACCTGGTCGTGGGTGGCATTATTATTATCATGACTAAAAAGTCACATAAAAGGACCAGGTAGGAGTTCTTGGGCAGAAAAAAGTAGGGAGAAGTCAAAGAAAATGGACGAGGAAGTCTAGATGAGAAATCTAAATATTACTTCTTGGTGACTCTCAATTTCATCGCTCTCTGCTTTGTGTACTCCCAAGTGCAAATATGGCTTCCCAGGTGAAGCTAGTGATAAAGAACCCACCTACCAATGCAGGATACCTAAAAGATATGGGTTCCATAGCAGGGGTGGGAAGATTCCCCAGAGGAGGGCATGGCAGCCCATTTCAGTATTCTTGCCATGGACAAAGGAGCCGGTAGGCTATGTTCCATAGTGTCACACCGAGTTGGACATAACTGAATCAACTTAGCACACACCCATGCAAATGCAAATAAGTAGGAACTGGGTTGAGCAATCTTTTTTATACAGAAGGTAATTAAACAGTGAGTGACTCTAAAATTCAACAATGAAAGTTTAATTTTTAATTGAAAGGTAGTTGATTTACAATATTCTATTACTTTCAGACACACAACGAAGCTATTCAATATTTTTATAGTTAAAATCACCATAAACTAATTGGTTTATTTCACTCTGCTGTACCATGCATCCTTATTCCACCTTTATTTTACACATAGTAGTTGTGAACTTAATCCCCTGGCTGTCAGGTCCACCCCCTATCCCAGTAGCCACTGCTTGTTCTCTGATTCTGTGAAATTTTAAAACATATATTAAATTAAAATTAAGAGAATAGAGTTTGCCAAAGGGTCAGAATAGAGACAAAGCTTCTCAACAGAGAAAAGATGAAACTTAACATCAGTCAGTAGTTCAGTCACTCAGTCATGTCCCACTCTTGGCGACCCCATGGACTGCAGCATGCCAAGCTTCCCTGTCCAGCAACAACTCCCAGAGCTTGCTCAAACTTGTGTGCATCAAGTCTGTGATGCCATCCAACCATCTCATCCTCTGTCATCCCCTTCCCCTCCTGCCTTCAATCTCTCCCAGCATCAGAATCTTTTCCAAGGAGTCGGTTCTTCGCACCAGGTGGCCAAAGTATTGGAGTTTCAGCTTCAGCGTTAGTCCTTCCAAAGAATAATATTCAGAACTGATTGCGTTGAGGACTGACTGGTTTGATCTCCTTGCAGTCCAAGGGAATATCAAGAGTCTTCTCCAACACCCCAGTTCAAAAGCATCAATTCTTTGGGTTCAGCTTTCCTCATAGTCCAACTCTCACATCCATACATGACTACTGGAAAAACCATAGCTTTGACTAGATGGACCTTTTTTGGCAAAGTAATGTTTCTGCTTTTTTTTTTCATTTTCAAAATAATTTTATTTGTTTATTAATTTTTGGCTGTGCTGTGTCTTTACCGCTCAGGCTTTCCTCTAGTTGCAGTGAATGGGGACTACTCTCTAACTGTGGTACCCAGGCTTCTCACTGCAGTGGTTTCTCTTGTGTAGCATGGGCTCCAGGGTGCTTGGGCTTCAATAGTTGTGGCACATGGGCTCAGTAGTTGCAGGTCTCAGGCTTAATAGTTGTGCTGCATGGGCTTAGTTGCTCTGTGGCATGTGGGATCTTCTCAGGCCAGGGGTTGAACCGGTGTCTCCTGAATTGGCAGATGGATTATTTACCACTGAGCCATCAGTGAAGCACCCAGGGCATCATTTTTTCAGTATTCCTTTCAAGAGTCTATGGCTCAAGTCCGATCACGGGAAACATTGGACACACTGAGGTTGATGATCGTCCTATCTTGTGTTAAGATTGTTAATGACTTGAGAGATGGGGAAAGACTGCAGAACTGTTTAGATAAACATATAAATGCATTGTATGTTTCTATAGAGGATTCTAGACTTAAAAGAGGAATTATTTGGAGAGTTGGTGGAATCTCTATTAAATGGAATCTAGCAAAGTTACCACACCTGACCCAGCTCCTGTTATCAGGGCTGCTTCTTGTTTGTGTTTAAATAGTCCACTGTCACCTTCATATTATTATTATTTTTTTTGCAGAGAGCAGAATGGTCAGTTATATGGACATATTATGAGGTCCTCCTACCACCCCTGCATTCTTTACGTTTTTAAGAGTGGCACTAATTTCTGCCAGATCCTCTGTGATGAAATATTATCTTTGATTTATTATCTTGGCCATGTATTTGCGTGTGTCTCTGCTTTTTAAAATGCTGTCTAGGTTGGTCGTAGCTTTTCTTCCAAGGAGCAAGCATCTCTTAGTTTCATGGCAGTAGTCACTATCTGCAGTGATTTTGGAGCCCCACCCCCGCCACCAAATAAAGTCTGTTACTGTTACTATTGTTTCCCCATCTATTTGCCATGAAGTGACAGGACCAGTTGCCATGATCTCAGTGTTTTGAATGTTGAGTTTTAAGCCAAATTTTCACTCTCCTCTTTCACTTTCATTGAGGTTCTTTAGTTCTTCGCTTTCTGCCATAAGATTGGTGATGCCTGCATATCTAAGGTTATTGATATTTCTTTTGGTAATCTTGATTCCAGCTTGTGCTTCATCCAACTTAACATCAGCTGGCTTCAAACATTAATGGGAGGAAACTGAGGGTGGGAAGGAAGAGGGAAGGAGGCAGGGGCAGTCACACAGTCATGCAGAGAAGGGACTGTTTCCAAACCGAAGTGGGTGAGCATTTGGATTGCTCCCCTCTGAGAATCATAACAAGTTATTTTTAAAACTGAGAAAGAATCATAACATTTGTATCAAAAGAATTTTTCCCTCAGAGTTTTCTGGATGGCCACCTTTACCTCCTTATTCCTTAAGCTGTAGATCAGGGGGTTCAGCATGGGGATTACTGTGGTGTAGAACACAGAGGCCACATTCTCCTGGGCCAGGAAACTGGCCGTGGAGGGTTTAAAGTACATGAATGCGGTTGTTCCATAGAAAATCCCCACGGCTGCAAAGTGTGAGCTGCATGTGCTGAAGGCTTTGGACTTTCCCTCTGTGGTGCTGATGTGGAGAATATTGGACAGGATGAAGGCATAGGAAATTAGGACTGTTGAACTGGTGACTATGAAGTTGAATACAGCAAAAATGAAGACTGTCATCTCAACATGGTAGGTGCTAGAGCAGGTTAGCTTCATGAGGGGGAGGATTTCACAGAAGTAATAACTGATGAGTTGTTCACAATAGGACTGTTTCAACATGAGTCCAGTCTCCATAGTTGAACCAATGAACCCTATGGCATAGACCCCAGCTACCAGCAGGGAGCAGACTCGATGAGACATGATGATGTTGTAAAGCAAAGGTCTGCAGATGGCAACATAGCGGTCATAGGCCATCACTGTCAGCATGTAGCACTCAGCAATGACAAACACCAGGAAGAAGTAGAGCTGGGACATGCACCCTGCATAGGAGATGGTGTTCTTCTCGGACACAAAGTTCACCAGCATCTTAGGGGTGATGACAGAGGAGTAGCAGAGATCCACGAAGGACAGGTTGCTGAGGAAATAGTACATGGGGGTGTGAAGGTGGGCATTCAAACAAATCAGTGTTATCACACCCAGGTTCCCTATCATGGTGACCAAGTAGATCCCAAGGAAGAGGAATAAGAGTGGGAGTTGAAGCTCTGGCCGATCTGTCAAACCCTGAAGAATGAACTCTGTCACTGTAGAGTGATTTTCTGTGGCCATTCTTCTCTGGTTGGGGGCCCTGTGGGGATGGGAGAGAAGAACCACATGAAAGGCTGCTTCTTGCACTGCTTGGTGAAGCTAGTTTTCAGCATTTGGGACCAGCAGAGTGATCCTGGTATCCTTCCTGATGAACGTTCCCTCATCCTGCTGTTTGTTTTGGGAGGAAGACCAGACCCTGAGTATTTCAAAGGTCACAGAGATGAGAAGAAAAACGGGGCAAGATCCGGAATTTTTTTAGCAAATTCATGTCTCTGAAATATCCTAGAGCAGTGGGTCTTAAAGTCTAGTCCGTGGACCAGCATTGTTTGCATCACCTGAAGACATTAGAGATGCAGATTTTCTGGCTTCACCCCAGATCTCCCAAGTCAGGAACTCTGGGATGGGGCCCAGTGATCTGTGTATCATACAGTCTCCAGGTGAGGCTGATGCAGATTCAAGTCTGAGAACCTCAATCTTGGAGATAGCAAGCAGTAGAATTTACATTTTGTAGTTGAAGATATATTTTGCTTCTGAAATGAAATTTCCCTGTGGTCTATGGAAATCCTAAATATCCACTGGTTGTGAACATATGAAAACTTGTTTCAAACAGATGTAGTGTCAGAGTGATATGGTAGTTATAACAACATCACTGAGTTACAAGTCAGTTTTTGTATCTGAAATATGAAATTACTGATATAAATTCCTAAGGTGATTGTAAAAATAATATTGGATAATGCATAGTTAGAAAATATTTTTCAAGAAGCCAGTTCCTATAAAAATGTGATGTGTCATTAGGTGTGTGGAATTCTTCTTGGCCTATGGAGGTTCTCATTTAATCCATCTGTGCTGAGGCCTCAGTCCTGTCACTTAGCATCGTCTAGAGCAAGGGACCTCAACCTCTGGGATCTAATAATGCCTGATGATCTGAGGTGAACTTGATGTAATAATATTAAAGTGCACAATAAAGATAATGTCCTTGAATCACCCCTAAACCATCCCCCTGCTACCTGGGTCTATGGAAAAATTGTTTTCCTCAGAACCATTTCTTATTATCAAAAAGATTGGGGGCCACAGGTCTAGAGTAGGCCTCAATAGCTACTCTTACTATTGTTGTTTTTATTTTCAGATCATAATATAAAGCCATTATCTCCTTATTGACAAAGTATTCACATTACACACATGACTGTAAGAAGCTTGGATCATCATTGCTATAGATATCCCTTTTTTGAAATATTTTTTAAGCTAAACCCCTAAATTTGCACTATTTTCTTTGCTCGCTTTTACAGCTACTAACTTTTATGCAATGTCCATCAAAAGTCAATCTCATTAACTCCTCCCACAAGTTTTGTGTAAAAGGGAAATTATGTCTAGAGTTGAATTTTCATTCCTATGTTCATATGGAGGAAACTGAAATGCCAGACAGAAGTGATTTTCCTGAGGCTTCCTAATTATCAAGGACTTGGAACTGAAACTGCTTTCTTCTGATCATGAGCTCTTTCCTTGGTCCAGGCGTGTAGCCTTATAAACCTGCACCCCTAGAGCTCTAAGCAATGTTGTGGTTGAACTTGCTTTATCCTTGGTGTGTTAGATTGTGCAAAGCTAATAAAAAAAAGAAGAATATTGCATTATTTTCCTATTTTCTAGGAAACCTATCCTCTAAAAGCTAAATTTATAAGCACAAAACTGGTTATGAAACTTTGGACTTCTGATTACCAGTCTATTTTGTTTTTAGTTAACTATGTTGCTTTGCTGTAGGTTGTCTTGTATGCAGCACTTTGTTATTATTTAGTAAACTTATTCTATTGAATTTCTGGACACAAATGACAAATTTTATTAACAATTTCAGATTTTTAAATAAATTATCAAGGCACTGTATGTGCTTTGTAAGAAATCAGAAACACTAAGAAGCAAAAATACAATGCTATTTTCCTGCTCCTTGGAGACTAACAACTGGCTAGACTGTCTTTTTACATCTTATCAGTGTATATATACTTACATGTGTATCTGCATATAGTACTTAAAAAATTTTGTAACATAGTTTTTAACTGTAGCACTTCAAAATGTGTTGTGTCATTTGCTTCCTATAAGAATAATAACTTATTATTAATAAATTATTTCTATAAGAATAATAACTCTGGCACTAACTATATTTCTTATCTAAGTGTAAGAGTCTTTGAATCTTTAGGATGTGGTGTGAAGACAAGAAAGTCTTCATTGCCTTTGTAAACTTTACAAGTTAAATTATTGGTGGTTAGATTGTTTACTTCATAATAATTACTATCAGAAATAGCTAAGATTTTTTGAATATTACTTCCATTTATTACAAAGGAGAAAAGTAGGTAGCAATAGATTGAAAATATCTTACATATCCCCTCTACTCAATTTCTACCTCTTGAAACGTGGAAATATCCACCTGGAATATACCATTACTATAAATCAAAGGGCTTTACAGAGCAGTACAAAGTGAACATCGTTTACTTAGTGCAGTGCTGATGGGAAAAGCCTAGACAGCACTGAGAATTATTTTCTCCCACAATCATCTAATAACATAAAACAGGAAAACATGACCCCATACTTGATATCAGTCACTACAAGTATTACCTCCAGTTCTAGCAGATCATCAGAGGCTCAGGATTACTGCCCATAAGAAAACAACACAAAAAGAAAAAACACTTAGACATGAAGTAAGCATACGGTTGAAAATCTCCTGAATTATAAACAAGAGTTCATTGAAGATATATTTTCTTTGTACAATTGCTTATAATTGTAATTAAGTACTTGTACTGAGGAAAAAAAATGTATCAGTCTCCCAGAAATTACAGAGGATGCCTAGATTTCAAAGGTCAGAAAATAAATATCAAGGAGTGAGAGGATCCTATGGATTTATATCTAATTCTAAATTTACTCAAAGGGACCAGCATTGCCATGAAAAATAGATCTCACAGATTGGGAGACTCAGAGGTCTGCCTATTTATATAAGTATGGTCACAGCTTCTCCTGGGATGCAGTCACTGCAGAGACTGCAGACCTGAGTTAAGGAGCAATTAGAGTCTCGGTTCACCCCTTTGCTGTAAATCATGGTTTTTGTCTCCCAGGTGTGTTAATTTTCCTTTTATTGGTAGAGTCACTTTGCTGTTTGGGAAACTATGGTCTAATGCCCTCCTTTAAAACATTTTACAACCAGTAGCTGTACCATCATCATTACTGTCATCATTACCACCACCACCACCTCGGGCATTACCATTAACATCGTCATCAGTCGCTACCATTATGGTTGCTACTCATCGTTAGCTATTCACTATCAGGCATAATCAACTAGGCTGAAAATGTTTATTCTAAAGGATTCAAAACATACCTGAATTTTTCAATAAAACAAATTGTATACTTTCCATAAAGGAATATGAATTTGTAAGGAATGCTAAATTTGTCACCCTGTTGCTGCAACTGTAGACCAACAGTGGTAGAATGGCAGGAAATTGAGGGGCATAAGAAGGTAGACACAAGAAGTCCTCACTCACATAATCTCATTCTTAAGGGAAATATATTTATCAGACTATGCAATTGTCAAGAACATATTCAGCAATATATCATTGATGAAAATGTTATGAAGATTAGCTAATGAAGATTTTTAAGCTAAACTTTATCTTCTGAGATAATTGTAGATTCATACATAAGTATAAGAAATAATATAGAGAGATCCTGTGTATCTTATGCAGTTCCCCCCAATGGGAATATTTTGCAAAATTATAATACAGTATCACACGCAGGATTCTGCACGTTATGAGAATCTACTGATCTTATTCAGATTTCCATAGTTTTATTTAAACTCATTTCTGTGTGTATATTACTTTGATGCAAATTTATCATATGCACAGATTTGAATATCCATCACTATAGTTCATATAAATACACATCACCTTCATTTTCTAATTTTAAAGCAGTACCTTGGTTTCTTATTATCCTCCAAAGATGATTTTCTATTTTTCTTTAGTATCTTTATATTCTCACTAATTTAATTGTATTTTTTGTGTTTTAATCCATTACAACTACTATCCTTTTGTTGCTCAACATTTTCTGTCTTTGCCCTGTGGAATTCTCTTTATTTTGTCTCTTGAGTCTTTTGGATATGGTGCTATTAGTCTCTAATATTAAATATTGTCTGATGTGACAAGGTGTTCTGATCTCTCATATATTCCAATCTTAAGACCAGAAACCAACACTTTCTTCAAGATATTTTTATTCTTTTAGTGGTAAAATGGTGTTTCAAGTTTACAAACTAGATTTTACAGGGGCTTTTTGTTTCTGGGTTAGTAATTGTTTCTAGGTCTTTCAAAAAGAACTCAAAAATTTGTACTACATGGTTCTCAATAATTTTATAAGGATATGTTTTGATATTCATTCTTCAGCATTTTAACTAGGTGTGATGTTTCTTTTTAATATGTCACTTCAGATATCTAAATCAATATCTATTCAACACTGGGAAAAGTTCCTTGAATTATATTTTTACTTTTGCTTTGGTTTTGTCCTTGTGGCTCCTGCTCACCATAGATTAAATCTTCTTGGCCTGGTATCTACATTTGTTGCTTCCCATATGTTTCTTCATTTTTTTCTTTTCTTCATTCCCTTCTTTCATGTTCGGTTTTTCCTAAAGCATTATCTGTTGTATTTATTTGCTCTTCTATTACTTTTAATTTCTTAAATTATTATTTCTTTCATTTGTAGGAATTTCTTGAATTATTGTATCATTACTGAATTTTTCCTAATTCTGAATTTTGTTGCTTTTATTCCCTGAATCAGTTTCAAAATGTGTCTTAGCTCATTTTGACAGAGTGTATTGTATTCATTCATTTGAGGGGACTTGCTTTGGATTGTTCTCTCCATTAGTCACACACCATATGCAATTAAAAACTGGACAACATATATAAAATAATCATTTTTAGACACTGGACACCAGGTAATGCTGACTTATGACCTAAGGCAGAAGAGGAACAGATGAGGTGAACCCTATATCCACCCTGGCTCTTGGTCTGGGGACCCTTTTGAGATCGTAGCCCAGAGAAGGTATATGGCAACAGAGCACAGCATTTCTGGTAAACTAAGAGAGACCAATGTTGGAGGCTGAAATAGCTGGAGTGGCGAGTGAAGCATGAAAAGCCACAGAGGAAGAAATCTAGAAATCTCCATATAGATATCCTTGTGTCTTGTCTGAACTTTGTTTAGGGTATGCATTTCTAAGATAAAACTCCACAAAGCTAGGCAAGGAAGAAATAGCAAGAAAATTTAAGCTAAATAATTGATTATCAGAGCTACACAGGTCTGTGGGATGGTTGTCTTCCAACCACCTAGTAAGGAACTCTCCATGAAAACTTACCTATAGCATTCCCTAGAGAGCGAAGAAGTTTATATCTTAGAATCAGTTCTGAATTAGTTCTTGAATAAATGCTACACTAACAAAACTTAAATACAGACTCAAAAAGAGCATGACAATCTGCACAAAGTTTAACTGACTGCCAAAAAAAACTTCAAGACACTGTGAAAAACAAAAACAATTAAGACATTCAACAAATCTCCAGCATCCTGTCAAAAATTAGATATTCTAATAAGCAAAGAAATGTATAAGAAAAGCAAGAGACTTTTCTGATCACAATGCAGTAAGATTAAATGTCAACTACATGAAAAAAACTATTAAAAATACAAACATATGGAGGCTAAACAACATGTTTCTGAAAAACCAACAGATCACAGAAGATCAAAAAAGAAATCAACATATGCATAGAAACAAATGAAAATGAAAACACAACAATCCCAAACCTATGGGATTCATTAAAAGCAGTGCTAAGGGGATGGTTCATAGCAATACAAGCTTACCTCAAGAAACAAGAGAAAAATCAAATAAATAATCTAACTTTACACCTAAAGCAACTAGAAAAAGAAGAAATGAAGAATCCCAGGGTTAGTAGAAGGAAAGAGATAATAAAAATTAGGGCAGAAATAAATGAAAAAGAAACAAAGGAGACTATAGCAAAAATCAACAAAATTAAAAGCTGGTTCTTCGAGAAGATAAATAAAATAGACAAACTATTAGCCAGAGTCATCAAGAAAAAAATAAAGAATCAAATAAAAAAAATTAGAAATGAAAATGGAGAAATCACAACAGACAACAGAGAAATAACTTTTTATTTCATGAGAGACTATTATCAGCAACTATATGCCAGTAAAATGAACAACTTGGAAGAAATGGATGAATTCTTAGAAAAGTATAACCTTCCAAAACTGAACCAAGAAGAAATAGAAAATCTTAACAGACCCATCACAAGCACGGAAATCGAAAGTGCAATAAAAAAATCTTCCAACAACTAAAAACCCAAGACCAGATGGCTTCACAGGTGAATTCTACCAAAAATTTAGAGAAGAGTTAACACCCATCTTACTCAAACTCTTCCAGAAAATTATAGAGAAAGGTAAACTGCCAAACTCATTTTATGAGCCCACCATCACCCTATTAGCAAAAACAGACAAAGATGCCTCAAAAAAAGAAAGCTACAGGCCAATATAACTGATGAACATAGATTCAAAAACCCTCAACAAAATTCTAGCAAACAGAATCCAACAACATATGAAAAAGAGCATACATCATAACTTTATCCCAGGGATGCAAGGATTCTTCAATATTTGCAAATCAATCAATGTGATAAACAATATTAACAAATTGAAAGATAAAAACCATATGATTCTTTTTAATGGCTGAGTAATATTCCATTATGTATATGTACCACAGCTTTCTTTTTTTTTCTTTTTATTTATTTTTATTAGTTGGAGGCTAATTACTTTACAATATTGTAGTGGTTTTTGTCATACATTGACCTGAATCAGCCATGGATTTACATGTATTCCCCATCCCGATCCCCCCTCCCACCTCCCTGTCCACCGGATTCTTCTGGGTCTTCCCAGTGCACCAGCCCCGAGCACTTGTCTCATGCATCCAGCCTGGGTTGGTGATCTGTTTCACCCTAGATAATACACATGTTTTGATGCTGTTCTCTCGAAACATCCCACCCTTGCCTTCTCCCACAGAGTCCAAAATTCTGTTCTGTACATCTGTGTGTCTCTTTTTCTGTTTTGCATATAGGATTATCGTTACCATCTTTCTAAATTCCATATATATATGTTAGTATACTCTATTGGTCTTTATCTTTCTGGCTTACTTCACTCTGTATAATGGGCTCCAGTTTCATCCATCTCATTAGAACTGATTCAAATGAATTCTTTTTAATGGCTGAGTAATATTCCATGGTGTATATGTACCACAGCTTTCTTATCCATTTGTTTGCTGATGGGCATCTAGGTTGCTTCCATGTCCTGGCTATTATAAACAGTGCTGCGATGAACATTGGGATACAAGTGTCTCTTTCAGATCTGATTTCCTCGATATGTATGCCCAGGAGTGGGATTGCTGGGTCAAAGCAATCTATGATTCAAGGCAATCCCTATCAGCTACCAACGGTATTTTTCAGAGCACTTGAAGAAATAATTTCACAATTTGTATGGAAATACAAAAAAACTCGAATAGCCAAAGCAATCTTGAGAAAGAGGAATGGAACTGGAGGAATCAACCTGCCTGACTTCAGACTCTACTACAAAGCTACAGTCATCAAGACAGTATGCTATTGGTACAAAGACAGAAATATAGATCAATGGAACAAAATAGAAAGCCCAGAGATAAATCCACGTACCTGTGGACACCTTATCTTTGACAAAGGAGGCAAGAATATACAATGGAGAAAGGACAATCTCTAACAGTTGGTGCTGGGAAAACTGGCCAACCACCTGTAAAAGAATGAAACTAGAACACTAACACCATACACAAAAATAAACTCAAAATGGATTAAAGATCTAAATATAAGACCAGAAACTATAAAACTCCTGGAGGAAAACAGGCAAAACACTCTCTGACATAAATCACAGCAGGATCCTCTATGACCCACCTCCCAGATTAATGGAAATAAAAGAAAAAATAAGCAAATGGGACCTGATTAAACTTAAAAGCTTTTGCAAAATGAAGGAAACTATAAGCAAGGTGAAAAGACAGCCTTCAGAATGGGAGAATATAATAGCAAATGAAGCAACTGACAGAATTAATCTCAAAAACATACAAGTAAGTCCTGTAGCTCAATACCAGAAAAATAAATGACCCAATCAAAAAATGGACCAAAGAACTCAACAGACATTTCTTCAAAGAAGAAATACAGATGGCTAACAAACATATGAAAAGATGCTCAATATCACTCATTATCAGAGAAATGCAAATCAAAACCACATTGAGGTACCATTTCACACCAGTCAGAATGACTGCTATCAAAAAGTCTACAAACAATAAATGCTGGAGAGGGTGTGGAGAAAAGAGAACCCTCTTACACTGTTGGTGGGAATGCAAACTAGTATAGCCACTATGGAGAACAGTGTGGAGATTTCTTAAAAAACTGAAAAAAGAACTGCCATATGACCCAGAAATGCCACCGCTGGGCCTACACATCAAGGAAACCAGAAGTGAAAGAGACACATGTACCCCAGTGTTCATCACAACACTGTTTACAATAGCTAGGACATGGAAGCAGCCTAGATGTCTATCAGCAGACGAATGGGTAAGAGAGTTGTGGTCCAGTTCAGTTCAGTTCAGTCGCTCAGTCGTGTCCGACTCTTTGCAACTTCACGGACTGCAGCACACCAGGCCTCCCTGTCCATCTCCAATTCCTGGAGTTTACTTAAGCTCATGTCCATTGAGTCGGTATGCCATCCAACCATCTCATCCTCTGTCGTCCCCTTCTCCTCTTGTCTTCAATCTTTCCCAACATCAGGAAAGAATTCAAATGAATCAGCTCTTTGCATCAGGTGGCCAAAGTATTGGAGTTTCAGCTTCAGCATCAGTTCTTCCAATGAACACCCAGGACTGATCTCCTTTAGGATGGGCTGGTTGGATCTCCTTGCAGTCCAAGGGACTCTCAAGAGTCTTCTCCAACACCACAGTTCAAAAGTTGTACATATACACAATGGAATATTACTCAGCTATTAAAAAGAACACTTTTGAATCAGTTCTAATGAGGTGGATGAAACTGGAGCCTATTATACAGAGTGAAGTAATTTAGAAAGGAAAATACCAATACAGTATTTGATGCATATATATGTGCATATACTCAAGAAAGATGGTAACGATAACCCTATATGTGAGACAGCAAAAGAGACACAGATGTAAAGCACAGGCTTTTGGACTCTGTGGGAGAAGGTGAGGGTGGGATGATTTGTGAGAGTAGCACTGAAACATGTATATTACCATATGTGAAATAGATGACCAGTCCAAGTTAGATGCATGAAATAGGGCCCTCAAAGCCAGTGCACTGGGACAACCCTGAGGGATGGAATGGGGAGGGAGGTGGCAGGGGGTTCAGGATGGGGGACACATGTACATCCATGGCTGATGCATGTCAATGTATGGCAAAAACCACTATAATATTGTAAAGTAATTAGCCTCCAATTAAAATAAATAAATTAGTTTAAAAAAAGAAAAGCAGGAGAAATTATGTGCAAATAGAAATATCTGTTTGGTGACATTAGATAAGAATTTAAAAACAGCTTTATTTATTTACCCAAGGATTTTAATGAAGATGTGAATGTAATGTAAAGAAATATGGAAGGTATAAAAGAGAGTTAAAGTATACTTTCAGAGATGAAAAATATGAAGTGAAATTTTTTGGATGGACTTAATAGCAGATTAGACATTAATGAAGGAAAATTCAATGACAGAACAAATTCTGTAACATGTAGAACAATCTCAAGTGGTCTCAACACCTGTGTAATTAGAATCCCAGAAGGAAGGGAGGAAACAAAAATACTTGAAGATACAATGGCTAAAATGTACTATATTGGATGGAGATAGAATCAAAGAAGCATAAAATATTGATAATTGTTGATCTGGGTGTTGGGAATGACTATTTAGCAAACTATTCTGTTTACTTTGCATATGTTAAATTTCTTTTGAGTTAAAAAGTTGTAAATAAACAGATATTAGATTTAAGACTTTAAACCTTCTGGGAAAAAAGGAAAATTATCATGATGTTGGTACAGGCTATGGGAATTTAGAATAAGCACAAAAATACCCACTATAAAAGACAAAAGCTGACAACTGAACTTAAGAATAAAATCTTCTATTCTTTGAAATAGACTGCTGAAGAAGTGAAAAGACAAGACAGACAGGGGAAGATATGTCAAAGTATTTGTATTCAGATCATATGAGAGCTCTGATAAATTCACTAATCAAGAAGACAAATAACTAATTAAAATTGAACTAAAAATTTGAATAGACACTATAAAGAAGAATTTAAAATAATCAGGGTACATATGAAAATTTGCTGATTATCATTAGGTATTAGTTAAATGAAACTGAAAACACATTGACAGAACACTTTATATCCACTAGAGATGTTAATCTGGCAATGTTAAGTTTGTTGACAATGCAGGGCAATGAACCTCTCATACACTGCTGTTGAAAAATGAAATCAGATTGTTTCTTAGAAATTGTTGGGCATTCTTCTACAAGTGGTTGACCAGTTTTCCCAGCACCACTTGTTAAAGAGGTTGTCTTTTTTCCATTGTATATCTTTGCCTCCTTTGTCGAAGATAAGCTGTCCATAGGTTCGTGGATTTATCTCTGGACTTTCTATTCTGTTCCATTGATCTATATTTCTGTCTTTGTTCCAGTACCATACTGTCTTGATGACTGTGACTTTGTAATAGAGCCTGAAGTCAGGCAGGCTGATTCCTCCAGTTCCATTCCTCTTTCTCAAGATGGCTTTGGCTATTCGAGGTTTTTTGTATTTCCATACAAATTGTGAAATTATTTGTTCAAATTCTCTGAAAAATACCGTTGGTAGCTTGATAGGGATTGCATTGAATCTATAGATTGCTTTGGGTAGTATAGTCATTTTGACAATATTGATTCTTCCAATCCATGAACATGGTTTATTTCTCCATCTGTTCATGTCCAGTTTCTAATAAACTGGTCTCAAGCTCGTGCTCAGTTGCTTCAGTCATGTCCGACTCTTTGCGACCTCATGGATTGTAGCCCGCCAGGCTCCTCTGTCCATGGGATTCTCCAGGCAAGAATCCTGGAGTGGGTTGCCATGCCCTCCTTCAAGGGATCTTCCTGACCCAGGGATCGAACCAGCATCTCCCAGCATCTCCTGCACTGAAGGTAAATCCTTTACAGGTGAGCCACCTGGGAAGTTTATGATAGACATCAACTGTTCTATCATCAAATAATTCCACTCTTAGATATTTATTATATAAAATTTATATATTTTAGATATTAGATAAATATATTTAGATATAGTGCCTGATATATTCAGGCAATAAATTACTACTAATCAAAAAGAAATGTATAACTAATACACACAACAAAATGAAGGAATTCAAAGGTCTGTGTTGAGCAAAACATACCAGACACAAAAAGGTACATACTGCATCCTCTAGTCAGCCATAACTAATCAATTCTTATATTGATAGATAGTATATTGATAGAAAGTAAGTCAGCCAGATAGTATATTGATAGAAAGTAAGTCAGTGGCTGCTTGAGTTCAGGGATAGAGGGGGAGATTCCACACTTTGGACATATGACTTAGCCCCATTTCTTTTATTTGTAAATGGTATATAGATGATCTACAAGATTGTGATTACTGATTGACTTTGAGTATTAATATGCTTCCCTCATTTTTATAAAGAACCATTTTATTGAGGCATGATTGACATGCACAAAGCTGTACATGATGTATAGAATTTGATTCTGGAGAGAAGTATACACCTGTGAAACTCTCATCATAATCAATGCCAGAAACATGCGCATCATCTCTAAACCATTTCCTTTTTCTTCCTCCCTCCCTCCTTCATTCTTTACTGTTATTCTTCTTGTGATAAGATCACTTAAAATAAGATCCACCCTATTAGCAAAATTTTAAGTATATGATACAACATTGCCAAGTGGTAGTCGCTCAATCATATCTGATTCTTTGTGACCCCAGGCTCCTCTGTCTATGGGATTTCCAAGGCAAGAATACTGGAGTGGATTGCCATTCCCTCCTCCAGGGGATCTTCCCAACCCAAGGATCAAACCTAGGTCTCCAGCATTGCAGTATCCTTTACTGTCTGAGCCACCAGGGAAGCCCTACAACATTGCCAATTATAGGCAAAAAAGAACATGCCTTTTGAGGTTTAGGCTGTGTGCACTTCTCAGAAGACACATCTCAGAGAGCACTCTCTCTGTATATATTCCTCCTGTCTCTAATGGTATTAAAAATGAACGAGAAGATGAAATATGCACTCACATAGCCTTCTTTTCTTTTAAAGAAAACACTATGCCGCTCACGTGTGTGAAAATTGCTGTCTTGTCCAACTCTTTGTGACCCCCTGGACTATACAGTCTGTGAAATTCTCCAGGCCAGAATACTAGAGTGGGTAGCTGTTCCCTTCTCCAGGGGATCTTCCCAACTCAGGGATTGAACCCACATCTCCCACATCACAGGTGGATTCTTTACCAGGGAGCCACTAGGGAAGCATAATACCGTGCCTTCCTCCAGGGCATCTTCCCAACCTAAGGATCAAACCCAGTTCTCCCACATTGCAAGTGGATTCTTCACCATCTGAGCCACCAAGGAAGCCAAGCATATTGGAGTCGGGAGCCTATCCCTTCTCCAGGGGATCTTCCCAACCCAGTAATTGAACTGGGGTCTCCTGCACTGGAGGTGGCTTCTTTACCAGCTGAGCTACCAGGGAAGCCCCATGCCACTCATAATAAGTGAAAAATGCTGTACTCCAAGAAAGCAGAAATAAAATATGTCTTCAATTTAATATGACCTTCCCACAAAGAATGGTTTTCTGCATATAAATTGAAATTCACTCTAAAGATTAAGATGCTTTGTAAACCGCAATGTGAGGGACACAAACATCATAACTGTGGGACTTGCCAGCTGGGTAGAGAAGCAGCAGCCATGGACAAACATAAAGACAAGGTCACCTTTCTGCACAGTAGCCATAGTAACCTCCTTAGACTGAGTGAGGGGTGCCTGCCCTTTGCCCTTCTCTGGCTATCTCGCTCCCCAGGGTGTGGATGGACCCAAGGGGTGTCCACCAGAGTCTGTGCACCTCCTTCTGGACTTTGTTCTCAGTGTTGGGATACAGAATTCCATGCTCGCATACCCTGTACTTGCTGATGGGACTCTTCCCAAGGGCCATCACCCAAAGGAAGCCCACACAGCTGGCTGTTCACCCCCAGAGCAAAGGATGGCCAGGGAATGGGTGTGTGTCAAGGTACAGATGGATACCTTGTGTGTGGAGTGGGATAGAAGAAAAGGTGTGAAGTGGGTGGGGCAAGCTGTGACTGTGAACAGGGTTTCTTTTAGCATTGTTTTCTGGCAGCAGAAACCCCAAATTTGCATCTTTAACAAGTTTCCAGGTAATGCTCTATCCCAGAGTCCAGCTGTTTATTAATAATTTTGTGAGTATGAGGCCATTTTATATGTGGCAGTGGTCATGATGGCAGCTGTGGGTCTTATCTATTGTGAAGTCATTTTGCAGGCAGCCTCACCCTTTCTCTAGTCATTCAATAAACTGCAAGCAAGTCAGTCCCTGTATTCACTGCCTTTCTGCTTAAGAACATTAGAGTTATACCCGTTTTTGATAGTAAACCACTGACTGTTATGAGACAAGACCAAAACTAGCTAGAAATGACAAGAAGTCTCTGTCAGTCTTGGGCATTATATCAGGCAGCTGAGTCTAAAACATGTATCCTTGCTATTGGACAAAGCAAGAAGAGTGAAGATAAACTTGGTTCCATTGCCACTGTATTAACTGAATGAGGTCTGCAGTAGATGAATCAGCTAATAAAGCAGGACAAAAGAGTTGCAACAATGTGTAATCTGGGGACCAATCATACTGTTTTTTTTTTTCTGGACCTGGGGGGTTTCCCAGAGTGGGGGCTTCCAGCACTAACACTGGTAAAGTGTCTGGTGAACTGGTGAGCTGGTCACTCTGGCATAAAGTTTCGTTAGATACAAAAAGAAGTTGCCTATACATATGAAGAAATTAGGGATGATGAAAGTTGAGAACCTGAGGAACTGATTTCAAGAGGCCTTTGAAATTGGAAGAGTACAATTAGGGCAGGATTTAAAGACTGGTATGGGGGAACACCAGCCTAAAGCGAAGGGCATGATGACTGAGAGCCAAGAGTGTGGGCTCTGGAGTCACTTATACCTGGATTTGAATCCCCATGTCCTTGTTTACCAGCTGTGTGACCTTGAGCAAATTACTACACCAAATTCTACAGTGAAATGGGGAGAACAGTGGTACCTGACTGTTGTGAAGTGTAATTTAATAAGGCATACAAAGTGTTTAGAACTGTGTGGTTCAGGGTAGGTGCCCCAAACCTGGTAGTGGCTGGCATTATTATGGTGACTAAAAAGTCACATAAAGGGACTAGGTAGAAGTTCTTGGGCAGAAATAATTAGACAGGAGTGAAAGAGAGGAAATGAGGAAATCTAGATGAGAAAGCTCCATGTATTACTTCTTGGTTAAAACTCTCAAATTCATCTCTGTCTGCTTTGTGTATTCCCAAGTGCATAGAAGGAGGAACTGGGTTGAGCAATATTTTCTACACAGAAGAACTAAATTATGATAATTTCTAAACGAAATGATTAGAAAAAAACCTAAATGACTTTAAAACTCAATGATGAAAGTTTAATTTTTAATTGAAATGTAGTTGATTTACAATATTATATTACTTTCAGACATGAAAGTACAGTCATACAGCACAGTCATTCAGTATTTTTATAGCTACTGCACTTAAAATTACTATAAAGTAATGGGTTTATTTCCCTGTGCAGTAGCATTCATCATTATTCCTAATTTATTTTATACATTGTATTTGTGAGATTACTCTCCTGGCCTTCATGTCTGTCCCCACCACTCCAACCCATAGCCACTGTTTGCTCTCTGTGAGTCTGTGAAAGTTTAAAGCATATGTTAAATGACAGTAGAGAGTTCAGTTCAGTTAAATTGCTCCGTTGTGTTCAACTCTTTGCAACCCCATGGACTGCAGCACTCCAGGCCTCCCTGTCCATCACCAACTCTCGGACTTTACTCAAACTCATGTCCATTGAGTTGGTGATGCCATCCAAACATCTCATCCTCTGTCATCCCCTTCTCCTCTCGTCTTCAGTCTTTCCCAGCATCAGGATCTTTACAAATGAATCAGCTCTTTGCATCAGGTGGCCAAAGTACTAGAGTTTCAGCTTCAACATCAGTCCTTCCAGTGAACACCAGGACTGATCTCCTTTAGAATGGACTGGTTGGATCTACTTGCAGTCCAAGGGACTCTCGAGAGTCTTCTCCAACAGTTCAAAAGCATCAATTCCTTGGCACTCAGCTTTCTTTGTAGTCCAACTCTCACATCCATACATGACTACTGGAAAAACAATAGCCTTGACTAGATGAAGCTTTGTTGGCAAAGTAATGTCTCTGTTTTTTAATATGCTATCTAGGTTGGTCATAACTTTCCTTCCAAGGAGTAAGCATCTTTTAATTACATGGCTGCAGTCACCATCTGCAGTGATTTTGGAGCCCCCCCAAAATAAAATCTGCCACTGTTTCCACTGTTTCTCCTTCTATTTGTTATGAAGTGATGGGACCAGATGCCATGATCTTAGTTTTCTGAATGTTGTGTTTAAGCCAGCTTTTCACTCTCTTCTTTCACTTTCATCAAGAGGCTCTTTAGTTATTCTTCACTTTGTGCCATAAGGGTGGTGTCATCTGCATATCTGAGGTTATTGATATTTCTCCCGGCAATCTTGATTCCAGCTTGTGCTTCATCCAGTCCAGCATTTCTCATGACGTACCGTGCACATAAGTTAAATAGGCATGGTGACAATATACCGTCTTGATGTACTCCTTTTCCTATTTCGAACCAGTCTGTTGTTCCATGTTCAGTTCTAACTTTTGTTCCTGACCTGCATACAGATTTCTCAAGAGTCAGGTAAGGTGGTCTGGTATTCCCAACTCTTTCATAATTTTCCACAGTTTATTGTGATCCACACAGTCAAAAGCTTTGGCATAGTCAATAAAGTAGAAAAAGATGTTTTCTGGAACTCTTGCTTTTTCGATGATCCAGCAGATGTTGGCAATTTGATCTCTGATTCCTCTGCCTTTTCTAAAACTGGCTAGAACATCTAGAAGTTCATGGTTGACTTACTGTTGAAGCCTGGCTTGGAAAACTTTGAGCATTACTTTGCTAGCGTGTGAGATGAGTGCAATTATGTGGTAGTTTGAGCATTCCTTGGCATTGCCTTTCTTTGGGATTGAAGTGAAAACTGACCTTTTCCAGTTCTGTGGCCACTGCTGAGTTTTCCAAATTTACTGGCATATTGAGTCCAGCACATTCACAGCCTCATCCTTTAGGATTTGAAATAGCTCAACTGGAATTCCACCACCTCCACTAGCTTTGTTCATAGTGATGCTTCCTAAGGCCCACTTGACTTCACATTCCAGGATGTCTGGCTCTAGGTGAGTGATCACACCATCGTGATTATCTGGGTTATGAAGATCTTTTTTGTACAGTTCTTCTGTGTATTCTTGTCACCTCTTGTTAATATCTTCTGTTTCTGTTAGGTCCATACCATTTCTATCATTTATTGAGCCCATATTTGCATGAAATATTCCCTCTAATTTTCTTGAAGAGATTTCTAGTCTTTCCCATTCTGTTGTTTTCCTCTATTTCTTTGCACTGATCACTGAGGAAGGCTTTCTTATCTCTCCTTGCTATTCTTTGGAATTCTGCATTCAAATTCTTTCCTTTTCTCCTTTGCTTTTGGCTTCTCTTCTTTTTACAGTTATTTTTAAGGCCTCCTCAGACAGCTATTTTGCTTTCTTGCATTTGCTTTTCTTTGGGATGCTCTTGCTCCCTGTCTCCTCAACAGTGTCACAAATCTCCATCCATAGTTCATCAGGCACTCTGTCAGATCTAGTCCCTTAAATCTATTTCTCACTTCCACTGTATATTCATAAGGGATTTGATTTAGGTAATTTCTGAATGGTCTAGTGATTTTTCCTACTTTCTTCAACTTAAGTCTCAATTTGGCAATAAGGAGTTCATGATCTGAGCCACAGTCAGCTCCTGTTCTTATTTTTGCTGACTGTTTAGAGCTTCTCCATCTTGGCTACAAAGAATATAATCAATCTGATTTTGGTGTTGACCATCTGGTGATGTTCATGTGTAGAGTCGTCTGTTGTGTTGTTGGAAGAAGGTGTTTGGTTTTACCAGTGCTTTCTTTTGGCAGAACTCCAACAGCCTTTGCCCTGCTTCATTCTGTACTCCATGGTTAAGTTTGCCTCTTACTCCAGGTATCTCTTGACTTCCTACTTTTGCATTCCAATCCCCTATAATGAAAAGGACATCTTTTTTTGGTGTTAATTCTAGAAAGTCTTGTAGATCTTCATAGAACCATTCAACTTCAGCTTCTTCAGCATTACTAGTCAGGGCATAGACTTGGATTACAGTGATATTGAATGGTTTGCCTTGGAAAAGAGCAGAGATCATTCTGTTTTTTTTTTTTTTTTTTTTCCACTGTGCAACCCGCTTCAGTGCCTGCAGCCTACTGGCAGAGGCCAGGCAATGGTTCGGGGCCGCGTTTGCTCTGGCATGGGACACTATGAGAGGCCCAGGGGGAATTCTGTTGTTTTTGAGATTGTATCCAAGTACTGCATTTCAGACTCTTCTGTTGACTATGATGGCTACTACATTTCATTTAAGGGATTCTTGCCCACAGTAGTAGATACGATGGTCATCTGAGTTAAATTCACCCATTCCAGTCCATTTTAGTTCGCTGATTCCTAAAATGTCGATGTTCACTCTTGCCATCTCCTGTTTGATCACTTCCAATTTGCCTTGATTCATGAACCTAACATTCCAGGTTCCTATACAATATTGCTCTTTACAGCATCGGACCTTGCTTCCATCACCAGTCACATCCACAACTGGGTGTTGTTTTTGTTTTGGCTCCATCCCTTCATTCTTTCTAGAGTTATTTCTCCACTGATCTCCAGAAGCATATTGGGCACCTACCAACCTGGGGAGTTCATCTTTCAGTGTCAGAATAGAGAAAATGTTTCCTAATGAGAGAAAACTTGAACTCAACATCAGCTGGCTTCAAACAGAAATGAGAGGAAAGAGAGGGTGGGAAGAAAGGGGAAGGAGACAGGAGCAGTCACCCAGTCATCCAGAGAAGGGGCTGTTTCCTATCCCAGCTGAGCGAACATTCAGAGGGCTTCCCTCTGGGATTCCAAACCATTTATTTTTAAAACTGAGAAAGAATAATAATAACATTTGACTTAGAACAGTTTTCCTCTCAGAGTTTTCTGCATGGCTGCCTTTACCTCTTTATTCCTCAAGCTGTAGATCAGGGGGTTCAGCATGGGGATCACTGTGGTGTAGAACACAGAGGCCACATTCTCCTGGGCCAGGGAGCTGGCGGTGGAGGGTTTCAAGTACATGAAGGCAGTTGTTCCATAAAACATCCCCACAGCTGCAAAGTGGGAGCTGCATGTATTGAAGGCTTTGGCCCTTCCCCCTGTGGTGCTGATGTGAAGGATACTGGACAAGATGAAGGCAGAGGAAATTAGGACTGTTAAGCTGGTGACTATGATGTTGAATCCAGCCAAAAAGAAGACTGTCATCTCAACATGGTAGGTGCTAGAGCAGGTTAGCTTCATAATGGGGAGGATTTCACAGAAGTAATAATTTATGAGGTGCTCACAATAGGACTGTTTCAACATGAGGCCAGTCTCTATAGTTGAGCCAATGAAACCCATGGCATAAACCCCAACCATCAGCAGGGAGCAGACTTGATGAGACATGATGATGTTGTAAAGCAAAGGTCTGCAGATGGCAACATAGCGGTCATAGGCCATCACTGTCAGCATGTAGCACTCAGCAATGACAAACACCAGGAAGAAGTAGAGCTGGGACATGCACCCTGCATAGGAGATGGTTTTCTTCTCAGACACAAAGTTCGACAGCATCTTAGGGGTAATGACAGAAGAGTAACAGAGATCCACGAAGGACAGGTTGCTGAGGAAATAGTACATGGGGGTGTGAAGCGGAGCATTTAGACAAATCAGAGATATCACGCCCAGGTTACCTATCATGGTGACCAAGTAGATCCCAAGGAAGAGGAATAAGAGTGGGAGCTGAAACTCTGGCCGGTCTGTCAAACCCTGAAGAATGAACTCTGTCACTGTAGAGTGATTTTCCATAGCCATTCCCCTCCAGTTGGGGGCCCTGTGGGGATGGGAGAGAACTGCATGAAAGGCTGCTTCTTACACTGCTTGGTGAAGCTAGTTTTGAGCATCTAGGGCCAGCTAAGTGATTCTGGCATCCTTTTGGATGAATGACCCCTAATGCTGCTGTTTATTTTGGGAGGAAGACCAGACCTTGAGTATTTCAAAGGTCATAGAGATGAGGAAAAAAATGGGGCAAGATCCAGAACTTTTATCACATTCATGTCTCTGAAATATCCTAGAGCAGTGGGTCTGAAAGTCTAGTCCATGGACCAGCATTGCTTGCATCACCTGAAGACATTGGAGATGCAGATTCTCAGGCCTCACCTCAGACCTACCAAGTCAGGAAAGAACTCTGGGATGGGGCCCAGTGATCTGTATATCATACTGTCTCTAGGTGAGGCTGAGGCAGGTTCAAGTTTGAGAACCTCAATTCTGTAGGTAATAAGCGCTAGCATTCATATTTTGTAGTTGGAGATGTACTTTGCTTCAGAGATGAAATTCCCCTGTCATCAGTGCAAGGCCCAAATATTGACTGAATGTGAACCTATGATAGTCTATTTCAAATTGATGAAGTTTTAGGTGATACGGTAGTTACAACAGTATCACTGAGTTACAAGTCAATTTCAGCATCTAAAAATGAAGAAATTAGTGATATCAAGAGCTATGGTGGTTGTAAAAATAATATGGGATAATGCATAGTTAAAAATTTTTTTTTTCAAGAAGTCAGCTCCTATAAAAAAATGTGAATTGTCATTAGGTTCAAAAATTCTTTCTTAGTTTTTTCCTGGACTTCAGGCTCTAAAGCAATCATTCTCAACTCTGTATAATTATAACTAACTGGAGCATTTAAAATATATTGATGGCTGTGTTTGGTCCACAGAAGTTCTCATTTAATCTGTCTGTGGTAAAACCTTGGTCCTGGCACTTAGTATTGTCTAGAGCAGGAGTCCCCAACCTCCGGGATCTAATGCCTGATGATCTGAGGTGGAGCTGATGTATTAATAATAGGAATAAAGTGCACAATAAATGCAATGCACTTGAATCATCCCCATACCATCCCCACCCCCACCCTGACTCTCATCTGTGGAAAAATTGTCTTTCATGAAATCAGTCCCTGGTGCCAAAAATAACTGGGAACTGCTATTCTAGAGGCAGTACTCAATAGCTCTTTTCACTATTGTTGTTGTTTTTATTTTCAGATCATAATATCAAGCCATTGTCTCTTTAATAACCAAGTATTGACATTATAGACATGGCTGTAAGAAAACGTGGCTCATCCTTGCAGGATAGGATACCTATAGATGTCCCTTTCCTGATATCTGTATCTATCTATCTATCTATGTTCTAAGCTAAAGCCCTTAGTCTGCACTATTTTCCTTGCTCATTATGCAGCTGCTAACTTCTGTGTGCTGCTGTGCTTAGTTGCTCGGTCATGTTCGACTCTTTGCAATCCACTGGACTGTAGCCCGCCAGGCTCCTCTGTTCATGGGATTTTTTCAGGCAAGAATACTGGAGTGGATTGCCGTTTCCTCCTCTAGGGGATCTTCCCAACCAGGAATGGAACCCGCGTCTCTTGTGTCTTGGGCATTGTAGGTTGATCCTTTTCCTGCTGACCCATTGGGGGAAGACCTCCACTGGTGGCTCAGATGGTAAAGAATCTTCCAGCAGTGCAGGCAACACAGGAGACATAGGTTCCATCCTTGGTCGGGAAGATCCCCTGGAGGAGGACATGGCAACCCACTCCAGTATTCTTGCCTGAAAAATCAAAAGGATAGAGGAACGTGGTGGGCTACAGTCCATGGAGTTGCAAAGAGTTGGATATGACTAAGTGACTTTCACTTTTAACTTTTGTGTAATGCTCATTAAAGGTCAATCTCATTAACTCCTCTGAAAAGTTTTGAGTAGAAAGACAAATGTGTTTAGCATAGAATTTTCATTCCACTTTTATATTGAGAAAACTGAAGCGCCAGACACAAAGTGACTCCTCCGACACCTCCTAATAACCAAGGACTGGGAACTGAAAGTGCTTTTTTTTTTTCTTTTGTGTTTACTGAATATTTATTCTTCTGATTTTATTATTTTTCTTTCAAATGCTAAATAATATTTTTAGGCAGAAGTGCTTTCTTTGATCATAAGCTCTTCCCCTGGCCCAAGCGTGTAGCCTTACAATCTGCAAACCTACAGCTCTAAGCAATGTTGTGGTTGAACATGCCTTATTCTTGATGTCTTAGATTGTGCACAGCATATAAAAAAGAGGAATGTTGTATTATTTTCCTGTTCTCTAGGAAACAGAAACTCTAAAAGTTAAATAAGTTATAGACACAGAACTGGGTCCAAAACCCAGGATGTCTGACTACCAGTCTGTTTTTGTTTTCAGTAAACTATGTTGCTTTGCTGTAGGTTATCTTATGTGTAGCACTTTGTTATTACTTAGCAATCTTAATTTATTGAATTTTTGGACACAAATGATAAATTTTACTGTCAATTTCTGATATATTTTAAAAAATTACCAAGGCAGTACATGTGCATTGTACGAAATCAGAAATGCATGTGCATTGTACAAAATCAGAAATACAATAGTCTAGACTATTTTTTATATTTTTTCAATACATACATGTACCTATGTGTGTCAGCACATGTGTATTTAAAAACTGTCATAACCTACTTTTTTAACTGCAGCACTTTAAAATATGTTGTGTTGTTTGACCCCTGTAATAATAATAATAATAATAATAACTCTGACACTAACTATATTTATTATCTAGGGGTAAGAATCTTTAAATCCTAAGGATATGGTGTGAAGACAAGAAAACATGCATTGCATTTATAAGCTTTACATTTTAAGTTATTGTTTAAATTGTTAACTTCATATTAACTAATGAAGAGAGAGTATTAGAGACAGCTAAGACTTCTGAATATCATTTCCATTTATTACAAAGCAGAAAAAGTTCCTCTAGGTAGCAACAATAGATTAAAATATCTTAACATATTCTCTTCTACTCAATTTCCACCTCTGAAAACAATAAACAGCATATTAAGAGAAAATCCATCTGGAATATACCATTACCAGGAATCAAAGTGCTTTACAGGGCAGTACAGAGTGAGTGCCATTTACTTAGTGAAGTGCTGATGGGAAAATCCTAGACAGCATTGATTTAGTTATTGATTCTCATAATCACCTAATAATATAAAATAGGAAAATATGACCCCATGTTTGATATCAGTCACTACCTCCAGTTCTACCAGACCATAAGAGGCTCAGGATTGTTGCCCATAAGAACATAGCACGTGAAGAAACACCACTTAGAGATGAAGATAAACACAGAGTTGCAAATAGAATACATTAGAAGTTTATGGAAGAAATATATGTCTCATACAATTGCTGTAAGTCATAATTAAGTACCTGTGCTGAGGAAAAATGGATCAGAGTCCTCTGAAAATTATAGAGGATGCCTTGGCTTCAACAGTTGGGAAGCAAATATCAGAAAATGAGAGGACCATTTAGATTTACATCTAGTCCTAAATTTACTCAAAGGGACCAGCACTGTCATGTAAAATGGGTCCCTGAGCTTAGGAGAGTTGGGGTTCTTTTTATATATATATAAAGAGAAGAAACAGAAAGTGCCATATATATTCATGGGTAGGACTTCTCCTGGGAGGCAGTCACTTCAGAGACTGGAGACCTTAGTAAAGGAACAATTAGAGTCTTGGTTTGCATCTGTGCCAGGAATCATGTTTTTTTTGTCTCCCAGGTGTGTTAATTATCCTTCTATTGGGAGGGTCATCTTTCTGCTTGGGAAACTATAGTCTAATGCCTCTTTTCAAATATTATACATCCAACAACTATATCATCATCATCCCACTACCAGAAGCAACACTCCACCACCACCACAACCACCTCTGTGGTTACCTTCATTGCCATTATCAATCACTACCATTAAGCTTGTTACTCATCATTAGTTATTCACCATCAAGCAAAATCGATAGGCTTAAAATGTTTATTTTAAAGGGTTTAATATAGACTCAAGATTTTTTTTATAAAACACACTGTATAATTTCAGTAAACGAATATGAATTTATAAGGAATGCCAAATTTGTCACCCCTGCTGCTGCACCTGTAGACCAACAGTGTTAGAATGGCAGGAGTTGAGATGCATAAGTAGGTAGACATAAGAACTCTTCACTCATATATTATCTTTCATAACAGAAATATGTTTATAAGAATATGCAATTGTCAAGAATACATTCAGGAATATATCATTTATGGAAATGTTGCTAATGATGATTTTCAAATTAGACTTTTCCTCTTAAGATAATTGTAGATTCTCATGTAGGTTGAGAAATAATATAGAGGGATCCTGTGTACACTTTAGGCAGCTTTCTGCAACGGTAACATTTTCCAAATTATCATATGTGGAATACCACACATTGCTATAGACAATCCACTGATCTTATTATGATTTCCTCAGTTTTATTTATAATCATTTCTTGGTGTGTACATTTACTTCACTGCAAATTTTTTGCATGCACAAATTTGAGTATCCATCACCACAGTTCATATAAAAACACATCACCTTCATTTTTTAATTTTAAAATTTCTTAGTATCTTCTAAAGATGATTGGTTATTTTTTTAGGTAGTATCTTTATAATCTCACTAATTTAATCATTTTTTATGTGTTTCAGTCCATTGAAATTATTATCCTTTTGTTGCTCAAAATTTTCAGTCTTTGGCCTGTGGAATTCTTTTCAGTTTGTCTCTTAAGTCTTATGGACATAGTACAGTTAGTCTCTAATATTAATTACTAGTTGATATGACAAATGTTCTGAACTTCTTTCATAAATTTCAAACTAGAAATCAACCATTTCTCCAAGAAACTTGGTTACTTTTAGTCCTGATACGGTATTTCAAGGGCTTTCCAGGTGGCGCAGTGGTAAAGAATATACCTGCAATTCAGGAGATACAAGAGACACAGGTTTGACCTCTGGCTTGGGAAAATCTCCTGGAGGAGGAAATGGCAAGCCACTCCAGTATTCTTGCCTGGGAAACCCATGGACAGAGGGGCCTGGTGGGCTAGAGCCCATGGGGCAGCAGAGTCTGGCACTACTGGGCAACTGAGCATGCAGGCATGCAGTGGGGTTTCAAGGCTACAAATTAGGCACTAAAGGGGTTCATTGCTTCTGGGTTAGTTAATGTTTATAGGTCTTTCAACAAGAACTCAAGAATTTGTACTGTGTGGTTCTCAATAATTTTTTGAGGATATGTTCTGATATTCATTCTACAGCAGTTTTCTTAGGTGTGATGTTTCTTTTCAATATGTCCTTCAAATATCCATCTCCATCTCTTTCTCTATATCTGTATGTATCTCTATTTAAAACTGGGAAAATTTTCCTTGATCTACAGTTTTCTTTGTTTGTTCTGTCCCTTGCTTTACTTTCTCCTTTGTGACTTCTCACCAAAGATTGGATCTCCTTTGCCTGGTATTCACATTTGTTTCTTCCCATAAATTTCTTCATTTCTTTCTTTTTCTTTTAATCCCCCCTTTCCACCTTCTGGTTCTCCTAAAGTATCATCTGTTGTGTTTATTGTCTCTTCTCTTACTTCTAATTCAATTTAATTTCCTAAATTATTTTTCTTTTTATTTCCAGTAATTTCTTGAGCTATTGTACAATTATTGCATTTTTCTGAGTTTTGTTATTCTTTCACACCTTGTATCATTTTTGAAATGTGTCTTAACTAATTTTTGTAGAATGTAATAATATTCTTTCACTTGTGGGTGTGTGCTATGGACTGAATTGTGTTCTTTCCATAAGCCATTCACCACAAGCAATTAAAAACTGGATGATATATATAAAATAAGTGCTTTCAGACATTGGACAACATTGATGCTGAATTATGACCCAAGACAGAAGAGGAACAAATGACAGGAGATTTATATTTATCCTATTTGTCTGGGGATACTTTCTAGATCATGGCCCAAAGAAGGTATATGAAAACAAAGGACAACATTTTTGATGAGTTGAGAAGAGTGGAGCAAAATGTTGGGAGGTGGAAGTAGT
The DNA here is from genome assembly GCF_963930625.1 of Muntiacus reevesi. Lineage (NCBI taxonomy): Eukaryota > Metazoa > Chordata > Mammalia > Artiodactyla > Cervidae > Muntiacus > Muntiacus reevesi. The sequence goes on along the minus strand of NC_089253.1, from coordinate 27,080,041 downwards.
TGGAATGGGCGGTGAAGCATAGCAAGTCACAGGGAAAGAGGGACAGAAATGAGTTCTTGTGTCTTTGTCTGAGTTTTGTCTAGTCCACATGTTTCTAAGATAGATCCCCATAAAGTTGGGCAAAGAATAAATACCTGGAAACTTTAAGCTAATAAGTGATTATCAGAGTTACACAGGTCTGGGAACCCTGAATATTCATTGAAAGGACTGATGCTGAAGCTGAAGCTCCAATAGTTTGACCACGTGATGTGAAGACCCAACACATTGGAAAAGATCTTGATGCTGGGAAAGGTTGAGGGCAGTAGGAGAAGAGGGTGACAGAGAATGAGTTTGTTGAGTGGCATCCCCGACTCAATGGACATGAGTTTGAGCAAACTCTGGGAGATACTGATGGACAGGGAAGCCTGGCATGCTGCAGTCCATGGGGTTGCAAAGAATCAGACAAGACTTACTGACTAACAATAAGCCAGTAAGGAGATTAACTTTAAAACCTGTAGCATTCCCTAGAGTGCTCAGAAGTTTTATATCTTAACATTAGTGCTTAACATTTGTTCTAGAATAAAAGCTATACTTGATATGTACTAACAAAACTTAAATATTAAGCCTCAGAAACATCAAGACACTCAAGTAGCTTAACTGGCTGCCAAAATAAACTTAAAGACATTTTAAAGGAACAAAAAACAGTTAAGAAAGTCAACAAATCTGCAGCATCATATCAAAAATTATTATATATTCAGATAAACAGGAAAATGTGTAAGAAAAGCAGGAAAAAGAAGTGCTGTTTTCATTTCAGCAGGAAGATGGTGCAGGGGCATAAGGTTCAAAACAGATAATTATAACACTACATTCCAGTCTGGGGTGCCCTCCTCCCCATGAAAAATAGGTAGAGTAGACACTTTGGAATGACTCTCTCAATATCCATTCTACCCTCCTTCTAGTCAGGTTAAAAAGCTGAAAATTCCATATTCCAAATTGCATTGTAGCTATAGTCATGGATGTGAATTTTCCTGTTGTTTGGTTGCTAAGTCATGTCTGATTCTTGGTGACCCCATGGACTGCTGCACGCCAGGAGCAAATCTCCTGGAATTTGCTCAAATTCATGTCCATTGAGTCAGTGATGCTATCCAACCAACTCATCCTCTGTCGTCCCCTTCTCCTCCTGCCCTCAATCTTTCCTGGCATCAGTGAGTAGGCTCTTCACATCAGGTGGGCAAAGTGAATTAGTTCTCACTAATTAAATGTTTTTTGTGTGAAATTTTAAGTGTGGGAGTGAGGAGGATCTCACTTTTTAGTGTATATCATAATCAACAGGAGATCGATTAAAATATAGATTGCTGGGGCCCACCCCCTAATTCTGTAGCAGGAACCTCAAGTTTGTGTCTGTAACAATTTGCCAGGTGATGTTCAATCCCTGGGTTCAGTTACAGTTTACTGATTTTGTGAGTATGAGGGCCACTTGTCAGGGTGGCATTGATCACAGTGGAAGCTGGAGCTTCTTGACGAGTAGATCACATCTGCTGTGAAGTCACTTTGAGGGGCATCCTGACCCTTTCTGTAGTCATTCAAAAAAACTTACCAAGTCATTTCCTCTGTTAATGCCATTTCTGCTTGAGAAAACTAGAGTTATTCCAGTTTCCCTTAATAAATCACTGATATAAACAATAGAATACCAAAATTAGCTAGAAATGACAAGATATCTACACTGTACAAGGTGTTTGCATTATATCAGGCTGCTGAGTCTAAGACATGTATCCTTGATATTGGCATAAAGCAAGGGGAGTGGGGAGAAACTTTGTCTCATTGCCACTGGATTTACTGGGTGAGGTTGGCGGTAGATTTCTGAGTTAATTAAGCAGGACAAGAGGGCTTGCAGCAACGCATAATCTGGGTGACCAACCATCTTGGTTTGTGTGGGACCAAGGGATTTTTCAGGGTGTGGGCTTCCAGTGCTAAAAGTGGTGAAGTGCCAGGCAAACCAGAGTGTCACTCTAGTGTAATCTTCCCTTAGTTCTACCGAAGAAGCTGTCTACAAATAGGAAAGGGCTAGGGCAGATGACCAAAGGTGGGGATCTGAGGAACTGGTTTTAGGAGTCATGTGAAATTGAAAGGGCAGGCTGTTCAGAAGGTGATGCGCCAGCCTAAAGCAAAGGGCATGTTTGAGAGTTAAGAGTGTGAGTTCTGAAGTCACTTAGACTTTGGTTTGAATCTCAGTGTCTTTGTTTACCGGCTGTGTGACCTTGAGAAAGTTACTAAACCAAGTTTCCACTTTCCCATGACATGGGGAAAACAACAGAACTGAACTGTTGTGAGGTGTCATTGAAATCATGCATGTAAAGCATTTACAAGAGTTGTATTGCTCAGAGTAAGTCTCCCCAAACATGTTGGTGGCTGGCATTGCTATTATTGTTACTAAGACAGTCACACAAAGGAATCAAGTACAAGTCCTTTGGTAGAGATCAGGAGAAAGGAGTGAGAGATTGGAGAGGAGGAAGTCTAGATGAGAAATGCTCTGGGCATCACTTGTTGGTGACTTTCAATCCACTTCTCTTTGCCTTGTATACTCCCAAGTGCAAAAAGGAGGAACTAAATTGAGTAATATTTTCTACATAGACGATAATAAAAAAGTGGCTGACTTTCAAACTCAATGCTTAAAGTTTACTTTTTATTGAAGTATGGCTGGTTTACAATATTAAATTAGTTTCAGATGTACAACGAAGTGATTCAATATTTTTATACTTTATTGCATTTAAAGTTACTGTAAACTAATGGCTATATTTCCCTGTGCTGTACTATACATCCTTGTTACCTATTCATTTCATATGTAGCGGTTGGTGTCTCTTAATCCCCTACCCTTATCTTGCCTTCCCTCCTTTCCTCTCCCTGGTAGTAATCACTGGTTTGTTCTCTATATCTGTGAGCCTGTGAAAGTCTAAAATTTGTGTTAAATTACAATAGAGATAATAGAGTTTACCAAAGGTACAGAAAAAGGAAAATAGACCACAAATAATAAAAAAAGAACTTGATATCAGCTAGCTTCATATAGAAATGAGGTAGAGAATGAGGAGGGGGCAAAGGAAGAGGGAAAGAGGCAGGTGCAGTCACCCAGCTGTGCAGAGAAGGGAGGGTTTCCCATCCCGGGTGGGGAGCATTCAGGGGCTTCCCTCTGGGATCCCAAACAACTTATTTTTAAAATTGAAAAAGGGTAATAGCATTTGTATCAAAACATTTCTCTCTCAGAGTTTTCTGCATGGCAGCCTTCAGCTCCTTATTCCTTAAGCTGTAGATCAGGGGGTTCAGCATGGGGATCACTGTGGTGTAGAATACGGAGGCCACGTTCTCCTGGGCCAGGGAACTGGCTGTGGAGGGTTTCAAGTACATGAAGGCAGTTGTTCCGTAAAACATCCCCACAGCAGCAAGATGGGAGCTGCACGTGCTGAAGGCTTTGGCCCTTCCCCCTGTGGTGCTGATGTGGAGGATACTGGACAGGATGAAGGCATAGGAAATTAGGACTGTTAAGCTGGTGACTACAATGTCGAATCCAGCCAGAACAAAGACTGTCATCTCAGTGTCATAGGTGCTAGAGCAAGAGAGCGTCATGAGGGGGAGGATGTCACAGAAGTAATGACTGATAAAGAAATCACAATAAGACAGTTTCAACATGAGGCCAGTCTCTATGGTTGAACCAATGAATCCTATGGCATAGACCCCAGCCACTAGCAGGGAGCAGACTCCATGAGACATGATGATGTTGTAAAACAAAGGTCTGCAGATGGCAACATAGCGGTCATAGGCCATCACTGTCAGCATGTAACACTCAGCAATGACAAACACCAGGAAGAAGTAGAGCTGGGACATGCACCCTGCATAGGAGATGGTGTTCTTCTCGGACACAAAGTTCACCAGCATCTTAGGGGTGATGACAGAGGAGTAGCATAGATCCACGAAGGACAGGTTGCTGAGGAAATAGTACATGGGGGTGTGAAGCGGAGCATTCAGACAAATCAGTGCTATCACGCCCAGGTTCCCTACCATGGTGATAGAGTAGATCCCAAGGAAGAGGAAGAAGAGGGGGAGCTGGAGCTCTGGTTGATTTGTTAAACCTCCAAGAATGAACTCTGTCACTGTGGAGTGATTTTCTGCAACCATTCTCCTCTGGTTGGGTGTCCTGTGGGGACAGAAAGAAGATCTCTGTGAAAACCCACATTGTGCTTTGTTTGATCAAGCTAGTTTGTGCATCTCAGGCCAGCTGAGCGATCCTGGGATCCTTCCTGATGAATGCTCCTTTATCCTGCTGTTTTTTTTTTTGGGAGGAAGACCAGATGCCAGGTATTTCAAAGATCATGGAGATGAGAGGAAAAGGGGGCAAGATCTAGAACTTTTACAGCATTCACGTTTCTGAAATATCTTAGTGATTTTTAAAGTCAAGTCCCTGGGCCAGCATCACTGGCGTCACTTGAAGACATCAGATATGCAGATTCTCAGGCCTTACCCCAGACCTACCAAGTCAGGAACTCTGGGATGGGACGCAGTGATCTGTGTATCATACTGTCTCCAGGAAAGGCTGATGCAGGCTCAAACCTGAAAACTTCAATCCTGTAGGTAATAAACATAGAATTCATATTTTATAGTTGGAGATGTATTTGCTTCAGAAATGAAATTTCTCTGTGGTATATGCAAGTCTTAAGTATTCATTTATTTTGAGCATATGAATACTTATCTCAAATTGATGCAGTACTAGGGTGAAATGGTTACTATATCTGTATCTTTTAGTTACAGGTCAATTTCTGTAACTGAAAGATGAAAATATTAATAATAGTGATACTAATTCCAAAGTTGATTGTAAAAGTAGTATGGGATATTGCATAGTTAGAAATATTTTTTCAAGAAATTAGTTCCTATAAAAATGTGAGTTGCCATTGTGTGTCTGGAATTTGTTCTTAGATTTTTATCAAATCATGGCCAAGGCAATTGTTCTCAACATTTCTTGTATTTATAATCACCTGGAGCATTTAAAAAGTATTGATGGTTGCTTTCCACTCACAGAGGTTCTCATTAAAATATATCTGTCATGAAGCCTGGGCTATGGTACCTTCTATAGTCTAGAGTAAGTTCTCAATATTATTGTTATTATTTTTAGGTCTATTTTCAGATCATAATATCAAACCATGGCCCCATTATCTCCTTAATGACAAAGTACTGAAATTATAGACATGCTTCTGTAAGAAGCATGGATTATCATTGCTGAGTATATCTATAGATATCCCTTGTATGACAAGTATTTCTTAAGCTAAAACCCTTTAATTTTCACTGTTTTAATTGCTTACTTATACAGTTACTGTCTTTTGTATAATGCTCTTCAGAGGTCAGTCTCATTAACTTCTCCCACAAATCTTAGGTATGTAGATAAATATGTCTAAGAGCAGAACTTTTAAGCCCATGTTCACATTGAGAAAACCACAGTGCCAGACAAAAGTGACTTTCCCGAGGCTTCCTAATTATCAAGGACTTGCTTTCCTTTGATTGTGAGCTCTTCCCTTGGCCCAAGTGTGTAGCCTTAGAAATCTGCGCACCTATAGCCCGGGGCACTGTTGTGGTGGAATGTGTTTTACACTGGATGTGTTAACTTGTGCACAGCATATAAAAAATATGAATGCTATTATCTCCCTCTTCTCTAGGAAAATGAAGCCTAAAAATTCAACTACCCTAAGTCATAAAGCCAAGCAAGACACAGAACTGGGTCCAAAACCTCAGACTTCTGACCACCAGTGTGTTTCATTGTCAGTGAACTGTGTTGCTTTGCTGTAGGTTATATTGTGCGTAGCACTTTATTATTACTTAGTAAACTTAATATATTGAATTTTGGACATAGAGGACAGATTTTATTGTCAGTTTCAGATGTACTTTAAAAAGGTATCAAGGCAGTATATGTGCATTTTAGAAAACCAGAAACACAAACAAGCAAAAATACAATACCACTTTCTTGCTCCTTGGAGGCTAGCAGCATTCATGACTATCATTTTAGATTTTTTGATGCATATATGTACTTACATGTGTATCGTGCTCAGTCACTCAGGTGTGTCCAGCTCTTTGCATCTGCATGGACTGTGGCCTGCCAGGCTTCTCTGTCCTAGAAATTCTCAGGCAAGAATACTGGAGTGGATTGCCATTTCCTACTCCATACATGTATTTAAGTGTATATATATGTTGTGTGTGTGTGTGTGTGTGTGTATAAAATACATGTGTATAAACATACATATATTTTTTAAAAAAACATTTTTAACCTGCTTCTAATGTAAGTGCTTTTGATTCCTATAACAGCAATAACTCTGGCACTAGTTATATACGTCTCTAGGTATATGAGTGCGTGCTCAGTCACTTCACTTGTGTCCGGCTCTTTGTGACACTATGAACCATAGCCAGCCAGGCTCCTCTGTCCATGGAATTCTCCAGGCAAGAATATTGGAGCAAGTAGCCATGCCCTCTTCCAGGTATATTCTTGACCCAGGTATCGAACCCGTGTGGCCTGCAGCTCCTGAATTGCAGGTGGATTCTTTATCATTGAACCACTGGAAACCCTTTTGTAGGTATAAGAGTCTTTAAATCCTTAAGATGTGGGATATAGACAAGAAAAGCTGCATTGCACTGAAAATTTTAAATGTTACATTATTGGTGGTTCAATTGTTAACTTCATAATAACTATTGTCAGAGATAGCTGAGATTTTTAGATATTATTTTCATTTATTACAAAGGAGAAAAATTCCTCTAGGTAGCAACAACAGATTGAAAATATCATATCTATATATCCCCTTCTATTCAGTTTCCACCTCTTAAAATATTAAGAAACATAGAAAATCCACCTAGAATATACCATTACCAGAAATCAAAGTGCTTCTCAGAGCAGTACAATAAACAGCTTTCATTGAGTGTCATGCAGATGGGAAAATCCTAGACAGCATTGACTTAGTTATTGATTCCCATATCATCTAGTAATATAAAATAGGAAAATATGACCCCACACTCAATATCGTCACAACAATTATTACCTCCAGTTCTACCAGACCAGCAGAGGCTCAGGATTGCTGCCCATAAGAATACAGCACACAAAGAAAAATTACTTAGAGATGAAGGTAAACATATGGTTGAAAATAGCTTCATTAGATACAGAAGTTAATGAAAGAAATATTTTTCTGCTATGGTTGCTTTAAATCATAATTAAGTACCTGTGTTAAGGAAAAATGAAACATAATCTCACGGAAATATTAGTGTCAAAGACTTGGTTTCAACAGTCAGGAAATAAATATCAGAAATGAGAGGACCATACAGATTTATATCTAGTCCTAAATTTACTCAAAGGGGCTGGCACTATCCTGAATAATAGGTCCCTTGGATTGGGAAACTTGGGAAGAGTCTTTTTATATATAGAGGCAGAACTTCTCCTGGGATGTAGTTACTTCAGAAACTGGAGTTCTCAGTAAAGAGCAATTAGAGTCTTGGTTTACACCTGTGCTGGGAGCCATGTCTTTTTTTTTTTTCCCCCAGATGTGTTAATTTTCCTTTTATTGGGGAAGTCAACTTGCTGCTTAAGAAACTTAGCATTTAGTGCTTCCATTTAAATAATCTACCACCAATCACTCCATCATAATCATCACCACCACTACTACCACCACAGCCGCGACCACCTCGGTCATTGCCTTCATCATCATCAGTCACTATCATTATGAAAATTACTCATTATTAGTTATTCACCATAAGGCATAATCAACTAGGCTTGAAATGTTTATTTTAAAACATTTAAAAAATATCGAAATATTTTTGTTAAAATTTATAATTTCAGTAAAGAAATGCTAATTGATAAGGAATGTTAAATTTGTCACCCTTCTTTAGCACCTGTAGCCTGACAGTGTAGAATGGCTGGAGGTTGAGGGGCACAAGAACATAGACTGATATTAATAAGAATGTATTCCAATATCAAACAACAAATTTCAACAATGCAGACTGCAGTTACTTTTGTGCCAAGTTAATGAGAACTCTTCTCTCATATATTCTCATTCATAAGGGAAATATGTTTATAAGAATATGCACTTCTCAAGAATGCATTCAGTAATATATCACCTATGAAAATGACTATAATGAGATTTTTAAATTAAACTTTTCTTTCAAGGTAATTGTAGATTCACTTGGAGGTACAAGAAATAGTATAGAGCGATACTGTGTGCTCTTATACAGTTTCCCCAATAGGAACATTTTACAAACTTGTAGAATATCACATGTGGGATATTGCATGTTCCCATAGACAATCCACTGTCCATTACTACAAATGGATTACTGCTAATCAACAAAAAGAAGTGTATTATGAATATTTACAACAATATTTAGGGGTTAAAAAACACAGAAATGGGTAAAAGATCTCAGACACAAAAAAGTATATTTGTAGTATTATATTTATATCAAATTCTAAAACATCAGGCAAAACCAATGAATTATTACAGAAAATAAGTTAGTGATTGCTTGAGTTCAGGTGGAGAGGGGAGACTGATTATAAGTGCATAAGGAGGCTTCTTGTGGTAATACAAATTGCTCAGATACAATAGTTAAATTTAATAATTTATTGTATTTAAATCAGTAAAGTTGATTTAAGGAGGAAAAATAGAAATGGCTGACAAACAAATATACCCTATGCCTACATCCACAATAATAAAAAATGTGAATTAAATAATGAAATGCTATTTTCAGAATCCAAGTGTGGCTGAAAAGTTTTTGAATGATAATAGCTACTGTTAGGCAGGATGTCGGGGAAAAGGTGCTCTCTTTTATTGCTTGTTCAGTTCAGTTCAGTCGCTCAGTCATGTCCAACTCTTGAAATCCCATGAGCTGCGCATGCCAGGCCTCTCGGTTCATCACCAACTCCTGGAGTCCACACAAACCCATGTCCATTGAGTCGATGATGCCATCCAGCCATCTCATCTTCTGTCCCCTTCTCCTTCTGCCCTCAACCTTTCCCAGCATCAGGGTCTTTTCCAGTGAGTCAGCTCTTCACATCAGGTGGCCACAGTATTGGAGTTTCAGCTTCAACATCAGTCCTTTCAATGAACACCCAGGACTGATCGCCTTTAGGATGGGCTGGTTGGATCTCCTTGCAGTCCAAGGGACTCTCAAGTCTTCCTCAACACCACAGTTCAAAAGCATCAATTCTTCGGTGCTCAGCTTTCTTTATAGTCCGACTCTCACACCCAGACATGACCACTGGAAAAACCATAGCCTTGACTAGATGGACCTTTGTTGTAAGTTGGTATTGTTGTAGGTTGTTATTGCTTGTAGGGGCATGTATATTGGGAAAAACCATAGCCTTGACTAGACGGACTTCTGTTGTAGGCTGCTATTTGTTGTAGGTTGTTATTGCTTATAGGGGCATGTATATTGGGAAAACGTTTCTTAAGTACAATCAGCAGTATTTCTGAAAAGCCTTAATAAAGAGTACATTATTAGATTCAACAATTGCACAATCAGGACTTTATCCTAAGAAAATAGTAAGGTATGTTTGCAAAAATGGACCTTTTATTCAGTTGGAGGAAAACCAGAAAGTTCATGAAAATGTCTTGAAAATGAAGTTGCCTACAGTGTCCAGTAAAACAGGACTTATAAAAAACCACAGGGTTTAGCAACATCTGGTTTAACTCATCAACGACATTGTGACACAGACAAATGAGATTTATATTGCTATTCTGTAGAGGGGGAACACCAGACAAAGAGAATTTATCATCTTATTCAAGATAGTTCAATCAGATCAGATCTTTATATCTGGATCCTTCCATAGTAACATATTCCTTCTTGATGTGAGCTAGCCACTAGAATATAAAGTTGCTGGGAAAAGGCTTTGTAAAATTCTGAAACACTTTAAAGAGAAATGTGACTTTTCTTTTCAGTAAGGGTCTGTAAATTACAGACAGTCTATTCAATTTTTTTTTTCTATTTGTCTAATACTTTTGTTTTTAGAAACATTTTTCCTTGTCCATGGATATGTTTTTATTATGTTTAAAATCATCTCCCTGCTCCAACAAATTGAACCACACACCTTGGGCTTGATCACCTTAGTTTTTCCTGATTAATCCCTTTTTTTAATATTTCAGTTTACCTCACAATCTTGATTTCTCATTCATCCTTGGGAAATTCTAGATTTTATAGTTTTGTACAAGCAGATTTTCTTTATGAAATAGTACACATATTCCTGAAATCTAATACTTAAGAATTTGTTTTGAAGAGCTTTGAGGAATTGTTTGTTTGTGAGTCACTAAGTCGTGTCCAACTCTTTGCGACTATGAACTGTAGTTATGAACTGTAGCCTGCCAGACTCCTCTGTCCATGGGATTTTCTGGATAAGAATACTGGAGTGGATAGCCATTTCCTTCTCCAGGGGATTTTTCTGACCCAGAGATTGAACCCGGATTGCCTGCTTGGCAAGTGGATTCTTTACCATCTGAGTCACCAGGGAAGCCATCACTGGGGCTTGAGTTTCTCCAAATAGAGTTTTTTCCCCTTTGCTAAAAATATCATGAATGATCTATGAAATAATTTTGAGTATAGGTGACCATGCACAAACCCAGTTAGTCTATATACAAAGCAGTATATAAGATCTCTTTGTGTGAACTGATTTAAAAAGGGAATTTGAAGAGCTGGTATTGGTTGTTTAAAGACCAGAAATGTGTGTGAACAGTGACGTTCAGTGTGTGACCTGTGATTTTTATAAAAACTCATAAATGTCTTCTGGCCTCTTGAACTTGTCACTATGTACAGAACTTCCTACATTAGAGCCAGGGCTAAGGGTGAAGTCTATTCATCTGAAGCACAGGACAGTAATGCGTTGGTCCATCAGAATAGCTGATGTTTTAAGACCCCATAGTCTTTTAAGTCTTTGCTCAAATGTAACCTTCAACTAATCTACCATCCTCTTTAAACTTACAACCCACATCCCTTGCTTTGTATTTTATAGCTCCTATTACCTTCTAAAATATTACACGAGTTACTTCTTTCTTTTATTTATTGTCTGTCTTCCCCTTACTAGAGTAAAAGCTCAATGACTTTTGTGCTTTATCTGCAGTTTCTAGAACAGTGCCAAACATGCAGTTTCTCAATTAATATTTGTTGAATGAATCAGTGAATGCCATTCTCTTATTCAAAGACTGCTAGAGGTTACTCATTGGCTAATAATTGTGTTTAGGCCTAGCTTTCTAAACTCTTCTTTGTGCCTTCCTGGTATACTTTTTCAGATTAGTTTGTCCTGTGAGACAACAGTCAAGGATCAATTTTCTTTGTGTATTAACATCTAGGTGTTTTGGAATTGTTCACTGAGACTTTTCTTTTCACACTGAGTTGCCTTAGCAACTCTGTGGGAAAAAAAATCAACCAACCTTATACATAAGCAGAAGTAAGTTGACTTCTCAAAATATTCAAATAAATTAAAAAAAATAGCCTTCTATATGTACCCATACTTTTATCATTTTCGGTGTTCTCCATTCCTTCCTGCAGATCTGATACTTTATTTGGAGCCATGTATCTCTCCTGTCAAGGAGAGATAAGAAAGCTTTCCTCAGTGATCAGTGCAAAGAAATAGAGGAAAACAATAGAATGGGAAAGACTAGAGAAATTAGAGATACCAGGAAAATTAGAGATACCAAGGAATATTTCATGCAAAGATGGGCTCAATAAAGGACAGAAATTGTATGGATCTAAAAGAAGCAGAAGATAGTAAGAAGAGGTGGCAAGAATATACAGAACGCTGTACAAGAAAGATCTTCACGACCCAGATAATCACAATGGTGTGTGTGATCACTCACTTAGAGCCAGACATCCTGGAATGTGAAGTCAAGTGGGCCTTAGGAAACATCACTACAAACAAATCTAGTGGAGGTGATGAAATTCCAGTTGAGCTATTTCAAATCCTAAAAGATGATGCTATGAAAGTGCTGCACTCAATATGCCAGCAAATTTGGAAAACAGCAGTGGCCACAGGACTGGAAAAGGTCAGTTTTCATTTCAATCCCCAAGAAAGGCAATGCCAAAGAATGCTCAAACTACCGCACAATTGTACTCATCTCACACGCTAGCAAAGTAATGCTCAAAATTCTCCAAGCCAGGCTTCCACTGTGAACTTCCAGATGTTCAAGATGGTTTCAGAAAAGGCAGAGGAACCAGAGATCAAATTGCCAACATCTGCTGGATCATCGAAAAAGCAAGAGAGTTCCAGAAAAACATCTATTTCTTTTTTATTGACTATGCCAAAGCCTTTGACTGTGTTGATCACAATAAACTGTGGAAAATTCTTCAATAGATGGGTATACCAGACCACCTGACTTGCCTCTTTAGAAACCTGTATGCAGGTCAGGAAGCAAAACAGAACTGGACTTGGAACAACAGACTGGTTCCAAATAAGAAAAGGAGTATGTCAAGGCTGTATAGAGAAGGCAATGGCACCCCACTCCAGTACTCTTGCCTGGAAAATCCCATGAGCCTGGTGGGCTGCAGTCCATGGGGTCGCAAAGAGTCGGACATGACTGAACGACTTCACTTTCACTTTTCACTTTCATGCACTGGAGAAGGACATGGCAACCCACCCCAGTCTCTTGTCTGGAGAATCCCAGGGACAGAGGAGTCTGGTGGGCTGCCGTCTATGGGGTCGCACAGAGTCGGACACGACCGAGGCGATTTAGCAGCAGCAGCAGCAGCAGCAGCAGCAGCAGCAAGGCTGTATATTGTCACCCTGCATATTTAACTTATATGCAGATTACATCATGAGAAATGCTAGGCTGTATGAAGCACAAGCTGAAATCAAGATTGCCGGGAGAAATGTCAATCACCTCAGATCTGCAGATGACACCACCCTCATGGCATAAAGTGAAGAAGAACTAAAATGCCTCTTGATGAATGTGAAAGAGGAGAGTGAAAAAGTTGGCTTAAACTCAACATTCAGAAAACAAAGATCATGGCATCTGGTTCCATCACTTCATGGCAAATAGAAGGAGAAACAGTGAAAACAGTGGCAGACTTTATTTTTGGGGGCTCCAAAATCACTGCAGATGGTGACTGCAGCCATGAAATAAAAAGACACTTACTCCTTGGAACAAAAGTTATGACCAACCTAGACAGCATATTAAAAAGCAGAGACATTACTTTGCCAACAAAGGTCCATCTAGTCAAGGCTATAGTTTTTCCAGTAGTCATGTATGGATGTGAGAGTTGGACTATAAAGAAAGCTGAGTGCCAAAGAATTGATGCTTTTGAACCATGGTGTTGGAGAAGACTCTTGAGAGTCCCATGGACTGCAAGGAGATCCAACCAGTCCATCCTAAAGGAGATCAGTCCTGGGTGTTCATTGGAAGGACTGATGCTGAAGCTGAAACTCCAATACTTTGGTCACCTGATGTGAAGAGCTGACTCATTGGAAAAGACCCTGATGCTGGGAAAGATTGAAGGTGAGAGAAGAAGGGGACGACAGAGAATGAGATGGTTGGATGGCATCACCAACTCAAAGGACATGAGTTTGAGTAAACTCTGGGATTTGGTGATGGACAGGGAGGCCTGGCGTGCTGCAGTCCATGCGGTCGCAAAGAGTCAGACACAACTGCATGACTGAACTGAACTGATCCCTCCTGTCCCTCATTTTTTTTTTTTTTTTTTGTGGTAGTGTAGACCTTACTGGGGACAAATTATTTCATCTTTAATTTGTTTGAAATTTTCTCTCTCTTTTTTATTTTGAAGAATATTCTACCACATATAGAATATGAAACTGATTTTTCTCTTTCAGTTTTAAAGATGTAACTTCAATGTTCTTTGACTTTTGTTTTTAAGTAACAGGTCAGTTATATTTTTTGCTCCTTTGAAAGCAATGTCCCTTCTATCGTGATTGCTTTTAGACTTTTTCTCTTTTCTTTGTATAAGAAAAGAAGGCTGTGCTAAGCCTGATATTAAGTCAACCTAATGAATTCTTTATTTCCAATACTGTCTTTTTCAGTTCTGAAATTTTGGTGAAAATTTCCTGTATTTTTACTGTTTTAATAGATCTGTTGGAATTTGCCTTCTGTTAGTCGATTTTGTATTTCTTTCAACTAAACTTAAATGCTAAACAATTACAGAAGTTACTTTAAAGTCTTTGCTAATAGCAACGTTCAGGTCATATGTGGATCTGATTTTACTGAATATTTTTTCTTCTTGATTATGAAACATCTTTTCCTGTTTCTTTTAAAATTTTTATTGGAGTATAGTTGATTTATAATGTTGTGTTAGATTCAAGTGTACAGCAAAGGAAATAATATGTAAATGTGTAACAGTCTTTTTTAGATTCTTTTCCCATATAGGTCATTATGGAGTGTTGAGCATTGTTCCCTGTGCTATACAGCAGGTTCTTATTAGTTATCTATTTTATATGTAGTAGTGTGCATATATGTCAATCCCAATCTCCCGGTTTATTTCCCCCATCCCGTTTCCTTCCAGTAACCAAAAGCTTGTTTTCTACATCTGTGACATCCACATCTGTGACTTTTTTTCTGCTTTGTAAATAAGTTCATTTTACCATTTTTTAAGATTCCATGCATAAAAAGCATCATATGATATTTATAATTCTCTGTCTGGTGTATTTTACTCAGTATGACAGTCTCTAAGTCCATCCATGTTGCTGCAAATGGCATTATTTCATTCTTTTTCTGGCTGAGTAATATTCCATTGTTTGTATATACCAAATCTTCTTTATCCATTCCTTTGTTGTTGGACATTTAGGTTGCTTCTATGTCCTGGCTATTGTAAATAGTGCTGCAATGAACATTAGGGTGCATGTATCTTTTCAAATTACGGTTTTCTTTGGATCTATGCCCAGGAGTAGGATTTCTGGGATCATATGACAGCTCTATTTTTATTTATTGATAATGGGTTATAATATCATGCTTCTTTGTATTTATAGTAATTTTTCATTGGACATTCATGGACGTCATGAATATACTGTAGAGACTGTGGATTATGTTATTCTTCTCTACAGAATGTTGGAGTTTGTCCTTGGATGCTGGTAATTTACTAGATCACCTTGATCTTGTTGAGATCTGAATTCAGACTTTGCTAAGATGGATCCAGTTCAGTTTTGCCCTTAGTCTGAAGACTAGTTCTTACTTCGAAGGTATCAGTTTCAGACGTCATCCTAATTCCTGGTATGCAAATGTCTGAAGGTCTTTATCTTTGGCTTCTTCTCTCCCTACTTGGCCCCACAAATTTCAGCAATCTTAGCATCCTTGAGCTTTGATCTTTATCTATTCTACTCATAGAG
Organism: Muntiacus reevesi; assembly: GCF_963930625.1. NCBI lineage: Eukaryota > Metazoa > Chordata > Mammalia > Artiodactyla > Cervidae > Muntiacus > Muntiacus reevesi. The sequence continues at coordinate 27,064,737 of NC_089253.1, read as the reverse complement.
ACTGTTGTCATTTGCTTGGGTTCCCCTTCACTATGCTCTGTTTGGAAATTGTCAGTAGGGAGAAAGTTAGGATGAATGTGTCAGTCATCTGACATTCTTGCCTTCGCTTGAGAATTTCATCTCTGTGTTGTCTGCTTCCCAAAGCTTGCAGATAGTTGCTTTATATTATTTCCAGTCTGATAGATGCTTATGGTCACAGGGTAAGTGTGATAGTAGCTGTTCTGTTATACTTGAAATCAGAAGTCTGATTGCTTACTTCCTAATAGCTTGTTCTTTGTGTGCCTGCCAAGCTGAAGGTCATATGGAAACATGGGCCAGGAGAGGCCAGAAACCTGGAGATGTGAACTAGATCTGTGACTCTGGGCAACTGGCTTTACTCTCTTGTGTCTTCTCTGTGCCTCTAAGTTGTGGATAAGTATCAGTTCTGTGGATATGCAAGTTTCTGGCATTGGAACCACTAGAGGAGATTTAAAAATATGGCTGCCATTTATACCCACAGACATGCTGATTCAGAGGATGTGGGTGGAGCCCAGAATTTTTCCTTTTTCCTTCTTTTAGTTTTATTGAGCTATAACTAACATACAGCATTGTATATATTTAAGGTGCACAGCATACTTATTTGACTTACATTATGAAATGATTATTATAATAAGTTTAGTGATAACTTATCATCACTTATAGATAATTATCATCTCATATAGATATGACTTTAAAGAAACAGGGAAAAAAATGCTTTTGTGATGAGCACTCAGAATTTACTTTCAACTTTCATACATAACATTCAGCTGTGTTAATTTTATTTATCATACTGTACATTATATTCCTAATACTTATTCATCTTATAATTGGAACTTTGTACCTTTTGACTGTCTTCATCCAAGTCTACCCCAACTCCTTGCCCCAGCCCTTGGAGCAAGTGACCACAAATCTGATCTTTTCTTCTATGAGTTTGTTGGTTTTGGAAGTGTAACTGACCTACAAAGCTATGTTAGCTCCTGTTACACCATATGGTGATTTGATATTTCTGTATGTTTCAAAGTGATCACCACAGTAAGTCAAACTACAATATGTCACCATACAAAGATACTATAGTTATCATCTATATTCCCCAGACTGTACATTTTGTACCCATGACTCATTTATTTTGCAACTGGAAGTTTATATCTCTTAATTTCCCTCACTTGTCTAGAATTTCTTTTTTAATAAACACTCTAGGAAATTGTGGTGCTTAGCCATGTTTGTGAAACACTGGATTTGGTAATTTCCCGAGTCTTTTCAGGTCAAAATTCTGAGTATGTAGGCTTGATACTAAAGAAAGTAAGAAAAGATCGAAAGATCAAGACAAAGGATAAACAACTTTTGACAAGGCAGAAGTTTGTGTTGGGAAGGAGAAGACAAAGACAGAAGCAAACCAAAGGGGAAGAGCAAATTTGGATGTATCACTGCACTGGGACTCTTATCTACCAGGATTCAGCCTGTGAGCCTGAGAAGCTGGAAAGGCAAGAGAGAGGAGCACTCGATGGAAAGTGGGTGGAAGGCAGGGACAGCCAAAGGGAGTTTTAACTCAGAGAAAGGCTGCTCCTGGCAGAAGTTGAAAGCAGTTACATGATAGAGATTCTTTGTTACCATTAAACCTACACCCCATGAGAGGATAAGGCTAGGGAATCCCAAAAATTTCCTTCTTAAAACTAGATACAGTGCAGTTCTTCCTGGAATGAATTGGAATATGAATACATTATTGAGTGTCCTACCCTAAATTTTAAGAGCATAAATAGCCCTCAGGGTTAATCTTTCCTTGATTCACTTACTTCTTGTTTTTATTAAAGTCATTGCATATTTGTTACTTTCCAACAGATTGCCAGATTTGAGAAGGCAGGGACACTGCTTCATGGATTTCAGCAGCTCTCACCAGAAGGAAGTTTAGACTAGTGATTACAAAATAAATAACTGGAGTTAGACAGACCCAGGCATGTGGGCTCTGAAATACACTGTCTCTGTGAGCAACTTACCTTTAAAATTAATATCATTATTGTGAGAAATAAATAATATATGGTGTTTTCGATCTTGGCAGCCAGAACTCAGTGTAAAGGATTTGTGTTATGCACAGTATTGGATATTCAAGAAGTGGTGATGACAGTCATTTTTATCACAATGATTTTTCTCTTAATTGTACCAGATCTGAGTTTGTTGAAAGAAACTGTCTCTAGAAATCAAATTAAGCAATGTCAAGGGTATAAGCAAACATGTCTTCCCCTGGGAAAGTAATCTCTCAGAAAATGGTCTTGAGGGAATTTCTGAATAATCAAGTCAGTGAGATCTACAATCCTAATAAAACTGCCTATTCTCCTGTTATCCACTAGTCAGGAAAAGGCACCATATTCTCCCTTGTAGCTGGAGGGTCTTTTGGGAGGTCAGTAATTGGAAATGAAGTTCTTCGAGGCAGAAAGAGATACAAGATAAATGAGAAGTTATGATTCTCTGGACCAGACTTGGAGGAGAGAGTTCTGAACTCAAACCTGTCCTCTTCTACTGATGTGGTCACTTTCTTCCCAGGACCACTGTGGACAAGAGACGCTGAAGTACAGCATTAGAGTCCTACACTAAAGGAAGGGGAGTGTGTGTCTGGCTCTGGTCAGTCATGTAACGTGGTGGTTACCTGTGCAACCTGGGAGAGTCAGACTGCCCACGTTCACCTTCTGGCTGCTACTCCGCAGTTTTGGGACTTGGATGAGTTACTTAACAGTTGTCTCATCTACACAATGGGGATAAAAATATAGTCACATAGCTCTTAGTACACATAGGTAACCACTTAATAAGTGCTAGCTTAAAAACATTATCATTAAACCTAAGGCCACTAGAGTTAGGAGATTTTGGAAAAAATGTCACCTCACTTTCTTGATGTGATAGCGGTGACCCAGAGGTGGGAGCTCTGAGAAGTCAGAGCGTCTTCTGCTAGCCAGGATTCTTCCCGGGGAAAGCCCCCAAGTGTCAGCAACTGAAACAGAGGCAGGAGAGAGGGAACACAGAAAATGGACTGACTTAAACATCTAAAAGATATCTATCTTACTTTTGAATGAGTTTTCTGCTTTTTGGTTTCTCAAGGAGTGCCAGTTCTCACTCTGGAGGCCTAATCTAGCCTCTTTATTGTTCTCTGGAAGTTAAAGACACTAGGGTTATGAAGATAGATCCATAGCAAACAGTAGAAACCTTCCTTCCACACTAAAGCTCAAATATCTCTGTGGATTCCATTCTCGGGAATGGACAGTGGGTACTGGGAGGTTGGTGGTCTTCTTTCTAAGTGGTTCTCTTTTCTTTTCCCCATGGACAGGTTCTCCCCCAGGGGAGAATGGCAGCTGAGAACTCTTCAGTGACAGAATTCATCCTCACAGGCTTAACAGACCAGCCAGAACTCCAGATCCCCCTCTTCTTCCTGTTTCTAGGTTTCTACATGGTCACCATAGTGGGGAACCTGGGCTTGATATCGCTGATTGGGTTGAACTCTCGCCTGCACACCCCCATGTACTTCTTTCTCTTCAACCTCTCCTTCATAGACTTCTGTTACTTCACTACCATCACTCCCAAAATGCTGATGAGTTTTGTCTCAGAGAAGAACACCATCTTGCATGCAGGCTGTTTGACTCAACTGTTTTTCTTCTGCTTCTTTGTCATCTCTGAGTCCTTCGTCCTGTCAGCGATGGCGTATGACCGCTATGTTGCCATCTGTAAGCCACTGGTATACACAGTCAGCATGTCCCCTAAGGTCTGTTTACTCCTTTTGTTGGGTGTGTATGTGATGGGGTTTTCAGGGGCCATGGCCCACACAGGAAGCATAGCAAGTCTGATCTTCTGTGCTGACAACATTATCAATCATTTCATGTGTGACATCCTTCCTCTCCTTGAGCTCTCCTGTAATAGCTCTTATGTCCATGAGCTGGTGGTCTTCATATGTGTGGCTATTGACATTGGAATGCCCATTGTCACCATCTCCATCTCTTACACCCTAATCCTCTCCAGCATTCTCCGCATTCACTCCACTGAGGGCAGGTCCAAAGCTTTCAGTACATGCAGCTCCCACATCATTGTGGTTTTCCTTTTCTTTGGTTCTGGGGCTTTTGTGTATCTCAAACCACCTTCTGTTTTGCCCCTTGACCAAGGGAAAGTGTTCTCCCTGTTCTATACCATTGTGGTACCCATGTTAAACCCGCTGATCTACAGTTTGAGGAACAAGGATGTCAAAGCTACCCTGAGGAAAACCTTGGGGAAAATTAATTTCTTGAGAAAGGAGTAGTATTTGAAGAAAAAGATACAATGCTTTGTTTATCAGTGTTTTCAATGAAGAATGCAAATTCCCATTTTTTCCCTTTTATATAGAAAGAGAACTTTAAGTCCTTACATTTAGATCAATGTTTAGTACAGACCTATTTTCCATGTCCCTTAACCCACCTTTAGTGTTCCAAGACTATTTTATGAAAATTTTCTACAAGCATTGATAATTTAATTTTGAATGGGTCAAATTATATGTAACCCATTAAATCTATAATTTATACATAATTTAACCTAATCTCCTCAATAACAGATGTTGGAGACTTAGAAGTATTGTATATGTTTTCCAGGCCCATACAGCTAACTGGTGCCACAGTTGGGACTGGAATCAAGTCCCTTGAATTCTAATTTACTTTGTTTTCCTTTATGCTATGCTTTCTTGCTTCATTTTGTTGCTGCCTTTGCAGATTTCATTTTTAAGTATGATATATCAGCATATTAAATTCTGATTCTGCTTATAGTAATTTACTTTACTTCACAACATGTCATTTTTGAATATTGCATTTTGACCAATGACAGCAGAGCTATGTTAAAATTGTGTTGTGGGGGTGGCAAGTATGTAAGTCCGAGATACTAGATGAAGCATGGTAATTCCTGGTTATGCATGACAGCTGCAGGAACTGGCCTAGTGATTATGAACTTCTGTAGGTTTAAAGGTTAGAAAGATGCAAGATAATAACAATAACCCTATATGCAAGACAGAAAGACACAGATTATAGAACAGACTTTTGGACTCTGTGGGAGAAGGCGAGGGTGGGATGATCTGAGAGAACAGCATTGAAACATGTATATTATCAGTTGTGAAACAGATCGCCAGTCCAGGTTAGATGCATGAGACAAGTGCTCAGGGCTTGTGCACTAGGATGACCCAGAGGGATGGGATGGGGAGGGAGGTGGGAGGGAATTTCAGAATGGGGAACACATGTAAATCCATGAGTGATTCATATCAATGTATGGCAAAAACCACTACAATATTGTAAAGTAATTAGCCTCCAGCTAATATAAATAAATGAAAAAAAAAAGAAAGAAGCTGAGTGGAAAGTTTCAGACATCATTTCAAGACTAAGAGAGTCAGATTTCATAATTTTTTCCTAAGGATTATTTTGGGTGTTTTAGCTCTGATGGAAAACTGTGGCTCAAGATACTCAGCTAAGTGTAAGTTCTAATGAAGAAGTAAATAATTTGGGGACCTAGTTACTTATCGAGGTAGTACTAAAAGTATCTGATTATTGGAAGAGGCCATTTCCACAGGATTTTAAAGCACTATAGATTACACTGATCTTTTCATGCAGGCATGTGTGGGAAACAGAGTGTTCCTCTAGACTGGTTTATAAATCTACAACATTGAGCAAAGGTGTCCAGAATACACCAGAACACTTTGATCTCAATGACTTATTAGTGATAAAGGAAGGTTTTTCGGAAAAGTGCCAACACGTTAAGAGCTGAGGAGTCACTGTCTTGTGAGGTTTTCTTTGGACAGAGTCTGTTTTGGGAAAAAGGCAACTTTGGATGAGTGATGGAGTTTGCATTTTGGTTTACACAGATCAAAGGTAGTGAAGTTATAAAACTGAGAATGCTGAAACACTGTTTATGGGACCTGAGCACCTGAAGATTTTGTTATCCAAGGTGGGTCCTGAGACCAATCTGCAGATGCTGAGGGATGACTATGCTTCAGCGTGGAAGTTTGCATTATTGGTCAGAATTCTGTCACTCAGTTAGTAGTATTCTGGATCTATATGTTGCCATGGTTTCATTTTAGGTAGCATATATTTCTGTGCCTCACTGATGGTCAGCTAGGACACGTGAGCCATTTTGGTCAATCAGATATTAGCAGATGCGCTGTAAGCAGGTGCAAGGAGGCGTGAGCAAGGGATGCATTTGTCAGGTGGGACTTGCCCTCTCATGCTTCTGCCTTGAGAAGAGCTTCTCTTAGGCAATTGCTACTGCTTCTAACTGATTCTTACAACAGACACATGTGGAGTAGATTTTTTTTCCCATTTAGTGACTTTTAATATAATCACAGTTGTGTAATTATTACACAAAGATTTTATTTTATTTTACTTTTTGTATTGATAGAAAATCAGTTTATTTTTTAATTTTAATTTTATATTGGAGATGATTAACAGTGTTGTGTTAATTTCAGGTGTAGAGCAAAGTGACTCAGTAACTTGTACACATCTATCTATTCTTTTTCGAATTCTTTATCTGTTTAGACTGTTACAGAGCATTGAGGAGAGTTCCCTGTGCTATATAGTAGTTTCTTGTTGGCTATCTATTTTATTTAGTTTTATAATTAATTTTTATTGTAGTATACTTGCTTTCCAATGTTGTGTTAGTTTCTATTGTACAGCAAAGTGAATCAGCTATACATATACGTATATCCTCCTCCTTCTGTTAGGATTTTCCTCCCATCTAGGTCACCACAGAGCACTGAGTTCCCTGGACTACACAATCAGTTCTCCTTTGTTATGTATTTACACAGAGCATTGATCGTGTACATGTGACATTTCCAATCTCTCAATTCCTCCCATCGACACCTTTCTCCTTGTATCAATATGTCATTTTCTACATATGTGTCTTCACTTCTGTTTTGCAAGTATGATCACCTGTACCATTTTCTAGACTCAACATGTGCATTAATGTATGATATTTGTTTTTCTCTTTATGGCTTTCTCTCTATGACATCTCTTTATCACTTCACTCTGTGTGACATTTCATAGGTCCATCTATGTCTTTATAAATGACCCAGTTTCATTTCTTTTTATAGCTGAATAATATTCCATTGTGTATATGTACCACATCTTCATTATCTATTCCTCTTTTGAAGGGGTTTAGGTTGCTTCCAGGCTATCGTATTTTGCTATAGCAACTGCAATGAACTAAGATAGACTTGAATATACATTTCTCCAACGATGACTCATAAATGGTCAAGAAACAACTGAAAAAAAATGCTCAATATTACTAAACACCAGACAATGTAAGTTGAAAGTAAGTCACAATAAGGTATAACCTCACACTTATTATAATGGCTACTATTAGAAAAGAATCCAGAAAATAGCAAGTGTTAGTGAAGATATAGAAAAATTGGAACCCTTGTGTGTTACTGGGGAGTCTGTAAAATGGACTATCCACTATGGAAAACAGTATGGAGGTTCCTAAAAAAATAAAAAATAGAACTACAATAGGATCCAGTATCCTACTTCTGCAATGTAATCTAAGAGAAATGAAAGCAGGATTTGCATACCAACGTTCATGCAGCTGTATGCACAACAGCCAAAAGGTGGGAGCATCCCATATGTGCATCAATGATGAATGAATAAAGAAAATTTGATGCATACATACAACAAAATAAACATTCATCTTTTAAAAGTAAGGAAAGCCTGCCATAATGTTACAATATGGAAGAGCTTGAGAATATTATGCTAACTGAAATAAGCCAGCCACAAAAGGGCAAATATTGTATGATTCCACTTATATAAGCCATTTGAAATAGTCAAATTCATAGGAAGAGAAGTAGAATGGTGGCTAAAAGGGGCTGCAGGGAGGAAGAAAAGGAGAGTTGTTGTGTAATGGGAATAGAGTTTCAAGCTCACAAGATGAAAAATTTCCAGAGATCTTTTCCGCAACAATGTACACAGAGCTAACGCTGCTAAACTGAACAACGCACATAAAATAGTGAAGGGAGTAAATTTTATGTTATGTGTGTGTGTGTTTAACCACAATAAAAAGTAAATAAAAAATAAACCTAATATGGTGTTAAATAAATTATGTTCTCATTTCCTACCTGGACAAACTACTTCAACAACCTTGGAAGGCCTGATAGAATCCTAAGAGACTTTGAAGTCCCAAGCCAAAAGGCAGTTGCTCAGGAAGAGCCACCCTGTTCTTAGGCACCTGCCCATGGGCCACAGCTTACTCTCGTTGCTCCTCATTTCCACTTCCTTTAAAATGTGAGGGGGTGACACATACACAGCATAAACACCTCCAGTCCACGTGCCCAGTTCTCGTCCTCATCCCCTGCATACAGGTTCTCCCTGATCTCCCCTTGGAGTGAACACATCCACAGTATAGTTGTGTCTGCTGCTGGAAGAATGGACTCATAGTAGAGGCCTGAATAGACTCTTGATGCTGAGGAGTCATGCTCCAAGCAAATATCTATGTGTGATCTTTTGAACCAGAGCATAAGCGATACAAGAGTTTTCCTTGCAGGCCTGGCAGGCCACAGGGGAACGCTCCAGCTGGGTTTAGCCTTCCGTGTAGAGAAAAGGAAATACGCTACCCCAGTCCATTCTGGTGGCTTCCCTGGTGGCTCAGATGGTAAAGAATCTGCCTGCAATGCCGGAGACCTGAGCTCCATCCCAGGTTGTGAAGATCCCCTAGGGAAGGAAATGGCTACCCACTCCAGTATTCTTGCCTAGAGAATCTCATGGACAGAGGAGCCTGGCAGTCCATGAGGTCATAGGGAGTTGGACATGACTGAGCAACTAAGCACCTTAGCACCAGCCCACTCTAGCCATCCTGTTCAGGTTTACATTATGTTCAGTGGCGAATTCTAGCAAATATCTTAAAAAGAAATAATATGCATTTTGTAAAGTTTCTCTTGGATGATATAAACAGAGTAATTACTTCTAAGAACATGCTATAAGGTCAACATTACCTTACTTCTAAAAGTAGATAAAGACAGTATATAAGAAAAACTAACAAAAACTATAGACTAATCTCTCTCATAAACACAGATGCAAAAATCTTCAACAAAATATCAGCGAATAGAATCTAACAATATGTAAAAAAATTATATACCATGACTAAGTGGTATTTTTTCCAGTTATGCAAGATTGTTTCAACATTTAAAAATCAGTCGATGTTATTCAACCGATAAATGGTTTAAGGAAGAAAAATCACATGATCACACCAATGGGTGCAGAAAAGGCATTTGACAAAGTCCAAAACTCATGCATGATAAAAACTCTCTGTAAACTAACAGTAAAGAGAAACTTTCTCTACTTGAAAAAGAACACCTACACAAAACCTAAAGTTAACATCATACTTAATGATGAAAAACTTGAAGCTTCCCCACTAAGATTAGGAGCAAGGCAAGGATGTCACTCTCATGACTGCTTTTCAATATAGTATTGGCCCTCGGTAATCAGTAAGACAAGAAAAGGAAATAAAATGTATACAGATCAGGAAGGGAGAAATAAAACTGTCTTTGTTCATAGATGGCATAATTGTCACGCAGAAAATCTAAAAGATCAGCAAGAAAACTCCTGAAACCAAAAGTGATTATAACAAGGTGGAAGGATGTAAGTTAACATAGAAAAGTCAATTGCTTTCCTGTAGCAGCAAAGACCATGTGGAATTTAAAGTTACAAACACAATCCCATTTACATTCAGTTCAGTTCAGTTCAGTCACTCAGTCATGTCCGACTCTTTGCGACCCCATGAATCGCAGCACGCCTGGCCTCCCTGTCCATCACCACCTCCCGGAGTTTACTCAAACTCATGTCCATCGAGTCGGTGATGCCATCCATTTACATTAGCACCCCACAAATGAAATGCTTCAGAATAAATCTAACAAGATAAGTGCAGAATCTTTATGAGGAAGACTACAAAACGCTGATGAAATAACTGAAAGAATAACAAAATTAATGGAGTTACTCCATGTGTGTGAACCTGAAGTCTCGATATTTTCATGATTTCACTTCTTCTGAACTTGATCTATAGATTCTATACAATTCCAGTCAAAGTCCCAGTAGGTTATTTTGTGGATAATGACAAACTGATTACAAAGTTTATACAGAGAGGCAGAAGACTCAGAATTTCCAACTCACACTGAAGAAGCAGAGCTGAATAAAAAGTTGGAGGACTGACACTACTCAATATCATGACTTACTATTGATCTAAAGTGATAGTAATCGTGTATAGCAGGCAGGTTAGACAAAGAAATCAATGGAATAGAGACCCTAGAAATAGACCCACATAAATATAGACAACTGATCATTGACAATTGACCTTTGTAAAGAAAAACAAACAAACAAACAATTGAGCCAAGATAGTGTTATTAAAGAATGGTTCTGTACAACATGTAAGAAAGTGAATCACACAAGAGTTTACATTGCTCACAAAAACTAACTTAAAATATCCCAAGCTTAAATGTAAAATAAAAAACTGTAAAATTCCTAGAAAGTAACTGGAAAAATCTAGGTGACCTTGGGTGCGGCAATGACTTTTTAGGTACAAGATGAAAAGAATGATTTATAAAACAAGGAATTGAGAAGCTGGACTGCCATAAAATTAAAAATTTCTACTCTACAGAAGGACATTGTCAAGAGGAAGAAAAGATAGGCTATAGTTTACATGAAAATATTTGTGAAAGGTATATCTGATAAAGAACTGTTATCTAAAATATTTAATACAAAGATTGGATGAACTTTGAGTATATTATTCTAAATAATGTAAGTCAGCCAAAGAAAAACAAATACTGCATATCACTTACAGGCGGAATCTGAAAACATCAAACTTGGAGAAGTAAAATGGTGGTTACTTGGGGGTTGGTGGGTAGGGATATAAGACAGATATTTAAGGTATGAACTTGGAATAAGTAGTGAGTCAGTCCTAGAGATCTGAGGTACAACACAGTGAAAATAGGCAGAGTGTTGTATTACAGTCCTCAAACTTGCTAAGAGACCAAGACTTAATCCTTTAAACCTCTGAAATGAACTGATAACTATATAATGTATTGCTGTTATTGTTCAATCACTCAGTGGTGTATGACTGTGACCCAATGGACTGTAGCACGCCAGGCTTTCTTGAGAGAGGAGTTAATTATTGCTATAATGGCAATCATATAAAAATATATCAGACTAACATGTGTACACTTTAAATTCACACAATGTCATATGTCAAATATATTTCAACAAAAATATGGAAAATGAAGAAACAACCTGATTAAAAAATGGGCCAAAGACTTTAGGAGACACCTAACACAGAAGATATACAGATGGCAAACAAGCATATGAAAAGATACTCCACATCATTTGTCATCAGGAAATGCAAGTTGAAACGAGAGTGAGATACTACCACACATGTATCAGAAAGTGCTGGTAAGGATGCAGAGTAACATGAATTCAACCACTGCTGGTGAGAATGGAAAATGACACAGTCACTTTGAAAGACATTTTGGCAGTTTCTTATCAAACTAAACATACGCTTATCACACAATCCAAAAACTGTGCTCTTTGGTATTTAACCAAAGGAGCTGACACCTATGTCTGCACAATTATCTCCTCATGCTGTGTTCTTAATTGTCAAAACTTGGAAACAATCAAGACGTCCTTCAGTTGGTAAATGGAAAATAAACTGTGGTATATCCAGGCAATAAAATATTGCTCAGTGCTCAAAAGAAATAAGCTATCAAGCCATAAAAAGACACGGAGGTAACTTAAATGCACAGTACAAAGTGATATAAGTCAAATCTACAGCAACCTGGAGGAGGCAAAACCAAGGAACCAAGGAAACAGTAAAGAGATCAAAGGTTGTCATGGATTCTGCGGGAGGGAGGGATGAACAGGTAGAGCACAAGAGAGTTTTTAGAACAGTGAAGCTATAGTAATGACCAGTATATAATGTTCATACATATAATGACTATATGTCATTACATAGTTGTCAAACTCACAATGTTCGACACCAAGAGTGAGCCCTAACATAAACTATGGTCTTTGGATGATAATGATGTGCCAATGTGTGTTCACCTATTGTAACAAATAAACTGCTCTCATGGAGGATGTTGTTAATGGAGGAAGCTGTGCATGCATGGGGTCAGAGAGTATATGGGAAATCTCTGTATCATTTGCTCAGTTTTTCTGTGTACCTAATATAGCAACTCTATTAAACAAAGCAAAAAAAAAATTACTATGAGCATGTAAATCTCAGAGTGTTAAATCTCAGAGAAACTCAGAATTATTCATTTTTCCATGTCTGAGTGAGGACTGAGTTATTGCACCTAAAATAAAATGACAAAAAACTAATCACCCTTTTACTATTATCTTAAAATAATTATGAATTACAATTAAAAGAATGCCCACAAATATTTTGCTGTGCAAGAGAATTAATTCTTTAACATGAATCCTTGATATTGTTTTGATCAAATGGTGGAAGACATTTTATCTAGTGCTGATTGGATTTACTGAGTCAGCCTGACTGGTGTCACAGAACGTCAGTTATTGAGGAAGGAGAAAAGACTGCAGGAATGTCGAATATTCCTTGGTTGTCTGGAAGATGTGGGAAAATAATGGCAAAAAAGGTATTGTCAGGAAAAGTTTGAAACTGAGAGGTTGTGATTATGCCAAGACAGGCTGCATAGAGAGGCCTTTGGACAAGAGAAGGGGGTGGGGGGGATGATGAGTTGTGGGTTTGACTGTCAGTGTTAATTGTTTACCAGCTGTGTCATCTGGAGAAAGTTATTTAACCTCTCTAAATCTAAGTTTCCTCATCTGAGTAAATGAGATAATTTAGCAAAACACTAAAACAATTGACTAGCATCCTAAAGTGTTAGATATGGTGATGATGATACTATGCTTATGATGGTGATTATGGCATTAATTGAATGAAGGAATATTTAAATAACCTTGGCAGTAATAAGTAGACAGTAACAGCATAATAAGAGAGAAAATGGAGAAATCTGGTTGAGAAAGACTATTTACTACTTCTTGGTGACTTTCAAATTCATCTCCATTTGTCATGTGTACTACAGGTTGAAATTAGTATTAGTTTGGATAGCATATTCTTTATAGAAGAGGATAAATCAATGACCAACCCTCTTAAACTCATTGCTGAAAGTTCTAATTTATGTTATGTTCCAGTCAAGATGGATATGTATTTGTCAGAGGGCCAAGGACAAGCAAAAGAAAACAAAAACAAAAGCAAAAATCAATCTATCCCTAAAGGAAGAAAACATGAACTCAAAACCAGCAAGCAGACACAAGAGACAAGAGAGATGGGAAAGGGAGAAAGGATAGATGGAAAAAATTCAATCAGTCATGTTGAGAAGTGGCTGTTCTCCATTCATGTGTGTGTGAATTTTAGAGGGTTACTCCCCTATATTTCTATTCCTCTCTCAACCTGAGAAATAATGACATTTACGTTCAAAGTGTTTTCACCTCAGAGTTTTCTGGATGGCAGCCTGCACCTCCTTATTTCTCAAGCTGTAGATCAGGGGGTTCAGCATGGGGATCACTGTGGTGTAGAACACAGAGGCCACGTTCTGCTGGGCCAGGGAACTGGCCGTGGAGGGTTTCAAGTACATGAAGGATGCAGACCCATAAAATAATCCCACAGCTGCAAGATGGGAGCTGCACGTGCTGAAGGCTTTGGATTGTCCCTCTGTGGAGGCAATATGGAGAATGCTGGAGAGGATGAAGGCATAGGAAACAAGGACTGTTAAGCTGGTGACTACGATGTTGAATCCAGCCAAAAAGAAAGTTGTCATCTGAATGTCATAGGTGCTAGAGCAAGAGAGCTTCATGAGGGGGAGGATGTCACAGAAGTAATGACTGATATGGAAATCACAATAGGATAGTTTCAACATGAGGCCAGTCTCTATGTTTGAATCAATGAATCCTATGGCATAGACCCCAGCCACCAGCAGGGAGCAGACTCGATGAGACATGATGATGTTGTAAAGCAAAGGTCTGCAGATGGCAACATAGCGGTCATACGCCATCACTGTCAGCATGTAACACTCAGCAATGACAAACACAATGAAGAAGTAGAACTGCGACATGCACCCTGCATAGGGGATGGTGTTCTTCTCGGACACAAAGTTCACCAGCATCTTAGGGGTGATGACAGAGGAGTAGGAGAGATCCACGAAGGACAGGTTACTGAGGAAATAGTACATGGGGGTGTGAAGCTGAGCGTTCAGACAAATCAGTGTTATCATGCCCAGGTTCCCTACCATGGTGACAGAGTAGATCCCAAGGAAGAGGAAGAAGAGGGGGAGCTGGAGCTCTGGTCGATTTGTTAAACCTTCAAGAATGAACTCTGTCACTGTGGAGTGGTTCTCTGCAGCCATTCTCCTCTGTTTGGGGGCCCTGTGGAGATAAGAAAGAAGAGCCTGTGAAAGGCTGTATAGAGTCAGCCCTTGGTATCAGTTGGATACACATCTGAGGATTCAATCAACAGCATCTAGGACTAGAAAAACCTTCTTCATTGTATTATGTCATTTGAAAAGTTTTTAAATGTTATATCAAAGTATAGTCAATTAACAATGCTGTGATCGTTTTAGGAGGACAGCAAAGGGATTCAGCCACACATACACAGGTATCCGCTCTCCCCCAAACTTATAAGAAAGTTGAGCATGGCGCAGCAGCTCCTGCTGATACTGAGGAATGACTGTGCAGGAGACTTTCTGGTCAGGCAAGGTATCAGCTTTTGTTCCTCAGTGAGTGATCTTGAACTCACATTTTCCTAGTTGTTTGCACCTTCACTCCTTCTTCCCTGGTGGCTCAGATGGTAAAGAATCTGCCTGCAGTGGAGGAGACCCAAGTTTGATCCTTGGGTCAGAAAGACTCCCTGGTGAAGAGAATGGCAACCCACTCCAGTATTCTTGCCTGGAGAATCCAACGGACAGAGGAGCCTGGTGGGCTGCAGTCCATGGGGTTGCAAAGTGTTAGACATGACTGAGTGACTAACATTACTTACGCCTAATATTTTCTAGGATTCAGATAGTTTTTGCATGGCTTGAAGAATATGAAGGTGGGGATAAAACGGCCACTCCTAGAAATTTTAACACCCTCCTGTTTCTCGTGTTTTATTTCTAGGTTTACAGTTGAATGTTGCTCCAGAAAGAGAAAGTCTTTTGGCATCTATGTAATCTCAAAATATTGCCCATAAAATGAAAACATGTGGTTACCTTATCCTAAACTGAGTTAGGGGCTGATAGTTAGAGCCCCTTCAATCACTGAGTGACAAATGAGTTTCCACAGTTGAGAATTAAATGGAGTTACAATATCAATTTCCACAATTAAAAAATGTAACAGAATAATATGTATGAAATATTTTCCAAATACTCAATTGTTGCACAAACATAAATTTTCATTAGGTATCTGGAGTTTGTTCTGATTTTTTGTTGAACCTGAGGTCCTAGGATAGTTATTTTTAGTTTTGGTTACACATAAAAGTCACCTGATGAGATTTAAAGACTAGTATGTCAGGTTCTGACTTAGAGTCATTCTGACTTGCTGGCATTTTCTAGACACTGAGTCCTCTGTTTTTGTGCAGGTGGCAACGTTTATCCGAAGGTAGTACAGATTTTTTCTTTAACTTTTTCTTTATTGCAATCAGATGGCTTTGTAGCTTGAAATTGTGGCTCTGAAAGCAGTTTATCCTGAGTAACATAAAGCTCCTGAGGAAGAGGTTGAGATTGATTGCTCTCCCTTGCATTGAAAGATTCAGGAAAAACTCATGTTGGATCATGCTTAGGAGTAGATGGAAGTAGAAAT
The DNA here is from genome assembly GCF_963930625.1 of Muntiacus reevesi. Lineage (NCBI taxonomy): Eukaryota > Metazoa > Chordata > Mammalia > Artiodactyla > Cervidae > Muntiacus > Muntiacus reevesi. The sequence goes on along the minus strand of NC_089253.1, from coordinate 27,048,913 downwards.
AGAATACAATGTACCTCACAGATCAAGAGCCAAGTTATTTGAGTGGTACATGGACATTTTCCCTTGTCCACTTTTTTGCTAAATCCTGCTGTCCTTAGTGGCCAGCTGATCCGTGGCCACTTTCTTTCCTCATACCAAGTGTATCCTCTAGAATAATCAGTCTCTCTTGTTGCTTCATCATTTTTCTATTCCTTGTGTTGATTTCACAGTGACTACTCATGGTTTTCTGTTTTTAGAGTCAACCTATGATCAGTGGAGAGAAGATGTTTAGCCATGGCCTTTATATGCAGATGCCCAAGAGGCTCCCTGGAAGGAATCTTGGTACATCTAAGTCAAAATGGCAGTTTAAAATTGGTCTTGAGAAGCAGTTCCTGTCCCTGGGTATCATATTTCCTTGTGATGGCTTTTCTTCAATTTTCCTTTTCACCCAATGAGAAAAAACTGAAGGAAACATAATTTATAGGAGCATAGAGTATTTGTCTTCTGGTAAACTGACTTCTGGAAGTAATCTGGTATTGTCAAGTGGTAAATGTAAGCCCCTGGAAGATCATCTATCTGACTCCAGTTAAAGTTTCCCAAATTCTAAGCATGATTGGTCATTGGATGAAATAACCATTTAAAACTATCCATATCTTAGTTTTTGTTATTTCAGTTTATGGGTGAACGGGTGAGTGAAAAAGATATATATTTTTTTAATCAGAAAATTTCACACCGTATTTAAAGTACTTAAAAATTAGTGAGTGGGCTTCTTACTTCCACCCATGAAGGGTGAATTCATACTGGAATTGTATTTATACAATAAACAACCAGAAAACCAGACAAGACACAATGAACAATCATTTCCTGACATCTGACAATAGGCAGTACCAAACTGATTCCTGAGAGGAGTGAAAAATATATAGTGAGCCCAATGATTGCACCAGTGATTCCACGCCACTTTCCAGGTGAACAGATCTAGATAGAATGAATATTATAAAATGTAGGACAACAAGTAAATAATAAAAAATCTATAGCTAATAAGCTAATAATGGAGATAAAATATAACCATCAAAACTGTCAGTTTGAAAGAAGGGAAGGAAAAAGAAAAAGTGGAATAAAGGACAGCTACAAGATCACAGATTTAAGCTCAAACATTTTGATGACTGATTTAAATACAAATAGTTTAAATTGTCTAAGGAAAATGCAGAGATTTTCACAGTGAATAAATGCCATTACCCAACTGTATGGTTTTCCAAGAAATCCACTTTGAATATAAAGACTTTAATTGCTAAAATTATAAGTACAGAAAAAAATATACCATGCAAATATCAAGGCAAAGAAAGCTAGAGTGACTATATCAGTAGTGAGCAAAGTAGATCTCAAAGCAGGAAATATTACTAAAATAAGGAGGAACATTTCAGAATGATAAGAAGTCAGTTGATTAAGGTGACATGAGACTCCTAAACTAGTTCACTTATCAACAGTGCTTCAAAACACATGAACCAAACTGACAGAAAGAAAGAATATACAGGTTCACCATTAGAGATGGCAATACTCTTTTAATTAATTGACAGAACTAGTAGAAAGATTAGCAATGACAGAGAAAATACCCACAAACTGACATTTTTGGAACTCTCCACACAGGAGCAACAAAATACACAATCTTTTAGTTACATGTGGAAAAACCTATTCATAATAAAACCTATTCTGGGCACTAAAATCACCATACTTTTGTAAAGCTGAAATCACATACACCATTTACCCATACCAAAGCAAACTATAAATAATTTATAGAGTGATATCTAGAAAATCATCAGCTATTTGAAAATTAAGTGCTGAGATTTTCTTTTACTCATTTGATAAACTATAATTCTTAAGAATTGAGGTATTAGATAGCAAAGAGACAAGATTAAAATCAAACTGGCAAACCATGGCTGATTCATGTCAATGTATGACAAAACCCACTACAATACTGTAAAGTAATTAGCCTCCAACTAATAAAAATAAATGAAAGAAAAATCAAACTGCCTTTCTCTGACTTTTTATTTATTTTTTTATTAACGTGTCATTGACCTCCAGCACTGTTAGTCCCAGGTTGAAGGGTTGAGATTTTAAGCCTTCCTTAAAAGTCACAGGGGGCTTCCTTGATGGCTCCGATGGTAAAGAATCCCCCTGCAATGTAGGAGAAACAGATGATGCAGGTTCAATTCTTGGGTTGGGAAGATGCCCTGGAGGAGAGCATGGCAACCCATTCTTGCCTGGTGAGTCCCACGGACAGAGGAGCCTGGTGGGCTAGAGCCCATAGGGTGGCAAAGAGTTTGATGCGACTGAGCATGCACACAAAGGTCTCAAAACTGCTTTCCTGATAGCATGGCAGAAGTTGAGGAATAGCAACAGAGATCTCATGGGCTGCAGAGCCTAAAGTATTTACTATCCGATCCTTTCTGGAATCATTAGCAAACTCCTATTCTAGGAAACTGACACTCAAATTACACAATTCACCCAAAGTCATATGGCTATAAAAAGTGGAACTGAACCCAGGACCCAGGAGTTCTAACCATGAGTCTGTTTTGTTTTTACCATTCTGTGCTGTCTGGCTATAACTTGTCTCTTTGTGAAACTTTATTTTTATATTTTAGGTAAACTTAATATAGTACATTAAGGCCAATGAAGGATCTTATTGCTATATCTCCAGAAACGTTTTTTAAAAGTCCAAAAGTAATATATCTGCATCATAGACAAGTAAAACACAGATGAAAATCAAATTGTCATATTCTATTAACTGAGAATCTAAAATTGCTATGTATGTTCTATTAGATTTTCTTCTATGCATATATGTATTTACAAATGTGTGCATTAATATACAGGTTTATTCTTTTTTAGCCAAAGTGAGCATACTATACTGGTATAGTTTGTTGGTTTATACTGGTTGACTATACTGGTATAGCAGGTTGGTTTGTAACCTGCTTTGTTCTGTAGCATTAAAAAACACTGACTGACTTGTTTAGCAACAGTAATATCACTTCTGTTCATTTTGGTACTGAAGATAAGGTAATTTGCATTATAATAAAATTTATACCTTAAATTATTGGCAGTAAGGTATTTAACTTTTCAATAACAGTAACAGAACTTTGAATTGTATTTCAATTTTTTGAAAAAGATATCAGTGATTTTCATCTAGACAATGACAGCAGATTTAAAACATATCTTACATATCTTCTTCCCTCAAATCAGAGTCTCCTAAAATGATAAAGAACAGAAGATTCACAAACATCTCTGTACTAGCAATCAAAGTTCCAGAAAACAGAATATTGTTATGAAGTAGAGATTTTAATTCCTGTCTTTTGATGTAAGCACCTTTTCTATTGAATACAAAATCTTGGGCAACAGTGATATTATTCCCGTGATCTTATAGCTAATTTATAAGTGACCCCTAAATTTCTTGTTAGTTGCTAAAAATCTTACTAGTAGTTTTATCAGCTCACCAGAAGCTAAGAACTTCTGCTAACGGAAGCAATCAGAATTATAAAGGCAAATATATTTCCTTTCCAAGTGAGGGGAAAAGTTCTGAGAAGGGAGACATATGATTGAAAATAGTGTGTATAAAAGGTCTGTAGTAGAAAAAGGAATTCATGGAAGATACCTTGTTCTCATCTTGCACAACTGCCTTAAAACCATAACTGAAAATCTGTATTGAGGAAAACTGGAACATTGTTACCTGGAAGTCTTAGGAGGTAATTGGCTTTCCAGTGCTCAAGGAATAAATATCAGGAAATAGAAAGCTACAAGATTTACATCTATTTTCAGTTAATGGGACCAACCAGTCATAGAAATGCGTCACAGAGACTGGGGCACTGGGTATTTTTATGTGTAGGTAGACACTCTCCTGGAATGCCTGCTCCAGAGACTGGGTCCTCAATGAACAATTAGCGTGTGTTTCCACTTGCTCTATGAAAGCTGTGTTACCTCCCAGGTGTGTTAATTTTTCTTCTACTGGGAGAGTTATCCTGCCTGATAAGTCTGGTACCTAATGCCAGAAGCTGGACATTTTTAGCTTCATTATCATTATCATGATCTTCACATGACCACTTTAGTCATTACCATGAATATCATCATACTTTCACCAATATCATTGCCTTTGTCATCAGTTACTGCCATCCTGGTTTGGTATGCACCATTAGTTTTTCACCTACACGTACAATGAACTGTACTTATACTCCTTATTATAAAAAAGCTTTACTTTATATCTTTTATATTTGACATTTCTCCAAAAACAAATTCCCTAAGCTTACTTTAAAAAAAGCCGGTTTAATTTTAGCTAACTGCTTTTTTTCATTGAAATGGAATAAATTTTATTTAATTTTTAGTAAATAACCTTGATTACTCTTGCTTTTGTTTTCTATTTTTTAGCTTTACTACAATATGATTGACAAAAGTTATAGGCATCTCAGTTGCACACGTGATTTTTGTAAGTGTATTATGTGATTTGACATACATACATATTGTGAAGTGATTATTGCAATCAAAGTAACAAACATATCCCTCATCTCACATAGTTACCTTTTTGTGTGAGCCAAGACACTTAAAATATACTCTCTTAGCAAATTTTAGGCGTTCAACACAGTAGTGTTAACTATAGGCACCATATTGTGCATTATATTCCACAGACTTATTGAGTTCTGTGGAACTGTACAAATTGGAAGTTTGAACCCTTGACCAACATCTCCCCATTTCCCCCATGCCCAATCCCTGGTGACCACCCTTCTTATATTTAAAGGTAAATCAATACTTAACACTACCCATGTCTGGGTACTCGAAAGATCTTTTCATTTTTCTTAATGCCCAATAATTTTGCTAGAGTGTGGTTGGCAGTTTTTCATCCTGAGTCAGTATTCTTTGACATGGTGTGTTCCTTTTCAGAACAATTTTCAGTCCTTTATTATTTTTTAACCTAATGGGAAGTTTTATAAACTCTAAGTTTAACCTAATGAGAAGTTTTATAAACTCTAAAAACTCTAAATTTTATAAACTCTAAATTTATAAACTCTAAGTTTTATAAACTCTAAATTTATAAACTCTAAAGTTTTATAAACTCTAAAACCCTTGCTTTCATTATATTTCTGGGTTTCTGTTCTTTTCTGTGTATATTGGATCATTTTTGTCTAGCTTTGAAGTTAAAAATTTGTCTTGAATTCTCTTTTTTTTCTTTTTGATCTTAAATTGTCCCTCCTTTCCCAAACAGTTTTCTCTTAAGATGTTATCTGTTTCTTATCAACATGGGTGTTTGTTCTGTAAAAGAGTTCTACATGATTAGATCTGAGATTCTAGATCAACAGAATGATGCACCCCCATCAGACATTATTTTAGCACTCATAAATTCACCTGCTGTTGGAGTGAGATAGATTACTCCCAGTTTCTGCTGCTATTCTCAGTATCGCCTGATAAGCTTCTCTGTAAGCAATTCTTGGCTTCCCTGGTGGCTCGTAGGTAAAGAATCTGCCTGCCAGAGCAGATGTGGATTCGATTCCTGGGTCAGGAAAATCACCTGAAAAAGGAAATGGCAACTCACTCCAGTATTCAGGCCTGGGCAATCCCATGGACAGGGGAGCTGGCCAGGCTATAGTTCATGGGGTTCCAAAGAGTTGGACATGACTTAGCAACTGAGCATGAAAGCAATATACACACACATAAAATCTTACGTACACACACACACACACACACACAAAATACATTCAGAAAGTAAATTCCTAAGGTATATATTCTTTAATATTTTGACTACATTAAAGATAATCTTTAACTATTTGTAATACCTGGTGCTTACTCTATCTCAGGTATATTTTCTCATGCACATATTTTCCCTTGACTGCTACTGGTCTTTCTTTCTGTTTGTCTCTAATATTTTAGCAGTCACTAAAATCCAAAGAATAGCAAGGAGAGATAAGAAAGTCTTCCTCAGTGATCAGTGCAAAGAAATAGAGGAAAACAATAGAATAGGAAAGACTAGGGATCTCTTCAAGAAAATTACAGATACCAAGGGAACATTTCATGCAAAGATGGGCTCGATAAATGACAGAAATGTTATGGGCCTAACAGGAACAGAAGGTATTAAGAAGAGGTGGCAAGAATACACAGAAGAACTGTACAAAAAAGATCTTCATGACCCAGATAATCACGATGGTGTGATCACTCACCTAGAGCCAGACAGTCTGGAACGTGAAGTCAAGTGGGCCTCAAGAAGCATCACTACGAACAAAACTAGTGGAGGTGATGGAATTCCAGCCGAGCTATTTCAAATCCTAAAAGTGGATGTTGTGAAAGTGTTGCACTCAATATGTCAGCAAATTTGTAAAAGTCATCAGTGGCCAGAGGACTGGAAAAGGTCGGTTTTCTTTCCAATCCCGGAGAAAGGCAATGCCAAAGAATGCTCAAACTACCGCATAATTGCACTCATCTCACACGCTAGTAAAGTGAAAGTGAGAGTGAAATCATTCAATCTTGTCTGACTCTTTGTGACTCCATAGACTGTAGCCTGCCAGGCTCCTCAGTCCATGGAATTTTCCAAGCAAGAATACTGTAGCAGGTTGCCATTTCCTTCATCAGGAGATCTTCCCGGCCAAAGGATTGAACCCGGGTCTCCCGCATTGCAGGCAGGCACTTTACCATCTGAGCCACCAGGGAAATCCATTGGTAGGTTTTTATAAATCCCTGACAGAGTTTCTGCCGTAAGACATATGACGTCTCCCCTCAGAGCAGGGCTTCTCACTTGCTTCACTAGTAAAGTAATGCTCAAAATTCTCCAAGCCAGGCTTAAATAGTACATGAACCGTGAACTTCCAGATGTTCAAACTGGTTTTAGAAAAGGCAGAGGAACCAGTGATCAAATTGACAACATCTTTTGGATCATCAAAAAAGCAAGAGAGTTCCAGAAAAATATCTATCTCTGCTTTATTGACTATGCCAAAGTCTTTGACTGTGTGGATCACCATAAACTGTGGAAAATTCTGAGAGATGGGAATACCAGACTTCCTGATATGCCTCTTGAGAAATCTGTGTGCAGATCAGGAGGCAACAGTTAGAACCGGACATAGAACAATGGAATGGTTCCAAATCAGGAAGAAGTACGTCAAGGCTGTATATGGTCACCCTGTTTATTTAACTTATATGCAGAGGACATCTTGAGAAATGCCAGGCTGGATGAAGCACAAGCTGTAATCAAGATTGCCGAGAGAAATATCAATAACCTCAGATATACAGATGACACTACACTTATGGCAGGAAGTGAAGAAGAACTAAGAGCCTCTAGACGAAAATGAAAGAGGAGAGTGAAAAAATTGGCTTAAAACTCAACACTCAGAGAACTAAGATCATGGCATCTGGTCCCATCACTTCATGGCAAATAGATGTGGAAACAGTGGAAATAGTGACAGACTTTATTTTTTCTGGGCTCCAAAATCACTGCAGATGGTGATTGCAGCCATGAAATTAAAAGATGTTTACTCCTTGGAAGAAAAGTTACGACAAAATATTAAAAAGCGGAGACATTACTTTGCCAACAAAGGTCCATCTAGTTAAGCCTTTGATTTTTCCTGTAGTCATGTATGGATGTGAGAGTTGGACTATAAAGAGAGCTGAGTGCCAAAGAATTGATGCTTTTGAACTGTGATGTTTTAGAAGACTCTTGATAGTCTGCTGGACAGCAAGGAGATCAATCCAGTCCATTGTAAAGGAGATGAGTTGAATATTCATTGGAGGGACTGATGCTGAAGCTGGTACTCCAGTACTTTGGCCACCTGATGCAAAGAACTGACTCATTGGAAAAGACCCTGTTGCTGGGAAAGATTGAAGGTGGGAGGAGAAGGGGACGACAGAGGATGAGATGGTTGGATGGCATCATTGACTCAATGGACATGAGTTTGGGTAAACTCCGGGAGTTGGTGATGGACAGGGAGACCTGGTGTGCTGCAGTCCATGGAGTCACAAAGAGTTGAACACGGCTAAGCAACTGAACTGAACTGAAAATCCAGTCAAAACTAAATAGATAAAGACTTCTGAGTGTTTTCTTAGTCATGACTCAGTGACCGAACTGAACTGACTGAATAGCTCATACCAGACTCACCTTCCTACTGTAAACTGGAAAACTGGAAAAGTAGATGTAATTACTCTTTAGACATGTGACAACAGGCTTCTCGTGGCTGGTATCTGTGATGGAAGGAAAACAAATCAGGTAAGTCTTATAAATGCCCAAGCTTTCATTTTTGCAGTCTAGTTGGACCCTGTCACCAGAGGTGTTGCCCAAGCAAAGCACAAAATTGCTACTAGATTTAGAATCAGAGATCAGAACAAGGAAGTTTAGTCACTTCAAATTTATAGGGAAGAGGGCCTGAGTTAGGTAGAGAAAGAGCTCCAGAAACATAAATACAGTCCCCTTCTCCCTTCGGCTAAGTACTAAACTGTGTATGTACATGGTGATGTTCCATGAGGCTAAGTTAATAATAACTACTGCTGGTTTGAAAGCTGGTTTGGAACAACTGCCAGAACTCACACAAGGCCTGGAGATGTCTGACCTCACACCATCCATCTTAGTGAGATCTCAAAGAGTATTCAGGGCATTCAATACAGACTGACGAAAGGTAGTAGTTTAGGAGTAGTATTAAATTTGCCCAACTCTAAATTAGACCTGCTTTAACAAATCTTAGAAACAAATTTCAAAAAGATTAAGCTTATATGCTTGCCTTAATTGCCATAAAAATTCTTAAGAATTTTAAATGAGAGCAAGATAATCCAGAAATTCAACAATGTTATAGTCACAATGTTCGGAATCCAATAAAAATTAGTAGAGATTCCAAAAAGCCAAAGAATATAACTCACAACCAGGACTAAAGTCAACCAATAGCAACATTCCAGCAATTATAAAAAATGTTGAAATTAGTCAACTTTAAAAGGCATTATATATATTACCTATATAAATATATATTAAAAGGAACTCTAAAAAGGCATTGTAGTATATATGTTCATAGGTATTAAGAAAACTAAGAATATAATAGAGTGAAAAAATGAAGAATATAAAAAAACCCAAATGGAGCAGTAGAACTGAAAATGTTTTATTTAAAATGAAAAAAATTTTTTTCATTTATTATTATTAGCTGGAGGCTAATTACTTTACAATATTGTAGTGGTTTTTGCCATACATTGACATGAATCAGCCATGGATTTACATGTTCTCCCCATTCTGATCCCCCCCTCCTGCCTCCCTCCCCATCCCATCCCTCTGGGTCTTCCCAGTGCATCAGCCCTGAGCACTTGTCTCATGCATTCAACCTGGGCTGGTGGTCTGTTTCACCCTTGATAGTATACTTGTTTCAATGCTGTTCTCTCAGATCATCCCACCCTCTCCTTCTCCCACAGAGTCCAAAAGTGTGTTCTATACATCTGTGTCTCTTTTTCTGTCTTGCATATAGGGTTATCGTTACCATCTTTCTAAATTCCATATATATGCGTTAGTATAATGTATTGGTGTTTATCTTTCTGGCTTACTTCACTCTGTATAATGGGCTCCAGTTTCATCCATCTCATTAGAACTGATTCAAATGTATTCTTTTTAATGATTGAGTAATATTCCATTGTGTATATGTATCATAGTTTTCTTTAAAATGAAAATTTACAAGGTGAACTTATCAGAAGAATAGATATTATGGGAAGATAATCAGAAAACTTGAATATCTAGTAACAGAAACTAGAGAGAGAGAATGAGAAAGAGAAAGAGAAAGAAAGGATTAAAAAAAAATAAACAGAGCCTCAGTGTCTTGTGGTACAATATCAGGTGGTCTAATGTAGCTTAGCTGAACCCAAACAGGGAACAGTGGGATGTGTCAGGGAAAATATTAGAACTAATGATGGCAGAAAATTTCCAAATTTGAAGAAAAAAAATAAAATCACAGGATAAGCTCAATGAACTTCAAGCTCAATAAATACAAAACAAGCTCAATAAAGAAAACTGCATCAAGTATTACCATAATCAAATTACTTAGAATTGGTTTTTAAAAAATATTAAACTAACCAGATGATAAGGTAAATTTCATAGAGAACCAAAAATGAAGATTATTGTTGACTTCTTGTGATAAAAAATATAAACCAAGCAATAATGAGACACTGTGTTTAAAATGTTGAAAAAAATCTGTTTCTATCCAGACCTATATTCAAAGAAGATAGCCTTCAAAATTAAAGTGAAATAATTTTTTTTCCTCCAGACAAATAAGAGCTTAGAGAATTCATTGCAAGCATGTCTGCCCTATAAGAAATATTGAAGCCAGTTCCTGAGACTAAAGGAAAATGACACCAGATGGATATCTGGATATTCACAAAGGAATGAAGATTGCTGGGAATATTAAATATGTGTTTAAATATAAAAAATTCTTATTCTCCCCTTTTAAACTGTTTAAAAATGATGACAGTTTACAGTAATTTTAATTTTCAGCTTACCAATAATTCCTAACTTTATGAAATGAACACATACTGTGTAAAAACTTGAAAGCAAAGCTAAACATAGTAAATTGGCCATTTTACAAATTGGCTATTCAGTGAATTAGATTTCAGCAAAGTGACCTGTTGGTAAATTAGTCTTTAGTAACTGATTTTCAGGCAACTGGCATAAATTATTTTAAAAGACATAATTAACATGATTTAATTACTGATAGAGAGGAGGGAGCAAGCAGCAAAATGGTACCATATTCTGATTAGGATAAGGTGGCAAGAGCCACTTTAGAGAGAAAATAAGTTTACAGTGTATTGAGTCATAGGTATCTGTGGGGCATACAGGGGCAAATATGCAGTGGGTTGCTGGTATTATAGGCGTAAATCTCACCTAGAAATGTAGATTTGACTTTCAATTCATTCAGTGTGAGCAAGTGGATGAGATGGCTCAGAGAAAGTATTACTAAACAGGACAAGAGGAAAAAAGGTGAGGATCTGCTGTCATCAATGTTTATGGGCAAGTGGATAAGGAGCCATGAAGGAGAACGAAAATAAGGGGCCAGAAGTTGGAGGAAAACTAGAAAGTTTTGTTCTGAAAAAGAAGTTGTCAACAGTATCAAGTAAAAGAAGACTGAGAAATACCCGCTGAGTTTGAGAAAACCTGATTTGATTGATCAAAAACAATGTGACACAGACAAATCAGGTATAATTGCTGTTATTCTGTAAAAGGGGGAATATCATGCAAAGAGTACTTGGCATCTTTTCAAGGCAGTACAACCAGAACAAATCTTCAGATCTGGCTCCTTCCACAGTAACACACAGCTTCTTGATGTGAGCTAGCCCCCAGGACAAAGTCACTGGGAAAAGTCTCCATAAAATTCTAAACATTTCATAGAGAAAGTGGGTGACTTTTGAAAAGACCCTGATGCTGGGAAAGATTGAAGGTGGGAGTAGAGGGGGACGACAGAGGATGAGATGGTTGGATGGCATCACCGACTTAATGGACATGAGTTTGAGTAAACTCTGGGAGTCGGTGATGGACAGGGAGGCCTGGTGTGCTGCAGCCCATGGGGTCTCAAAGAGTCGGACACGAATAAGCGACTGAACTGAACTGATGACAAGAAGAAATGTTTTTTTAAAGCAAAAGTATTAGACAAATAGAAAACAAAGATTGAAGAGGTTACTTGCAATTTATAGACCTTCATTGAAAACAAAAGTCTCAAATCTAATCACATAGAACTCTTCTACAGAACAAACATCTATGTTGATAAGAAACAGATAACATCTTAAGAGAAACCTATTTGGGAAAGGAGGGACAATTAAAATCACAAAGAAAAGAAAGAAAATTTAAGAGAATTTTTCAACTTCAAAGCTAGACAAAAATGATCCAATATACACAGAAAAGAACAGAAACCCAAAAATATAATGAAAGCAAGGGAAGAAAACAAATACTAAAACTTAGAGTTTATAAATATTCTTATTAGGTTAAAAAATAATAAAGGACTGAAACTTGTTCTGAAAAGGAACACACCATGTCAAAGAATACTGACTCAGAATGAAAACCTGCTAACTACACTCTAGCAAAATTATTGGGCATTAAGAAAAATGAAAAGATCTTTTGAGTGCCCAGACATGTGTAGCATTAAGTATTTATTTACCTTTAAATATAAGAAGGGTGGTCACCAGGGATTGGGCATGGGGGAAATGAGGAGATGTTGGTCAAGGGTACAAACTTCCAATTTGTACAGTTCCACAGAACTCAATAAGTCTGTGGAATATAATGTACAATATGGTGCCTATAGTTAACACTACTGTATTGAATGCCTAAAATTTGCTAAGAGAGTATATTTTAAGTGTCTTGGCTCACACAAAAAGGTAACTATGTGAGATGAGAGATATGTTTGTTACTTTGATTGCAATAATCACTTCACAATATGTTTGTATGTTAAATCACATAATACACTTACTAAAATCATGTGTGCAACTGAGATGTATATAACTTTTGTCAATCATATTGTAGTAAAGCTAAAAAATAGAAAATAAAAGCAAGAGTAATCAAGGTTAATTACTAAAAATTAAATAAAATTTATTCCATTTCAATGAAAAAAAGAGTTAACTAAAACAGGCTTTTTTTTTTTTTTTTAAAAAGTAAGCTTACGGAATTTGTTTGTGGAGAAATGTCAAATATAAAAGATATAAAATAAAGCTTTTTTATAATAAGGAGTATAAGTACAGTTCATTGTACGTGTAGGTGAAAAACTAATGGTGCATACCAAACCAGGATGGCAGTAACTGATGACAAAGGCAATGATATTGGTGAAAGTATGATGATATTCATGGTAATGACTGAAGTGGTCATGTGAAGATAATGATAATGAAGCTAAAAATGTCCAGCTTCTGGCATTAGGTACCAGACTTACCAGGCAGGATAACTCTCCCAGTAGAAGAAAAATTAACACACCTGGGAGGTAACACAGCTTTCATAGAGCAAGTGGAAACACACGCTAATTGTTCATTGAGGACCCAGTCTCTGGAGCAGGCATTCCAGGAGAGTGTCTACCTACACATAAAAATACCCAGTGCCCCAGTCTCTGTGACGCATTTCTATGACTGGTTGGTCCCATTAACTGAAAATAGATGTAAATCTTGTAGCTTTCTATTTCCTGATATTTATTCCTTGAGCACTGGAAAGCCAATTACCTCCTAAGACTTCCAGGTAACAATGTTCCAGTTTTCCTCAACACAGATTTTCAGTTATGGTTTTAAGGCAGTTGTGCAAGATGAGAACAAGTTATCTTCCATGAATTCCTTTTTCTACTACAGACCTTTTATACACACTATTTTCAATCATATGTCTCCCTTCTCAGAACTTTTCCCCTCACTTGGAAAGGAAATATATTTCCCTTTATAATTCTGATTGCTTTCATTAGCAGAAGTTCTTAGCTTCTGGTGAGCTGATAAAACTACTAGTAAGATTTTTAGCAACTAACAAGAAATTTAGGGGTCACTTATAAACTAGCTATAAGATTACAGGAATAATATCACTGTTGCCCAAGATTTTGTATTCAATAGAAAAGGTGCTTACATCAAAAGACAGGAATTAAAATCTCTACTTCATAACAATATTCTGTTTTCTGGAACTTTGATTGCTAGTACAGAGATGTTTGTGAATCTTCTGTTCTTTATCATTTTAGGAGACTCTGATTTGAGGGAAGAAGATATGTAAGATATGTTTTAAATCTGCTGTCATTGTCTAGATGAAAATCACTGATATCTTTTTCAAAAAATTGAAATACAATTCAAACTTCTGTTACTGTTATTGAAAAGTTAAATACCTCACTGCCAATGATTTAAGGTATAAATTTTATTATAATACAAATTTCCTTCAGTACCAAAATGAACAGAAGTGATATTACTGTTGCTAAACAAGTCAGTCAGTGTTTTTTAATGCTACAGAACAAAGCAGGTTACAAACCAACATGTATAGTATGCTCACGTTGACTAAAAAATAAGAAACCTGTATGTTAATGTACACATTTGTAAATATATTTATGCATAGAAGTAGATCTAGTAGAACATACACAGCAATTTTAGATTTTCAGTTGATGGAATATGGCAGTTTGATTTTTGTCTGTGTGTTTACTTGTCTCCAATGCAAATATATTGCTTCTGTACTCTTAAAAAAAGTTTCTGGAGATATAGCAATAAGATTCTTCATTGGCCTTAATGTACTATATTAAGTTTACCTAAAATATAAAAATAAAGTTTCACCATGGCTGATTCATGTCAATGTATGACAAAACCCACTACAATATTGTAAAGTAATTAGCCTCCAACTAATAAAAATAAACAAAAAAAATAAAGTTTCACAAAGAAACAAGTTAGAGCCAGACAACACAGTATGGTAAAAACAAAACAGACTCATGGTTAGAACTCCTGGGTCCTGGGTTCAGTTCCACTTTTCATAGCCATATGACTTTGGGTGAATTGTGTAATTTCAGTATCAGTTTCCTAGAACAGGAGTTTGCTAATGATTCCAGAAAGGATCGGATAGTAAATACCTTAGGCTCTGCAGCCCATGAGATCTCTGTTGCTACTCCTCAACTTCTGCCATTCTTTTAGGAAAGCAGTTTTGAGACCTTTGTGTGCATGCTCAAACTCTTTGCCACCCTATGGGCTCTAGCCCACCAGGCTCCTCTGTCCGTGGGACTCTCCAGGCAAGAATGGGTTGCCATGCTGTCCTCCAGGGCATCTTCCCAACCCAGGAATCGAACCTGCATCACCTATGTCTCCTATATTACATGGGAATTCTTTACCATCGGAGCCATCAGGGAAGCCCCCTGTGACTTTTAAGGAAGGCTTAAAATCTCAACCTTTCAACCTCGGACTATCATAGTGCTGGAGGTCAATGATACGTTAGTAAAAAAATAAATAAGTCAGAGAAAGGTAGTTTGATTCTAATCTTGTCTCTTTGTTATCTAATACCTCAGTTCTTAAGATTTATAGTTTATCAGATGAGTAAAAGAAAATCTCAGAACTTAATTTTCAAATAGCTGATGATTTTCTAAAATTCACTCTATAAATTATTTATAGTTTGCTTTGGTATGGGTAAATGGTGTATGTGATTTCAGCTTTACAAAGGTATGGCGGTTTTAGTGCCCAGAATAGGTTTTATCATGAATAGGTTTTTCCACATGTAACTAAAAGATTGTGCATTTTGCTGCTCCTGTGTGGAGTTCCAAACATGTCAGTTTGTGGGTATTTTCTCTGTGATTGCTAATCTTTCTACTAGTTCTGTCAATTAATTAAAAGAGTATTGCAGTCTCTAATGGTGGACCTGTATATTCTTTCTTTCTGTCAGTTTGGTTCATGTGTTTTGAAACACTGTTGATATGTGAACTTGTTTAGGAGTCTCATGTCACTTTAATCAACTGACTTCTTATCATTCTGAAATGTTCCTCCTTATTTTAGTAACATTTCCTCCTTTGAGATCTACTTTGCTCACTGCTGATACAGTCACTCTAGCTTTCTTTGCCTTGATATTTGCATGGTATATTTTTTTCTGTACTTATAATTTTAGCTATTAAAGTCTTTATATTCAAAGTGGATTTCTTGGAAAACCATTCAGTTGGGTAATGGCATTTATTCACTGTGAAAATCTCTGCATTTTCCTTAGACTGTTTAAACTATTTGTATTTAAATCAGTCATCAGAATGTTTGAGCTTAAATCTGCCATCTTGCAACTGTCCTTTATTCCACTTTTTCTTTTTCCTTCCCTTCTTTTAGACTGACAGTTTTGATGGTTATATTTTATCTCCATTATTAGCTTATTAGCTATAGATATTTTATTATTTATTTGTTGTCCTACATTTTATAATATTCGCTCTATCTAGATCTATTCACCTGGAATGTGGCATGGAATCACTGATGCAATCATTGGGCTCACTATATATTTTTCCCTCCTCTCAGGAATCAGTTTGATACTGCCTGTTGTCAGATGTCAGGAAATGATTGTTCATTCTGCCTTGTCTGGTTTTCTGGTTGTTTATGGTATAAATACAATTCCAGTATGAGTTCACCCTTCATGGGTGGAAGTAAGAAGCCCACTCACTAATTTTTAAGTACTTTAAATATGGTGTGAAATTTTCAGATTAAAAAAATATATATCTTTTTCACTCATATGCTCACCCATAAATTGAAATAACAAAAACTAAGATATGGATAGTTTTAAATGGTTATTTCATCCAATGACCAATCATGTTTAGAATTTGGGAAACTTTAACTGGAGTCAGATAGATGATCTTCCAGGGGTTTACATTTACCACTGACAATTTCTGAATAGAATCTACCAAATTACTTCCAGACGTCAGTTTACCAGAAGACAAATACTCTACGCTCTTATAAATTATGTTTCTTTCAGTTTTTTCTCATTGGGTGAAAAGGGAATTTGAAGAAAAGCCATCACAAGGAGATATGATACACAGGGACAGGAACTGCTTCTCAAGACCAATTTTAAACTGCCATTTTGACTTAGATGTACCAAGATTCCTTCCAGGGAGCCTTTTGGGCATTTGCATATAATGGCCATGGATAAAAGTCTTCTCTGCGTTGATCATAGGTTGACTCTAAAAACAGAAAACTATGAGTAGTCATTTTGAAATCAACACAAGGAATAGAAAAATGATGAAGCAACAGGAGAGACTGGTTATTCTAGAGGATACACTTGGTATGAGGAAAGAAAGTGGCCACGGATCAGCTGGCCACTAAGGACAGCAGGATTTAGCAAAAGAGTGGACAAGGGAAAATGTCCATGTACCACTCAAATAACTTTGCTCTTGATCTGTGAGGTGCACTGTATTCTATTTCTACTTCCATCTACCCCTAAGCGTGATCCAATGTGAATTTTTCCTGAGTCTTTCAATGCAAGGGAGAGCAATCAATCTCAACCTCTTCCTCAGGAGCTTTATGTTACTCAGGATAAACTGCTTTCAGAGCCACAATTTCAAGCTACAAAGCCATCTGATTGCAATAAAGAAAAAGTTAAAGAAAAAATCTGTACTACCTTCGGGTGAACGCTGCCACCTGCACACAAACCGAGCATTCAGTGTCTAGAAAATGCCAGTAGGTCAGAATGACTCTAAGTCAGAACCTGACATACTATTCTTTAAATCTCATCAGGTGACTTTTACGTGTAACCAAAACTAAAAATAACTATCCTAGGACCTCAGGTTCAATGAAAAATCAGGACAAACTCCAGATGCCTAATGAAACCTTATATTTGTGTAACAATTGAGTATTTGGAAAATATTTCATGCATATTAATCCATTACATTTTTAAATTTTGGAAATTGATATTGTAACTCCATTTAATTCTCAACTGAGGAAACTCATTTGTCACTCAGTGATTGAAGGGGCTCTAACTCTCAGCCCACACTATCTCAGTTTAGGATAAGGTAACCACATGTTTTCATTTTATGGGCAATATTTTGAGATTACATAGATGCCCAAAGACTTTCTCTTTCTGGAGCAACCTTAAACTGTAAACCTAGAAATAAAACATGAGAAACAGGAGGGTGTTAAAACTTCTACAGATGGCCGTTTTATCCCCACCTTAATACTCTTCAAACCATACAAAAACTATCTGAATCCTAGAAAATATTAGGCATAAGTAATGTTAGTCACTCAGTCATGTCTAACACTTTGCAACCCCATGGGACTGTAGCCCACCAGGCTCCTCTGTCCGTTGGATTCTCCAGGCAAGAATACTGGAGTGGGTTGCCATTCTCTTCACCAGGGAATCTTTCTGACCCAAGGATCGAACTTGGGTCTCCTTCACTGCAGGCAGATTCTTTACCATCTGAGCCACCAGGGAAGAAGGAGTGAAGGTGCAAACAACTAGGAAAATGTGAGTTCAAGATCACTCACTGAGGAACAGAAGCTGATACCTTGCCTGACCAGAAAGTCTCCTGCACAGTCATTCCTCAGTATCTGCAGGAGCTGCTGTGTCATGCTCAACTTTCTTATAAGTTTGGGGGAGAGCGGATACCTGTGTATGTGTGGCTGAATCCCTTTGCTGTCCTCCTAAAACTATCACGGCATTGTTAATTGACTATACTTCGATATAACATTTAAAAACTTTTTAAAATGACATAGTACAATGAAGAGAGCCTTTCATGTCCTAGATGCTGTTGACTGAATCCTCAGATGTGTATCCAACTGATACCAAGGGCTGACTCTATGCAACCTTTCACAGGCTCTTCTTTCTTATCTCCACAGGGTCCCCAAACAGAAGAGAATGACTGCAGAAAATCACTCCATAGTGACAGAGTTCATTCTTGGAGGTTTAACAAATCGACCAGAGCTCCAGCTCCCCCTCTTCTTCCTCTTCCTTGGGATCTACTCTGTCACCATGGTAGGGAACCTGGGCATGATAACACTGATTTGTCTGAACGCTCAGCTTCACACCCCCATGTACTATTTCCTCAGTAACCTGTCCTTCGTGGATCTCTGCTACTCCACTGTCATTACCCCTAAGATGCTGGCGAACTTTGTGTCAGAGAAGAACATCATCTCCTATGCAGGGTGCATGTCCCAGCTCTACTTCTTCCTGGTGTTTATTGTTGCTGAGAGTTACACACTGACAGTGATGGCCTATGACCGCTATGTTGCCATCTGCAGACCCTTGCTTTACAACATCATCATGTCTCATCGAGTCTGCTCCCTGCTGGTGGCTGTGATTTATGCCATGGGGCTCATTGGCTCAACGATAGAGACGGGCCTCATGTTGAAGCTGCCCTATTGTGATTTTCTCATCAGTCATTACTTTTGTGACATCATTGCCCTCATGAAGCTCTCTTGCTCTAGCACCTATGACATTCAGATGACAACTTTCTTTTTGGCTGGATTCAACATCGTAGTCACCAGCTTAACAGTCCTTGTTTCCTATGCCTTCATCCTCTCCAGCATTCTCCATATTGCCTCCACAGAGGGACGATCCAAAGCCTTCAGCACGTGCAGCTCCCATCTTGCAGCTGTGGGATTATTTTATGGGTCTGCATCCTACATGTACTTGAAACCCTCCACGGCCAGTTCCCTGGCCCAGGAGAACATGGTCTCTGTGTTCTACACCACAGTGATCCCCATGCTGAACCCCCTGATCTACAGCTTGAGAAATAAGGAGGTACAGGCTGCCATCCTGAAAACTCTGAGGTGAAAACACTTTGAATGTAAATGTCATTATTTCTCAGGTTGAGAGTGGAATAGAAATATAGGGGAGTAACCCTCTAAAATTCACACACACATGAATGGAGAACTGCCACTTCTCAACATGACTGATTGAATTTTTTCCATCTTTCCTTTCTCCCTTTCCCATCTCTCTTGTCTCTTGTGTCTGCTTGCTGGTTTTGCGTTCACGTTTTCTTCCTTTTGTGATAGTCCGGGTTTTGTTTTTGTTTTATTTTGATTGTCCTTGGCCCTCTGACAAATAGGTATCCATCTTGACTGGAACATAGCGTAAATTAGAACTTTCAGCAATGAGTTTAAGAGGGTTGGTCATTGATTTATCCTCTTCTATAAAGAATATGTTATCCAAACTAATACTGATTTAAACTTGTAGTACACATGACAAATGGAGACGAATTTGAAAGTCACCAATAATTAGCAAATAGTCTTTCTCAACCAGATTTCTCCATTTTCTCTCTTATTATGCTGTTACTGTCTACTTATTACTGCCAAGGTTATTTAAATATTCCTTCATTCAATTAATGCCATAATCACCGTTATAAGCATAGTATCATCATCACCATATCTAACACTTTTGAGTGCTAGTCAGTTGTTTGAGTGTTTTGCTAAATTATCTCATTTACTCAGATGAGGAAACTTTGATTTAGAGAGGTTAAATAACTTTCTCCAGATGACACAGTTGGTAAGCAATTAACACTGATATTCAAACCGACAACTAATCATCCCCCCCACCCCCTTCTCTTGGCCAAAGGCCTCTCTATGCAGCCTATCAGTCTTGGCATAATCACAACCTCTCAGTTTCAAACTTTTCCTGACAATACCTTTTTTGCCATTATTTTCCCACATCTTCCAGACAACCAAGGAATATTCGACATTCCTCCAGTCTTTTCTCCTTCCTCAATAACTGACGTTCTGTGACGCCAGTCAAGCTGACTCAGTAAATCCAATCAGCACTAGATAAAATGTCTTCCACCATTTGATCGAAGCAATATCAAGGATTCATGTTAAAGAATTAATTCTCTTGCACAGCAAAATATTTATGGGCATTCCTTTAATTGTTATTCATAATTATTTTAAAATAATAATAAAATGGTGATTAGTTTTGTGTCATTTTATTTTAGGTGCAATACCTCATTCCTCACTCAGACATGGAAAAATGAATAATTCTGAGTTTCTCTGAGATTTAACACTCTGAGATTTACATGCTCATAGTAATTTTTTTTTTGCTTTGTTTAATAGAGTTTCTATATTAGGTACACAGACAAACTGAGCAAATAATACAGAGATTTCCCATATACTCTCTGACCCCATGCATGCACAGCTTCCTCCATTAACAACATCCTCCATGAGAGCAGTATATTTGTTACAATAGGTGAACACACATTGGCACATCATTATCATCCAAAGACCATAGTTTACATTAGGGTTCACTCTTGGTGTCGAACATTGTGAGTTTGGACAACTATGTAAAGACATATAGTCATTATATGTATGAACATTATATACTGGTCATTACTATAGCTTCACTGTTCTAAAAACTCTCTTGTGCTCTACCTGTTCATCTCTCCCTCCCGCAGAATCCATGACAACCTTTGATCTCTTTACTGTTTCCTTGGTTCCTTGGTTTTGCCTCCTCCAGGTTGCTGTAGATCTGACTTACATCACTTTGTACTATGCATTTAAGTTTCCTCTGTGTCTTT
Source organism: Muntiacus reevesi (assembly GCF_963930625.1). NCBI lineage: Eukaryota > Metazoa > Chordata > Mammalia > Artiodactyla > Cervidae > Muntiacus > Muntiacus reevesi. The sequence goes on along the minus strand of NC_089253.1, from coordinate 27,028,022 downwards.
TTATGGCTTGATAGCTTATTTCTTTTGAGCACTGAGTAATATTTTATTGCCTGGATATACCACAGTTTATTTTCCATTTACCAACTGAAGGACATCTTGATTGTTTCCAAGTTTTGACTATTAAGAACACAGCATGAGGAGATAATTGTGCAGACATAGGTTTCAGCTCCTTTGGTTAAATACTAAAGAGCACAGTTTTTGAATTGCGTGATAAGAGTATGTTTAGTTTGATAAGAAACTGCCAAAATGTCTTTCAAAGTGACTGTGCCATTTTCCATTCTCACCAGCAGTGGATGAATTCATGTTACTCTGCATCCTTACCAGCACATTCTAATAGGTGTGCAGGAGTATCTCACTCTCGTTTCAACTTGCATTTCCTGATGATAAATGATGTGGAGTATCTTTTCATATGCTTGTTTGCCATCTGTATATCTCCTGTGTTAGGTGTCTCCTAAAGTCTTTGGCCCATTTTTTAATCAGGTTGTTTCTTTATTTTCCATATTTTTGTTGAAATATATTTGACATATAACATTGTGTGAATTTAAAGTGTGCACATGTTAGTCTGAAATATTTTTATATGATTGCCATTATAGTAATAATTAACTCCTCTCTCAAGGAGGCCTGGTGTGCTAAGTCCATTGGGTCACAGTCAGACACCACTGAGTGATTGAACAATAACAGCAATATATTATATAGTTATCAGTTGATTTTAGTGGTTTAAACAATTGAGTTTTAGTCTCTTAGCAAGTTTGAGGACTGTAATACAACACTGCTGCCTGTTTTCACTGTGTTGTACATCAGATCTCTAGGACTGACTGACCACTTATTGCAAGTTTGTGCCTTAAACATCTGTCTTATATCCTTACCTCACCCCCCAAGTAACCACCATTTTACTTCTCCAAGTTTGATGTTTTCAGATTCCACATGTAAGTGATATGCAGTATTTATTTTTCTGTGGCTGACTTACATTATTTAGCATAATATACTCAAAGTTCATCCAATCTTTGTATTAAATATTTTAGATAGCAGTTCTTTATCAGATGTATCTTTTGCAAATATTTTCATGTAAACTATAGCCTATTTTTTCATCCTCTTGACAATGTCCTTCTATAGAGTAGAAATTATTAGTTTTATTGCAGTCCAGCTTTTCAATTCCTTGTTTTATAAATCATTCTTTTCATCTTGTACCTAAAAAGTCATTGCCACACCCAAGGTCACCTAGATTTTTCCAGTTGCCTTCTAGGAATTTTACAGTTTTTTAGTTTACTTTTAAGCTTGGGATATTCTAAGTTAGTTTTTGTGAGCAATGTAAACTCTTGTGTGATTCATTTTCTTACATGTTGTACAGAACCATTCTTTAATAACACTATCCTGGCTTAATTGTTTGTTTGTTTTTCTTTACAAAGGTCAATTGTCAATGATCAGTTGTCTATATTTATGTGGGTCTATTTCTAGGATCTCTATTCCATTGATTTCTTTGTCTAACCTGCCTACTATACACGATTACTATCACTTTAGATCAATAGTAAGTCATGATATTGAGTAGAGTCAGTCCTCCAACTTTTAATTCAGTTCTGCTTCTTCAGTGTGAGTTGGAAATTCTGAGTCTTCTGCCTCTCTGTATAAACTTTGTAATCAGTTTGTCATTATCCACAAAATAACCTACTGGGACTTTGACTGGAATTGTATAGAATCTATAGATCAAGTTCAGAAGAAGTGAAATCATGAAAATATCGAGACTTCAGGTTCACACACATGGAGTAACTCCATTAATTTTGTTATTCTTTCAGTTATTTCATAAGCGTTTTGTAGTCTTCCTCATAAAGATTTTGCACATATCTCTTTAGATTTATTCTGAAGCATTTCATTTTGTGGGGTGCTGATATAAATGGATGTCATCACCAACTCGATGGACATGAGTTTGAGTAAACTTCGGAAGTTGGTGATTGACAGGGAGGCCCGGCGTGCTGCGATTCATGGGGTCGCAAAGAGTCGGACATGACTGAGAGACTGAACTGAACTGAACTGAATGTAAATGGGATTGTGTTTGTAACTTTAAATTCCACATAGTCTTTGCTGATACAAGAAAGCAATTGACTTTTCTATGTTAACTTACATCCTTCCACCTTGTTATAATCATTTTTGGTTTCAGGAGTTTTCTTGTTGATTCTTTTAGATTTTCTGCATGACAATTATGCCATCTATGAACAAAGACAGCTTTATTTCTCTCTTCCTGATCTGTATACATTTTATTTCCTTTTCTTGTCTTACTGATTACCTACGGCCAATATATTGAAAAGCAGTCATGAGAGTGACATCCTTGCCTTGCTCCTAATCTTAGTGGGGAAGCTTCAATTTTTTCATCATTAAGTATGATGTTAACTTTAGGTTTTGTGTAGGTGTTCTTTTTCAAGTAGAGAAAGTTCCTCTTTACTGTTAGTTTACAGAGAGTTTTTATCATGCATGAGTTTTGGACTTTGTCAAATGCCTTTTCTGCACCCATTGGTGTGATCATGTGATTTTTCTTCCTTAAACCATTTATTGGTTGAATTACATCGACTGATTTTTAAATGTTGAAACAATCTTGCATAACTGGAAAAAATATCACTTAATCATGGTGTATAATTTTTTTATATGTTGTTAGATTCTATTTGCTGATATTTTGTTGAAGATTTTTGTATCTGTGTTTATGAGAGAAATTAGTCTATAGTTTTTGTTAATTTTTCTTATATACTGTCTTTGTCTACTTTTAGATGTAAGGTAATGTTGACCTTATGGAATGTTCTTAGAAAGTAATTACTCTGCTTATATCATCCAAGAGAAATTTTACAAAATGCATATTGTTTCTTTTTAAAATATATGCTAGAATTTACCACTGAACATAATGTAAACCTGGACAGGATGGCTAGAGTGGACTGGTGCTAAGGTGCTTAGTTGCTCAGTCATGTCCAACTCCCTGTGACCTCATGGACTGCAGCCTGCCAGGCTCCTCTGTCCATGAGATTCTCTAGGCAAGAGTACTGGAGTGGGTAGCCATTTCCTTCCCTAAAGGATCTTCCCAACCCAGGGATTGAACTCAGGTCACCTGCATTGCAGAAAGATTCTTTACCATCTGAGCCACCAGGGAAGCCTCCAGAATGGACTGGGGTAGGGTATTTCCTTTTCTCTACACGGAAGGCTAAACCCAGCTGGAGCGTTCCCCTGTGGCCTGCCAGGCCTGCAAGGAAAACTCTTGTATCGCTTATGCTCTGGTTCAAAAGATCACACATGGATATTTGCTTGGAGCATGACTCCTCAGCATCAAGAGTCTATTCAGGCCTCTACTATGAGTCCATTCTTCCAGCAGCAGACACAACTATACTGTGGATGTGTTCACTCCAAGGGGAGATCAGGCAGAACCTGTATGCAGGGGATGAGGACGAGAACTGGGCACGTGGACTGGAGGTGTTTATGCTGTGTATGTGTCACCCCCTCACATTTTAAAGGAAGTGGAAATGAGGAGCAACAAGAGTAAGCTGTGGCCATGGGCAGGTGCCTAAGAACAGGGTGGCTCTCCCTGAGCAACTGCCTTTTGGCTTGGGACTTCAAAGTCTCTTAGGATTCTAATCAGGCCTTCCAAGGTTGTTGAAGTAGTTTGTCCAGGTAGGAAATGAGAACATAATTTATTTAACACCATATTAGTTTTATTTTTTATTTACTTTTTATTGTGGTTAAACACACACACATAACATAAAATTTACTCCCTTCACTATTTTAAGTGCATTGTTCAGTTTAGCAACGTTAGCTCTGTGTACATTGTTGTGGAAAAGATCTCCAGAAATTTTTCATCTTGTGAGCTTGAAACTCTATTCCCATTATACAACAACTCTCCTTTTCTTCCTCCCTGCAGCCCCTTTTAACCACTGTTCTACTTCTCTTCCTATAAATTTGACTAATTCAAATGGCTTATATAAGTGGAGTCATACAATCTTTGCCCTTTTGTGACTGGCTTATTTCACTTAGCATAATACTCTCAAGCTCTTCCATATTGTAACATTATGGCAGGATTTCCTTACTTTTAAAAGATGAATGTTTATTTTGTTGTATGTATGCATCAAATTTTCTTTATTCATTCATCATTGATGCACATATGGGATGCTCCCACGTTTTGGCTGTTGTGCATACAGCTGCATGAACGTTGGTATGCAAATCCTACTTTCATTTCTCTTAGATTACATTGCAGAAGTAGGATACTGGATCCTATTGTAGTTCTATTTTTTATATTTTTAGGAACCTCCATACTATTTTCCATAGTGGATACTCCATTTTACAGACTCCCCGGTAACACACAAGGGTTCCAATTTTTCTATATCTTCACTAACACTTGCTATTTTCTGGATTCTTTTCTAATAGTAGCCATTATAATAAGTGTGAGGTTATACCTTATTGTGACTTACTTTCAACTTACATTGTCTGGTGTTTAGTAATATTGAGCATTTTTTTTTCAGTTGTTTGTTGACCATTTATGAGTCATCTTTGGAGAAATGTCTATTCAAGTCTACCTGAGTTCATTGCAGTTGCTATAGCAAAATACGATAGCCTGGAAGCAACCTAAACCCCTTCAAAAGAGGAATAGATAATGAAGATGTGGTACATATACACAATGGAATATTATTCAGCTATAAAAAGAAATGAAACTGGGTCATTTGTAAAGACATAGATGGACCTATGAAATGTCACACAGAGTGAAGTAAGTCATAAAGAGAAAAACAAATATCATACATTAATGCACATGTTGAGTCTAGAAAATGGTACAGGTGATCATACTTGCAAAGCAGAAGTGAAGACACAGATGTAGAAAATGACATATTGATACCAAGGTGAAAGGTGGCGATGGGAGGAATTGAGAGATTGGAAATGTCACATATACATGATCAATGATCTGTGTAAATACATAACAGAGGAGAACTGATTGTGTAGTACAGGGAACTCAGTGCTCTGTGGTGACCTAGATGGGAGGAAAATCCTAGGAGGAGGAGGATACATGTATATGTATAGCTGATTCACTTTGCTGTACAATAGAAACTAACACAACATAGGAAAGCAAGTATACTACAATAAAAATTAATTATAAAACTAAATAAAATAGATAGCCAACAAGAAACTACTGTATAGCGCAGGGAACTCTCCTCAATGCTCTGTAACAGTCTAAACAGATAAAGAATTTGAAAAAGAATAGATAGATGTGTACATGTTACTGAGTCACTTTGCTCTACACCTGAAATTAACACAACACTGTTAATCATCTCTACTCCAATATAAAGTAAAAATTAAAAAATAAACTGATTTTCTATCAATGCAAAAAGTAAAATAAAATAAAATCTTTGTGTGATAATTACACAACTGTGATTATATTAAAAGTCACTAAATGGGAAAAAAAAACTACTCCACATGTGTTTGTTGTGAGAATCAGTTAGAAGCAGTAGCATTACACAAGAGAAGCTCTTCTCAAGGCAGAAGCATGAGAGGGCAAGTCCCACCTGGCAAACGCATACCTTGCTCATGCATCCCTTGCACCTGCTTACAGTGCATCTGCTAATATCTGATTGACCAAAATGGATCACGTGTCCTAGTTGACCATCAGTGAGGCACAGAAACATATGCTACCTAAAATGAAACCATGGCAAGATATAGATCCAGAATACTACTAACTGAGTGACAGAATTCTGACCAATAAGGCAAACTTCCACGCTGAAGCATAGTCATCCCTCAGCATCTGCAGAAGATTGGTCTCAGGACCCACCTTGGATAACAAAATCTTCAGGTGCTCAGGTCCCATAATCAGTGTTTCAGCATTCTCAGTTTTATAACTTCACTACCTTTGATCTGTGTAAACCAAAATGCAAACTCCATCACTCATCCAAAGTTGCCTTTTTCCCAAAACAGACTCTGTCCAAAGAAAACCTCACAAGACAGTGACTCCTCAGCTCTTAACGTGTTGGCACTTTTCCGAAAAACCTTCCTTTATCACTAATAAGTCATTGAGATCAAAGTGTTCTGGTGTATTCTGGACACCTTTGCTCAATGTTGTAGATTTATAAACCAGTCTAGAGGAACACTCTGTTTCCCACACATGCCTGCATGAAAAGATCAGTGTAATCTATAGTGCTTTAAAATCCTGTGGAAATGGCCTCTTCTAATAATCAGATACTTTTAGTACTACCTCGATAAGTAACTAGGTCCCCAAATTATTTACTTCTTCATTAGAACTTACACTTGGCTGAGTATCTTGAGCCACAGTTTTCCATCAGAGCTAAAACACCCAAAATAATCCTGAGGAAAAAATTATGAAATCTGACTCTCTTAGTCTTCAAATAATGTCTGAAACTTTCCACTCAGTTTCTTCCTTTTTTTTTTTTTTTCATTTATTTATACTAGTTGGAGGCTAATTACTTTACAATATTGTAGTGGTTTTTGCCATACATTGATATGAATCACTCATGGACTTACATATGTTCCCCATTCTGAAATCCCCTCCCACCTCCCTCCCCATCCCATCCCTCTGGGTTTTCCTAGTGCACAAGCCCTGAGCATTTGTCTCATGCATCTAACCTGGACTGGCGATCTGTTTCACAATTGATAATATACATGTTTCAATGCTGTTCTCTCAGATCATCCCACCCTCGCCTTCTCCCACAGAGTCCAAAAGTCTGTTCTATACATCTGTGTCTTTCTGTCTTGCATATAGGGTTATTGTTACTCTCTTGCATCTTTCTAACCCTTAAACCTATAAAAGTTCATAGTCACTAGGCCAGTTCCTGCAGCTGCCATGCATAACCAGGAATTACCATGCTTCACCTAGTATCTTGGGATTACATACTTGACATCCCCACACCACAATTTTAACATAGCTCTACTGTCATTGGTCAAAATGCAATATTCCAAAATGACATGCTGTGAAGTAAAGTAAATTACTATAAGCAGAATCAGACTTTAATATGCTGATATATCATACTTAAAAATGAAATCTGCAAGGGCAGCAACAAAATGAAGCAAGAGAGCATAGCATAAAGGAAAACAAAGTAAATTAGAATTCAACGGACTTGATTCCAGTCCCAACTGTAGCACCAGTTAGCTGTATGGGCCTGGAAAACTTATATAATACTTCTAAGTCTCCAATATCTGCTATTGAGGAGATTCAGTTAAATTATGTATAAATTATAGATTTAATGGGTTACATATAATTTAACCAATTCAAAATAAATTATCAATGCTTGTAGAAAATTTTCATAAAATAGCCTTGGAACACTAAAGGTGGGTTAAGGGACATTGATCTAAATGTAAGGACTTAAAGTTCTCTTTCTATATAAAAGGGAAAAAATGGGAATTTGCATTCTTCATTGAAAACACTGATAAACAAAACTTTGTATCTTTTTCTTCAAATATTACTCCTTTCTCAAGAAATTAATTTTCCCCAAGGTTTTCCTCAGGGCAGCTTTGACATCCTTGTTCCTCAAACTGTAGATCAGTGGGTTTAACATGGGCACCACAATGGTATAGAACAGGGAGGACACTTTTCCTTGGTCAAGGGGCAGAACAGAAGGTGGTTTGAGATACACAAAAGCCCCAGAACCAAAGAAAAGGAAAACCACAATGATGTGGGAGCTGCATGTACTGAAAGCTTTGGACCTGCCCTCAGTGGAGTGAATGTGGAGAATGCTGGAGAGGATAAGAGCATAAGAGATGGAGATGGTGACAATGGGCATTCCAATGTCAATAGCCACACATATGAAGACCACCAGCTCATGCACATAAGAGCTATTACATGAGAGCTCAAGGAGAGGAGGGATGTCACACATGAAATGATTGATGAGGTTGTCAGCACAGAAGATCAGGCTTGCTATGCTTCCTGTGTGGGCCATGGCCCCTGAAAACCCCATCACATACACACCCAACAAAAGGAGTAAACAGACCTTAGGGGACATGCTGACTGTGTATACCAGTGGCTTACAGATGGCAACATAGCGGTCATACGCCATCGCTGACAGGACAAAGGACTCAGAGATGACAAAGAAGCAGAAGAAAAACAGTTGAGTCAAACAGCCTGCATGCAAGATGGTGTTCTTCTCTGAGACAAAACTCATCAGCATTTTGGGAGTGATGGTAGTGGAGTAACAGAAGTCTATGAAGGAGAGGCTGAAGAGGAAGAAGTACATGGGGGTGTGCAGGCGAGAGTTCAACCCAATCAGCGTTATCAAGCCCAGGTTCCCCACTATGGTGACCATATAGAAACCTAGAAACAGGAAGAAGAGGGGGATCTGGAGTCCTGGCTGGTCTGTTAAGCCTGTGAGGACGAATTCTGTCACCGAAGAGTTCTCAGCTGTCATTCTCCCCTGGGGGAGAACCTGTCCATGGGGAAAAGAAAAGAGAACAATTTTGAGAGAAACACCACTACCACCCTCCCAGTACCCACCTCACATTCTTGAGAATGAAATCCACAAAGACATTTGAGCTTTAGTGTGGAAGGAAGGTTTTTACTGTTTGCTGTGGAGCTACTTTAATAGCTAAGTGACTTGAAATTCCAGAGAACAAGAGGTTAGACTTTGCCTCCAGAGTGACCACTGGCACGTCTAGAAGAAGCAGAAATATATTCATATTCCAGTTCATTCAAAAATAAGAGATGTCTTTTAGATCTTTAAGTCAGTCCATTTTCTGTGCCCTCTCTCTCCTACTTCTGTTTGACACTGGGGACTATCCCTTGACTGGCAGAAGACACTGTGACTTAGAGCTCCCATCTCTGGGTCAATGTTGACAAATAAAGAAGGAGAGCTCATATTTTTCCAGGATCTCCTGTCTCTAGTGGCTTTAGGTTTAATGATAATTTTTCAAGCTAGCATTTATTTAAGTGGCTACTATGTGAAGCTGTGTACTAAGAACTGTGTGACAATACTATTATCCACATTTTGCAGATGAGAAAGCTGAGTTAAGTAACTCACCCAAAACTCAGCCCTAAAACTACTGAGTAGCTGCCAGAAGGTGAACTTGGGCAGTCTGACTCTCACGGTTTGCACTGGTACCCACCGTGTTACATGGCTGACCAGTGCCAAGCACGTACTCACCTTCCCTTAGGTTAGAGCTGTAATGCCATACCCCACTGTCTCTTGTCCACAACTGTCCTGGGAAAGAAAATGACCATAGTGAATTGAAGATGGCTGCTTTGAGCTCAGAACTCTCTCCTCCCGGTCTGGTCCTAAGAATCAGAATCTCTGATTTATCTTGTATCTCATTCTGCTTTGAAGAGCATGTTTCCAATTATTGGTTTGTTCAAAACCCCTCCAGCTACGAGGAAGGAGACAGCGCCTTTGTTTTATTAGGATTGTGGATCTCAGTGACTTGATTATTCAGAGACTCCCTCAAGACCATTTCCTGAGAGATTACTTTCCAAGGGATAAAAATATTTCCTTATACCCTTGATATTACTTGCTTTGGTTTTTAAAGACAGTTTCTTTCAGCAAACAGTTATCTGAGAAAAAAATCATTGTGAAAAATGACCATTTCTTGAACATCCATTACTGTGACTGACAAAGACCCTTTACACTTTCTGGCTGCCAAGACTGAAAACATCATGCACATATATTCTATTTCTCATAATAATGATATTCATTTTAAAGGTAAGTTGCTCACAGAGACAATGTGCTTCAGATCCCATGTGCCTGGGTCTGTCTAAATTTAGGCCCCTATATATAATCACTAGATTAAACTTCCTCTTGTTGAGGGTCACTGGAATCCTTAAAGCAGGGTCCCTGCCTTCTGAAATCTCGCAATTTTGGGGAAAGTAACAAATAAATATGAAATGACTTCTATAAAAACACAAAGTGAGTATGTCAAGAAACAATTAACACTAAGGGCTATCTATTATAATTTTGTTTTTTGGAGGGTGTGTTTGTTTATTCCCCCCCCCCATTTATTTTTATTAGTCGGAGGCTAATTACTTTACAATATTGTAGTGGTGTTTGCCATACATTGACATGAATCAGCCGTGGATTTACATGTGTTCCCCCTCCCGATCCCCCCTCCCACTTCCCTCCCCATCCCATCCCTCTGGGTCTTCCCAGTGCATCAGGCCTGAGCACTTGTCTCATGCATCCAACCTGGGCTGGTGATCTGTTTCACCCTTGATAATATACATGTTTCGATGCTGTTTTCTCAGATCATCCCACCCTCGCCTTCTCCCACAGAGTCCAAAAGTCTGTTCTGTACATCTTTGTCTCTTTTTCTGTTTTGCATATAGGGTTATTGTTACCATCTTTCTAAATTCCATATATATGCATTAGTATACTGAATTGGTCTTTATCTTTCTGGCTTACTTCACTCTGTATAATGGGCTCCAGTTTCATCCATCTCATTAGAACTGATTCAAATGAATTCTTTTTAATGACTGAGTAATAATCCGTGGTGTATATGTACTACAGCTTCCTTATCCATTCATCTGCTGATGGGCATCTAGGTTGCTTCCATGTCCTGGCTGTTATCGTTTACAGTAAGGCATGCTTCCCAGGTGGCTCAGACAGTAAAGAGTCTGCCTGTGATGCAGGAAAACCAGCTTGAGTCCCTTGGTCAGGAAAATCTCCAGGAGAAGGAAACCCACTCCAATATTCCCACCTGGTAAATCCTGTGGACAGAGAAACCTAATGGGCTACAGTCCCTGTGGTTGCAAAGAGTCAAACAAAACTGTGCAACTAACACTTTCACTGTTCACTTTCATTCAATAGTGTATTCATATTTCATTCATTCTATGAATAACTGCACTGTCCAGCAAACAAGAAGATTTCTCTGATTCTCTGCCCTTATCTTCTCATAGGGTGTAAGTCTAGTGGTAACAAACGTTCTCTATCAAGTACTTCGTCTTAGCATCTGTCAGAAGCAGCTTTTCTCTCAATTAAAACTCCCTTTGGCTGTCCCTACCTTCCACCCACTTTTAATCAAGTGCTCCTCTCTATTGACTTTCTAGCTTCTCAAGTTCTCAGGCTGAATCCTCGTAGATCCAGGGATACATCCAGATTTGTTCTTCCTTTTTCGTTTGCTTTTCTCTCTTGTGTCTTCTACGTCTCAACATAAACTTCTGCCTTGCCAAAAATTGTCATTAGATTAAAGCCTCAATGCACTAGTGTTGTTGTTTTACTGAATGATGTCAGATGATGCATGACTGTAGGTGAGATTTTCAAAGTTGAGGTGCTTGTGGAAGAAATTATATATGGAAATTGATACAGTCACTATGAAGGACATTATGGAGATTCCTTAGCTAGGAGTAAAACTATCCTATGACCCAGTAGTCCCACTACTGGGCATATTCCCTGTGAAGACCATAATTCAAAATACACAGTGGAAACAGTGGCAGACTTTATTTTTGAGGACTCCAAAATCACTGCAGATGGTGACTGCAGCCATGAAATTAAAAGACACTTGCTCCTTGGAAGAAAAGCTATGACCAACCCAGACAGCATATTAAAAGGCAGAGACATTACTTTGGCAACAAAGGTCTGTCTAGTCAAAGCTATGGTTTTTCCAGTAGTCATGTATGGATGTGAGAGTTGGACTATAAAGAAAGCTGAGCAACAAAGAATTGATGCTTTTGAACTGCGGTGTTGGAGAAGACCCTTGAGAGTCCCTTGGACTGCAAGCTCTATCCAGTCCATCCTAAAGGAAATCGGTCCTGCATATTCATTGGAAGGACTGATGCTGAAGTTGAAATTCCAATAGTTTGGCCACCTGGTGAGAAGAACTGACTCATTGGAAAAGACCCAGATGCTGGGAAAGATTGAAGATGGGAGGAGAGGGGGACGACAGAGGATGAGATGGTTGGATGGCATCACTGACTCAATGGACATGAGTTTGAGTAAACTCCGGGATTTGGCGATGGACAGGGAGGCCTGGCGTGCTTCAGTTCATGGGGTCGCAAAGAGTTGGACACAACTGAGCAACTGAACTGAACTGACAACAAGAAGAAATGTTTCTTAAAGCAAAAGTATTAGACAAATAGAAAACAAAGATTGAAGAGGTTATTTGCAATTTACAGACCTTCATAGAAAACAAAAGAGTCAGTTGCTTGCATCAGGTGGCCAAAGTATTGGAATTTCAGCTCAGCATCAACCCTTCCAAAGAATATTCAAGACTGATCTCCTTTAGGATGGACTGAATGGATCTCCTTGCAGTCCAGGGGATTCTCAAGAGTCTTCTCCAACATCACTGTTCAAAAGCATCAATTCTTTGTCGCTCAGCTTTCTTTATAGTCCAACTCTCACGTCCATACATGACTACTGGAAAAACCATAGCCTTGACTAGTTGGACCTTTGTTGGCAAAGTATTGTCTCTGCTTTTTAATATGCTGTCTAGGTTGGTTATAACTTTTCTTCCAAGGAGTAAGCATCTTTTAATTTCAAGGCTGCAATCACCATCTGCAGTGATTTTGGAGCCCCCCAAAATAAAGTCTGACACTGTTTCCACTGTTTCCACATCTATTTGCCAGGAAGTGATGGGACTAGATGCCATAATCTTAGTTTTCTCAATATTGAGTTTTAAGCCAACTTTTTCACTCTTCTCTCTCACTTTCATCAAGAGGCTCTTTAGTTCTTCTTCACTTTCTGCCATAAGGGTGGTGTCATCTGCATATATGAGGTTATTGATATTTCTCCTGGCAATCTTGATTCCAGCTGATGCTTCATCCAGCCTGGTGTTTCTCAAGATGCACTTTGCATAAAAGTTAAATAAGCAGGGTGACAATATACAGCCTTGACATTCTCCTTTCCTGACTTGGAACCATTCTGTTTTTCTATGTCCAGTTCTAACTGTTGTTTCCTGATCTGCACACAGATTTCTCAAGAGGCAGGTCAGGTGGCCTGGTATTCCCATCTCTTTCAGAATTTTCCATAGTTTGTGGTGATCCACACAGTCAAAGGCTTTGGCATAGAAATTAAAGCAGAAACAGATATTTTTCTGGAACTCTTGCTTATTCGATGATCCAGTAGATGTTGTCAATTTAATCTCTGGTTCCTCTGCCTTTTCTAAAACCAGCTTGAGCATCTGGAAGTTCGTGGTTCACGTACTGTTGATGCCTGGCTTGGAGAATTTTGAGCATTACTTTACTAGCGTGTGAGATGAGTGCAATTTTGTGGTAGTTTGAGCATTCTTTGGCATTGCCTTTCTTTGGGACATCTTCTTGTCATGGAGATGTGTTTATTGTGTTATCCTCTCCCTTCTCCAATAATTTAACCACACACCTTGGACTTGAAGATGATATTACTTTTAATCTTTATTAATCCTTTTAAAAAATTTCAATCCACCTCACAATCTTGATTTATCTTTCATTCTTGGGAAATTATAGATTTTATAGTTTTGCACTGGGATATTTCCTTTATGAAATAGGACACATGTTCCTGAAATGTAATGCTTAAGATAAAAATTTGTTTCAAGAGCTTTGAGGGTATACTTGTAACAAGGATGAGTCCTGAGGGAGCGGCACAATCAAAGTATTTTTCATTATTAGCACTGTAAGTTTCCACATATAATTTCTTTTTTTGTTTTAATTTTTAAACTGGTTTATTTATTTTAATTGGAGGCAAACTACTTTACAGTATTGTGGTAGGTTTTGTCATACATTGACATGAATCAGCCACGGGTGTACATGTGTCTCCCATCCAGAATGCCGTTAGCCTCTCTCCCCATCCCATCCCTATGGATTGTCCCAGTACACTTGCTTTGAGTGCCTTGTTTCATGCATCGAACTTGGACTGGTCATCTATTTCACATATGGTAGTACACATGTTTCAATGATATTTTCTCAAATCATCCCATCCTCGTCTTCTCCCACAGAGTACCAAAGTCTGATCTTTATATCTTTGTCTCTTTTGCTGTCTCACATATAGTGTTGTCATTACCATCTTTCTAAATTCCATATATATGTGTTAATATACTGTATTGGTGTTTTTCTTTCTGACTTACTTCACTCTGTAATAGGCTCCAGTTTCATCCTCCTCATTAGAACTGACTCAAATGCATTCTTTTTAATAGCTGAGTAATATTCCATTGCATATATATGCCACAGCTTTGTTATCCATTCATCTGCTGATGGATATCTAGGTTGCTTCCATGTCCTAGCTATTGTAAACAGTGTTGTGATGAACACTGGGGTACATAGGTTTCTTTCAATTCTGGTTTCTTCAGCGTGTATGCTCAGCAGTGGGATTGCTGGGTCATATGGCTGTTCTTTTTCCAGTTTTTAAAGGAATCTCCACACCTTTCTCCATAGTGACTGTACTAGTTTGCACTCCCACCAACATGTAAAAGGTTACCTTTTCTCCACACCCTCTCCAGCATTTATTGTTTGTAGACTTTTGGATAGCAGCCATTCTGACTGGCATGAGATGGCACCTCATTGTGGTTTTGATTTGTGTTTCTCTGATAATGAGTGGTGTTGAACATCTCTTCATGCATTTTTTAGCCATCTGTATGTCTTCTTTGGAGAAATGTCTGTTTAGATCTTTGGCCCATTTTTTGATTGAGTCATTTATTTTTCTGGTATTGAGATTCATGAGCTGCTTGTGTATTTTTGAGATTAATTCTTTATCAGTTGCTTCATTTGCTATTATTTTCTCCCATTCTGAAGGATGTCTTTTCACCTTGCTTACAGTTTCCTTCATTGTGCAAAAGCTTTTAAGTTTAATTAGGTCCCATTTGTTTATTTTTCTTTTATTTCCATTATTGTGGGAAGCGGGTCATAGAAGATCTTGCTGTGATGTATGTCAGAGAGTGTCTTGCCTATGTTTTCCTCTAGGGGTTTTATAGTTTCTTGTCTTACATTTAGATCTTTAATTAATTTTGAGTTTGTTTTTTCATACACACATATATTCTTATGTATACACCCAGGAAAAATACATTCAAGAAGTAAATTACTACATTAAATATATTATTTAAGTATTCATAATACCGAGTTCTTACTCTGTTGCAGGAATATCTTCCCATGCACATATTTTTCTTTGACTGCTCTTGGTCTTTCTGTTTGTCTCCAGTATTTAGTAGTCACTAAAATCCAGTCAAAACTAAATGAAGTCTTCATGCAGCCATGACTGAGTAACTCATACCAGACTCACCTTCCTACTGTAAAACCAGACTGGAAAAGTAGATATAATCATTCTTTAGATGTCTGACAACAGGCGTCTCTGAGCTGGTATCTGTGATGGAAGGAAAACAAATCAGGTAAGTCTTATAATTGCCCAAGCTTTCATTTTGGCAGTCTAGTCAGACTCTGCCACCAGAGGGGTTGCCCATGCAAAGCACAAAATTGCTACTAGTTGCAGAATCAGAGATCAGAACACAGAAGGCTTAGTCACTTCAAACTTATGAGGAAGAGGACACAAACTAGGTAAAAAACTCCAGAAACATGAAAACAGTCCTCTTTTTTCTTTGGCTAATACTAGGCTGTGAATGTATAGCGTGAAGTTTCATGAGGCCAAGTTAATAATAACTACTGCTGATTTGGAAGCTGAATGATTCCTAGAACTCACAGAGAGCCTGGAGATGTCTGAATGTGCACCATCCAACTTACTGAAACCTGAAGGAAAATTCAGTACAGGCCCATGAAAGATAATAGTTTAGGAGTAGTACTAAATTTGTCCAACTCTAAATTAGACCTGCTTTGATAAATCTTAGAAAAAAACTTCAAAAAGATTAAGCTTATATACTTGACTTAATGGCCATAAAATAAGCCATTAAAATTTTTAAAGGAGAGCAAGATAATTTAGAAGCTCAACAATGTTATAGTCATAATGTTTAGAATCCAATAAAAATCAATACAAAAAGCAAAAAAAAAAAAAAAAAAAAAAAAAAAAGCACATCACAACCAGGGCAAAAGTCAGCCAGTAGAAACATACCAGAAATTATACAAATATTGGAATTAGCCAACAAGAACTTTAGAAAGGCCTTATACACACACTCAAGGATGTTAAGGAAAATAAGAATGTAACAGAGTGAAAAATGGAAACTACAAAAGAAAACTAAATGGAACATGAATAACTGAAAATGCTTCATATGAAAAGAAAATTTGGTAGATGACCTTAACAGAATAGTAGACGCTATGGAAGAAATAATTTAAAAACTTGAATATCTGGCAAGAGACAGTGCTGAGAGAGAGAGAGAGAGAGAGAGAGAGAGAGAGAGAGGATTCAAAAATAAACAGACTCAGTGCCTTGTGGTACTATATCAAGTGATCTAATGTAGCTTAACTTGACCCAAAGAGTGGCATAGGTTAGAGAAAATATTAGAATCAAAGATGGCTGAAAATTTCCAACTTTGAAGAAAACTATAAACCCATAAGATAGGCTCAATGAACCTCAAGCTGAATAAACACAAAGAAAACCACATCAAGTATCACTATAATCAAATTGCTCAGAATCAGTGTTTTTTAAAAAAATGTTATACCAACCAGATGATAAAGACAAATTCCATAGAGGACCAAAAATGAAGATTATTGTTGACTTCTTGTCATAAAGAATACACACCAAAGGACAATAAGACAATATGTTTAAAATGCTGAAATAAAAACCTGTCTATCCAGAACTATATACAGAGAAAATATTCTTCAAAATTAAAGTGAAGTAAATTTTATTTTCCTTCAGAAAAGTAAGAGCTTAGAGAATTCGTTGCTATCATGTCTCCCCTATAAGAAATGTTAAAGGAAAATGATCCCAGGTGGATAGTTGAGTATATGCAAAGGAATGAAGATTGTTGGGAATAGTAAATATGTGTTTAAATATAAAAAAGCTTGTTTTCTTCTGTTAAGCTGATTAAAAAAGATAACAGCTTATAGTAATTTAAACTTTCACTTTACCTATAGTTTCTAATTTTATGGAATGAATACCTATTGCATAAAAATACCTGAAAGTAAGACTAAACATACTAAATTGGCCATTTTACAAACTGGCTATTCAGTGAATTAGCTCTCAGCAAACTGTCCAGTTGGTGGATTATTTTCAGTAACTGATTTTCAGGCCACTGGCATAAATCATTTAAAAGACATAATCGACTTATAATAATTTAATTATGATGGAGAGGAGGAAGCAAGCAGAAAAATGGCACCATATTCTGATCAGGGTAATGCAGCAGGAGCCACTTTAGAGGGAAAATAGTAAGTTTTCAGTGTACTGAGTTGTAGGTGTCTATGGGGCATTCAGGTGGAGATGTGCAGTGGGTTGCTGGTGTTATAGGTGTAAAATCCCACCTAGAAATATAGATTGGACTTTCAATTCATTCGGTGTGAGCAAGTGGATGGGATGGCTCAGAAAAAGTGAATAGGACAAGAGGAAAGAAGTTGAGGATCTGTTCTCATTAACATTTATGGACAGGTGAATAGGGAACCTTGAAGGAGAATGAAAATAAGTGACCAGAAGTTGGAGGAAAGGTGGAAAGTTAAGGTGTCTTGAAAATGAAGTTGTCAATGGTATCAAGAAAACAGGACATCAGAATATCCACTTGGTTTAAAACATCTGATGTAATTCATGAACAATATTGTGATCCAGACAAATCAGTTTTAATTGTTGCCATGCTGTAGAGGGGGGAACACCAGCAAAGAGAACTTAGCATCTTGTTCAAGGAAGTACAATCAGGATTGGTTCAAGGCAGTATGATCAGTACAATTAGATTTGGCTCCTTCCACAGTAACACGTCCCTTCTAGACACCTGAATGAAGTTGTTGGGAAAAGGCTTTGAAAAGTTCTGAAACACTTTTTAGAGAAAGGGTGTGGCTTTCATTTTCAGTAAAGTCTATAAATTGCATTTAATCCCTTCAATCTTTGTTTTCTATTTGTCTAATACTTCTGTTTTCAGAAACACTTTTTCTTGTCCATGGAGATGTTTTATTGTGTTAAGAATCATCTCCCTGCTCCAACATATTAAGCCACACAGTTTGGACTTGAGATGATGTTAGTTTTTTCCCTAATTAATCCCCTTTTTATGTCAGTTCACCTCATAATCTTGATTTATCTTTCGTCCTTGGGAAATTGTAGATTTTATAGCCTTGTACAGGCAGATTTTTTTTTTAATAGTACATTTGTTCCTGAAATGTAAAGCTTAAGATAAAAATTTGTTTTGAAGGCCTTTGAGGTGTTATTTGTAACAAAGATGAGCCCTGAGGAAGCCCCATAACCAAATTCTTTCATTATTTCTGTGGTAAGATTCTTTAAATTTTTTTAAAAAATTTTAATTGAAGGATAATTGCTTTACAATGCTGTGTTAATTCCTGCTAAACAGC
Organism: Muntiacus reevesi; assembly: GCF_963930625.1. Classification (NCBI taxonomy): domain Eukaryota; kingdom Metazoa; phylum Chordata; class Mammalia; order Artiodactyla; family Cervidae; genus Muntiacus; species Muntiacus reevesi. Next base: position 27,009,742 of record NC_089253.1, on the reverse strand, counting down.
AACATGAGTCAGCCATATGTATACATATATCCCCACCCAGTGGGTTCCCTCCTGCATCCCCCACCCCACCCCTCTAGGTCATCACAGAGCACTGAGCTGAGCCCCTTGTGCCCTGCAGGACCCTCGCACCAGTGGTCTGTTTACACACAGTAGGGCACACATGTCAGTCCCACTCGCTCAGCTCATCCCACCCTCTCCTTCCCTCACTGTTCAACAAGTCCATGCTCTACATCTTCATCTATTCTTGCCCTGCAAAAGTACCATTTTTCTAGATTCCATATATATATATATATATATATATATATATATATGCATTAATATATATTTTTCTCTTTTTGACTTACTTCACTCTGTTTGACAGACTCTAGGTTCATCCACATCACTACAACTGACACAATTTTGTTTCTTTTCATAGCTGAGTAATCGGCATCCAGTCCCATCCCTTCATGGCAAATAGATTGAGAAACAATAGAAACAGTAACAGACTCTATTTCCTTGAGCTCCAAAATCACTGAGATGGTGACTGCAGCCTTGAAATTAAAAGACACTTACTTCTTGGAAGAAAAACTATGACAAACATAGACAGTATATTAAAAAGCAGAGACATGACTTGGCCAACAAAGGTCTGTCTAGTCAAAGCTATGGTTTTTCCAGTAGTCATGTATAGGTGTCAAAGCTGGACCATAAAGAAGGCTGAGAGCTGAAGGATTCATGCTTCTGAATTGTGGTGCTGGGGAAGACTCTTGAGAGTCCCTTGGACAGCAAGGAGATCAAACCAGTCAATCCTAAAGGAAATCAACCCTGAATATTCATTGGAAGGACTGATGTTGAAACTGAAGCTCTAATACTTTGACCATCTTATGTGAAGAATCAACTTATTGGAAAACACTTTATTGCTGGAAAATATTGAGGGCAGGAGGAGAAGGGAGCAGCAGAGGATGAGATGGTTGGATGACAAAACTGACTCAATGAATACAGGTATGAGCAGACTCCTGGAGATAGTAAAGGACAGGGGAGACTGGTGTGTTGCAGTCCATGGGGTCACAAAGAGGTGGACATGACTTGGCAACTCAGCAACAATGTTCCATTGTATGTACATAGCACAACTTCTTTATCCATTCCCCTGCTGATGGACATGTAGGTTACTCCCATGTCCTGTTTGTTGTAAATAGTGCATTGTAATGTACTATTGTAAATGTAAATGAACATTGCGGTTCAGTTCAGTTCAGTTCAGTTGCTCAGTTGTGTCCGACTCTTTGCGACCCCATGGACTGAAGCACTCTAGGCCTCCCTGTCCATCGCCAAATCCCGGAGTTTACTCAAACTCATGTCCATTGAGTCAGTGATGCCATCCAACCATCTCATCCTCTGTCGTCCCCCTCTCCTCCCACCTTCAATCTTTCCCAGCATCTGGGTCTTTTCCAATGAGTCAGTTCTTCGCATCAGGTGGCCAAACTACTGGAGTTTCAACTTCAGCATCAGTCCTTCCAATGAATATGCAGGACCGATTTCCTTTAGGATGGACTGGATAGATCTCCTTGCAGTCCAGGGGACTCTCAAGAGTCTTCTCCAACACCGCAGTTCAAAAGCATCAATTCTTTGTTGCTCAGCTATCTTTGTAGTCCAACTCTCACATCTATACATGACTACTGGAAAAACCATAGCTTTGACTAGACGGAACTTTGTTGGCAAAGTAATGTTTCTGCCTTTTAATATGCTGTCTGGGTTGGTCATAGCTTTTCTTCCAAGGAGCAAGTGTCTTTTAATTTCATGGCTGCAATCACCATCTGCAGTGATTTTGGAGTCCTCAAAAATAAAGTCTGCCACTGTTTCCACTGTGTATTTTGAATTATGGTCTTCACAGGGAACATGCCCAGTAGTGGGACTACTGGGTCATAGGATAGTTTTACCCTAGCTAAGGAATCTCCATAATGTCCTTCATAGTGACTGTATCAATTTCCATATATAATTTCTTCCACAAGCATCTCAACTTTGAAAATCTCACCTACAGTCATGCATCATCTGACATCATTCAGTAAAACAACAACACTAGTGCATTGAGGCTTTAATCTAATGACAATTTTTGGCAAGGCAGAAGTTTATGTTGAGAAGTAGAAGACACAAGAGAGAAAAGCAAACCAAAGAGGAAGAACAAATCTGGATGTATCCCTGGATTGGGAATCGGATCTACGAGGATTCGGCCTGAGAACTTGAGAAGCTAGAAAGTCAATAGAGAGGAGCACTTGATTAAAAGTGGGTGGAAGGTAGGGACAGCCAAAGGGAGTTTTAATTGAGAGAAAAGCTGCTTCTGACAGATGCTGAGATGAAGTACTTGATATAGAACCTTTGCTACTACTAGACTTACACCCTATGAGAAGATAAGGGTAGAGAATCACAGAAATCTTGTTTGCTGGACAGTGCAATTATTCCTAGAATGAATGAAGTATGAATACACTATTGATTGAAAGTGAACAGTGAAAGTGTTAGTTGCACAGTTTTGTTTGACTCTTTGCAACCACAGGGACTGTAGCCCATTAGGATTCTCTGTCCACAGGATTTACCAGGTGGGAATATTGGAGTGGGTTTCCTTCTCCTGGAGATTTTCCTGATCAAGGGATTGAACCTGATTTTCCTGCATCACAGGCAAACTCTTTACTGTCTGAGCCACCTGGGAAGCGTACCTTATTGTAAATTATAATAGCTAGCCCTTAGTGCTAATTGTTTCTTGACATACTCACTTCTTGTTTTTATTAAAGTAATTTCATATTTATGTGTTACTTTCCCCAAAGCCAGATTTCAGAAGGCAGGGACACTGCTTTAAGGATTCCAGTCACCTTCAACAAGAGGAAGTTTAATCTAGTGATTATATATATAGGGGCCTAAATTTAGACAGACCAAGTCACGTGGGCTCTGAAACACATTACCTCTGTGAGCAACTTACCTTTAAAATGAATATCATTATTATTGGTAATGGAATATATGTGCATGATATTTTCAATCTTGGCAGACAGAAAGTGTAAAGGGTCTTTGTCAGCCAAGTAATGGATATTCAAGTAATGGTAATAACAGTCATTTTTCACAATGATTTTTTTTCTTATTTATACCAGATAACTGTTTGCTGAAAGAAACTGTCTTTAAAAACTAAAACACGTAATATCAAGGGTATAAACAAGCATTTTTATCCCTGGGAAAGTAATCTCTCAGGAAATGGTCTTGAGGGAGTCTCTGAATAATCAAGTCACTGAGATCCACAATCCTAATAAAACAAAGGCGCTGTCTCCTTCCTCGTAGCTGGAGGGGTTTTGAACAAACCAATAATTGGAAACATGCTCTTCAAAGCAGAATGAGATACAAGATAAATCAGAGATTCTGATTCTTAGGACCAGACCGGGAGGAGAGAGTTCTGAGCTCAAAGCAGCCATCTTCAATTCACTATGGTCATTTTCTTTCCCAGGGCAGTTGTGGACAAGAGACAGTGGGGTATGGCATTACAGCTCTAACCCAAGGGAAGGTGAGTACGTGCTTGGCACTGGTCAGTCATGTAACACGGTGGGTACCAGTGCAAACTGTGAGATCAGACTGCCCAAGTTCACCTTCTGGCAGCTACTCAGTAGTTTTAGGGCTGAGTTTTGGGTGAGTTACTTAACTCAGCTTTCTCATCTGCAAAATGTGGATAATAGTATTGTCACACAGCTCTTAGTACACAGCTTCACAGAGTAGCCACTTAAATAAGTGCTAGCTTGAAAAATTATCATTAAACCTAAAGCCACTAGAGACAGGAGATCCTGGAAAAATATGAGCTCTCCTTCTTTATTTGTCAACATTGACCCAGAGATGGGAGCTCTAAGTCACAGTGTCTTCTGCCAGTCAAGGGAAAGTCCCCAGTGTCAAACAGAAGTAGGAGAGAGAGGGCACAGAAAATGGACTGACTTAAAGATCTAAAAGACATCTCTTATTTTTGAATGAACTGGAATATGAATATGTTTCTGCTTCTTCTAGAACTGGCAGTGGTCACTCTGGAGGCAAAGTCTAACCCCTTGTTCCCTGGAATTTCAAGTCACTTAGCTATTAAAGTAGCTCCATAGCAAACAGTAAAAACCTTCCTTCCACACTAAAGCTCAAATGTCTTTGTGGATTTCATTCTCAAGAATGTGAGGTGGGTACTGGGAGGGTGGTAGTGGTGTTTCTCTCAAAATGGTTCTGTTTTCTTTTCCCCATAGACAGGTTCTCCCCCAGGGGAGAATGGCAGCTGAGAACTCTTCGCTGACAGAATTCATCCTCGCAGGCTTAACAGACCAGCCAGGACTCCAGATCCCCCTCTTCTTCCTGTTTCTAGGTTTCTACATGGTCACCATAGTGGGGAACCTGGCCTTGATAACGCTGATTGGGTTGAACTCTCGCCTGCACACCCCCATGTACTTCTTCCTCTTCAACCTCTCCTTCATAGACTTCTGTTACTCCACTACCATCACTCCCAAAATGCTGATGAGTTTTGTCTCAGAGAAGAACACCATCTTGCATGCAGGGTGTTTGACTCAACTGTTTTTCTTCTGCTTCTTTGTCATCTCTGAGTCCTTCATCCTGTCAGCGATGGCATATGACCGCTATGCTGCCATCTGTAAGCCACTGGTATACACAGTCAGCATGTCTCCTAAGGTCTGTTTACTCCTTTTGTTGGGTGTGTATGTGATGGGGTTTTCAGGGGCCATGGCCCACACAGGAAGCATAGCAAGCCTGATCTTCTGTGCTGACAACCTCATCAATCATTTCATGTGTGACATCCCTCCTCTCCTTGAGCTCTCCTGTAATAGCTCTTATGTGCACGAACTGGTGGTCTTCATAGTTGTGACCACTGTTATTGGAATGGTCATTGTCACCATCTCCATCTCTTATGCTCTAATCCTCTCCAGCATTCTCCGCATTCACTCCACTGAGGGCAGGTCCAAAGCTTTCAGTACATGCAGCTCCCACATCATTGTGGTTTTCCTTTTCTTTGGTTCTGGGGCTTTTGTGTATCTCAAACCACCTTCTGTTCTGCCCCTTGACCAAGGGAAAGTGTCCTCCCTGTTCTATACCATTGTGGTGCCCATGTTAAACCCACTGATCTACAGTTTGAGGAACAAGGATGTCAAAGCTGCCCTGAGGAAAACCTTGGGGAAAATTAATTTCTTGAAAAAGGAGTAGTATTTGAAGAAGTAGATAAAATGTTTTGTTTATTAGCTTATGCGTGTTTTCAATGAAGGATGTAAGTTCTGTTTTTTTCCCTCTCTTGTACAGAAAAATTTAAGTCTTTGTGTCTGGATGTGCAACTAACACTTTCACTTTCACTTTGGGCTTCCCAGGTGGCCCTAGTGGTGAAGAACACACCTGCCAATGCAGGAGACATAAGAGATGCAATAGATCCCCTGGAGGAGGGCATGGCAACCCACTTCAGTATTCTTTTTTAAAAAAATTAATCTATTTATTTTAATTTGAGGCTAATTACTTTACAATATTGTGGTGGGTTTTTGCTATACATTGACATGAATCAGCCACGGATGCACATGTGTCCCCCCGTCCTGAACCACTCTCCCACTTCCTTCCCCATCCCATCCCTCTGGGTTGTCCCAGTACACCGACTTTGAGTGCCATGTTTCATGCATCAAACTTGGACTGGTTGTCTATTTCACATATGGTAATATACATGTATCAATGCTATTTTCTCAAATCATCCCTCCCTTGCCTTGTCCCAGAGTCCAAAAGTCTGTTCTTTATATCTTTGTCTCTTTTGCTGTCTCACATACAGGGTCATTGTTACCATCTTTGTAAATTCCACATATATGCATTAATATATTGTATTGGTGTTTTTCTTTCTGACTTACTTCACTCTGTATAATAAGCTTCAATTTCATCCACCTCATTAGAACTGACTCAAATGTGTCTTTTTAATGGTTAAGTAATACTCCATTGTGTATATGTACCACAACTTTCTTATCCATTCACCTGCTTTTGGATATCTAGGTTGCTTCCATGTCCTAGCTATTGTAAACAGTGCTGCGATGAACATTAGGGTACGTGTGTCTCTTTCAATTCTGATTTCCTTGGGGTGAATGCCCAGCTGTGGGATTGCTGGGTCATATGGCAGTTCTATTTCCAGTTTTTAAAGGAATCTCCACAGCTTTCTCCATAGTGGCTGTACTAGTTTGCATTCCCACCAAGAGTGTAAGAGGGTTCCCTTTTCTCCACACCCTCTCCAGCATTTATTGTTTGTAGACTTTTTTGTTAGTATCCATTCTGACCAGCATGAGATGATACCTCATTGTGGTTTTGATTTACATTTCTCTGATAATTCTCACTCCAGTGTTCTTGCCTGGAGAATCCCATGGACAGAGGAACCTGTTGGGCTGCAGACCACGGGGTTGCAAAGAATTGAACATAACTGAAGTGAGTGAGCACTGAGTGTTTGGTTCAGATCTATTTCCCCTGTCCCAGGACCCACCCTGAATAGTCTAATATCATTTTATGCATATGCTCTACAATCATAGATCTTTTAATCTTGAATGAATTTTATAAACCATTTAATCTAGTCTCCTCATTTAACAGACTTGGGGACTTAGAAATATTACATATGTTTTCCAGGGCCACAGACCTGGTGCCACAGATGGGACTGGAATCCAGGCCTTGAATTTCAATCTACTTTGTTTCCCTCTGTGCCCTGTGTTCTTGTGTCATTTCCTTGTTGCCCTTGCAGATTTCATTTTGAAATTATGATATATAAGTATATTAAAATCTGACTGTAGTTACAGCTATTTAATATAAATTCTCAGTATATAAGTTTTGAATATTACATTTTTTCACAAGAGTAGGAAACAAATGTTTGCTAAACTTGATCCTGGCCAAATGACAACAGAATTGTGTTAAAAATGTGGTGTGTGGGTATTAAGTGTGTAGGCCCAAGATAGCAGGTGAAGCATGGTAACTCCCATGGTTATGTGTAGAAGCTGAGGGACCCAGGCTAGTGAATTAGAACTTCTGTTAGTTTAAGGGTTATAAAGATGCTTGATTGGAAAATTTCTTACATTATTTCAAGACTAAGAGAGTCAGAATTTAGAGTTATTTAAGGGTTAGTTTGGGTATTTAGCTCTGATGGAAAAGTCTGTGGCTCGGGATAGACTTCTTAGAGTCTGTAAGTTATAAAAAAGGAGTAAATAATTTGGGGATTTAGTTAGTTATCATGGAAGTACTAAGCAGCTGATTATTAGAAGAGGTCATTTCCACAGGATTTTAAGGCACTATAGATTGCGCTGATCTTCTCATGCAGTCATGTATGGGAAAGAGATAATTCACTTCGACTATTTTATACACCTAAAACACTGGGTAAAGTGGTGTAGAATACATCAGAACACCTTGGGTCTCAATGATTAATTAGTAATAAAGGAAAGTTCTTTGAAAAAGTATTAGCATGTCAAATGCTGAAGAGGCATTTTGTCATATGAGCTTTTCTTTGGGAAGGTTCTCTTCCTTTGGGAAAAAGGGAACTTTGAATGTGTGATTAGTTTGCCATTTAGATCAAAGTTATAAAACTGAGAGTGCTGGGGGAAGGTTTTGCTTTACTCAGTGTGCAATAGGGAATGAGAATTGAATTCAGGAGAACTTTTGAATGTGTGGTTTATGTGCCTAGGGATGAGGTGACTAAGACCCTTTCAAAAGATACCAGAGGAAGAAGCATCAATTTGTGAGCCTTGTAATGGAGTTGGTTTTGTAATAGTCTGGTAAGCTCAGCTGATAGTTGTGTGACTTTGAGAAAATTACTTAATGTGTTTAAATATTAATTTCTCTGTTTTTAAAAGTGAGATAATGGTCTTGACTTTGTGAGGTTTTGAGAGAATTAAATGCCAGGCACTTAATAAATCTTAGTTCCTTTCCTATTGGAACTCTTTCATCTAGTTATCAGCACTTCCTTTGCTTTTTGCATGACCTTTTTGCATGAAGCATATCGTTTCACCTTTCAAGAACTTCCTTATTCATGAGAAAAATTGACTCTTCTAATTTTCATTTTAAAATTATATTTTGTGTGCATGCTTAATTGTTCAGTTGCATCCAACTCTTTGCCACTCCCTAGACTGTAGCCTGCCAGACTCCTCTCTCCATGAAGTTTTCCAGGCAAGAATACTGAAGTGGGTTGCTATTTCCTATATTAAATATTATTAAAATACAGTAAAAACATTTTGACCAAGTCATTCTTGCACATGGTAAACAATTAAACAACACAAGTGGAGGTTATGCAGTGAAGATATGTCTGCTTCCCCTCTAGTTAGTCCATCCCTGAATTCTCCTTAGAAGCAACAGTTGTTGCTATTCCTTATGAATATGTCTATATTCAAACATATATCTTTGTACATTTATATATACAATATACATATATACATATAGGCATATATACCAGACAAGATGCACCACCACAATGATCTTGTAGACATGTGAGCAACAAATATTCGTTGCTGTACACCAATGAGATTTTCTGAGACTCTTGTATAGCAATAGCTAACTGACACACTCCACCTTTCAGAGATAAGGAAATGAGGATCTTATCTGGAGTATAACATTTTCTTCCAGTGTGATCATGCTCTGTATGTCATGTTATAAAATAATGTTGGATTTCTTATTATAATGGGAGCATTTACTTATCAATAAATACTTTTGAATCATACTTTTTCAAGGGTTTCATCATGTAAATATGTCATTAAAAAATCTTTCTCCTATTGTTAAAAATTAAAATTGTGTCAGGCTCTCCAATAATTATTAGTTTGTGTTAAAATTTTGTCTAGATTTCTGATTATTTCCTCAGGAGAGACAATGGAATATTTCTCGGCCATTACAAAGAATGAAATAATGCCATTTGCAGCAACATTAATGGACCTAGAGATTATCTTACAAGTGAAGCAAGTCAAATTGAAAGATAAATATCATAGGATATCATTTATATGTGGAATCTTAAATATAATACAAATAAATTCACTTACAAAAAGATAGAGACTCACAGACATAGAAACAAACCTATGGTCACCAAGGGGTAAGAGGGGAGGGATAAATTAAGAGTTTGGGATTAGCACACATAAACTCCTATATTTAAATAGATAAATCAGAAGGTACTACTATCTAGCACAGGGAACTCAATATACTGTAATAAGACATAGTCAAGACAGATCTGAGAAAGTCATATTTATGGTTTTCCAAGTGACTCAGCAGTAAAGAACCCACCTGCAATGCAGGAGACACAGGAGATTCGGGTTTAATTCCTGGGTCGGGAAGATCCCCTGGAGAAGGAAATGGCAACCCACACCAGTATTCTTACTCGGAAAATCCTATGAACGGAGGAGCCTGGCAGTCTATAGTCAATAGGTTCGCAAAGAGTCGATCTGTATTTATCTATACATCTGTCTGAATTACTTTGTTGTACACCAGAAACTAACACAAGATTGTAAATCAACTATACTTCAATAAAAATAAACAGGAAAATATTTCACTCTTAGAACTGCTTTTGTTGTAGCCCATAAGACTTGGTATATTTTATTTCCATTCAGTTTATCTCAAGATTTAAAAAAGATTATTCTTTGACCTACTGGTATTTCAGGAGTATGCTGTTTAATTTCCACATATTTGTTAATTTTATGGCTTTTCTCATGTTAGTGATTTCTAGTTTCATTCAAATGTGGATAAAAGAGATGCTTTGTATGATTTCAGTCTTTTAAAATTTCCTAGGGCTTCTTTATGAACTATCATGTGATATATCCTAGAATATGTTCTGTGTGCATTTGACAAGTATTCCACTGCTGTGGGACGGTATATTCTGTAGATGTCTGTTAGGACAACTTAGTCTAAAACATAGGTCAAGTTTGACATTTCCTTTTTACTTTTTTGTCTGGGTGATCTATCCATTATTGGCAGTGGAGTGTCATAACCATGTGTTCTTTTTGTATTGCTGTCAATGTCTCCCTTCAGATCTCTTAGTATCTGATTAATATATTTAGATGCTTGGATATTTAGTGTATATAATTTATGGTTATTATATTCTCTTGATGAATTATCCCCTTGTCATTACATAATGACAATTTTTTGTCCCTTGTGGTCATTTTAAATTTGATGTGTACTTTGTCAGATATTGCAGAGAAGGCAATGGAAACCCACTCCAGTACTCTTGCCTGGAAAATCCCATGGGCAGAGGAGCCTGGTGGGCTGCAGTCCATGGGGTCGCGAAGAGTCGGACACGACTGAGCGACTTCACTTTCACTTTGTCAGATATAAGTATAGCTACCGTTGCCCTTTTGTTTTTCACTTGCATGAAGTATCTTTTCCCTTCCTTTCACTTTGACTCCATGTGTGTCAGTAAACCTGAAGTGAGTCCTTACAGGAATCATATAGTTGAGCTTTTTTTTTTTAATCCATCCGGTTACTCTATGCCTTTTGATAGGGGAATTTAATTCATTTACATTGAGTAATAGTTGATAGGTAACAACTTACTAATGGTGTCTTATCATTTTCTGGCTATTTTATAGCTCTTTTGCACCTTTTCTCCTCTCTGGCTACTTTCCTTTTTGAATAATTTTCCATACTGGTGTACTTTGACTCCCTTCACTTTATCTTTTGTGTATCTCTTAGGTTTTTTGCTTTGTGATTACATGAGGCATACATAAAATATTTTATAGATATAACAGTCTGTTTTATGCTGACAACAACTTAAATTCAATTCTGTACAAAAACTTTCCCCTTTTACTTGCTCCTCTGCTGTCACAGCTTAGTTCTTTTCATATCCATTAGCATATTGTATATCAGTAAGATGAAATTAAAAGATGCTTGCTTCTTGGAAGGAAAGCTATGACAGACCTAGACAACATATTAAAAAGCAGAGACATCAGCTTGCTGCCAAAGTCCATATGATCGAAGCTATGGTTTTTCCAGTAGTCATGTACGATTGTGAGAGTTGGACCATAAAGAAGGCAGAGTGCTGAAGAACTGAAGCTTTCAAACTGTGGTGCTGGAGAAAACTCTTGAGAATGCCTTGGGCTGCAAGGAGATCAAACCAATGAATCCTAAAGGAAATCAACATTGAATATTCATTGGAAGGACTGATGCTGAAGCTGAAACTCCAATACTTTGGCCACCTGACGTGAAGAGCTGACTCAATGGAAAAGACCCTGATGCTGGGAAAGATTGAAGGCAAAAGGAGAAAGGAGTGACAGAGGATGAGATGGTTATTAACATCATTGACTCAATGGACATGAATTTGGACAAACTCAGGGAGATAATGAAGGACAGGGAAGCCTGGCAGGTTGCAGTTCATTGGGTTGTAAAGAGTCAGACACTAGTTACAGATTGAATAACAACAATAATCCATTAACACAACATTGTAGCTATAGTTATTTTAATAATTTTGTCCTTTAACCTTTATACTAGAGTTTAGTGGCTTGGGTACCACCATATTATATCACAATAGTATTCCAAGTTTGACTATATACTTACATTTACAATTACCTTGTGTATTTTTGAACATTTTCATGTTATTAATTAGTGTCTTTTCATCAGCTTGAAGAATGCTTCTTAGCATTTCTTATGAAGCAGGCATAGTTGTGATGAATTCCTTCATTTATGAGTGTAGATTCAAATGCAAACCAACCACTGCTGGACCCATACACCCAACAACCCCATTTACTGTGCTCTCAAACTCTGGGCCACTATCCATCTGCCCTAATTAAGCCAAATTCAGTTTTTAGACAACTGGGGACAGCCTTTGTGTTCCAGAACCAGCTGAAATTACCCAAACTAGCCCATTCTAAACTTGCTTAGTCTGCCCTGCTCATTATTCCATGTGGAAAACACAGTAAAGTCTCTTGTCCAGTTACCTCATCTCTTTTTGCTTCCTAACCAATTCTGTGCTTCTATGTTTAACTGTCATGGTATGGTACACTTTCTTCTCTTGGTAACTGTGAATATAAAAACCATTTTCAAAAAAAGACATTATTTTTCTTTGGATCAGTTTTCGGCGCAAGGCAAAATTGAACTGAACGTACAGAGATTTCCCACATATCCCTTGCCTCCTCATAGGCATAGCTTCTCCCATTATCAGCATCCCTCATCAGAGTTGCACATTTGTTATAATTTATGGACCCACATAGATACATCATTGCCACCCAAGTCCATAGATTACATTAGGGCACTCTTGGCATTGTGCATTTTGTGGATTTTGACAAATGTATAGTGATACATATATAAACATTTATAGTGACATACAAAGTGGTTTCACCGTCCTAAAAATACTCTTGTGTTCTACCTGTCCATCCTGCCATTCCCCAGAACCTTGGCAACGACTCATCTCTCAGACCTTGGAAGATATATCATCAAAGAAGACATCCAGAAGGAGAACAAGATGGCGGAGGAGTAGGTGGACATGGAGTACATCTCTCTCCATGGATACGTCAGGAATATACCTTCAGAAGCGCATGCAGAACACCAGCTGACAGCGGACAAGAGTACCCGACCAGTGGAAAATAGTATATAGAACCACGCAAAACTCAGTAGGATGAAGAAACTAGGGGAAAAAGCAAGAGTGTTAGTAAGACTAGACCTGCCCTCAGTGGGTGGGGGAACTGAAGCAGGGGTCCATTCCCCACATTGGGGCAATTGTCTTAGTCAGGGGAGAAACATTTAAGGCTGAGAGTGAAACAGCTGATCTGTGGAAGCCTAAATAGAATGAGAATCAGACTGTCTTTGATGCAGCCATACATAACCTGGACAGGGATGCTGGTCCTCTGGAAGGTGCAGCGGCTGGGATCTGGAGTTTAGGGAGTGTGGAGCAATCCCAGGGCGAGAGGTGCTGTTGACTGCAGAGAGATGGATTGAGGGGATGTGAGGGAGGAAATTGTGGTGGGAAATGCCTGTGGAGGAAAGCCAGGCAGCCATGGAAGCAAGGCAATACTGCTGAGTCACACGTAAGGGGTGGAGCCGTCACCACAGCCTCCCTTCCCCCGCACACCAGCATCAGCAGCTGAACAGTAGAGAGGCTGGCCCATCAGATGCCTGAGGCACTGAACTACAGAGTAGGACCCCACCCAGGTGCCGCTTTAAGTGCCTTATGCACCGATCTACATTGTAGAACCCCGGTCAGGGGGGCCCCTGTATATGCCTGAGGTGCCAAACAACAGAGAAGGATTCCAGGGAAGGGAACCCTCTAAGTGCATGAGGGTGGAGCTACAGAGAAAGACTAGCCAAAGAGGCCTTCTGATCACCAGCTACAAGAGGCTCGAAAAGACCCGGATAGGGCCATGACTCCTGCAGGGGAGGCAGCCTGTGTCCCTGCACACTTGGCGCCACCAGGGGCCCTGAAAGCCAAGCGGCTGTGTCAGCTTCACGCTCAACTTTCACTGGGGCAGAGCTGCCACAGCAAGAAAAGTTTTGTGTCTATGCACGCACGGTCACTTCGGTCATGTCCGACTCTTTGCGACCTTGTAGACTGTGGCCTGCCAGGCTTCTCAGGGAGTGGGGTTCTCCAGACAAGAATACTGGAGCCTATTGGCCAATACTGTTTGCCATGCCCTTCTAGAGCACTATATTTCCTGCAGCCCTAGCCGCCAATGCCCCTGAATACCCGGTGCTGCCAGAACCCCTGCAGCCCAAGCAGCTGCATCACCTCCACACCTGGCCCTCACAGGGGCAAACCCAAGTCCTCCAGGGCAGCCTCAGGAGCAAACCCCAGTGGATGAACCACATGCAGAGGTGGAAATAAAACCACAACTGAAACCCAGGAGCAGTGTGGCTAAGGAAGAAGACTCCAAGCCTTCTCACCAGCTGTACAAGCTGCAGATTAATTCCACACGATCAGCTAGGCAGACTCTGTGTCCATGGAATATATAAAAGGTCACTGAGAGCTCCCATGAAAGAAAATGCACTAGTTCTGATAGTTGTGGACATTGGAGGCAAGAACACACAGGAGCAGGACCAGATTAGACTCTGAGCCGCCCCCACAGCCGGTCCAGAGATCAGCAGAGTGTTGGAGGGCGTCCTAGGGAGGGAACTGTGACTCCCAGCAATGGAAAGGACTCTGACAGCAGTGACTCAAGAAAAACATTTATTATTCTTATTTTTTGACTTGTTCTGCAGAATCTTTTGGATTTTTTTTTCTTTTTTTTTCCTTTCCCCACCCCCTGTTGTAGTTGTTGATTTTTTTTTTCATTTATTTTTATTAGTTGGAGGCTAATTAGTTTACAATATTGTAGTGGTTTTTGCCATACATTGAATGAATCAGCCATAGATTTACATGAGTTCCCCATCCTGAACCCCCCTCCCACCTCCGTCCCCATTCCCTCCCTCTGATTTTATAGGCAGTATGAAATCCAATTACGCTTTTGAGATTAAAAAATTTTTTTCTCAGTCACATTTTTTATTGTTGTTATAAATCTCTGCCTCTACATTGGGTTTTTGCAGTTCTCTGGAGTTTTCCTCTTTTTAATTTTAATTTTTAAAACCAATTATTTTTTCTACATTTATTCCTACGTTTTTTTTTTTGTTTTTTTGCTTTTCCTACTGTTCTTTTCCCCTTGCAGTTAATCTTTAATATATATAAATCTTTATCTATCTCTATTAAACTTTGCATATCTAGATAACCTTTCTTTCTTTTCTTTTTCTCCTTTCCTCTCAACATATGCTTTATTTTCATTGCTTTATTCCCAAATTGGCACCTTGCATTTGTTTTCTTTTTCAGTTTGTGCTTTAGTTCTGTGCTTTATTTAGTTAGTGCTTTATTCTGGTAGATATAAATTTGGTTTCCTTTATTAGCCAGGTCAATCTATTGTACTATATTTTTGTTCGGCTGTTTTGATTTTGCCTATGGGTATATATGTATATATGTATATTCAATCACACTTTTTCTTCTGTTATAAAACTCTGCCTCTACATTGGGTTTTTGCACTTCTGTGGAGTTTTCCTTTATTCCTCCTTTTTTCTTTCTTCTTTTTTTTTTCAGTCTATACGTTTTATTATTAAAAAAAAATTTTTTTTTATCAGTTGGAGGCTAATTACTTCACAACATTTCAGTGGGTTTTGTCATACATTGACATGAATCAGCCATAGAGTTACACGTATTCCCCATCCCGATCCCCCCTCCCACCTCCCTCTCCACCCGACTTCTCTGGGTCCTCCCAGTGCACCAGGCCCGAGCACTTGTCTCATGCATCCCACCTGGGCTGGTGATCTGTTTCACCATAGATAATATACATGCTGTTCTTTCAAAACATCCCACCCTCACCTTCTCCCACAGAGTTCAAAAGTCTGTTCTGTACTTCTGTGTCTCTTTTTCTTTTTTGCATATAGGGTTATCGTTACCATTTTTCTAAATTCCATATATATGTGTTAGTATGCTGTAATGTTCTTTATCTTTCTGGCTTACTTCACTCTGTATAATGGGCTCCAGTTTCATCCATCTCTCGCCCTGGGAAAACCACCTTCGTGATCATGGTATCTCCCCTGACAGGTAAGTATCTTTCTTCTTTTTTTAAAAAATAATTTTAATTTTTTAAGCCTATTACATTTTTTCTACATGTATTCCTTTGTTCACCTTTCCTACTGTTCTTTTCCTTAACTGTTCTTTCAGTTAATCTTTAAAGTATATTAATCTTCTTCATCTACTTCTATTTAACTTTGCATATTTATTCTTTCTTTCTTTCCTTTCCTGTTAACATACCTGTTAGTTTTGCTTTCATTGCTTTATTCTCCATTTGGCACCTTGCTTTAGTTTTGTTTTCCAGTTTGTGCTTTAGTTAGTTTTGTTCTAACTTCTAAATATAATTTTTGATTTCCTTTGTTTGCTGGGTCAATCTACTGTACTTTTTTTTAGTTGGACTGTTTTGACTTTGCTTATGGGTGTACCTGTTTATGTGTATATTCCATTATTTTAATTATTATTTGCCTGATTTTGTAACTGCCATTTGCCTGGGTTTCATCTTTGGTTTTGTGTATTTGTTTTAATCTCACTTAATGCCTTAACAAATCACTTGTGACCAGAGATGAAGCCCTGAGCCTTTGTAGTAGGAGCACTGACTTCAAGACCCTAGATTACCAGAGAAATAACCCTAGGGAGTATCAAATAGTGAGAACTCAGACAAAGGAAACTACCTGAATGCAAGATCCAGCATCAGCCAACCACCAGTAGCACCCTGTGCAGAAAGCCTCATCTAAACAACAAACAAAGCAAAAATGCAAACCCAATCATCAGCAGACAGGATTACAACCTCACTCAGCCTTGCCCATCAGAGGAAAAACAAACAAAAACTCAGCACAAATATCACCGTATATGAAGCTTACAGAAACCTGGACCAACCTTAGGAGGGCAGAAACCAAAAGGAACAAAGAATTCAATTTTCTTCAAGGAAAGAATTCAACCTGCCTTGAAGTCTGGGAAAAGGAGACCTCAAACACAATAAGTTAAAAAAATAGTGAAGGAACAAACTAGAAACACAGAAGGCCAAATAAATAAAGAGTAAATGGCAAACTACCTGAAAAATAATTTAGAATAGTGATAGTAACGATGATCAAAAACCTTGAAAACAAAATGGAGAAAATGCAAGAATCAATTAATAAAGACCTAGAAGAATTAAAGAATAAACATATAGAGAGAAACAGCACAATTACTGAAATTAAAAATACCCTAGAAGGAATCAATAGCAGAATATCTAAAGCAGAACAAGTCAGTGAGCTGGAAGATAAAATGGTAGAAATAACTTATGAAGAGCAGAATAAAGTAAAAAGAATGAAAGGAACTGAGGATAGTCTCAGAGACTTCTGAGACAATATCAAATGCACAAACCTTTGAATTATAGGGGTCCCAGAAGAAGAAGAGAAAAAGAAAGGGTATGGGAAATTTTTTGAAGATATTATAGTTGAAAATTTCCCCAACATGGAAAAGGAAATAGTCAATCAAGTCCAAGAGGCATGAAGAGTCCCATGCAGGAGAAACCCAAGGAGAAACATGCTGAGATACATACCAATCAAACTAACAAAGACTAAACACAAAGAAAGAATATTAAAAGCAGCCTGAGAGAAGCAACAGGTAACATACAAGGGAAACCCCATATGCTTAACAGCTGATCTTTCAGCAGAATCTCTGCAGGCCAGAAGGGAATGGCAGGATATATTTAAAGTATTGAAAGGGAATAATCTACAACCAAGATTACTGTACCCGGCAAGGATCTCATTTAAAATTGATGGAGAAATAAAAAGGTTTTCAGACAAATGAAAGTTAGGAGAATTCAGTACCACCAAATCAGCTTCACAACAAATGTTAAAGGGACTTATATAGTCCAGAAATACAAGAGAAGAAAAAATATCTCAAAATCAACCTCAGACAATTAAGAAAATGGCAATAGGAACATACATATCAGTAATTACTTTAAATGTAAATGGGTTTTGTAAACTGCTCCAACCAAAAGACACAGACTGGTTGAATGGATATAAAAACAAGACCCATACATATATGCTGTCTACAAGAAACCTACTTCAGACATAAAGACACAAATAGACTGAAAGTGAGAGAATGGAAAAATATATTCCATGCAAATGGAAATCAAAAGAAATCTGGAGGAGCAATCCTCATATCAGACAGGATAGATCTTAAAATAAAGAAGATTGCAAGAGATAAGGAAGGACAGTACATAATGATCAAGGGATCAATCCAAGAGGAAGACATAATAATTGTAAATATCAATGTATGGCAAAAACCACTACAATATTGTATAGTAGGAATTAGCCTCCAATTAAAATAAATAAATTGAAAAAATTGTAAATACCTATGTACCCAACATAGGAGCACCTCAATACATAAGACAAACACTAACAGATATAAAAGGAGAAATTGAAAATAACACAATAATAGTAGGAGACTTTAACACCCCACTCAAACCAATGGACAGATCATCAAAACAGAAAATTAATAAGGAAACACAAGTCTTAAATGATACATTAGATGAGACGGATCTCATTGATATCTTTGAACATTCCATTCAAATGCAGAATATATCTTCTTTTCAAGTGCACATGGAACATTCTCCAGGATAGACCACATCTTGGGTCACAAATCAAAACTCAGTAAATTTAAGAAAATTGCAATCGTATCAAGCATCTTCTCTGATCACAATGCTATGAGAGTAGATATCAATTATAAGAAAAAAACCCTGTAATTTTTTGTAAAATCTTCCTGCCTGTTACCCTCTTAGAATGGTTCTGAAGTTACTACAGCTGAGAATCAATTGGCTAAGCTGTGGGATTCCCCTGTGCTGCTGTAAAAGGGCATGTTAACAAATTGAAAGATAAAAAACATATGATAATCTCAATCAATGCAGGAAAAGCCCTTGACAAAATTCAGCACCCATTTATGCCTAAAACTCTTCAAAAAATGGACATAGAAGGAATCTACCTCAACATAGAAGGCCATATATGATAAGCCTGCAGCAAACATTATTCTCAATGGTGAGAAACTGAAAGCATTCTCCTTAAGATCAGGAACAAGACAAGGGTGTCTACTTTTGCTACTATGATTCAACATAGCTCTGGAAGTCCTAGCTACAGCAATCAGAGAAGAAAAAGAAATAAAAGGAATCCAGGTTGGAAAAGAAGATGTAAAGCTCTCATTGTTTGCAGATGACATGATACTGTATATAGAAAACCCTAAATACAGTATCAGAAAATTACTAGAGCTAATCAGTGAATTTAGCAAAGTTGCAGGATACAAAATCAATACACAGAAATCACTTGCTTTTCTATATACTAACAATGAAAAATCAGAAAGAGAAATTAAGGAATCTATCCCATTCACCATTTCAACAAAAAAAATTAAATATCTAGGAATAAACCTACCTAAAGAGAAAAAGAACTGTACACAGAAAATTATAAGACACTAATGTAAGAAGTCAAAGATGACATAAACAGATGGAGAGATATTGTTCCTGGGTAGGTAGGAAGAATCAATATTGTAAAAATGACTATACTACCAAATACAATCTATAGATTCAGTGTGATCCCTATCAAATTACCAAAGTCATTTTTCACAGAACTAGAGCAAAAAATTTCACAATTCATATGGGAACACAAAAGATCCCGAATAGCCAAAGCAGCCTTGAGAAAGAAGAATGAAGCTGGAGGAATCAACCTTCCTGACTTCAGATTATACTACAAAGCTGCAGTCATCAAGCAGTATGGTACTGGCACAAAAAACAGAAATATAGAACAATTGAACAAGACAGATAGCCCAGAAATAAACACATGCACCTATGGGTACCTTATTTTTGACAAAGGAGGCAAAAATATATGATGGGGGCAAAGAGAGCCTCTTCAATAAATGGTGCTGGGAAAACTGGACAGCTACATATAAAAGAATGAAATTAGAACACTTCCTAATACCATACACAATGATAAACTCAAAATGGATTGAAGACCTAAATGTAAGACCAGAGAGTATAAAGCTCTTAGATGCAAACATAGGCAGAACACTTGATGGCATAAATCAAAGCAAGATCATCTATGACACACCTCCTAGAGTAATGGAAATAAAAACAAAAGTAAACATGTGG
This sequence comes from Muntiacus reevesi, assembly GCF_963930625.1. Taxonomy (NCBI): domain Eukaryota; kingdom Metazoa; phylum Chordata; class Mammalia; order Artiodactyla; family Cervidae; genus Muntiacus; species Muntiacus reevesi. The sequence goes on along the minus strand of NC_089253.1, from coordinate 26,990,150 downwards.
GACCTGATTAAACTTAAAAGCTTTTGCACAGCAAAGGAAATTATAAGCAGGGTGAAAAGAGAATCCTCAGAATGGGAGAAAATAATAGCAAATGAAACAACTGACAAAGGATTAATTTCCAAAATATACAAGCAGCTCATACAACTCAATGCCAGAAGAACAAACAACCCAATCAAAAGGTGGGTAAAAGACCTAAACAGACATTTCTCCAAAGAAGACATACAGATGGCTACCAAGCACATGAAAAGATAGTCAACATTGCTCATTATTAGAGAAATGCAAATCAAAACTCCATTGAGATATAATTACTTTGAGATATCACATCAAACCAGTCAGAATGGCCATCTGCAAACAATAAATGCTGGAGAGGGGTGGAGAAAAGGGAATGTTCTTGCACTCTTTTTGGGAATATAAACTGATACAGCCACTATGAAAGATGATATTGAGATTCCTTAAAATACTAGGAATAAAACCACCATATAACAGAGCAATAACACTCCTAGGCATATGAGGAAACCAAAATTGAAAAAGACACATGTATCCCATTGTTCATTGCAGCACTATTTACAATAGCTAGAACATGGGAGCAATACAGATGTCCATCGACAGATGAATGGATAAAGAAGTTGTACATACACACAATGGAGTAATACTCAGTCATAAAAGAACATCTTTGAGTCAGTTCTAGTGAAGTGGATGAACATAGAACCCATTACACAGAGTGAAGTAAGTCAGAAAGAGAAAGATAAATATCATATGCTAATGCATATATACGGAATTTAGAAAATGGTATGAAGAATTTATTTACAGGGTACAATGGAGAAACAGACATAGAGAATAGACTTATGGACATGGGGAGAGGGGAGGTGAGGGTGAGATGGATGGAAAGAGTAACATGGAAAGTTACACTACCATATATAAAATAGATAGCCAATGGGAATTTGATGTATGGCTCAGGAAACTCAAACAGGGGCTCTGTATAAAGCTAGAGGGGTGGATGGGGAGGGAGATGAGAGGGAGGTTCAAAAGGGACGGGTTATTTGTATACCTATGGCTGATTCATGTTGAGGTTTGACAAAAAACAAGAAAATTTTGTAAAGTAATTATCCTCAATTAAAAGGAAATAAATTTAAAAAAGAAGATATACAGGTTGCAAATAAGCATATGAGATGATGCCCCATATCACTCATCATCAGTAACCTGCAAGTTAAAACAATAACGAGATACCATTACATACCTGTTAGAATGACCAAAATCAAGAACACTGAAAATACCACGTGGCTGGCAAGAATGCAGAGTAACAGGAACAATTATTCATTGCTGGTTAGAATGGAAAATGGTATAAGCACTTTGGAAGACAGTTTGGCAGTTTCTTACAAACCTAAACATACTGTTACAACACACAATTCAGAAACTGGGGTCTTGGTATTTTTATAAAGGAGTTGAAACTTATGCCCACACAAAACCTGCACACAGGTGTTTATAGCATCTGTATTCATAATTGGCCCAACTTGGAAGTAACCAAGATAGCCTTCAGGTGAGAAATGGATAAAAAAAACTGTGATAAAATCAGACAATTGAATATTATTCAGTGCTAAAAAGAAAAGAACTATTAAGACATGAAAAGACATAACTCCTTTATAAAAATACCAAGAACCCCAGTCTCTGAATTGTGTGTTGTAACAGTATGTTTAGGTTTGTAAGAAACTGCCAAACTGTCTTCCAAAGTGGTTATACCATTTTCCATTCTAATCAGCAATGAATAATTGTTCCTGTTACTCTGCATTCTTGCCAGCCACGTGGTATTTTCAGTGTTCTTGATTTTGGTCATTCTAACAGGAATCAGTTCTAATGAGATGGATGAAACTGGAGCCCATTATACAGAGTGAAGTAAGCCAGAAAGATAAAGAACATTACAGCATACTAACACATATATATGGAATTTAGAAAGATGGTAACGATAACCCTATATGCAAAAAAGAAAAAGAGACACAGAAGTACAGAACAGACTTTTGAACTCTGTGGGAGAAGGTGAGGGTGGGATGTTTTGAAAAAACAGCATGTATATTATCTGTGGTGAAACAGACCACCAGCCCAGGTGGGATGCATGAGTCAAGTGCTCGGGCCTGGTGGGCTGGGAAGACCCAGAGGAATCGGGTGGAGAGGGAGGTGGGAGGGGGGATTGGGATGGGGAATACGTGTAACTCTATGGCTGATTCATGTCAATGTATGACAAAACCCACTGAAATGTTGTGAACTAATTAGCTTCCAACTAATAAAAAAAAAAAAGACATAGAGAAAACTTAAATCCATATTACTAAGTGAAAGAAACCAACTCTGTCACAGTTTCAAAAGGGCTAAACTATGGATCAGTAGGGAGGTCAGTGGTGGCCAGAGTTCTGGGGGAGACAAGATTGGGTAGGTAGAGTAGAGAGGAGTATTAGGATAATGAAACAACACTGTATGATACTGTACTGGTCATGGAAATAATGGATATATGTTATTATACATTTGTCCAAACCTATAAAATGACAATACTGACTCTACATGTATTATGGGCATTGGGTGATGATGAAGTGACAATGTAGGTTCATCAGTTGTGAAAACTGTACCACTCGCATGGGAGCTATTGTCAATGCAGGAGAGGATGCATGAGTGGTGAGCAAAGAATATATGGGAAATACACGCCATCTGGTCACTTTTGCTGTGCACTTAAGACGTTTCTTAAAAAATCTGTTAAAAATAGCAAGAAAAATATCTGAACATTTAGTTCCTATGTTAAATCCTTTCTGCTTAAAAAATTTAGATTTGTTCATTTTTCTTTATCTAAGTTATGAAATACCATATCTAAAATAATTAAAATGACAAAGGACTGATAATTAGCTTAATATTATTAAAAAAAAATATGAATGATAATGAAAAAAATGCCCTCAAGTATTTGCAGTGCAAGGCAACTAATTCTCTAACTCATGTTTCAGTCAAATGGTGAAAGACATTTTGTACCAGGTCAACTGGTTTACTGAATCACATAGGTGGAGATTGCAGAATGCTATTTAGTGTAGAGAAAAGACTACAATGATGTCTAATATTCCTTGGATGTCTGGAAGCTGTGGGAAGATAATGGAAGGAAAAGTTAGACATTGGAAGTTTATAATTAAGCTAAGAATAGTAGGATATGCAGAGATACTGTTGACCAAGAGAGGGGAGATAGTGATCTATCAGTGTGAATCTCATTGTTAATTGTTTGGCAGCTATGTTATCTGAGATTACTTAATTTAAAGTTTCCTCATCTGAGAAATGAACTTAATTTAAAATGAACTTAATTCCATCAAACACTTAGATGTTGGCCTAGCATCGATGACTGTGAGATGTGATGGTGATAATTCTGTGATGATCCTGACGGTGATAGTAATAACTGGGTGAAGGGACTATTTAAATAATCATGGCAGAAATGGAGATCAGACCCATGGGTCAAGGGTACTTGGTTATCTTTTCTGTGTATTAACTGTCATATTAAGCTTTGCAGCAGAAGACCATACATTAAAGTTTTGCCTCTACAGAGGAAAAGGAGGGGAAATAAATTTTCAGCTGAAGGACATTTTAGGAAAACAATAATTGTGGCAGGTATAAGGACACAATAAAAGTACAATAAAAGAAAAAAGTGAGATAAATCTGGGTGAGAAAGAGACTATTTGCTATTTCTTATGACTTCTGAATTCATCTCTATTTGTCTGTGTACTCTCAAGGGCTTCAGTTCAGTTCAGTTCCGTCACTCAGTTGTGTCTAACTCTTTGCGACCCCATGAACCACAGCACACCAGGCCTCCCTGTCCAACACCAACTCTTGGAGTTTAGTCAAACTCATGTCCATTGAGTCGGTGATGCCATCCAGCCATCTCATCCTCTGTTGTCCCCTTCTCCTCCTGCCCCCAATCCCTCCCAACATTAGTCGGGGATAAATCAATGGATAGCTCTCTGACAAAATGTGGTCCACTGGAGAAGGGAATGGCAAATCACTCCAGTATTCTTGTCATGAGACCCCCATGAACAGTATGGAACTCATTGCTAGATGTTCTAAACTTATGCAATAATCAAGATACATATTTACCAGAAAGCAAAGCATAAATGCAAAAAAGCAAAATGGCTGTCTGAGGAGGCCTTACAAATAGCTGTGAAAAGAAGAGAAGCGAAAAGCAAAAGAGGAAAGGAAAGATATTCCCATTTGAATGCAGAGTTCCAGAGTATAGCGAGGAGAGATAAGAAAGCCTTCCTCAGTGATCAATGCAAGGAAATAGAGGAAAACAATAGAATGGGAAAGACTAGAGATCTATTCAAGAAAATTAGAGACACCAAGGAAACATTTAATGCAAAGATGGGTTCGATAAGGGACAGAAATGGTATGAACCTAATAGAAGCAGAAGATATTAGGAAGAGGTGGCAAGAATGCACAGAAGAACTGTACAAGGAAGATCTTCATGACCCAGATACTCATTATGGTGTGATCACTCACCTAGATCCAGACATCTTGGAATGTGAAGTCAAGTGGGCATTAGGAAGCATCACTATGAACAAAGCTAGTGGAGGTGATGGAATTCCAGTTGAGCTATTTCAAATCCTGAAAGATGATGCTGTGAAAGTTCTGCACTCAAAATGCCAGCAAATTTGGAAAATTCAGCAGTGGCCACAGGACTGGAAAAGGTCAGTTTTCATTTCAATCCCAAAGAAAGGCAATGCCAAAGAGTGCCCAAACTACCACACAGTTGCACTCATCTCACACGCTAGTAAAATAATGCTCAAAATTCTCCAAGCCATGCTTCAGCAATATGTGAGCCGTGAACTTCCAGATGTTCAAGCTGGCTTTAGAAAAGGCAGAGGAACCAGAAATCAAATTGCTGACATATGCTGGATCATTGAAAAAGCAAGAGACTTCCAGAAAAACATCTATTTCTGCTTCATTTACTACGCCAAAGCCTTTGACTGTGTGGATCACAATAAACTGTGGAAAATTCTGAAAGAGATGGGAATACCAGATCACCTTACCTGGCTCTTGAGAAATCTGTATGCAGGTCAGGAACAAAAGTTAGAACTGGACATGGAACACCAGACTGGTTCCAAATAGGAAAAAGAGTACGTCAAGGCTGTATATTGTCACCCTGCTTATTTAACTTATATGCAGAATACATCATGAGAAACACTGGGCTGGAAGAAGCACAAGCTGGAATCAAGACTGCTAGGAGAAATATCAATAACCTCAGATATGCAGATGACACCACCCTTATGGCAAAGAGTGAAGAGGAACTAAAAAGCTTCTTGATCAAAGTGAAAGAGGAGAGTGAAAGAGTTGGCTTAAAGCTCAACATTCAGAAAACTAAGATCATGGCATTTGGTCCCATCACTTCATGGCAAACAGATGGGGAAACAGTGGAAACAGTGTCAGACTTTATTTTTTTTTGGGCTTCAAAATCATTACAGATGGTGATTGCAGCCATGAAATTAAGAAACTTACTCCTTGGAAGGAAAGTTATGACCAACCTAGACAGCATATTAAGAAGCAGAGACATTACTTTGCCAACAAAAGTCCATCTAGTCAAGGCTATGGTTTTTCCAGTGGTCATGTATGGGTGTGAGAGTTGGACTGTGAAGAAAGCTGAGCACTGAAGAATTGACGCTTTTGAACTGTGATGTTGAAAAAGACTCTTGAAGAGTCCCTTGGACTGCAAGGAGATCCAACCAGTCCATCCTAAAGGAGATCAGTCCTGAGTGTTCATTGGAAGGACTGATGTTGAAGCTGAAACTCCAATACTTTGGCCACTTCATGCGAAGAGTTGACTCACTGGAAAAGACCCTGATGCTGGGAGGGATTGGGGGCAGGAGGTGAAGGGGATGACAGAGGATGAGATAGCTGGATGGCATCACCAACTCTATGGACATGAGTTTGAGTAAACTCTGGGAGCTGGTGACGGACAGCGAGGCTTGGCATGTTGAGATTCATGGGGTTGCAAACAGTTGGATACGACTGAGCCACTGAACTGAACTGAAAGCATAAATAAACCAACCAACCAAATAACTGGTCTCAATAAGAGAAAGCAAAACAAAATAAAACAAAAACAGAACACCACTTGAAACCAGAAAGATTCAAGCCAAGTAAGACACGAGAGATGTGAGAGGGAGAAAGCGAATAGGAAAAAGTTAGCAAATACATTCAATAAGTCATGTTGACAAGTGGTTGTTCTTCCGTTATATGTATGTAAGTTTTTACAGGACTTCTCCTCTATATTTCTCTAACCAATTTTCAACCTGAAAAAGAATAATCACATTTTCACCCAAAGAATTTTCTCCTTAGTGTTTTCCTCATGGCAGCCTTCACTTCATTATTTCTCAAGCTGTAGATTAGGGGGTTCAGCATGGGTATCCCTGTGGTGTAGAACAGGGAGACCACATTCTCCTGGGCCAGGGAACTGCCTGTGGGGGGTTTTAAGTACAAGAATGTGGTAGATCCATAAAACAATCCCACAGCTGCAAGATGGGAGCTACATGTACTGAAGGCTTTGGACCTTCCCTCTGTGGAGTGGATACGGAGAATGCTGGAGAGAATAAAAGCATAGGAAATGAAGATTGTTAAGCTGGTGACTATGATGTTAAACCCAGCCAAAAAGAAAGTTGTTATCTCAATATGATAGGTGCTGGAGCAGGAGAGCTTCATGAGTGGGACAACATCACAGAAGTAATAACTGATGAGGTGCTCACAATAGGATAGTTTTAACATGAGGCCAATTTCTATGGTTGAGCCAATGAGCCCCATGGTATAGACTGCAGCCACCAGGAGGGAGCAGACTCGATGAGACATGATGATGTTGTAAAGCAGAGGTCTGCAGATGGCAACATAGCGGTCATAGGCCATCACTGTCAGCATGTAACACTCAGCAATGACAAACACAATGAAGAAGTAGAACTGGGACATGCACCCTGCATAGGAGATGATGTTCTTCTCTGACACAAAGTTCACCAGCATCTTAGGGGTAATGACAGAGGAGTAACAGAGATCTAATAGTGACAGACTGCTGAGAAAGTAGTACATGGGTGTATGAAGCTGAGCATTCAGACAAATCAGTGTTATCACGCCCAGGTTCCCTATCATGGTGACTGAGTAGATCCCAAGGAAGAGGAAGAAGAAGGGTAGTTGGAGCTCTGGTTGATTTATTAAACCTCCAAGAATGAACTCTGTCACTGTGGAGTGGTTTTGTGCAGCCATTATTCTCTGGTTGAGAGCTCTGTGGAGAAAAGAAATAAGAACTTATGAAAACATATATACAACCAGCCCTCGTTGTCAACCAGTTACACATCCAAGAATTCAATCAGCCATGGATCCAGGACATAGAGAGCTGACAGACTTCATTGTACCAAGTCATTTTATTTAAGGATGCTGAGCATTGGTGCAGCAGCCCCTGAAGATACTTAGAAAAAATCATGTATGAACCTTTCTGGTGTGGCTAGGTGTCAGCTTCTGTTCCTGAGTGAGTGATCTTGAACTCATTTTTTTCTAATTGTTTGTCTCTTCCATCCTTCTAATGTTTTCTAGGATTCGTACAGTTATGGCATGGTTTGAAGAATATGAAGTTGTAGAAAATAGGGGCCCCTATAGAGCCTTTCCACTCTCATGTTATCCAAGTACCCTGGAGGTAACTACAAGCGTGTTTTATTTATGAGCCCAGAGTTAAATTTTGCTCCAGAAAGAGAAAGTCCCTTACCATCTCTGCAATCCCAAAATACTCCCCGGGAAATGAAAGCACGAGGTCACCTTATCTCAAATCCAGATAATGTGGGATGATAGAGTCCTTCCAATTACTGAGTGACAAATCAGTTTCCACATTTGAGATTATATGGAGTTACAGTATCAATTTACAAAGTTAAAAATATAGTGGAAAAATATACATGAAATATGGGGTTGGCTAAAAAATTTGCTCAGGGTTTTCTGTAAGATGTTGTGGAAAACCCAAACAAACTATTCGCCAACTCATTGTTTTCCAAATATTCTGTTGCTATTCAAATGCACATTTTCATTAGGTGTCTGGAATTTGTCATAATTTTTCACTGAACCTGAGGTCTTAGGACAGTTATTCTTAGTTCTGTTTACACATATATATCACCTGATAAGATTTAAAAAATAATGATGTAAGGTTTCTACTTACATTAAGTTTAACTTACTGGGATTTTCTGGTTATTGAGTGCTATGTTTCTGAAAGGCAATGCCAAAGTATGTTCAAACTACTGCACAGTTGCACTCATCTCACATGCTAGCAAAGTAAGGCTCGAAGTTCTCCAAGTCAGGTTTCAATAGTACGTGAACCTTGAACTTCCAGATTTTCAAGTTGGATTTAAAAAAGTAGAGGAACCAGAGATCAAATTTCCAACGTCTGCTGGATCATCGAAAAATCAAGAGAGTTCCAGAAAAACATCTACTTTTGTTTTATTGACCATGCCAAAGCCTTTGACTGTGTGGATCACAATAAACTGTGGAAACTTCCTCAAGACCTGGGAATACCAGACCACCTGACCTGCCTCTGAGAAATCTGTATGCAGGTCAAGAAGCAACAGTTAGAACCAGATGTGGAACAACAGACTGGTTCTAAATTGGGACATGAGTATATCAAGCCTGGATATTGTCACCCTGCTTATTTAACTTATATGCAGAGTACAACATGTGAAATACCAGGATGGATGAAGCACAAGCTGGAATCAAGATTGCAGGGAGAAATATCAATAACCTCAGATATGCAGATGACACCACCCTTATGGCAGAAAGTGAAGAAGAACTAAAGAGCCTCTTGATGAAAGTGAAAGAAGAGAGTGAAAAGCTGGCTTAAAACTCAACATTCAGAAAACTAAGATCATGGCATCTGGTCCCATCACTTCATGGCAAATAGATGGGGAAACAATGATAACAGTGACAAACTTTATTTTTTTTTTTGACTCCAGAATCAGTGCAGATGGTGACTGTAGCCATGAATTTAAAAGATGTTCCTTGGAAGAAAAGTTATGACCAATCTAGATAGCATACTAAAAAGCAGAGACATTACTTTGCCAACAAAGAAGGTCCATATAGTTAAAGCTATGGTTTTTCTAGTAGTCATGTATGGATGTGAGAGTTGAACTATAAAAAAAGCTGAGTGACAAAGAATTGATGCTTTAGAACTGTGGTGTTGGAGAAGACTCTTGAGAGCCCCTCGGACTGCAAGGAGATCCAACCAGTCTATCCTAGAGGAAATCAGTCCTGAATATTCATTGGAAAGACTGATGCTGAAGCTGAAACTCCAATACTTTGGCCACCTGAGGAGAAGAACTGTCTCATTTGAAAAGATCCTGATGCTGGGAAAGACTGAAGGCGGGAGGAGAAGGGGACGACAGAGGATGAGATGGTTGGATGGCATCACTGACTCAATGGACAAGTTTGAGCAAGCCCTGGGAGTTGGTGATGGACGGGGAAGCCTGGTGTGCTGTGGTCCATGGGGTCGCAAAGAGTCAGACACAACTGAGGGACTGAACTGAACTGATGTTTCTGGGCAGATGGCAAAATTCAACTAATGGCAATAAAGGCTTTTATTTTTAAGTTTTGTGCTTATTGTAACCAGAATGCCTTTGTAGCTTGAAATTTTGTCATGGAAAGCAGTTTGCCGCCTGCTGCTGCTGCCAAGTCGCTTCAGTCGTGTCCGACTCTGTGCGATCCCATAGATGACAGCCCACCAGGCTCTGCCGTCCCTGGGATTCTCCAGGCAAGAACACTGGAGTGGGTTGCCATTTCCTTCTCCAATGCATGAAAGTGAAAAGGGAAAGTGAAGTCGCTCACTGCTTTAAATAAAGCTCCTGAGGAAGAGTTTGAGACTGCTCTCCACTGTGTTGAAAGGACTCAGGAAATTTTCAGGTTGGACCAGGATTAGAAGTAGGTGGAAGTAGAAATAGAATATAGTACAACTTGCAGATCAAGAGCAACATTATTTGAATGGGGTGTGTACATTTTCTCTTATTCCTTTCTTTGCTTATCCTTAAATCGTGGGGTCCCTATTTGTCAGATGATCTTGGTCACTTCTTCTCACATCAAGTATATCCTCTAGAATATTCACTGTCTCTCCTGTTGCTTCATCATTTTTCTGTTTCTATGTTGTTGATTTCTAGATTACTACTTACTGTTTGTCCATCTTTAGAGTCAATCTAATCAGTACAGAGAAGATTTTTAGCTGATGTTAATAATATGTAGATGCCTAAGAGACTTCCTGGAAGGAATCTTGGTATATATAAGTCAAAATGGCAGTTTAACCTTTGTCTTAAGCCAGTTCTGCCAATAGTGATAGTTTTATTTCTTATTTTCCAATTTGAATTCTTTTTATTTATTTTTTTTTCTTTTCTGACTACTGCAGTTAGGACTTTCAAAACTGTCCTAATAAAAGGACACGAATAAAAGTCACTATTTTTACTAAAAACTATTTTGAATAAAAGAGTGAACATCTTTGTCTTGTTCCTGATATTAGAGGTAAAGCTTTCAGCTTTTCACCATTAAGTATCATGTGATCTGTGGGTTTGTAATATATGGCCTTTATTGTGTTGAAATACATTATTAACATAAAGAATGGATGATGAACTTTGTCAACAGCTATTTTTTCTTCTGTTGATGTGACAAGGAGATTTTTATTTCAATTTGTTAACATGGTATATCACATTGATTTGTGAATACTGAACCATCCTTGATTCCCTGGGATAAATCTTACTTGATCATGTTGTATGGTCCTTTCAATGCATTGTTGGATTTGGTTTGCTGAGTTTTGTATTTATGTTCATCAGTGATATTGACTTGTAATTTTCTTTTTTGTGGTATCTTTGTTTGCTTTTGGTATCAGGGTGAGTGTGAACTCATAGAATGAGTCCGTTTTTTCTCTTAATGATTCTGGCTAATGTTTCATCAATTTTGATTACCTTTTCAAAGAACCAGTTTTTCATTTTACTAATCTTTTCTATTGTTTTTAGTCTCTATTTCATTTATTTATGCTCAGTTTGCAGATAACATTATATTATACCTAGTAAATCCTGAAGATGCTGCCAAAAAAACCAATTGGAGCTCTTGAATGAGTTCATTAAAGTTTCAGGATACAAAATTGATTTACTGAAATCTGTTGCATTTCTATGCACCACCAACAAAAATCAGAAAGAGAAAGTAAGGAAACAATCCCATTTACCATCACATCAAAAAGAGTAAAATACCTAGGGATAAGTCTACCTAAGGAGGCAAAAGACCTGTAAGACATTAATGAAAGAAGCTTAAGACAAAAATGGAAAGATATACCATATTCTTGGGTTGGAAGAATCAGTATTGTCAAAATGACCATACTACTCAAGGCTATCTACAGACTCAATGCAAACTCTATCAAACTGCCAATGGCATTTTCCACAAAACTAGAACAAGGAATTTTAAAATTTTTATGGAAACCCAAAGGCCCCAACTATCCAAAACAATCCTGAGAAAGAAGAATGGAGTTGGAGTAATCACACTCTCTGACTTCAAACTATACTACAAAGTAATCAAAACAGCATGGTACTGACACAAAAAGAGACAGAGATCAATGAACAAAATAAAATAGAAAGCTCAGAAATACACCAGTGCACTAATGGTCAGTTAACTTATGTTAAAGGATGCAAAACTATACAATGGAGTTTTAAAAGATAGATTCTCCAACAATTGGTGCTGGGAAAACTGGACAGCTAAATGTGAAAAATGAAATTGGAACACTATCTCCATACACAAAAATAAACTCGAAGTGGATTAAAGATCTAGATGGAAGACTGGATACTATAAAACTCCTAGAGGAATGCAGAACACTCTTTGACCTAAATCACAGCAGTATCTTTTTAGATCTGTCTCCCAGAGTAATGAAAACAAAAGGAAAAATGAATAAATGGGATCTAATTAAATTTAAACATTTTTGTACAAGAAAGGAAATCATAAATAAAATGAAAAGATAAACTTCAGAACAAAAGAAAAAAGTCTGCAAATAAAGCAACCAACAAGGGCTTAATTTCCAAAATATATAAATATATAAAAAATTATATACCTCAATATTGGAAAAAACAAACAACCCAATCTAAAAAATGGGCAGAAGATCTGAATAATCAGTTCTCCAGAAAAGACATACAGATGGCCAACTAGCACATGAAAAGATGCTCAACATTGCTAATCATTAGAGAAATGCAAGTCAAAACTACAAAGAACTGTCACCTCATATCCATCAGAATGGCCTTCATCAAAAAGTCTATAAATAATACACCCTGGAGAAATGGGAACCATGCTACACTGTTGGTGGAATGTAGATTGGTACAGCCACTATGGAGAACAGTATGGAGGTTCCTTAAAGACTAAAAACAGAGCCACCACATGGCCTGCAATTCCACTCCTAGGCATATATGTGGAGGAAAATTTAATTAAAAAAATACATGCAACCCAATATTTATAGCAGCAGTATTTATAATAGCTAAGACATGGGATAAATCTAAAAGTTCATTGACAGATGAATGGATAAAGATGTGATATATGTGTGACAAGGGAGAATTTAATAATTTATACATGGGTAGGGAACATATTGGGTTGATGTTCACTGGAGTATAAATTTTGTGAGAATAAAGACATTTTCGTTGTATTATTCATTATAATGAATTGGAAATGAATGAATTTAAAGCTTAGACAATCTATCTATCATGAGAAGACAGTTGAAATAGGAACCAGGTAATCTGGATCTAAAGCTGGCTTTGTTGTTAAAAAAAAAAGTTAATGTGTGGACTTCCACTTCCTCCCACAAACGGTGAACTCATACAGGAACTGTATTTACACCATAAACAACTAGAAGATCAGACAAGATATATGAAACAACTATTTCGAGACACTTGAACACAGGCAGCACCCAAATGATTCCTTAGAGGAGGGAAAAATACATCATGATCCCAGTGACTATATCAGCTTACCTGTAGGAATTGCCTGTAGAAATATTTCATGCTACCCTCCAGCTGGACAAACCCAGAAAGAATAAATATTGTTAACACCTAGAACAACATCTAAGTAATAGTAAAATGAAGAGTTACAGCTAATAATCCAATAGTATAGATAAAATATAACCATCAAAACACTCAATTAGTACAGAAGAGTCAAAGAAAAAGTGTCATAAAGGGCAGTTGGTAGCAGTAGAAAACCAGTAGCAAGATGGTAGACCTAATCTCAACCACATTGATGACTGAATTAAATGGAAAGACCCTCAATGTTCTAATTAAAATGCAAATTTTTTTAGCCTAGATAAAAGGTATTACCCAATTATACTCTTTACCAAGAAATCCACTTTAAATATAGATGGACATATTTGCACAGTCATGTCTGACTCTTTGTGATCCCATGGATTATATAGCCCACCAGGCTCCTCTGTCCATGGAATTCTCCAGGCAAGAGTACTGGAGTGGGTTGCCATTTCCTTCTCCAGGGGATCTTTCTGACTCAGGGACTGAACCTGGGTCTCCTGCATTGCAGGCAGATTCTTTACCAACTGAGCTACTAGGGAAGCCATACCAATAGTTAAAATTTTAAGTATGGAATAAATATACAATGCAAATATCAATAGAAAGAAATCCAGACTGACTCTATCAGCCCTAATCAAAGCAGATCTCAAAGCAAGAAATATTACTAGCAATAACGAGGGGCATTTCATAATGATAAAGAAGCCAATTCATTAGGGTGACTTAAAACTCACAAAGAATTTTACCTATTAACATTGTTTTGAAACACATGAATCCATCTTTCCAAACTCCATATATATGCGTTAGTATATTGTATTGGTGTTTATCTTTCTGGCTTACTTCACTCTGTTTAATGGGCTCCAGTTTCATCCATCTCATTAGAGCTGATTCAAATGAATTCTTTTTAATGGCTGAGTAATATTCCATGGTGTATATGTACCACAGCTTCCTTATCCATTCGTCTGCTGATGGGCATCTAGGTTGCTTCATGTCAATGTATGACAAAAACCACTACAGTATTGTAAAGTAATTAGCCTCCAACTAATAAAAATAAATGAAAAAAACGAAAAAAACACATGAACCCAAATGACAGAACTGAAAGTAGAATATAAAGTCCACCGTTTGTTCAAGATTGCAGTACTCTTTTTTTCAAAAAATTAGTTGATAGAACCAGTAGAAAAATAAGTAAAAACACAGAAACTACTCCCAAATTGACATTTTTGGAAGACTGCATCCAGAATGCACGCTCTTTCAGGTACACATGGAGCGCTTTTCAGGATAAAGCCTATTCTGAGTAATCAGATCACATGCATGTGTGTGCTCAGTCCTGTCTGACTCTTTGTAAACCCATGGACTGTAGCCCACCAGGCTCCTCTGTCCATGGGATTCTCCAGGCAAGAACACCGGAGTGGGTTGCCTTTTCCTTCTTCAGGGGATCTTTTTGATCCAGAGATCAAACCCTGGTCTCCTGCATTGGCATTTAGATTCTTTACTGCTGAGCTACCTGGGAAGCCTTAAGAGAAACCACAGTACCTTTAAAAAGTTGAAATCATACACAGTATGTACCTTTATCAAAACAGACTACAAATAATTTATGGTGAGATATCTAGAAAATTATCATATACTTGAAAATTAAACATGGGTCACAGAAGAAATCACAAATTAAATTAGAAAATAACATTTTGAACTGAATGAACAAGAAGATAATCAATAAAAAATTTTGGAATGCTGCTAAAACAATTCTAATAGTGGAACTTGTTATTAAGTGACACTTTAGAACAGAAGAAAATTCTAAAATCATTAATCTAGGTTTCCACCCTAATAAGCTACAAAATAATCAGAATTAAGGGAAAAATAAAGATAAACATATAAATCAAGGAAACAGGTAAACAGCAGAAAGAAATAAATGAAATGAAAACCAGTCTGAAAATACCAATAAAGGAAAAAATGTAGAGAGAGAGAAGAGAAAGAAGAGAGTCATAAACAAAATACAAAAAGCAGATATGAGATGAGACATCTCAGTGTGAAGACAGGGACCTGGGATAGAGGGGACTCAACACAAGAGAGCTGCAAAGGGAACTCTAGGAGAGTTAAGTCCAGAAAGAACAGAGTGTGGAGGACTTCAGTAGAGAAATAAAGTTGGTGGATTGTCTCAAATGTTTGGACATTTGGAAAATAACAGTAATGAGTACTTAGATACTATGGAGGATGTGAAAATATAAAGGAGAGGTACTTATTATTGGGCAGTTATTATGATTCCAGAAAACTTACAAGTAGTACAGATAAAGAAACACAATCCAAAGTAAACATTTGTCTCTGCAGCGATGATTCTCTACAGAACTAAATATGATAATGAAGTCTGCATTATCATAGTTCTAATCTTGTAAGCATGAAGTACTGAGAACCAAAAATTGTATTATAAGTGTTTTGGAAGAATAGGGAGGGGTACTGAGGTGGGGGAGTGTTAGATCATTCTGCATCTACATTAAGTGGAGGTAATGCATTCAAGAAATATTTTTTAATAACTATTATGACTTAGGGGCTTCCCAGGCGGTGCTAGTGATAAATAACTTGTTTGCCAATGCAGGAGATGTAGTAAGAGATGTGGGTTTGATCCCTGGGTTGGAAAGATCCCCTGGAGGAGGGCGTGGCAACCCACTCAGGGATTCTTGTCTGGAGACAGAAGAGCCTGGCAAGCTACAGTCCATAGGGTAGCAAAGAATTGGACACGACTAAGGTGACTTAGCACACATTATGCTGCTGCTGCCGCTGCCATGAATATTGTCTAAAATAATAAAATCCTCAAAATGTATGATAAGCATATAATGGGGAAACAGAAGTGAATACAAAACACTTGAAAGTGGTTTCCTCTGGGTAGTAGAGTGGATGTGGGGCTGCTTGGGGAAGGTAACCATTAGTTTTCTGGACTACACTTTTAGTAGCATTTGAATTTTAAACTATGTGATGCATTACTTTTTAAAAAATGACTGAAATGCTGTTTTCCCTTATGGTTTTTACTGGTGGAACTAATATATTGTGGATTGTATTTTTATATAAAAGGCATAATTGTGTTAAAATATTATGTTTTAGATTTAGTGTGGTGGTAGCTATAGACTCAAAAGTCATACACAGTGAGGTTAAATTCCAGCTTTGACTTTCACTATGTGATCTGAAGCAAATTATGTAAACATTTTACTTTAAAATATTCTTTTTTTAAATACTCAAAATAGTCAATTATTTCTTTCTGAACAGTAAACCAGTAATACAGACTGTGTTAGGTACAATTTGAATTCTTACAACAAATTATGAGGGCCGATTGCAGAATAGAGAAGGAAAGGAAGAAACACTTTCTGGAGCATTTGAAAGTAAAACTCATGGAAGGACAGAGATAATGCACTTATCTTACAAGGAAGCATCAACTTTCAGGAGCAATGAACATAGTCACTTAATGAGTTTCTCCTAGAATCGGGTCCTGCTGGATTTCAGTGGAACTGAGGTACCATTCATTTTTTTGAAATACATTTTTATTGGAGTATAGCTGCTTTAAAGTGTTGTTAGTTTCTGCTGTAGAACAAAGTGAATCAGTTATTTGTACACATATATTCACTCTTTTTAATATTTCCTTCTCATTTGTGTCACCACAGACTGTTGAGTAGAGTTCCCAGGAAAAAAACAGTAGATTCTCATTAAGAGAGAAGGGAATGACTGCCTATTCCAGTATTCTTGCCTGGAGAATTCTGTGGCCAGAGGAGCCTGGTGGACTACAGTCCATGGGGTTGCAAAGAGTTGGAAACACCTGAGTGACTAACACATACTGTTTTAGTTCCAGGTTGATGTGCAGAAGTTTTAAGGCTTGTCTCAGGGTCCCAAAACTTATCCCTGGTGACTTGAAACTTGAACCAAATTCTGCTGTTTTTAAATCTGTATGCTCTTTCCTCTCCCTTGGTCTGTAAGCTTATAAAAATCCATACAATTACAGGTCTGTGGCAATGTTGCAGCTGCAAACTATTGAGGTTTACTCTTCATTTCTTAGTATGAGGAGAGCATAGGAAAAACAAGGGAGAGAGATGCTACATAATATTAAATAGTCTCCAGGACAGGCTTCAGAAAACAGTCAAATCCAGCTCACTACCTGTTTTTTCTTTTTTTTTTTTTTCCATTTATTTTATTAGTTGGAGACTAATTACTTTGCAATATTGTAGTGGTTTTTACCATACACTGACATGAATCAGCCATGGATTTACATGGGTTCTCCATCCTGAACCCCCTCCCACCTCCCTCCCCATCCCATCCCTCTGGTGATAAAGTTTCATTGGAGTGAAGCCATATTCATTCCTTTATGCTTCGTTGATGCTGTTTTTGTGGTAGAATGACAGAGCTGAGAAGTGGCCACAGAGATTCTAAGAAATATTTACTATCTCATCCTTCCTGTAAACACTTGCAAACCCCTGCTCTAGGAAACATGACTCAAGTTGCATAATTCACCCAAGGTCATACAAGTGAAAAGTAGAATTGATCCCAGAACCCAGGAGTTGTGACCATGCTTATTTTGATTTCCAGCTGTCTTGCTGTAACTTATTTCCTTGTGGCACTTCATATTTTAAGTAAACTTAATTTAATACAATAAGGCCAAGGAGGGATCTAATTGCTGTATTTCCAGATTTTTTTTTAAATTAGAAAAGCAATATATCTGTACTGTAGAAAATAAACAGATAAGCAAAATCAACTCATTTATTCTAATGACTGAAAATCTAAAATTGCTAGGTATGTTCCACTAGATATTTTTCTATGCATATATGAATTAACATATATGTGCATTAATATATATGTTTTTTTTTTAGTAAAAATGAGCATACTATACATGTTGGTTTGTAACCTGGTTTGTTGTGCAGCATTAAAAGACACTGACTCACTTGCTCAGCAACAGCAATAATATTACTTGTGTTTATTTTGGTATTGAAGATAAGATAACCTGCATTATCTTAAACTTTATACCTTAAATTACTGGCAGTGAGGTAGTAAACTTCTTAGTGACTAGTAAGAGTTAGAATTTTGAATTGTACTTCAATTTTTAAAAGAAAAGAGAGAAACAAATTTTATCTAGAGAGTGACAGTAGATTTTAAAGATATCTTACATATCCCCTCAAATTGGAGTCTCCTAAAATGATAAGTAACAGAAAATCCACAAAAAAGTATCATTACCAGCAATCAGAGTTCCTTATAAAACAGAATATTGTTACAAAGCAGAGATTTTGTTTCCTGCCTCTTGACGTGAACATCTTTTCTAATGAATAGAAAATAAGAATTTAAATTTTATTTCTGTAATCTTCTAGCTAGTTTATAAATGATTGTAGAATTTCTAGTTAGTTGCTAAAAATCTTACCACTAGTTTTATCAGCTCAGGAGAAGCTCAAAATTGCTGCTAATGACAACAAATAGAATTATGAAGACAAATATATTTGCTTTGCAAGAGGGGAAAAAGCACTGAGACAAGGGGGATATATGATTGAGAAATAGTATATAAAAAGGTTGGTAGTAGAAATGGGAATTCATGGACGATATCTTGTTCTTATCTTATACACAATTGCCTTAAAACCAAAATTGAATACCTGTGTTGAGGAAAACTGGAACACTGTTACCTGAAATTCTTAGGAGGTACTTTGTTTTCAGCGATCAAGAAATAAAAATCAGAAAATAGAAAGCTAAAATTTTTACATCTATTTCCAGTCAAAGGGACTAACAAAGTCATAGAGATGGGTCACTGGAATTGGGAGCACCGAGTATGTTTATACAGGTGGACTCTCCTGGAATGCAGTTGCTCCAGAGACTGATCCTTGCTGAATGAGCAATTAGTCTGGGTTCCCATTTGCACTATGAAAGATGTTTTACCTCCCAGGTGTGTTAATTTTTCTTCAAATGGGAGAGTTACCTGTAGCCTGGTAAGTTTGGTGCTTAATGTCAACACTAAGACACTTTTAGATTCATCATCATTACCATCACCACTTCAGTCATTACCATCTTCATCACCTTCACCAACATCATTGCCTCTGCCATCAGTCCCTACCATCCTGGTTAATATTCATCATTAGTTTTCATCTTTACATATAATGAACTATATTTATAGTCTTTATTATGCAAAAGTTTTATTTTATATCTTTTTAGGGACATTTCTCCATAAACAAATTCACTGAATTTAGTAAAAATGAAACTTTATTAAAAATTTTTTAATATAAATCTATTTATTTCCATTTATTTTAATTACTTTACAATATTATAGTGGTAAATGAAACTTTAAAAATGTTAGTTAACTGCTTTTTTCATTGAACTAGAATAAACTTTTATATGTTTTGGTAATTAACCTTGCTTAGTTTTTCTGTTTTTTATTTTTTCCAGTTTTATTGAGATATGAATGACAAAGATTATATGCATTTAAGTACATGTGAGTTTTTAGGTGTACAATGTGATGATTTGACATACATATATATTGTGAAATGATTACCACAATCAAGTCAATAAACATGTCCATTATCTCACATAGTTACCTTTTATTGTGCTGAGGGCACTTCAAATCTATTTTATTAGCAAATTTTAAGTGTGCAATTCAATATTATTAACTATAGGCACTATGGTGTACATATGATCCCCAGAATCTTATAATTGAAAATTTGTACCCTCATTTTCCCCATGCCCAACCCCTGGCAATGACCCTTCTTAGATTTAAAGGTAAAAAACAGTACTTAATGCTACATATGTCTGTTTAGTAAAATTTGTCCATTGTAACAAGATCCCCTGAGTTTTTATCAGTTAGTAGTAGTTCATCTGCACGTTTTATATTTGAAATCGAATTGGCTGCATCAAAATTAATCATCATTCATGTTTAATTTTTTTTAGTATCTAAAATGTATTACTCCATTTTCTTCTTCTGTAAAGCATATTGTGAAAATGTCTGATGACACTATAGCCTGCCAGACAGGAGATGCTGGAAGCCACTGATGTGAGATAAAGATGATTTTTGATGCAGAGGCAAGAAGGAACTCATCAAGGCAGGCATATTCCCTAGAGCAACTTTGCAAGGGACTGAACTTTTGGCAGTAGCAATACCAGCATCCTTGTCAGCAGAGGAGAAGTAAAAAGGTGAAGTCTTTGGGGAACGAAGATAAGTTTCTATCAGCATAAAATAGATTGTTTTATCCATGAGACATTTTATGTAGTTTTTTTGGTAACCACGGATAAAAACTAAAACCCTACTATATGCTGCTTACAGAACACTCATTTCTGCTCTAAAGACACACATAGGCTCAAAGTGAAAGGGTGGAAGTAGATGCTCAAGCAAGTGGAAACCAAAGAAAGCAGGGATAGTCATATATATATCAGACAAAATGGAGTTCAACCAAAAATGGTAACAAGAGACAGAAAGGTCATTACATAGTGAGAGAGGGGTTATTACATCAAGAAGATTTAATAACCATTAATATATACTCACCCAACATCAGAGCACCTAAATTTTTAAAGCAAATACTAACAGATCTGAACGGACCATACAATAATAATAAGGAGTTTCAATACTTCCTTGGGAGCAATGAATAGGTTTTCCAGACATAAAATCAACATGAAAACATTGGAATGAAACTGTTCTTTGGACCAAATGAACTTGATGTATACAGAACATTCCATCCAACAGCAGCATAATACACATTCTTCTCAAGTACACCTAGAATATTCTCCAGAATATATCATATGATATGACACCAAGCAAATCTTAGCAAAATTAACACTGAAATTATACAAACTGTCTTTCATGAATACAATGGTATAAAACTAGAAATTAATAACAAGAGGAAAGTTAGAAAATCTAAAATATGTGGAAACTAAATAACATACTACTGAGCAACTACAGATCAAAGAAAAAATCAAAAGAGAAAAATTATCTTGAAACAAATGAAAAAGGAAAGCAACATATCAAATCCCATGCTGCAGTTTAGTTGTTCATTTGTGTTCAACTCCTTGTGACTCCTTGGACTGTAGCCCCCTCAGCTATTCTGTCCATGGGATTTTCCAGACAAGAATACTGGAGTGGGTTGCCATTTCCTTCTTCAGGGGATCTTTCCCACTCAGCGATCAAACTTGGGTCGCCTGCATTGCAGGTAGATTCTTTACTGACTGAGCCACCAGGGAAGCCAGTGGGACTCTGCAAAAACAATTGTGAGAAGACAGTTTATAGCAATAAATACATATATTAAGAAATTAGATCCATAAGAAGATGAATGGATAAAGTAGATGGGAGATAATATATATATATATATATATACATATACATACATATATATATATTTGCATGTTTATATACACATAGTGGAATATTACTCAGCCATTAAACAGAATGAAATTCTATCATTTGCAACAACATGGATCGACCTGGAGTTATGTTTATTGAAATGTCAGACAAAAACAAGTACTTTATGTTATCCCTTATATGTGTAATCTAAGAAAACAAAACAACTGAATGTGTATAACAACACAGAAATAGATATAAAACAGGTCTCTGCAAAGATTGAAAAGATGCAAGAAATGTTTAATAAAGACCTAGAAGAAATAAAAAAGAGTCAATTAAAAATGAATAATGCAATGAATGAGGTCAAAAACACTCTGGAGGGAACCAAGAGCAGAATAACGGAGACAGAAGATAGGATAAGTGAGGTAGAAGATAAAATGGTGGAAATAAATGAAGCACAGAGGAAAAAAGAAAAAAGGATCAAAAGAAATGAGGACAACCTCAGGGACCTCTGGGACAATGTGAAACACCCCAACATTCGAATCATAGGAGTCCCAGAAGAAGAAGACAAAAAGAAAGGCCATGAGAAAATACTCGAGGAGATAATAGCTGAAAGCTTCCCTAAAATGGGGAAGGAAATAGCCACCCAAGTTCAAGAAACCCAGAGAGTCCCAAACAGGATAAACCCAAGGCGAAACACTCCAAGACACATAGTAATCAAATTAACAAAGATCAAACACAAAGAGCAAATAATAAAAGCAGCAAGGGAGAAACAACAAATAACACACAAAGGGATTCCTATAAGGATAACAGCTGATCTATCAATAGAAACCCTCCAGGTCAGAAGGGAATGGCAGGACATTCTTAAAGTGATGAAAGAGAATAACCTACAACCTAGATTACTGTACCCAGCAAGGATCTCATTCAGATATGAAGGAGAATTCAAAAGCTTTACAGACAAGCAAAAGCTGAGAGAATTCAGCACCACCAAACCAGCTCTTCAACAAATGCCAAAGGATCTTCTCTAGACAGGAAATGCAGAAAGGGTGTATAAACGTGAACCCAAAACAACAAAGTAAATGGCAACGGGACCACACCTATCAATAATTACCTTAAATGTAAATGGGTTGAATGCCCCAACCAAAAGACAAAGATTGGCTGAATGGATACAAAAACATGACCCCTATATATGCTGTCTACAAGAGACCCACCTCAAAACCAGAGACACATACAGACTAAAAGTGAAGGGCTGGAAAAAAATATTTCACGCAAATGGAGACCAAAAGAAAGCAGGAGTCGCAATACTCATATCAGATAAAATTGACTTTCAAATAAAGGATGTGAAAAGAGACAAAGAAGGACACTACATAATGATCAAAGGATCAATCCAAGAAGAAAATATAACAATTATAAATATATATGCACCCAACATAGGAGCACCGCAATATGTACGGCAAACACTAATGAGTATGAAAGAGGAAATTAATAGTAACACAATAATAGTGGGAGACTTTAATACCCCACTCACAACTATGGATAGATCAACTAAACAGAAAATTAACAAGGAAACACAAACCTTAAATGACACAATGGACCAGCTAGACCTAATTGATATCTATAGGACATTTCACCCCAAAACAATCAACTTCACCTTTTTCTCAGGTGCACACGGAACCTTCTCCAGAATAGATCACATCCTGGGCCATAAATCTGGTCTTGGAAAATTCAAAAAAATTGACATCATTCCAGTCATCTTTTCTGACCACAGTGCAGTAAGATTAGATCTCAATTCCAGGAAAAAAATTGTTAAAAATTCAAACATATGGAGGCTAAATAACACGCTTCTGAATAACCAACAAATCAAAGAAGAAATCAAAAAAGAAATCAAAATATGTATAGAAATGAATGAAAATGAAAACACAACAACCCAAAACCTATGGGACACTGTAAAAGCAGTGCTAAGGGGAAGGTTCATAGCATTACAGGCACACATCAAGAAACAAGAAAAAAGCCAAATAAATAACCTAACTCTACACCTAAAGCAATTAGAGAAGGAAGAAATGAAGAACCCCAGGGTTAGCAGAAGGAAAGAAATCTTAAAAATTAGGGCAGAAATAAATGCAAAGAAACTAAAGAGACCATAGCAAAAATCAACAAAGCTAAAAGCTGGTTTTTTGAAAAAATAAACAAAATTGACAAACCATTAGCAAGACTCATTAAGAAACAAAGAGAGAAGAACCAAATTAACAAAATTGGAAATGAAAATGGAGAGATCACAACAGACAACACTGAAATCCAAAGGATCATAAGAGACTACTACCAGCAGCTCTATGCCAATAAAATGGACAACTTGGATGAAATGGACAAATTCTTAGAAAAGTATAACTTTCCAAAACTGAACCAGGAAGAAATAGAAGATCTTAACAGACCCATCACAAGCAAGGGAATCGAAAGTGTAATAAAAAATCTTCCAGCAAACAAAAGCCCAGGACCAGATGGCTTCACAGATGAATTCTACCAAAAATTTAGAGAAGAGCTAACACATATCTTACTCAAGCTCTTCCAGAAAATTGCAGAAGAAGGTAAACTTCCAAACTCCTTCTATGAGGCCACCATCACCCTTATTCCAAAACCAGACAAAGATGCCACAAAAAAAGAAAACTACAGGCCAATATCACTGATGAACATAGATGCAAAAATCCTTAACAAAATTCTAGCAAACAGAATCCAACAACATATTAAAAAAATCATACACCATGACCAAGTGGGCTTTATCCCAGGAATGCAAGGATTCTTTAATATCCGCAAATCAATCAACATAATACACCACATTAACAAATTGGAAGATAAAAAGCATATGATTATCTCAATAGATGCAGAGAAAGCCTTTGACAAAATTCAACACTCATTTATGATTAAAACTCTCCAGAAAGCAGGAATACAAGGAACATATCTCAACATAATAAAAGCTATTTATGACAAACCCACAGCAAGCATCACCCTCAATGGTGAAAAATTGAAAGCATTTCCTCTGAAATCAGAAACAAGACAAGGATGCCCACTCTCACCACTGCTATTCAACATAGTGTTGGAAGTTTTGGCCACAGCAATCAGAGCAGAAAAAGAAGTAAAAGGAATCCAGATAGGAAAAGAAGAAGTGAAACTCTCGCTGTTTGCAGATGACATGATCCTCTACATAGAAAACCCTAAAGACTCTTCCAGAAAATTACTAGAGCTAATCAATGAATATAGTAAATTTGCAGAATATAAAATTAACACACAGAAATCCCTTGCATTCCTATATACTAACAATGAAAAAACAGAAAGAGAAATTAAGGAAACAATACCATTCACCATTGCAACAAAAAGAATAAAATACTTAGGAGTATATCTACTTAAAGAAACAAAAGACCTATACATAGAAAACTATAAAACACTGATGAAAGAAATCAAAGAGGACACAAACCGATGGAGAAACATACCGTGTTCATGGATTGGAAGAATCAATATTGTCAAAATGGCTATTCTACCCAAAGCAACCTATAAATTCAATGCAATCCCTATCAAGCTACCAACGGTATTTTTCACAGAACTAGAACAAATAATTTCACAATTTGTATGGAAATACAAAAAACCTCGAATAGCCAAAGTAATCTTGAGAAAGAAGAATGGAACTGGAGGATTCAACCTGCCTGACTTCAGACTCTACTACAAAGCCACAGTCATCAAGACAGTATGGTACTGGCACAAAGACAGAAATATAGATCAATGGAACAGAATAGAAAGCCCAGAGATAAATCCATGAACCTATGGACACCTTATCTTTGACAAAGGAGGCAAGGATATACAATGGAAAAAAGACAACCTCTTTAACAAGTGGTGCTGGGAAAACTGGTCAACCACTTGTAAAAGAATGAACCTAGAACACTTTCTAACACCATGCACAAAAATAAACTCAAAGTGGATTAAAGATCTAAAAGTAAGACCAGAAACTATAAAACTCCTAGAGGAGAACATAGGCAAAACACTCTCCGACATAAATCACAGCAAGATCTTCTATGACCCACGTCCCAGAATATTGGAAATAAAAGCAAAAATAAACAAACAGGACCTAATGAAACTTAAAAGCTTTTGCACAACAAAGGAAACTATAAGCAAGGTGAAAAGACAGCCCTCAGATTGGGAGAAAATAATAGCAAACGAAGCAACAGACAAAGGATTAATCTCAAAAATATACAAGCAACTCCTGCAGCTCAATTCCAGAAAAATAAATGACCCAATCAAAAAATGGGCCAAAGAACTAAACAGACATTTCTCCAAAGAAGACATACAGATGGCTAACAAACACATGAAAAGATGCTCCACATCACTCATTATCAGAGAAATGCAAATCAAAACCACAATGAGGTACCATTACACGCCAGTCAGGATGGCTGCTATCCAAAAGTCTACAAGCAATAAATGCTGGAGAGGGTGTGGAGAAAATGGAACCCTCTTACACTCTTGGTAGGAATGCAAACTAGTACAGCCACTATGGAAAACAGTGTGGAGATTCCTTAAAAAACTGGAAATAGAACTACCATATGACCCAGCAATCCCACTCCTGGGCATACACACTGAGGAAACCAGATCTGAAAGAGACACGTGCACCCCAATGTTCATTGCAGCACTGTTTATAATAGCCAGGACATGGAAGCAACCTAGATGCCCATCAGCAGACGAGTGGATAAGGAAGCTGTGGTACATATACACCATGGAATATTACTCAGCCATTAAAAAGAATTCATTTGAATCAGTTCTAATGAGATGGACGAAACTGGAGCCCAGTATACAGAGTGAATAAGCCAGAAAGATAAAGAACATTACAGTATACTAACACATATATATGGAATTTAGAAAGATGGTAACGATAACCCTATATGCAAAACAGAAAAAGAGACACAGAAGTACAGAACAGACTTTTGAACTCTGTGGGAGAAGGTGAGGGTTGGATGTTTCAAAAGAACAGCATGTATATTATCTATGGTGAAACAGATCACCAGCCCAGGTGGGATGCGTGAGGCAAGTGCTCGGGCCTGGTGCACCGGGAAGACCCAGAGGAATCAGGTGGAGAAGGAGGTGGGAATCAGGATGGGAAATACGTGTAACTCTATGGCTGATTCAAATCAATGTATGACAAAACCCACTGAAAAAACACACACACACACACACACAAAAAACAGGTCTCTGAAACTGAAACAGACTGACATTCAGAAAACAAACTAGTGGTTACCCATGGGGAGAGGAAAGGGGGAGGGGCAATATAGGAGTAGAAGATTGAGACATGAACTGCCACATAGAAAATAAATGTCATATAGATATATTTTACAGCACAGGAAAATATGGCCATTATTTTGTGATAACTTTGAATGAAATATAATCTATAAAATATTGAATCACTATGTTACATATCTGAAACTAATATAATAATGTAAATAGACTATATTTCAATAAAAAAGGAATTAAAAAGATCTCAAATAAGCAGCCTAATTTTACACTCAAAAGACTAGAAGAACAAATTAAACCCCAAATTAGCAGAGGGACTGTAATAAAGATCCATGTAGAAATTAATGAAATAGAGACCAGTGAAAATAATCGAAAGGTTCAGTGAAACTAAGAGCTGGTTCTTTGAAAAAATAAGCAAAACTGACAAAGTTTTAGCTAGGTTAATTTAGAAAAAGAGATCAAACAAATAAATTAGAAATGAAAGCTAAGACATTACAAATGATACCATGGAAATACATAGGACCCCAAGAGCATATTATTAGTGTCTGCCCCCAGGTGGCTAAGTGGTAAAGAATCCACCTGCCAATGCAGGAGACACAGGAGACAAGGGTTCAGTCTCTTGGTTGGGAAGGTCCCCTGGAGGAGGAATTCTTGCCTCCTCCAGTATTCTTGAATCCAGTATTCTTGCCTAGAAAATCCCATGGACAGGGGAGCCTGGCAGGCTACAGTGGGGTAACAGAAAGTCAGACATGACTGAGCAACTGAGCACACGTATGCTGATAAACTAGGTGACACAGACGACATGGACAAATTCCTAGAAATATACAACACAGCAGCATATGCAAATCAGGAAATGAAATGTATCACATTAACAGAATGAAAAATAAAAATCACATGCACATCAGTGTAGATGAAGAAAAAGCATTTGACAAAATAGAACATCCTTTCATGATAACACTATAAATTATGTATAGAATGACATAGTAAAGACAGTATATAACAAAATCACAGTTAACACACTCAGAGAAGAATAATTGAAAGATTTCCCTCTAATTCCAGGAACAAGAAAAGGATGCCTACTCTCACCACTCTTATTTAATACAGAACTGAAATCCTAGCTAGAGCAATTGGGTAAGACAAAGAAATAAAAGACATTAAAATAAGAAAAGAAGTAAAACTGTTGCTATTTGCAGATGATGTGATTTTGTGTATAGAAAATCCCAAAGAGTCAACCAACAAGTTTTTGAAACTAATCAACAATTTCAGTAAAGTTGCAGTCTATTAGGATATTAAATTAATATACAGAAGCAAGTGAATTTTGATACATACTTGAAAAAGAAATAAAATTATCCCATTTACAATAGCATCAAAACAATAAAATATATGGAATAAGCTTAACCTAGGAAGTGAAAGATTTGTATAATGAAAACTACAAGACTGTTGAAAGAAATCAAAGACACAAAAGAAAAGGTATACCATTGCATCCATGGGTTGGAAGAATTAGTAGTGTTAAGACATTCATACCATCTATAGTCATCTACAGATTCAATAGAAGCCCTGTCAAAATTATAATGGCGTTTGTCACATAGATAGAAAAAAATTCTAAAATTTCTATGGAAACACCAAAAGGCCTCAAGTAGCCAAAGCAATCTTGAGAAAGAAGAATTTCCTGATTGTTTCCTGATTTCAAAATACACTACAGAGTGATAGTGTATACAGTATGGTTTTGGCATAAAAATAGACACATTGACCAATGCAAGGGAGCCCAGGATTAACCCCTTGCATACAAAGTCAACTAATATTGGCGAGTGAGTAAGGGAGCCAATGGGGACAGGATGGTCTCTTCAAGAAGTTTTCCTGGTTTTGATTTGCATTTCTCTGATAATGAGTGATGTTGAGCATCTTTTCATGTGTTTGTTAGCCATCTGTATGTCTTCTTTGGAGAAATGTCTGTTTAGTTCTTTGGCCCATTTTTTGATTGGGTCATTTATTTTTCTGGAATTGAGCTGCAGGAGTTGCTTGTATATTTTTGAGATTAATCCTTTGTCTGTTGCTTCGTTTGCTATTATTTTCTCCCAATCTGAGGGCTGTCTTTTCACCTTGCTTATAGTTTCCTTTGTTGTGCAAAAGCTTTTAAGTTTCATTAGGTCCTGTTTGTTTATTTTTGCTTTTATTTCCAATATTCTGGGACGTGGGTCATAGAGGATCCTGCTGTGATTTATGTTGGAGAATGTTTTGCCTATGTTCTCCTCTAGGAGTTTTATAGTTTCTGGCCTTACATTTAGATCTTTAATCCATTTTGAGTTTATTTTTGTGTATGGTGTTAGAAAGTGTTCTAGTTTCATTCTTTTACAAGTGGTTGACCAGTTTTCCCAGCACCACTTGTTAAAGAGGTTGTCTTTTTTCCATTGTATATTCTTGCTTCCTTTGTCAAAGATAAGGTGTCCATAGGTATGTGGACTTATCTCTGGGCTTTCTATTCTGTTCCATTGATCTATATTTCTGTCTTTGTGCCAGTACCATACTGTCTTGATGACTGTGGCTTTGTAGTAGAGTCTGAAGTCAGGCAGGTTGATTCCTCCAGTTCCATTCTTCTTTCTCAAGATTACTTTGGCTATTCGAGGTTTTTTGGTAGGATGTTTCGAGAGAACAGCATCGAAACATATATATTATCTAGGGTGAAACAGATCACCAGCCCAGGCTGGATGCATGAGACAAGTGCTTGGGCCTGGTGCACTGGGAAGACCCAGAGGAATCAGGTGGAGAGGGAGGTGGGAGGGGGGATCGGGATGGGGAATACGTGTAACTCTATGGCTGATTCATGTCAATGTATGACAAAAACCACTACAATATTGTGAAGTAATTAGCCTCCAACTAATAAAAATAAATGAAAAAAAAAAAGAAGAAGTGTTACTGGGAAAACTGAATAAATACTGCAAAACAATGACATTGGCCCACACTCTTACACCTTTACAAAAATTAATTTTAACTTTAAAAACTTAAAGATAAGACCTGATAACATAAAACTTCTAGAAGAAAATATAGGGGAGAATCTCCTTGACATTGCTCTTGCAATGATTTTTTTTTTCAGGCTATGACACTAAAACTATAAACAACAAAATAAAAAAATAATAAAATGGGACTACATCAGACTTAAGAGCTTCTGCATAACAGAAGAAACAATTCTGTGACAGGTAGGGATTGGTTTGGGCCCTTGCTTGTACAACTCCGATGAACAACTGGAAGTCTGAGAGTTAATGCACACGGATGAGACATATTTGCAGACATTTTATCATGTGTAAATCTTCACCTGCCTTGTGATATTTCATGTATAATATATAATTTATTTAAGTTAGAAATAAATAGAAGAAGGAAGTCATTTTTCAGAGATTCAGGTTTGGGACAGGTGACAGTACTATACAAATAGAAAAGCAAAATGGCCTTTTCTTTTTTCTTTCTGATTTTAATTTCTGCTTGTACTGCAGCATCAGGTAACACAGCGTCAGAGGAGTTCTGCTTAAGATACATTTGGAAAAAAAAAAAAGAAAAAAAAAGATACATTTGGGAATCAGGTTGCCATGGAAACTGTCTCTGAAATAACAAA
Source organism: Muntiacus reevesi (assembly GCF_963930625.1). Taxonomy (NCBI): domain Eukaryota; kingdom Metazoa; phylum Chordata; class Mammalia; order Artiodactyla; family Cervidae; genus Muntiacus; species Muntiacus reevesi. The sequence goes on along the minus strand of NC_089253.1, from coordinate 26,959,969 downwards.
TCCCCTTAGAGTGTTCTGAGAAACTACCATACTACCCCAACCCCATATCTTCTTTGCACTTGGATCTCAAGGAGAGCCTATTTTAATTTCGTTTTAATGAATTATCTTTCTTCATTTTCAAATTTGTGTAGTGGGATTGAGATTCGTTAGGGTTACTCTGAGATGTGGAAAATTCTAAATGCATATCAGAAAGATAAAGCACCAATATTGCTAAGTCTTAGCTGAGGGTAGCAGGTCCTCACTGATGTATGTGCACAAACTCACAAACACACACTGGCCTGGGTGCAGTGCTTTTGGTTAAACTTGCCTGGAGGAAGACAGACTTTTGCCTTTGTGCTTTGATTTCATAACTTTTGTAAGAGGACTTCTGCCATTATCCCAGAACCAAACTTCTCTAAGCCACTGGCACGCCAAATCTCAAGTTTTCCCATACCAAGATTTATTTCTTGGCTATGAAACCTGTCATCCTTAGTATATAAAAGCTACCGGTAAGAGATGTAGAGTACAACTTGCCTCTTTAGTCTCTATTTGAACGAAATTCCTTCCTGAAAACTGTTTGAGAATGTGTACAATTTATAGTAGGAAGCCTGATGTCTAGAGACAAATTGGTTGCTGTCAGTAACATACAATAAGCACAATGTACTTGACCCCTGTGAAGTTTGGAGTTGGAGAGACCAGAGTTTGTGTTAAGATTCTGAAACCTACAAGCTGTGTGCCCATTTCACCTTTAAAGTGAAGATTAATAGGTCTAGCCTATTAATAGGTTGTTATAGATAGGGAAACAGTGGGAACAGTGTTAGACTTTATTTCTTGGGGCTCCAAAATCACTGCAGATGGTGATTGAAGCCATGAAATTAAAAGACGCTTACTCCTTCAAAGGAAAGTTATGACCAACCTAGACAGCACATTAAAAAGCAGAGACACTGTTTTGCCAACAAAGGTCCGTCTAGTCAAGGCTATGGTTTTTCCAGTGGTCATGTATGGATGTGAGAGTTGGACTGTGAAGAAAGCTGAGCGCCAAAAAATTGACGCTTTTGAACTGTGGTGTTGGAGAAGACTCTTGAGAGTCCCTTGGACTGCAAGGAGATCCAACCAGTCCATCCTAAAGGAGATCAGTCCTGGGTGTTCATTGGAAGGACTGATGCTGAAGCTGAAACTCCAATACTTTGGCTACCTCCTGCGAAGAGTTGACTCATTGGAAAAGACCCTGATGCTGGGAGGGATTGGGGGCTGGAGGAGAAGGGGACGACAGAGGATGAGATGGCTGGATGGCATCACCGACTTGATGGACATGAGTTTGAGTAAACTCTGGGATATGGTGATTGAGAGGGAGGCCTCGCATGCTGCGATTCATGGGGTCGCAAAGAGTCGGATGGACTTCCCTGGTGGCTCAGATGGTAAAAGCCTCTGCCTACAATGTGGGAGACCTGGGTTCGATCCCTGGGTCGGGAAGATCCCTGGAGAAGGAAATGGCAACCCACTCCAGTACTCTTGCCTGGAAAATCTCGTGGACGGAGGAGCCTGGTGGGCTGCAGTCCATGGGGTCGCAAAGAGTCGAAGATGACCGAGAGACTTCACTTTCACTAAAGAGTCAGATAGGACTGAGCGACTGAACTGAACTGATGAGGAATTAATGAGATAAAATTATTTGTGTGTTACTTTGGATCCTTCCTATGAGGTTTCTGGAACACAGTATAAGTGCCCAATGCAAAGTCTTAAGAATTATTTTTCCCACACTGCTTTGCTCTTCTTTGTTCTTAAAAAGATGTATCCCGAATAAAAGAATAGGTCATTAAAAGCCTTGTCAAACATTATCAGAGATGTAAACAAACATTTCTTCTTCCCTGGGGAAGGTGGTCTCTTGGAGCCGTAATCCCGAGGAGTCTCTTATAATGAGGTCAACTGAGATCTCTGATCCAGAATAAAAGTCTTCAGTTTCCTGTTATCTATGGGTATTAGGAAAGGCTGCTACTTCATCCCTGGAAGCTAGATAGGAGGCTCAGAGCAAAACCATAGTCAGAGAACATGTTCTTCTGCTCAGCAAGAGAAGCAAGATAAACTAGAGGTTTTTATCCTTAAAGTTGAGAAGCAGAAGCAGAAGCATCTGAACTCTGAATTTTCACTTTCTTTTCACCAGAGCATTTGAGTTGCATGAAAGAGATAGATGAGAGCCAGCAGAGCACAGAACTATGACTCCAAACTGAAGGGTGAGTGGGTGTCTGCCTGACCTGGTCTATCCTGTGGCAGAGAGGTTACAAGATCATGCTCTGAGCCAGACCACCTGAGTTCACCTTTTGTTACAACTGGGATTTGTGCAAGTCACTTAAGTCCAGTGTCCTCATTGGTTACATGGAGATAACTATAATGCTATGCAGCATTTAGAACAATACCTATCTCAAAGTTAGAGCCCTGTAAGTGTTCTTCTTTTTCTTAAAGTTTATCGATAACTTTGCATTATGACTCCATTATTATTAGTGTGTGTGTGCATGCTCAGTCGTATCTGACTCTTTGCAACCCCTGGACTGCAGTCCACCAGGCTCCTCTGTCCATGGAATTTTCCAGGCAAGAATACTGGAGTGGATCGTCATTTCCTGCTCCAGGGGATGTTCCTGACCCAGAGATGGAATCCATGTCTTCTGTGTGTCCTGCATTGATAGGTAGATTCTTTACCACTGAGCCACCTGGGAAACCATCATTATTATTGTCATCACATGACCATTTCACAACCATTCCAACCAAAGACTCTGGGCACATGACTTCATCATCTTGCTCTGTTCAGTTTGAGACCCAAGGTCTAGGCAGGATTGAATAGCTTCCATGTCTCAAGAACAACCCTAGAGAAGGGCCCCAGGTCTTACATACTTGACCAAGGGCTGTGGAGGGGAGGAAGTGCACAGAAGGGGTACGGGAAAAGGTGGCCGGATGAGTTCATGGGCTCTCTTTGGTTGTATCAGCCTTTACTCTGAAAGCAAATATCACCCACAGACAGTTACTAGGGTGGTTCATGGCACTTGGGGATCATGAAAATAGAGTAGGTATGAAGAAATGCCATCTTCCTGAAGTTCAAAAATCTCTCAGTTCAAATGCCATTCTCAAGATGGATTTTTTTCCTCTCTTTCTCTGAACAACTCTTTTCCCCTCACAGGTCCTCCTAGAGGAGAATGGCCGAAGCGAACACCTCCTCTGTGACAGAGATCATCCTCGCAGGCTTAACAGATCAGCCAGAACTCCAGATCCCCCTCTTCTTCCTGTTTCTGTGTTTCTACATGGTCACCGTAGTGGGTAACCTGGGCTTGATAACCTTGATTGGACTGAATTCTCACCTTCATATTCCCATGTACTTTTTCCTCTTCAACTTGTCCTTCATAGATTTTAGTTTCTCTACTGCCATCGTCCCTAAAATGCTGACAAGTTTCATCTCAGAGAAGAACTTCATTTCCTATGCAGAGTGTATGACTCAGCTCTTTTTCTTCTGTTTCTTTGTCTTTTCTGAATCCTTCATCCTGTCTGCGATGGCATATGACCGCTATGTCGCCATCTGTAAGCCACTGGTGTACACGGTCACCATGTCTCCTCAGATGTGTTTACTCCTTTTGTTGGGGGTCTATGGGATGGGAGTGTTTGGGGCTATGGTCCATTCAGGAAATATAGTATTTCTGACTTTCTGTGGTGACAACCTTGTCAATCACTATATGTGTGACATCATTCCCCTCCTTGAGCTCTCCTGTAACAGCTCTCATGTAAATTTGCTGGTAGTCTTTATTGTTGTGACCATTGGCATTGGGGTGCCCATTGTTGCCATTTTTATCTCTTATGGTTTTATTCTTTCTAGCATTTTCCACATTAGCTCCACTGAGGGAAGGTCCAAAGCTTTGAGTACTTGCAGTTCCCACATACTTGCAGTCTCTCTTTTCTTTGGGTCAGGAGCTTTTATGTACCTCAAACCACCTTCTATTTTACCTCTTGACCAGGGAAAAGTGTCCTCCTTGTTCTATACCATTGTGGTGCCCATGTTCAATCCATTAATCTATAGCTTGAGGAATAAGGATGTCAAATTTGCCCTAAAGAAAACCTTGGACAGAATAACGTTGTCTTGAAGAAATATTAGAAATTGAGGAAAAGGATCTAATATTTTTCTATTGGAATGTTTGTTATTATTGTTGTTGTTATTTGGTGTGGACTTCAAGTTCCAATGCTTCTGTTCTGTCCAATATATAAAGGAGATTTAGCTTTTTTCCAAGTGGATTCATCCTCCCTCACCCTCATTTCCCCTCTTCCTTCTTTATTTTACAGAAGTAGTTGCTATATTATTCAATGTTGAGTGGGACTTTGGAATCATTTAATCCAGTGCCAGTGTATAATACATCACACTTTGGAGACTCAGAAATGTATGTTACCCAAGAATATAGAACTACCTGGTGCCACAGCTGGGACTGAAATCTCAGCTTGAATCCCCACCTAGTTTATTTTCTTTATGCCATGTTTTCTTGCCTAATGTCTTTCTTGGAATATTCTACTTCGCATGTTTGTTGACCTAGCACATTTAACTTATGAATATGTTCACAGTAATTTCATGCTACTTCTCATAGGATAATTTTAATATATCACATTTTGTAAGAGAGTAGGAGGTGAAAGATTTTGTTGAGTTGGTCTTGGCAAAACGACAAGATCAGTTCTGATGAATTTTGTAGTGTGTGAGTGGGAAGTATGTTAGATTTCAGACAAATGCAAGATGGGCACCTCTGACTTGGTAGGTGGAGCTCTAGGGACAAAGTTTAGTGAATCAAAACTTCCAGGTGAGAGAAATAAAATTTGATGGGGTATAAAGATGTAGGGTGGAGGTATTTCAACACTCATGGGCCAGAATTTGGGGCTTCATTTCAAGAGGTACCTTGGTTGTAGTCTGAGTTAACTGGGAGCTGTACTATCCAATACAATAGCCACTAGCCATATACAATATCCAGTACTTGAAATGTGATCATCCAAATTGAGACATGGTTTAAGTGTAAAATACACACTGGAGCTTTGAATAATTAATATGAAAACTAATGTAAAATACCTCATTGATTGTCTTTTATATTGATTACATGCTGAATTGACACTTTTGATCTACTATGTTGAATAAAAATGCAATTAAAATGAATTTATCTGTTTAGTTTTTAAATGTATCTATCTACCAGAAAGTTTACAATTATACAGGTGGCTTGCATTTTATTTCTTTATTTCTTGTAATATTTCTATTGTCCAGAGGATGGGACAGAGAAGTAGATGGCTGTGGGTACACATTTAGTTATCGGGGCAGCACCAAGCTACTTTACTGCTTTTTAGAAGAGGCAATTGCTATTGAATTTTCAGGTACTGCTGATTGACATCACATTCTAATGATGAGGCAAATGGGAAAGAGATGTTGATTTCAGGATAAATTTTCAAAAACACAGTATTATTGAATGGAAAATGTGTGTGTGTCTGTGCACGCGACCGCGTGTGCACTATGTCACTTCAGTCGTGTCTGACTCTTTGCAACCTCATAGACTGTAGCCTGCCAGGTTCCTCTGTCTATGGGATTCTCCAGGCAAGAATACTGGAATGGGCTGCCATTTCCTCCTCCAGGGAATCTTCTGGATCCAAGGATTGAACCCAAATGTCTTAAGTCTCATGCATTGGCAGGCAAGATCTTTACCACTAGTGCTTTCTGGGGAAGCCTGGCATATGGGAAAGAGATATTGATCTCAGGAAAAATTTTATAAATACACAGTATTATTAATGGAAAATATAGCTTTATATAAAAAATTCAAAAAAGAAAAAAAATTTGGTTTAAACTCACTAAACTCAGTGGTAAAATATCTTTGAGAATAATGAAAAGTGAAGTGCTAGGGAAATATTTTTGCTTATAAATTTTCCCTTTTGGAAAGTTATTGTATTAGGAAGTAAGGGAAGTTTGGATAAAACTTAGTTTTGCCCTTTGATTCTGGCCAATGTTGCTGCAATGAGAAGAATAAACATACAGAGGAGGGCTGTACTTTAGATGAGATTGAATAGTTCTTTGAATTCAGGAGACCTAGAATTTAGTAATGGGGTTGGTATATTAGGGTATGCAATACAAAGTAGTTAATGAAAGAAAACAGAAACCTTCACAAAAATTTTTGTAGTTAACTTTCATATAGTAAAGTGCACAAATCATGTGTATAACTCATTGAACTTTTGCATATGTATATGTAACCACAGCCTTATTCAAGATCTAAAACATTTCCATCCACATCAGAAAGTCTCCTCTTTTTCCTTTCCAGTAAAACTGTTTACGCTGCTATCAACAATGTCCAAAATTTCAGTTTCTCTACATCCTCATTAATACTCAACATTTTTATTTATCCTTTCAAGTCTTGTAGCTGAATGCCTTTTTATTGTAGTTTTCATTTTCCTGATGGGTAATAAGGTTGAGCACCTTTTAATATTTTTATTGGCTATTTGGATATCTTCTGCAAAGTAATTATTCAAGTATTTTTCCCACTTGAAAATCAGAATTTTTCATTGTTTTCTTTTTACTTTAAAGAATTTTAAAAATTCTACATACAAGTTCATATATTTGCATGTGTGCTTATATATGTACATGCATGCATAAGATATGTGTATATACAGGTAATATATATGTATATGTACATATACACATATCTTTATGTCTGCCTGTACCTCCATCTCTCTCTATTATCTATCTTCTCTCAGACTGTGTCTCACTTATTCTTTTTTTTTCCACTTATTCTTAATGGTATCTTTTGATTGCAGATGTTCTTATTTTTCATGGTTTAATTTATCAGCTTTGCGTCTAATGGTTAGTGCTATATAAGAGTTACTTTACTGTTCTTCCTGAGGCCAGAGGAAGAGGAATGCAAAGGGATACGAGTGAGAAAGAAGAAGCAACAAACCCCTGGTGGGTTTGTCTCTGTCTCCATTCTGGGTCCCTTGATCTTCTGGCTCTACCCTATGCTTACACTATCTCTGCTTCTATTAGATTGATGCTTTGCAGGGGTGGAGCACTTGAGGAATGAAAGTGCAGTATTATAAGTATTTTCAGTTTAGTAAACATGCATTTATTTTTTATGCTTTAAAAGGGATTTTAAGAAGCTATAATTAGCATACAATTTAAACAAATTAAATTAGCACACAATTTAAACAAATGTTTAAAATGTAATTCTGATACATTTTGACATATGTCTACACTCTTGAAACCATCACCACAGTCTTGTCCCTTTGGGAACTCTTCCATTCCCCCCATTCTTTCTAGGTAACCACTGATCTGTTTTCTGTCTTTCATTTTCATTCTCAAGATTTTCTAAAAGTGTAATTGTACAGTATGTGTTCATTTTTGTCTGGTTTATGCCACTTGGTTTAAGTATTTTGAGATTCTTCCATGTTGTTACATCTATTAATAATTCATTGTTTGTTTTTTTTTAATTTATTTTTTTATTTTTCAGTGGGTTTTGTCATACATTGATATGAATCAGCCATAGAGCTACACCAATTCATTGTTTTTTGTTGTTGAGTATTGAGTCACTGAGTGAATGACTATACTACTAACTACCACTGCTACTACTAGTAGTATATATGGATACACTACTACCTTTTGTTTGCTTCCCCTGTTGATAGCCATTTGGGTTGTTTCCAGCTTTGGGGCTACTACAAACAAAATTCTTGTGAACATCCATGTATGTGTCTTTTTATGGACATAGTCTTTCTTCTTTCTTGAGTAATACACAGGAGTGGAACAGTGAGGTATGTTAAGTATATGTTTAATTTTTCAAAAACCTGCCAAACAGTTTCCCAAAGTGGTTGTGCCATTTTACACTCTCAGGAGTAGTGCTTAAGATTTTCAGTTCCTGCACTTCCTCACCATACTTGGTATGGCCCACTTTTTAATTGAAAAGATTTTTAATAGGTGTGTCATGGTATCTCAATGTGGGTTTGCATTTCCCTAGTGACTAAATGATGATGAGCATCTTTTCATGTGGTCAAGTGTCATCCACCTGTCTTCTTTGGTGAAATGTCTATCTAACTTTTTTCCCCATTAAAAAAAAAGTAGCTTATTCATTTTTTCTCATTGAGATGTCAAGGTTCTTTATATATTTTGAATTCTAGTCCTTTGCTAAACGTAAGATTTCTAAATGGTCCATGGTTTGCCTTTTCATTCTTACAGAAGTTCTTAATTTTGAGTGGGATTGTATTCAATCTGTGGGTCTTTTGGGGGAGAACTGACATTTACTTTCCCCTCGGCAATAAATGGAGGACTCCCTTTCCTACAGTCTCTGTAACATAGTATATGCTCAAAATTTTTCAACTTTTCCAACCTGATATGTGCAAAATAGTTTTTAAGCATTGTTATAATTCGGATTTCTCTAATAAATAGAAACATTGGAGATGTTTTCAGGTATTTAATGGCTGTTGGTGTTACTTCTTATATGGATGATCTTTTTACAACTTTTTCCCACTTTTCTGCTGGATTTTGGTTTTCCCAATTTTTAGGAGAACTGTATATTGACTATATTAGTTTTTTGTCTGAGATATAAGTTGCATATATTTCCTCCCTATTTTGTGATTTGGCTTTTGACTTTCCTTAGGATATAAAATTTTTAAAGGTTTTAATTTTTTATTATTTCTCATATTTTAATCATTATAAATGCTTTCTTTCCTCTTAGGTTATAAAGAAATTCACTAATCTTTTCATAATGTTTGCATGCTTTTTAAAAATCTGAATGTCTGATCTTTTTAGAAATTGCACCAGTGTATGGTGTGAGGAATGGACCTAACTTTATCTTTTTCCATATGGCTATCCAGTTGTTCTATCACCATTTATAAAAAAAAAAGTCCTTCGTTTCCCTGCTGACTTGAGCTGTTGCCTTCACTACATACTAAGTTTTATAGGCTCTTGAGATATTTCTGTATTTTCCATTCTGCTTTATTGGTCTGTAAGTCTATTCATAAGCCAATACCACACTGCTTTAATTATAGAAGCTTCACAACATTTTCCCATCTTGAAACTACCTTCCACGTATTGTTCTTAGTTTTTTTAGGGTTTTCCTGGATATTCATTTTAAGCCATAACTTTTATAATTAATCTGTCTAATTCTAGAAAAAACTGATGGCATATTTATTTACTGCATCTTAAACTTATAAGTAAACTTAGGGAGGGTTGACATTTTTGGATATTCAGACTTTTCATCACGACGCGTGGTATGCATTCCCATTTTCTTCAGGTCGACTTTAGTAACATTTAAGAATGTTTTGTCGGAGAAGGCAATGGCACCCCACTCCAGTACTCTTGCCTGGAGAATACCATGGACAGAGGAGCCTGGTAGGCTGCAGTCCATGAGGTTGCCAAGAGTCGGACACGACTGAGCGACTTTACTCTCACTTTTCACTTCCATGCATTGGAGAAGGAAGTGGCAACCCACTCCAGTATTCTTGCCTGGAAAATCCCAGGGACAGGGGAGCCTGGTGGGCCACCGTCTGTGGGGTCACACAGAGTCAGACACGACTGAAGTGACTTAGCAGCAGCAGGAATGTTTTGTAATTTTCCTCATTTATGTTTGAACATTTCTAATTAGGTTTATGCTTAGGAATTCTATTTTGTTATTATAACAAGGGTTCTAGCTTTCACATAATATTCTGATTAGTGTTTATATATGTGAATTCTACTGAATTATATGTTAACTTTATACTTTAATATAATCGTTTTTTGTAGAAGTTTTTCCAGGAATTCCCCTCAGATTTTCCCATTAATGCTGATTAAATTTCTATAAATAGAGATAATTTTGGCTGTTTCTTTTTAAGTCTTAGCCTCTAATTCCTTTCCCATTTATAATTGCATTTCTAATACTTTTAATACAATGTTAAGTAATAGTGGAGACTGTAGGCATCTTGGTTCTACTGCTAGTTCTATTAGAGATGTCTCAAGGGTTTCAAATTAAGTTGCTGGCTTTTGATCTGAGTTTTACATATTTTATCATCTTATAGAGGTATCATTATCTAAAAGTACTTTAAAAGCATGAGTGGATGTTGTATTTTGTCAATTGCTTTTCATCTTCTTTGGGATTTTATTCTCTCAAAATTTCCTCATCTTTTTTTATATCTTTAATATCTCCATCTCTATAGACTTCTATTGCTGAATATATGCAATCCTACTTTACCTTTAAAAACTCCCTTAATTAAAAAAAAAAAAAAAACTTCCTTGGATACGCATTCTCTTCTGCCTTTTCTGTCCACATTCAGTCTCAACAATATATATTTTAAAAAATATTATATAGTCCTTCAATGTCTCCCTTTGTATCCCAGTGCCAGAATGTAACACTTCTGTTTAGATGCAGTTGTATTTTAAAATCTAATTTTTCCTTGCCAGTGAAAACTTCACATTTGGTTTTCAGGGCATTCTTAGACCCTAGGTTTAGCTCCTATCTATGTGCCTTGATTACTGTCCTGAAATTTAGGCAAGAGACCACCAGGTGTAAGGATTCACTATCTGACTTGAATTTGAAGGTGTTATGACCACTCCAATTTTTCAATAGGTATGAAGTTTCAGTTTGGCATGATGAATAAATTCCAGAGACCTGTTGTACAATACTGTACCTATAATTAACAATGCTGTATCACACTTAAAAATTTAAGAGGTCAGAACTCATGTTAAGTGATCTTACCACAATCAAAACAAAACAACTAAGATACAAAAATAGGAAACATAACATAAAAAAGCCTCACTACATTCCACGTCATTTTATGAACAAACACATAGCATTATTTATGAAAGTAAATTCTAGAAAAAAAATGCACCATCATTCAGTTAACACCATGTTTTAAAGGAAACTTTTTACAGCAACTGGGTATAATTTTTCAATACTTCTTCAAATGCAGAAATGACGGGATTATGGAATAATTATTGAATAAAAGCATGAATCATTCATATAGTGAACTTCTACCTTAGCCAAAATAATAGACGATATGTACTTGGATTCTTGGCCTCCAAAAATGAGGTATCTTTAGAAAAATGTCACCATGGCTATGTGTGATTCTTCCCTGCTGTCTCTACACGGCACATTACTGCTTCCATGGAGTTAATGGTAATACAGCATTTACTTCTCTCACAGATTTTAAACCATTTTAAGGCAGATTTCATTGTTATTTGATAAGGCAAAGTCTTTGGTAGCTTTGAAGTGTCTGAACAATTTTACTGAGAAAGGTAATGTGGTGAGGGGCTTTGTAGGTTAAGTGTGTTAGGACCCTAACCAACCTACATATTGTGTTACTGAAATTTGCCATTATTGCTGAGAATCAGCATAGGGATTTCCAACTAGAGTCAACTTTGCATCCCATCTATGGCTCTGGAAGAGGGTCTCCTGCTTCTCTTCTTGGATAGCAAGTATAGAAATTCTGGACAGAAGTCTAAATGAGCGCGGTTTGTGAAAACTACATTTTTTTGTTTCTTTTGCAGATACTTCTCCTAGGAGAGCACCTGAGGGAAGCGTCTTTGGGTTCTAGCCAGACCTTGATATGTATATACATGTAAAAGAAGCCCCCCTTTAAATATCATGCTATGATCTCAGTGCCATGGACAGATGATATGTCCTTTCTACAATTGGAGGGAACTATCTGGGCAAGGCCTTGATGTGAAACCATGGTCTTTGGCTCAGAATTGATTCCAGGATAATGCAGGCATTAATTTTCTGGACATCACAGGAAAAAAAAGTATACAGGCTTAGGGCACTCCTGTTCCTACACCATGCAAGCCTTTTTCCTTTCAGGGAGAGCAGGCTGTAAGATTCCGTACTGCTAACACTAAGCTGAACAAGGGTGAGTGGTTGCATGGCAGCATCTTATGTCTCTCTTTGTCCTTGTTTCTAACATGAAGCCCTGAAATCTGAGGGTTTGGGAACTACTTCTTGCTCTAATTTTGTTCTGGGGTGAGGGGGTGACTGAAACGATGGAGTCAGAGATCGTGATATCTCTAGGTCTCTTTACAATTCTCATCCCTTCTTCAAGATGTGTTTCCTAAGCAACCTGGGAAATTACTGAACCTCTCTGAGGCACTGCACCTCTGTCTATGCTGTGTGGATGGGCTTCCAGCACACAATCCAGTTGTAGCTCGCCCTGAGTCCCTGGCCTTCCTGAGCTACTGACTGTTGGGACATTTTTCAAAAAGGGGGTTGTATTCACAAATGTAGAAAGACACAGGAAGCCATCCTCCTATGTCAAGACTCGTCATTCTTCTGTTATGGCAATAGAAATTCTCATCTCTGAGTTATGGAATGTTGGCCCGTAAAGAGATTTTTTCCTCCTACTTGCAGAAATGACTTCCCTGAAGAGATAGGCTCTGGGAAATGTAACTACTGTGACTAATTTTACCTATTTCACAATGGACAACAACTCCACCCCACACTCTTCTCCTTGCTCCTAGAGCTTGGTCACTTTTACTGGGCTGGATACTCTCTTCAACATTCTCATGAGCTTGTCTTAGATCTCTCCTATCTTTTTTGTCATTTCCCTTAAAATGATAATTAATTCTGCATCAGAGAGTTCATTATCACTAACTTGAAGTGCAAGATTCTATTCTCTTCTTCTGCTTCTCTGTCATTAGTGATCACTGTCTTGTTACTTGCAGCCTGGGGCCACCATAGAATATGTGTCCCTTAGGTCTGCTCTCGGCTGTTACTTGGTTTGTATCAGGTTAGATCCTAGTGGGGTAATACCCCACTCAGTGATAATGGGACCAAACACCATCAACCACTACACGTGCTGTTAAGCTGCTTCTCATCAACATCTCTTTTATCGGCTCTTCTTTCACAAGCTGGTGGATTCTGTAGTTATGAGCATTAGACTGACCATCTTCATCTCTCATGTACTTGTGGTTTCCACCAGCCTCCATTTTCTCTATCCTGAGGCAGAGACAAAAGCTGTTTTTATTTTCTCTGAATCAAGGAAATGTTTTTAAAACCTCATCCAGATGTCTCTAGTGTTCTTGTCTATTCCAACAACCTACAGGACAGAGTGACAGGTGTGAGCTAAAGACTATGGTCGACAGCTGCACATCTCTGTGCCTCTCTTTCCTCACACAAAACATGGCAGAGTTGAGTGCTCTGTCCCCTTCTCGGAATTCAGGAACGTTATTGAAAGTAGGAAGTGCTGGTGAATTGTTCTAGAGCAGCGCCCACCTTTTCTCTTCTTGAAGTGACATATGGTTTGGGAAAGCAGGCTCCTCAAATAGATCTGGGATTATGTATTTGCCTAATGACCTAGGTTCCTATAAACAGGGCTGGTCACTGACCAATGCATGCAAACAGCTGGGCTGAAGGAGAAGAGTCTCTGAGAAACTGTATTCTTTACGTTTCATGTTACTTTTTCAAGACGATTTGAAAAGAACATGTTTCAACAGTGAAGCAGTTCTGAGCTATATTTATGGAACTTTGGAAGCAAGAATTTAACATACAACTGTGCGCATGTGTGAAATAAGTAATTATATGTTTATTCACAAGAGGCAACCTGGTTTGAGCAATTATTCCTCTTCTCTGCAAATGGCCAAATTCTCTCTGACCCAAAGCAGATGATTCCTTGAAAATGAGTACCTGTCCCTCCATGCCCTAGGAGAGTAAAGGACAGGAAGAAACTTTTCTCTTTATCCAGATACTGTATTTCTCTTCCCTAAGGGAGAGGAGTGACTGGTGAAGCTGCGAAACTGAACTGCGAATGAATGGCCCAGTCCCCTTTGGGCCTCTTTAAAGGACTGGCCTGTCCCCTGGGCCAAGACTCGTCTCCTCCTTCATGTGTCACTTCCCGAGTGTTGCTACTGGTAAAGATCCTGCCTACCAGTGCAGGCAGATGTAAGAGACAAGGGTTTGAACCCTGGGTCAGGAAGATCCCCTGGAGGAGGGCATGGCAAGCCACTCCAGTATTCTTGCCTGGAGAGTCCCATGAACAGAGGAGCCTAGTGGGCTACAGTCCATAGGCTGTACGGGTCTATGACTATAGTTCATGGACTGAACTCTTTGTATCCGCAAAGAGTTGGACCCAGCTTAGAGACACAGCAGGCATCATGTGTCCCCTAATAGGGAAGGCCTGATGCTGTGCATCTTTCCTGTGCCTGGGTTCATCAGGCTTATCTGGGGAAGGCAACGAGGGAATTAGAGAAACTCCTTGGCTGCAGAACTAAGCTGTATCCTCCAGTTAACTCTACTAGTATGAAGCTGATCTTTAGATTCCCCTTTTGTGAGGCTCCTGTGTCTCATTTCTCAGTTCTCTGCTGAACGTGCAGAGAGTGGGAAGAGTGATTATCATTCTTTACAACTCCAACAATCTCCCTGTCACATACTCAGTGATTCAGCCCAAACTATCACTTGCCTTTGTCCAGACATATGCATATTTTCATATGCAAGGCTTTATTGGGCTTCCAGTTTTTGGTTTTCTTCAGTTGGTCTGCCTGTGATGCCCTCCTCCAACCTCTGCTGTGAACCCTCTTATTATTCAGGACTCATAGCAATACATTTCTAGTATATCGTAAGCTTGATAGCACATTTTCTTAGCAACAGTATAATAGTTACATATAGTAAGACATGGTTTCTGGGTGATGATTTAAAGTAAAATAAATTAAAAATGTGGCCATTAATTTGTTATAAAGACAAAAGCATACCATGTACTAAAATATATAATTCTTTTCCAACAAAAACCAAACCTTAACTTTATGCAATGAATTGATTACCTAAGCGGACTCAGCAGGTTATAAAGTGCAATTAGGTGGCACATGAAAAATAGACCTCTATGACTAGATATTCAAAGTAGTGTTCATAGACTTATGATTGCCAAGATGGGGTGTGGGGGAGGGAAGAACTGGGAGCCTGGGGTTAGCAGAGGCAAACTATTATAGATATGATGGCTAAACAACCAAGTTTTACTGTAGAACAAGAAGGCTGTATTCTACATTCTGTGATAAGCCATAATGGAAAAGAATATGAAAAAGAATATATATATATATACATGTGTATATATATTTAAATATTTAACTGCTGAATTTATTAAAGGCAAAGGAACCAGAGATCAAATTGCCAACATCTGCTGGATCATTAAAAAAGCAAGAGAGTTCCTGAAAAACATCTATTTCTGCCAAATCTATTTGACTATGCCAAATCCTTTGGCTGTGTGGATCACACAATAAACTGTGGGAAATTCTGAAAGAGGCGGGAATACCAGGCCACCTGACCTGTCTCTTGAGAAATCTGCTTGTAGGTCAGGAAGCAAGTTAGAACTGGACATGGAACAACAGACTGGTTCCAAATAGGAAAAGGAGTACATCAAGGCTGTATTTTGTTACCCTGCTTACTTAACTTATATGCAGAGTACATCATGAGAAACACTGGGCTGAATGAAGCACAAATTGGAATCAAGATTGCCGGGAGAAATAGCAATAACCTCAGATATGCAGATGACACCACCCTTATGGCAGAAAGTGAAGAACTAAAGAGCCTCTTGATGAAAGTGAAAGAGGAGAGTGAAAAAGTTGGCTTAAAGCTCAACATTCAGAAAACTAAGATCATGGCATCTGGTCCCATCACTTCATGGCAAATAGATGGGGAAACAGTGGCTGACTATTTTTTTAGGCTCCAAGTCACTGCAGATGGTGATTGCAGCCATGAAATTAAAAGACGCTTACTCCTTGGAAGGAAAGTTATGACCAACCTAGATAGCATATTAAAAAGCAGAGACGTTACTTTGCCAACAAAGGTCAGTCTAGTCAAAACTATGGTTTTTCCAGTGGTCATGTATGGATGTGAGAGTTGGACTATAAAGAAAGGTGAGTCACGAAGAATTGACGCTTTTGAACTGTGATGTTGAAGACTCTTGAGAGTCCCTTGGACTGCAAGGAGGTCCAACCAGTCCATCCTAAAGGAGATCAGTCCTGAATATTCATTGGAAGGATTGATGTTGAAGCTGAAACTTCAACACTTTGGCCTCCTGATGTGAAGAGCTGATTCATTTGAATAGAGCCTGATGCTGGGAAAGATTGAAGGCAGGAAAAGAAGGAAACTACAGAGGATGAGATGGTTGGATGGCATCACTGACTCAATGGACATGAGTTTGGGTAAACTGCGGGAGTTGGTGATGGACTGGGAGGCCTGGTGTGCTGCAGTCCACGGGGTCCCAAAGAGCCAGACACAGCTGAGCGACTGAATTGAACTGAACTGAAATATTTAACTAAGTCACTTTGCTGTATAGCAGAAATGAAATACAACATTGTAAATCAACTATACTTCAATAAAATTTTTAGAAAGAGATTAATGGATAATAAAATAGAAAATTCCTTTTCATAAAAAAAATAAATTGAGTTCTTAATACTGACCACTTAAAACGTAAGTACTATGCTTGCTATATGCTAAATAAGCATTTGAGTAAGAGTAAAGTCATCATTTTTAATACACATTAAAAAGAACTTGGAGGTGAATAGATAGCCTGCATTATTTTATACATTTGCTCCTGTAACAGTATTCCCATCTATAGGGGCATATTCCTAAGCAGGACCCGGCAAAGCCAAATAAATACATAAATTAAAAAAAAATACAATGTTTATTTCACTAAAAATTATTTTAAAAGATAATTCACTGTTTAAAGCAAAAAAAAAATGAGAACAATGTGCTATGGTGTTTATTACATATGATGAAATAAAAAATATGACAGTGATCACAAAAGGATGGAAAGGAAAATGAAAGTATACTTTTTAAGGGTTTTTAATATTTACAGAGTTATGAGCTTTTATTTCAAGATAGATTTTGGTAAGATAAAGTAACATATTGTCATCATTATTAGAAACTACTGTTAAAATGTGATACAGTTAATAAGCCAACAGAGGAGATACAGAAGAATACTAGAAAGTTCTCAGGGCTTCCCAGGCAGCACAGTGGTATAGGACCCGCCGGCCAACACAGGAGACTCAGGTTCAATCCGTGGGTCAGGAAGATCCCCTGGAGAAGGAAATGGCAACCTACTTCAGTATTCTTGCCTGGAGAATCCTATGGCTAGAGGATCCTGGTAGGCTACAGTCCATGGGTGCTGCAGGGTTGGACACGACTGAGTGAGTACATGCACACTCAGATAATTAGAAGAAGGCAGGAAAAGATGGGAGAAAAGGAACAAAGATCAGATGGGATGAGAAGAAAACAAACAGCAAGACTGTGGGTTTAGTTCAATAAATACCCTAAATATAAAATAGTCTAAACATGCCAATTAGAAGACAGGAAAAGTTGCACTGGATAAAGAAAAATTTAAAATTCCATTATATGCAGTTTAAATAAATCACATTTCAAATGAAAATGAGATATTTTCTTAAAGCAGAGGATGAACAAAGATATGCTGTGTAAGAATTAATGATAAGAAATCTGAAAGAACTATACATTTCTGATACAGTATACTTTAGGACTTGAAATATCAACAAACATCATGAGTATATTTCACAGTAATTCAAGTATAAAGCAATAAGAACACATAATTCTAAATGTATTATACAGAACATATTTAACACCACCTAATAACAGACCTTCAAATACATAAAGCAAATACTGACAGAATGGAAAGGAGATACAGAAAAATTCACAGTTAAAGTTGGAGGTTCAATACTCCCCTTTCAGTAATTGATAAATCAAGTAGAGAGAAAATCATTATAGACAAGAAGACATGAATAGCTATCAAATGACAGGAACAAAATGACATTCATGCAACATTCCACTCAACAAAAGAATACAGAATTTTTTTCAAATGTCAATGGACAACTCACCAAGATCAACCATATGCTGGGACATTAAACTAGCTTCAACAAGTTTGGAAGAACTGAAAGCATACAGAGTATATTCTCTGACTACTGTGTAATTAAATTTTAGAAACTAAGAACAAATCACTGCAAAAATTGTGGTAAGAGATAAGATCATGGAAGAACAGGATTTAGTATCTCTATGGTTTGGAAGAGAAGGAAAGAGAAGAAAGAAACACAAATTAAAACTGACTAAAAATTTGAACCTGGGAACCACGAGCAGGAGAGCAGAAATGGAGAAATAAGGAGTGGAGAGGATAAGGAACTAGATTTTAGACTAGATGATAAAATGTTGGCAAAAATCTTCAAAAGGAAATGGCAAGTTAAAAAAAAAAAATGGCGATGGAGAAACAGAGCTTGCGAGAAAGGGGTCAAAATACAAATTAGGATACTCTGATCACAGAGGAATGGTGAACTGTTCCAGGCAGAAATATTTAAGGACAGAACAGTCAAAGGCTGAGTAAATATTTCTTGAATTCATGAATTCACAGAAGCCAAAAAAATAAAAGAAAAAAAAGAGAGAGAGAGAATTTCTCTCTCTTTTTTGAGAATTAATGTGTGAGAATTAACGTGAGAATTAATGACTGTTTCTGTGAGAATTAATGACTTTTTCTGTGCGTCCAAGGGGAAGAAGGAGAAATGAAAATGAATTTAAATAAATTGAACTCTTGCATTCCAATTTATTTCTTCTGTATAACTGTTAATCTATCCATTGTCCTTAAATGTTTGGAAGAATCCAGTATTAAAGCCTGGAATTTCCTTTGTAGGAAGGATTTTCACAACAAATTAAATTCTTTAATAGATTTAATACTATTCAGACTTCTGTTTCTTCTTTTCTAAGTTTTACTAATTTCTATCTTTTAAAGATATTCCAGTTCCTCTAAGTGAAGAACTTTCACAATATTTCTTTACATTTAAGGATTAATGAATGTGTGTATTGTACATTCTCTGAGTGAGTATGTTATAATCCATGTCTTATATAATATTTTAGTGTTAGCAGCAGATTGACAAGGAATGTATTATACAGAGATTCAAGTTGTGGAAAGGAGTTCTATGACAAAAGTAACTTAATCAAGAATATTTATTTCTATGTTTCTCTCTGCTTGTACTGGAATGAGTGAATGGCGAAAATGACTTTAGAGAAGTCCTGATTCACTTGAAATAAAACCTTGATGCATTTAAAATAAAATTCCCATGGAAACTGTCTCTGAAGTTACAAAAACTTCAGAAGAATTTTTCCTAGTGTTGCATGCCTTTCCATGCCTGCAAGAACTCTCTAAAATTCCTAGAGGAAAGTGAATGTTTAATGAACCCCTTGAGTCTTAAGAAGAGCTTCTTTTTGGTGCTTATTTTTACTTCTTGATAATGGATTATTTTCTGTATTTCTTAAACAAGTGAAGTGGGATTGAGAACAGGAACTGGGGTTCTTTTGAGTCACTCTGGGTTGTGGACAATTCTCAGTGTAAATAAGATGGACGAGACCCCATCACTGCTGTCTCAGCAAGCCTTCATTGATATATGTGCACATATATCAATACTCATAGTGGTTTTAGTTGGACTTGCTTGGAGAAAAGTGGACTTCTGCTTTTATGTTTTGATTTCATAACTTCCCTAAGAGGATTCTAGCCTTTAACTTGGACCCCAAATATAACTAATCTGCAGACTTCCCCAGTAGAAATTTATTTTTTTGGATAGAAAATCTATGATTTTTAATATTTAAAAGTCCCTGGCAAAGCATATAGAATGCTAATTGGTACTCAAAATATTATTAGGTTTTATTAGTTTCAGTTAAAAATCTACATTGTGAGATTGTCATTGTCTGAAACTGCAGCAAGGCCTCTAGCCCCTCTATCCTGTTACTATGATCAGGATTTTCTCCCTCACAGCCAGCGATCTGGGTTAAAATACTGCATTTAAAGTGCAGATCATAAGCATGATGCCTAGGTTGGAAAGGTGCTACATTAGACCATGAACACATCATGTTTTGTTAGAGTAACTGTTCGTATCTAGAGAAGTTTTTTAGGTGTCTTTCAAATTATCACTAAAATGTCAGATTTATCTATTTAAAGTTGAAATCTGTAGCCTTTTTCTTTTCTATTCCATTCCCTTACTTTCCTTTTCTTCATCACAATCCTCATGTTACTTTTTACCTCTTTCTTTCATGTATTTTTTTTATCTTCTGCAATTTGAATGAAAGCTCCAAGAGGGCAAGAATCCTTTTTTGGTTTTGCTTTTTCACTGAAGAATCGCCAGGTCTTAGAGGGCTTCAGAGACAGTATATATATATAGTAATGAATGCTGAATGAATGAATGAATGCTGTTTTTGTTCAAAATCTTTCAACTCCCCTTTATCTGACAGATTGGCTGCAGAGGCTGTTCTCTGCTTTTAGGTCTTGACAAAAGTTGCTATTAGTTATTTCACAAATATTTGCTTTTAATAATCAAGCTTAAACTGCATGATCAAGTAATGGAGAGAAATCAGAGAAAGGGTCTTTAGGTTTAAGCTTGGAGAAGGTGCAAATAATTCTTCCTATATTTTAGAGGTGACTGAAATAAGAATATCCTCCTCTGAAGTCCAAAACACCTAATTTTACCCTTCTTGGCTCTAACACTTTCTACATTCCCCACTGAAATTATGTAAGTACTTGTTTTTATCTATAAAGAATCTCATGAGATCCTAGAAAGTAAAAATGCTGCTTCAGAGATTTTGTTGTAACTTACAGGGAGGTAGTGTAGCCCAGTGGTTAAGAATAAGAAATTTGGAGTTGGACAGGCTGTGGTTTTGACTCAAGATTCTGGAACCTTCTAGCAGTGTGTGCTCCTCACTTTTAAAGTAGAGATGAATAGGTCTAACATATAAAGTTGTTGTGAGGAATAAACAAATTAAAATTATTTGTGTATTGCTTTAGATGCTTGGTATCTGTAGCAGGGTTCTGGGTCAGATAGTGTCTGGTACACGGTAAGTGTTCAATACCAGGTAGCAAGAATTATTTTTTCACAGTTTTGTTCTTGCATGCTAAGTCGCTTCAGTTGTTCCTGACTCTGTGCGAGCCCATGGACTGTAGCCTGTCAGGCTCCTCTGCCCATGGAATTCTCCAGGCAAGAATACTGGAGTGGGTTGCTATTTCCTCCTCCAGGGGATCTTTCCCACCTAGGGATGGAACCTGCATTTCTTATGTTTCCAACATTGGCAGGTGGGTTCTTTATCACCAGTGCCACCTGGTTTTGCTCTTAATTGTCTTTAAAAGGATGCAACTTGAATAAAATTCATTAAAAGCCTTGTCAAGCACTGTCAGAGATGTAAGTAAATATTTCTTCTTCCCTGGAAAGGTGGTCTCTGGAGATGCGATCCCAAGGGAGTCTCTTGTAATGAAGTCAACTGAGATATCTGATCCAGAATAAAAGTCTTCAGGCTCCTGTTATCCATGGGTATAAGGAAAGGATGCTGTTTCTTCCTTGGAGAGTGCACAGAAGGCTTGGGGCAAATGCACAGTCATAGACCATGTCCTTCTACTCAGCAAGAGAAGCAAGATAAACTAGAGGCTTTGATCATTAAAGTGGAGAAGCAGAGGCATCTGAGCTCCAAGTTTTTACCTTCTTTTCACAGGGCATTTGAGTCTCCATGAAAGAGGCGGATAAGAGCCAGCAGAGCTCAGCACTGTGACTCCAAGCAGAAGGAGGGTAAGTGCCTGCCTGACCTGGTCTGTCCTGTGGCAGAGAGGTTACAAGCTCACAGTCTGAGCCAAACCACCTGAGTTACCTTTTGTCATAACTTAGGAATACTGGGACTTGTGCAAATCACTTAAGTCCAGTGTCTTCATCTGTCATATGGGGATAACCATAACACCACACACGACAGAGGATGAGATGGTTGAATGGAATCACTGACTCGAAGGACATGAGTTTGATCAAGCTCCAGGAGTTGGTGATGGACAGGGAAGCCTGGCATGCTGCAGTCCATGGGGTCACAAAGAGTTGGACATGACAGAGCAAATGAACTGAACTGATCATGCCACACAGAACGTAGAACCGTGTCTATCTCACAGTTGTTTTTCAGTCATTGTCATGTCCAACTCTTTGCAACCCCATGAACTGCAGTATGCCAGGCTTCCCTCTTCACTATAGCTTGGAGTTTGCTCAAACTCATTTCCATTGAATCAGTAATGTCATCCAGCCATCTCATCTTCTGTCATCCCTTTCTCCTCCTGCCTTCAATCTTTACCAGCATCACAGTCTTTTTCCAATGAGTTGGCTCTTTGCACCAGGTGGCCAAAGTATTAGAGCTTCAGCTTCAACTTCAGTCCTTCCAAAGACTAGGGCAAGGTTGATTTCCTTTAGGATTGACTGGCTTGATCTCCTTACTGTCCAAGGGACTCTCAAGAGTCTTCTTCAGCAACACAGTTTGAAAACTCCCAGTTAGAGCTCAGTAAGTGTTCCTTTTCTTTTCTTCTCCATCTCACCTCCATAGCTTCCAATAACTTTCAAAATATGTTGCCTCTGTTTTGTTTAGTGACTCTTTCTTTTTCCCTCACAGATCCTCCTAGAGGAGAATGGCTGCAGATAACACCTCCTCTGTGATAGAGTTCATCCTTACAGGCTTAACAGTCAAGGCACAACTCAAGATCCCCCTCTTCTTCCTGTTTCTAAGTTTCTATGTCGTCACCGTAGTGGGGAACCTGGGTTTGATAACTTTGATTGGACTGAATTCTCACCTTCATATTCCCATGTACTTTTTCCTCTTCAACCTCTCCTTCATAGATTTTAGTTACTCCACTACCCTCACCCCTAAAATGCTGACGGGTTTTGTCTCAGAGAAGAACACCATTTCCTATGCAGGGTGTATGACTCAATTTTTTTTCTTCTGTTTCTTTGTCTTTTCTGAATCCTACATCCTGTCAGCGATGGCATATGACCGCTATGTCGCCATCTGTAAGCCACTGGTGTACACGGTCACCATGTCTCCTCAGGTGTGTTTACTCCTTTTGTTGGGGGTCTATGGGATGGGAGTGTTTGGGGCTGTGTCTCATATGGGGAACATAATGTTTATGACCTTCTGTGGTGACAACCTTGTCAATCACTATATGTGTGACATCATTCCCCTCCTTGAGCTCTCCTGTAACAGCTCTTACATAAATTTGCTGGTGGTCTTTATTGTTGTGACTATTGGCATTGGGGTGCCCATTGTGACCATTTTTATCTCTTATGGTTTTATTCTTTCTAACATTCTCCACATCAGCTCCACTGAGGGCCGATCCAAAGCCTTTAGTACATGCAGTTCCCATATAATTGTGGTTTCTCTTTTCTTTGGGTCAGGAGCTTTTATGTACCTCAAACCACCTTCTATTTTACCCCTTGATCAGGGGAAAGTGTCCTCTGTATTCTATACTGCTGTGGTGCCCATGCTCAACCCGTTAATCTATAGCCTGAGGAATAAGGATGTTAAAGTCGCCCTGAAGAAAACCTTGAGCATAAAAATCTTCTCTTGAAAATGACAAAGAAACTCCAAAGCTTTGCTTATCAGTTAAAAAAAATTGTTTTTCAGTGAAGAAAACAAATGCCAGCTGGTGCTTTCTCTTCTATATTTAGAGAAAAATTTTGACTTGCCTGTAAGCATTGTATTTCTCTACTCCTTACTCTACCCTATCTATTCCAATCAGTCTTTGTTTTAAGAAAACAGTTTCCACAGTCATAGCGGGTTACTCTTTAACAGGTCTAAAGAATGATTTAATCCAGCCCCTCATATGACACATTACGCACTGGAGATTCATGTAAATAGCTTGAGGTGGCCCATGGACATTCATGTACATAGTGCTAGAGCTGGGATTGGAATCTAGGCCCTTCAGTTTGAATATACTTTGCTCTGCTTTCCTTTAGTCATGCTTTGTTGATCCATCTTTTCTCTGGCAGATTTTCATTTCAAAGATTTTTATTTTTGCATTTAAAGAAACCTAATTCTATTTACAGTGATGTCATGCAACTTTTCAATGGTTCATTTTTGGAACATTGTTTTTGTAAGAATGTTGGAAGTGAAAAATGTGGCGATTTTGTCTTGACAAAATGATAAAAAAATGTTTTAGTATTTTTGGGTAGGAAATAAAGTTCCATATAGAATCAAGCATAGTGCCTGCTGAGGTGGTATACAGAGTTCTATAGACATATCAACTTATTAGACCTTCTAATGGAGGGATATACAGATTTAAGAGAGTTAAACATGTTGGCTCCAAGCTTCACTCATTATTTCCTGATTAATATGACAGAATTTGGAGCTTCACTTCAAGGGTCTGAATGATGCAAATGAGTAATAGCTTTGGGTGAAAGTGAGTCATTAGAGCAGTAACAACCAACAAACCCAGAGGAGGAAATGGCAACCCACTCCAGTATCCTTGCCTAGAAAATCTGATGGGCAGAAGAGCCTGGTTGGCTGCAGTAGACGGGGTCATAAAGAGTCAGACACAACTGAGCATGCATGCACTCATGCAACAAACTAAACAACCAGTTATTAAGAAGGTAGATGACATTGTATTTTGAGGCATTGCATATAGCTATGATCTATTAGTAGTAGGACAAAAGGGAAACAGATGGTGGTCTTAAGACAGGTCATATTAATATATTCATAGCATTGAGCAAATGGAGGTACAGCTTTAAATACAGACACAGAAGAATATTTGCTATGGTCTGAGCACATTACTAGGTATATGACCTGCTTGTGAGATATTCTGACATTTTAACTTTTCTGATAAAAGTTCTCTTCCATTAGAAAAAAGTGAAAATTTGGATAAACGCACCTTTAGTTTTGCCCTTTGACAGCTGAATTCAGGATATTTATGGTTTGATGGTGCAGTGGGGGTGATGGAGAATTAGTACAATATCGTTAAGTAAAAAAATAACACCACCTCCTTTTAAAGTGTAAGTTATATACTGCAAAGTGCACAACTTTTACATGCTCAAATTTTTCACATATATAAGACTATGTAACCACTACCTATACCAAGATAGCATAGAGATTTTTGTCACTTAAGAATATTCTTGCCTGCCCCTTTCCAGTGAATATTGCTATCTAGTCTCTTTCTGGAAATATCAACTATTCTAACCTTTATCATTACATTTTTCTTGTTCTTGAGTGTCATATAAATGTCAATACTGCATTTACTTAAAAAAAAATTCTGGCTTTCTCTCAATACAAAGTGTAGTGTGAAATTCATTTATAATGTATGTGTAGGTATTTTTTGTTCTTGGTTACTGCTGTTTAGTACTCCATTGTATTGATATAGAGCAGTTTCTTTTTCAATTATCCTCTTAATGGACATTTAGCATATTTTCTGTCTTTGCATATTATTAATACAACTGCTATGAACATCCTTGAGCCCATAGTTTCTTCGAAATTTACTCTGATTTATCTTGGTTCTATAGCTTGATGCAGGTTACTGGGTCACAGGATGGGCATACTTTATGCTTCTTAAGTACTAATAAGCTGTCTTCTAAAGTATTTAAGCTGATGTGCACCCCCAATCGTTTCGAGGTAAGGATGTTCCTCTTTCTTCTGAGCATTTGCTATTTTCAGTTCTTTTAATCTTAACCACTCTTTTGGGTGTGTAGTGCACCAACACTTGAGCCTTCTTTTGTCATTTCTCCAATAGATAATTGTGTTGTGCACTTCTTAATATATTCTTTAGAATTTAGATATCACCTTTGTTAAGTGCTTGTTCAAGTCTTTTGCCCACATAAAAATAATTTGTTGGTCATTTCCTTACTAATTTGAACTTCAAGAAAGCATATTCTAGATATGGGTTCTTGTTCAGACATATAGATTGCTGTTATTTTTGCTCAGCCTGTGCCTTAGCTATTCAGTGGTTATTCTTACTGGTGTTTTATGGAAATAGAACTTTAAATTTTCATAAAAGTCCATTTCTCATACTAGTGCAGTACCCTGCTTAATCATTGTTTATTACAAAATTACAAATATATTTTTATGTTTTCCTTTGAAAGCTTTATTGTTTTCCTTTTAATATTTATATATTATTTATAATGTATGATGTGAGGGAGTAAGTTTAGTTTTTCATGATATTATACATTAAGATGGAGAAGGAAATGACAACCCACTCCAGTACTCTTGCCTGGAGAATCCCTTGGACAGAGGGGCCTGGCGAGCTACAGTCCATGGGGTTGCAGAGTCAGACACAACTGAGCGACTGACACACACACATACGTTAAGAATATATGTATCTTTTCAAGTCATTAAATTGCTTCTGGATCATTTATGGAAAAGGTCATATCTCCTCTTTAAATTGTATTGGCTTTTTATGGATCTGTTTGATGATCATGTGACAATGCTTTTATGGGAGCACATGGAGAGAATCTTGCTAAGAAACAAAAATATTATCAGGCCCAAAGGGTTTCACTAGCGAATTCTATAAAATGTTTAAAAAAGAAATAATACTGATTTTCTATATTCTCTCCCAGAAAATCAGCTTCAGAGAAAACCCTTAAGACTGGAACAAAGCAAAGTTGTCTCTTCTCACCAATTCTATTCAACATCATGCTGGAAGTCCTAGTTAGTGCAACAACATAGGGAAAATGGGTACACATATTGTTTCAGTTCAGTTCAGTCACTCAGTCATGTCTGACTCTTTGCGACCCCGTGAATCGCAGCATGCCAGGCCTCCCTGTCCATTACCAACTCCCGAAGTTTACTCAAACTCATGCCCATCGAGTCGGTGATGCCATCCAGCCATCTCATCCTCTGTTGTACCCTTCTCCTCCTGCCCCCAATCCCTCCAAGCATCAGGGTCTTTTCCAATGAGTCAACTCTTCACATGAGGTGGCCAAAGTATTGGAGTTTCAGCGTCAGTCCTTCCAATGAACACCCAGGAATTATCTCCTTCAGGATGGACTGGTTGGATTTCCTTGCAGTCCAAGGGACTCTCAAGAGCCTTCTCCAACACCACAGTTCAAAAGCATCAATTCTTTGGCACTCAGCTTTCTTCACAGTCCAACTCTCACATCCATACATGACCACTGGAAAAACTATAGCCTTGACCAGACGGACCTTTGTTGGCAAAGTAATGTCTCTGCTTTTTAATACGCTTTCTAGATTGGTCATAACTTTTCTTTCAAGGAGTAAGCATCTTTTAATTTTGGTAAGGAAGAAATAAAACTCTCTGTTTACAGCTTACAAAATCGCCTATGTAGAAAATCCCAATATACTGATGTAAAAACTCTTGGAGTTAGATAGCAAATATAACAAGATTACAAGATACAAGGTTAGATACAAATGTAAATTGATTTCATATATGTCAGTTATGAACCATTTCAAATTCAAAACCAATAAAATTAAAAACATAATATTTACAATAGCATCAAAACAAAAAAGTGCCTAAGAATAAATCTAATAAAATACATATAGGATCTCCATAAGGAAAAACATAATTCTACTGGAGCATTTTCTTTCAGTAGAATTATACTTTATATTTTATGTTACAAAATGTCTCCACTTGTTAATGTAACAAGAATTTTCCTTATTATTATTCTTTAAATTATAGTTTTGCTGCATATTATTTCATCATATGACTGTATTTAGAAATTTTGTATCATACTTTATAACGTTTTTTCCCAGTTTCAAATCCTCCAATGTTTTACTAGTATAGCTAATACTGTGACTAACACCATTGTGTAAAAACCTTTGGCTTGATTTATGGCAATTTCCTCAGGATAGGTTCTCCACAGGCATCAAACAGCATGATGTTTTGAATTTGATATTTCTTTACCAGTGGATTCATTCCAATTTGAACTCCGGATAGAAGATTAATACCTTTATGAAATGTCTACTCTCTGCCAGACAATTGTACTAGTATAACTCATAAAGGCAGTCATCTTGACTTCCCTGGTGTTCCAGTGGTTACGAATGTGCCTGCTAACACAGGGGACATGGGTTAAGGCCCTGGTCCAGGAAGATTCCACATGCCGTGGGGCAACTAACTTCATGTACATGAGCCTGCGATCTAGAGCCTGTGACTTACAACAGATGAAGCCAGAGCGCCCTATAGTCCATGCTCTGCAACAAGAGGAGCCACCACAATGAGTCCCAAGCACCGTAGGTAGAGAGGAGCCCCCGCTGGCCACAACTAGCGAAAGCCTGCGCACAGCAGTGAAGACTCAGTGGTACCAAAAATAAATAAATCATTGTTTAATTAAAAAAGTAATCATCCTGATTATTTAAACATAGCTTAAATTATTCTCTTCACTCACTTCTCTTAGAAAGTTCTCAGTGAAAAGCCATTGTTTTTCTTTTCTTTTCTTCCTGTTTTTCTCCCTGAATTCATAAACCCACTAAAACTCTGTCTCGTTAATTTTGCCACAGTTTCAACATCTTTAAACTTGGAGTATGGAAATATAGGGTTTTGCAGAGTCGATGAGATGCATTGCGACTTAGAATGACCCTTCAGAGACTGGCCACATACATACCCATTTCTTCCTTTTCCTACGAAGATTAGGTAGGTACCTCTGTGTGTGCACCCACAGCACCCTTCACTTAACCTATTAGAACATTTACTGCACATAAAGCAGCTGCCTATTATGTGTGGCTGATCCTCACGCAGAATATAAGTTCACTGAGGTGGTGACTGGTTATGCCGATGTTGCTGAGGAGAGTAACTGGCGTACAGTAGATGTTTAATAACTAGCTAGCAGAGAGAGAAAAAGATCCCAGGAGATTGAGAAGATTATTTTAAAAGGCCACGTCTGACTTCTAGACCTATGCTTTTAGACACACTTGCAGAGAACAAACAGCATTTCAAAACAGAGGTGAACGGTGCACTTTCCCCACAGTCGTTGCTCTCTTCCTTGCTGGTTTCTCTGGGTTATAGACTGTCCTTCGGCCTCCTTTAACTTTGGATGAGAAGGGTCTTTTCCTCGCTCAGGTAACTCAAGTCTAATGTACAAGGTACAGTGCACACTCTGAAATTAGCCTCGTTTACGACGGTGTTTTGTAAGAATCACAGATGCTACTTAAATGCTTTTGCCAGTGCTCACCACCATGATCTTCTGATTTATTTTACATCTAGTAATGCCAAGGGAGCTGCAGTATTTATGCTTTCGCAGTAATCAATCATTCATTCCGAGTTGCCTTCAGGTGAATGTACATTCTCAGGAACTTCTGTTTCTTCTGAGCAGGCATTTGATAGTTTTGTATTGCTACTGCCGCTGAGAAATCTCATAACCCCACTGATACTGAGGAGACTAGTTCCACACCAGCATCTCCTGTTAAAAACTCTGACCTGTGGAGGACAGAAATCACCAAGTCCTTTTACAACAATGAATTTTTTCTTGCCTTGCTGAAGGAAATGTCCTATGAGTCCTCCCATGGAGCAAAGTCAGGTGCCAGGCCCTAAAGAACACATAACCAAACTACTCTAACATTCTCATCTCTGTAAGCCACCTGATATCTTCCACAATACTTTGCCAAAGCAATTTCAGTGTCTCTACTTCATTTGCCTATGGGCCAAGATCACATTCAGACTTCAGGGAAACGCCCTAGCAGCAAACGACCAGCCCCAGGTGTTCTCACTTGCCCTCCCCCCACAGCCTGCTCTCCTTGTCACTTCAGGCCTACAGGTGGGACGAGTTTCTGCACTATACCTGCGGTTTTCCTGTGTCCTGCCTACAGCCTTGTAAACTGTATGACTTTGCTCTGGCTTATGGGCCTTCGGAGAAGGCAATGGCACCCCACTCCAGTACTCTTGCCTGGAAAATCCCATGGACAGAGGAGCCTGGTAGGCTGCAGTCCATGGGGTCACTAAGAGTCGGACACGACTGAGCGACTTCGCTTTCGCTTTTCACTTTCATGCATTGGAGAAGGAAATGGCAACCCACTCCAGTGTTCTTATCTGGTGAATCCCAGGGACGGGGGAGCCTGGTGGGCTGCCGTCTATGGGGTCACACAGAGTCGGACAAGACTGAAGTGCCTTAGCAGCAGCAGCATGGGCCTTCAGCAGGGCTTCCCAGGTGGCTCAGTGGTAAAGAATCCACCTGTAATGCGGGAGACGCAGGTTTGATCCCTGGGTCAGGAAATTCCCTGGAGAATGAAATGGCAACCCATTCCAGTATTCTTGCCTGAGAAATCCCATGGACAGAGGAGCCTGGTGGGCTACAGTCCACGGTGTCGCAGAGTCAGAAACAACTCAGCAACTAAACAACAACAATGTGGGCCTTTAAGCATGTAGCTGCAAACTGAATGATTAAAGGTTTTCTAAGCTCTCATCTGGCCAGTGCTGGTATATTTAACCTGCTTCACCAGGCTGTAAGACCGTTGCATATCGGTTTCCCCTACTTGTCCGCACAAAGAAAAGCAGAGGGTCTTGCACACACTCTGAATTGGGAATGTCATTCTAAGTAGGAAGTGCTGGTGAATCTCTTCAGAGCAGCGTCTACCCTTTCTCTTCCTGAAGTTATTTATGTTGTGGGAGCAGGCTCCTTGAATAACAGCCCCCAGACAGAACTAAGGTGTCTCTGAATTGCTCTTACACAGTTATGATAATTATTCATGAATATGTTGTTTCTTTATCAAAAAAATTATACCTGAATATCCTGAGCTCCCAGATCATGGCACAGTATTAATACAGGGAAACAGAAGATATGAGGGGGAAATAATGCATAAGAACCTGCGTTTTTACCCTTTTTTTTAAGATACTCATTTGACTTAAAAAATGTTTTGTATTAAAGATATTTGATTTATATTTATGGAACTTTGGAAGCATATTTAGCAAGTGATTATGCACATATGTGGTACATGATTTATTGTATATGCTTATTCATATACATGAAATTCATATACATGAAAGAAAATATGGCTTCATGCAAATAATTCCTGTGAATGGACTGATCTTTTCTGGTCTGATTGGACACCTGTCTTTTTCCATGCCCCAGGAGGATGAAGGATGGGAGGAATTTCCTTCCTCATTCTTCCTCAAGAGTGGGTTATGGTCCTGACTTCTGGGCCTGGGACACCAAGCTGAGCATGTGATGTGCTTCTCCCTTTCTCCCCTATAGGAAAGGCCAGCTTCCCCAGGGCAGATGCAGGCTCCAACCCTCATCTACCTCATTGAGTTCCTATCTTCTTAGCTTTTCTACCCTCCCAGAAACTTCTTTTTTGTTTTTTTAATGTGGACTATTTTTTAAAGTCTTTATTGAATTCCCTACAATATTTTTTCTGTTTTCCTTTTTGGTTTTTTGGCCACATGTCATGTGGGATCTTGGCTCCCTGACCAGGCATTGTCACACCCCCTGTATAGGTCAAGTCATGCATGGCCTTGCAATAAAGCTTTCCCTGCTCCAAATTCCAACCTCACTCACTGTGTCTCAGGCATATGAACTTGTGCTTTGTTGTTGTTCAGTCGCTAAATCGTGTCTGACTCTGTCACCCCATGGACTGCAGCCCCCCACGGACTGCAGCACCCCACGCTTCCCTGTCCTTCACTATCTCCTGGAGTTTGCTCAAACTTATGTCCACTGAATCAATGATGCCATTCAACCATATCATCCTCTGTGGCCCTTGCGCTAACAGCCATGTATCCTATATACTTACTTTGCATTGAATGATATTGGTATATGGTTTCAATTTTTCTGAGGATGAAAGAACTGATTCTTACCTGGAGCCCACCTAATTTGTAGCTATGAATGTCTAATCAGAGCTATAATGTAAGCATTTGGTGTACCGTAGCACAGTGCACTGCTGGGAGCATAACCTGAAACATGGCAGGCATGGGTTTGCAGCTATGCTTTTTTAACAACCGAATGTATTTGAGTCTACTGTTTCCCTTCATTAAACCCAGTTTAGTTACCTGTAAAATAGAAGTAATTCTAGTATCACAAGTCTGCTACTAATGTTAGCATACATAATGTATGGAAATATTTTGCATAGTGCTAGAAACCTCCCCCCAGCCCCACCAGTTTTCTCCCTTTCTAAAGGAAACATGAGGTTTCATATTCTACATACAATTCAGTGAAATTTGTTCTTGAAAAACTATACACTGCATTAAGGATAAACAGGTGGTGCTAGTGGTAAAGAACATTTCTGCTAATTCAGGAGACATGAGAGACATGGATTTGATCCCTGGGTTGGGAAGATTCCCCTGAAGAATACGCACTCCAGTATTCTTGGCTGGAGAATCCCATGGACAGAGGATCCTGGCGGGCTACAGTCCATAGGGTCGCTAAGAGTCAGACATGACTGAAGTGATTAGCACACATAGCTGCTGTTGCTAAGTCGCTTCAGTCGTGTCCAACTCTGTGAGACCCCATAGATGGCAGCCCACCAGGTTCCGCCTTCCCTGGGATTTTCCAGGCAAGACTACTGGAGTGTTGCCATTGCCTTCTCCGAGCACATATAGCACACACACACAGCACACACACACAATGATAAATAAGGGACCTACTTCTTGAGTGAAGCAACAGTGAGAGGTAGGTTCTATTACCCCATTTAATAGATAAGGTAACTGGAATTTAGAGCCCTTAAGTGACTTGCTACTGAGAAATAAAGTATTGTCTGCCATATCAGTAAACAAAGGATGTCACAGTTATCACCAAAAGCAGTCACCACCATGGGTGACCTGGTGAGCCCTGAGAGAACTCAGGAAGGAAAGAATATCTGCTATTTAGCCGCCATCAGATGGCAGCCACTCCCTGTGGTGAACCCTGAAGGAACTGACTATGTGAAAACACGGGATACTGGCCCCAGATGGCTGAGTTGCATATTAAAGGAGCATTTCAGTGAGCCCAGACTCTAGCATCTTCCCACACATAGAAAATAACTAAATTCCTCAACTTGCAGACATCTATGTAAGATCATTAGTCCTCAGTCGTTTTCGACTCTTTGTGACCCCATGGACTGTAGCCTTCCAGGCGACTCTGTCCACGGGGATTCTCCAGGCAAGAATACTGGAGTGGATTGTCAGGCCTTCCTCCAGGGGATCTCCTCAACCCAGGGGTGGAACCCAGGTCTCCAGAATTGCGGACAGATTCTTTACCATCTGAGCCACCAAGGAAGCCATCTAGTTTTCTTTTATTAACAGTTTTAGTACTGTCCCTTGTTGTGAAACTCCTATATATCCTGGCTCCCCCCATCACCTCCATGGAGTGGTTGTCTCAGGGTTACTTGAGATGCTGCCTTCCAGGCTTGAAGTCCTCAGTATGTCCACTGAATAAAACATAACTCTAAACTTGTAGGTTCAGTTCAGTTCAGTTCAGTTGCTCTGTTGTGTCTGACTCTTGTGACCTCATAGACTGTAGCACGACAGGCTTTCCTGTCTGTCACCAACTCCTGGAGCTTACTCAAACTCATGTCCTTTGAGTAGGTGATGCCATTCAACTATCTCATCTTCTGTCATCCCCTTCTCCTCCTGCCTTCAATCTTTCCCAGTATCAGGGTCTTTTCAAATGAGTAAGTTCTTCACATCAGGTGGTCAAAATATTGGAATGTCAGCATCAGCATCAGTCCTTCCAATGAATATTCAGGATTGATTTCTTTTGGGATGGACTGGTTGGATCTCTTTGCTGTTCAAGGGGCTCTCAAGTCTTCTCCAACACCACAGTTCAAAAGCATCAATTCCTCATTGCTCAACTTTCTTTATGGTCTAACTCTCACATCCATACATGACTACCGGAAAAACTGAAGCTTTGACTAGATAGATTTTTGTTGGCAAAGTAATGTCTCTGGTTTTTAATATGCTGTCTAGGTTGGTCATAATTTTTCTTCCAAGGAGCAAGCATCTTTTAATTTCATGGCTGCAGTCACCATCTGCAGTGATTTTGGAGCCTAAAAAATAAACTTGTAGGTTGTGAATAATTTTTCAGTCGACTCTGCTTATAGCTAAGTAGATACTCCTTAGCCCTGGTTGTCCAAGGAGGCCTTACAAATAGCTGAGAACAGAAGAAAAGCTAAAGGCAAAGGAGAAAAGAAAAGATATGCCATCTGAATGCAGAGTTCCAAAGAATAGCAAGGAGAGATAAGAAAGCCTTCCTCAGTAATCAGTGCAAAGAAATAGAGGAAAACAATAGAATGGGAAGGACTAGAGATCTCTTCAAGAAAATTAAAGATACTAAGGGAACATTTCATGCAAAGATGGGCACAATAAATGACAGAAATGGTATGGACCTAACAGAAGCAGAAGATATTAAGAAGAGGTGGCAAGAATACACAGAAGAACTGTACAAAAAAGTTCTTCATGACCCAGATAACCATGATGGTGTGATCACCCACCTAGAGCAAGGCATCCCGGAATGTGAAGTCAAGTGGCCCTTAAGAAGCATCACTACAAACAAAGCAAGTGGAGGTGATGGAATTCCAGTTGAGCTATTTCAAATCCTAAAAGATGATGCTGTGAAATGCTGCACTCAATATGCCAGCAAATTTGGAAAACTCAGTAGTGGCCACAGGACTGGAAAAGGTCAGTTTTTATTCTAATCCCTAAGAAAGGCCGAGCCAAAGAGTGTTCAAACTACTGCACAATTGCAGTCATCTCACACCCTAGCAAAGTAATGCTCAAAATTTTCCAAGCCAGGCTTCAACAGTACGTGATCCATGAACTTCCAGATGTTCAAGCTGAATTTAGAAAAGGCAGAGGAACCAGAGATCAAATTGCCAACATCCATTGGATCACAGAAAAAACAAGAGGGTTCCAGAAAAACATCTATTTCTGCTTTATTGACTATGCCTAAGACTTTGACTGTGTGGATCACAATAAACTGTGGAAAATTCTGAAAGAGTTGGGAATACCAGCCCACATGACCTGCCTCCTGAGAAATCTGTATGTAGGTCAAGAAGCAATGGTTAGAACTGGATATGGAAAAACAAATGGTTGCAAATTGGGAAAGGAGTACGTCAAGGCTGTATATTGTCACCCGACTTATTTAACTTCTATGCAGAGTATATCATGTGATATGCCAGGCTGGATGACACACAAGCTGGAATCAAAATTGCCGGGAGAAATACCAATAACCTCAGGTATGTCGATGACACCACCCTTATGGCAGAAAGCAAAGAAGAACTAAAGGGCCTCTTGATGAAAGTGAAAGAGGAGAGTGAAAAAGTTGGCTTGAAACTCAACATTCAGAAAACTAGGATCATGACATTCAGTCTTATCATTTCACAACAAATAGATGTGGAAACAATGGAAACAGTGACAGACTTTTATTTTCTTGGGGTCCCAAATCACTGCAGATGGTGACTTCAGCCATGAAATTAAAAGATGCTTGCTCCTTGGGAGAAGCAGTATGACCAACCTAGATAGCATATTGAAAAGCAGAGACATTAATTTGCCGACAAAGATCCATCTAGTCAAAGCTACGGTTTTTCCAGTGGTCATGTATGAATGTGAGAGTTGGATCATAAAGAAAACTGAGCTCTGAAGAATTGATGCTTTTGAACTGTGGTGTTTGAGAAGACTCTCAAGAGTCCCTTTGACTCACTGGAAAAGACCCTGATGCTGGGAAAGATTGAAGGCAGGAGGAGAGGAGATGACAGAGGATAAGATATCTGGATGGCTTCACCGACTGGAGGACATGAGTTTGAGCAGGCTCCGGGAGTTGGTGATGGACAGGGAAGCCTGGTGTGCTGCAGTTCATGGGGTCGCAAAGTGCTCTGAAGTTGTGTGTGTGACATGGTGGTGCTGAATGTGGCTATGTACAGCTGTCCGGATGGAATCCCAGAATGGGCAGTGAGGACACGATGCCTTTAGGCAGCTGGCTCTGAGCGAAGAGTGTTTGCTGCTCTAGTGTTGGGAGTATCTGTGGTAGGAGCAAAAGATGATTCTCTAAATAACACGGCAGGCTGTGGTTCAGGATAGTGATAATTATAGGGAGGCTTGACCTTGACCAGGTCCTTGCTGGTGGAAGCTGCAGAGATTGGGACTTCACCAGGGCCTGGTGCCAGGCTGCTCTCTCTCTGAGTAGGCGGAGTCCTGTGGTTTTATGCTGCCCTCTCATTAATGAGGTGTATGGGGGAGAGGGAGTGCTGTTGGGCCAGGCCACCCATTTAATTGTGGTGGTAGTTTGTTTGATTGTTTTTTTCTAAACGCATTGAAGGCCTCCATTGTGTTGTTTGGGATGGGACTGGAGAGATCCAAATGCATATAGGATTGCTTCCCCCGAGGGTACACTTTGTCCCAGTGTGTTGGCCCTGGGCCCTGATGCATCCCCCAACACTGCCTGCATTTGGTACACATTTTGTCTCCCTGACCCTGATCTTCTCCAAAATATTTTAATCTCACTGTTAGAGTTTTGTTTTAGACCCAAAGGTCTTCTGAAAAAGTTAGGGGATGAATGGCAGGGTAGAATATTAGAAAGATCATAAATCTTGAAATTTGAAGGCAGAAGACCCCCGCTGGGGTTATAGAGGTTTTATACATCCCAGTTTTCTTTTTTGTAAAGCAGAAAAATAGTTCCTTCTCCCAGAATTGCAAGGACTGATTAAGTGGGACTGGTATTAAGTGGGTTTTAGACTATATAGTGGGGTGTAACTTTCAGGTCCTGCTTTAAATATGGTTTTTGAACTTACAGAGGCAGGATGATGGTAGAGGCAGAAGGATTAGAAATACATCCTTAGGAGCAGGAAAATATGGATTATTTAGTCAGGACTACCTTCTTTGATCATATGAAATATATTCCCTCTACAGAGATGGAGTTGAGGGCAGATAGAGGAAAAAAGGGATCTGAGAAAGTTATTTTTGAGAGATATTGAAATCTGAAGTATATGTTAATGCAAAACTATTAGATCAATGTACAAAGAGATTACAAGCTCAGAGAAAATAGACTTTCTTTGGCTAAGAATTTGATTACTATAGTTAAACAATTTGAATTAGCTTCCTGGGTCTATCACTTCTGAGGATTCTAGAAAATTACCAACTTGTATAAATTTCAGTTACTTCATTTGTGAAATTAATATAATAACAGAAACTTTCATTAAGAATTAAATGAGATAAAGTATATAGACACTGAATGCAATGTTTGGCTTCTATTAATCATTCAAGAAGTGTTAACTACTCATATTACTGTTATTAACTTGAAAAAGCTTGACTTAAATATTTACTTATCAGCACATGTCAAAATTATATTTTACTTATTAATGAGGCAACTGGCAGGAAGACAAAGAAGCTAGCTCTAAGAAGAGCTTGAACACACACACTACACACTCACAATTTTATATAGGGATACATAAAATCAAACACAAAATGTAGATACTAGGAAAAAGATGCTGAAATAAGATTGCCACATTAGATATTTTAGATATTTGATAGATTAATGTCCTACAGGACAATAAAACCATATTCCCTTTAGGGTTAGTTAACTCCTTCACTGAACTTTACAAATTATAATGATATTAATTTATGCAAAACTTTTACCTTATAGAATAATAAAATATGCCAGCTCCTTTATCATTTGTGGATTGTTAGTCACATATACCATGATATTCTCCAAGAGTGTCAATGAAGGTCAAGAAGATATTCTGGAAAATGTCCTGGCTTGATGTCAAAGAATTAATCATCTACTTACATTTTTTCCATGTTTGGGATACATTTGTTTTTAAATTATTACTAAAAGAATTTTTGGAAGGGATAACCTAGAAATTATTGAGCAGAAATGAGACAACTGATTCTAGGAACTTCTCCTCTCTCTCAAACCAAGCAGGTTCTTCTTTATTCTGAAATCATCAAGGTGAGAGGAAATGAGGCCCAGGACCTGGAGTTTTAACTGCCTGCAACCGTGTTTCTCAACCTTGGCTGCCCTTCAGCACCACCTGAAGAAATTTAAAAAATACTCCAGCCAGGGAGGCCCATCTCAAAACTTTTGATTTAATTAGTTTGGCATTTGGATTTATCTTTAGTTTTTCCCTGGGTTTTAAACTTTTTAGCCCAATTCAGCTGTGTCCTCTGTGAATCTGGGGAGAGGTTATTAAAAGCTGAACCAGGGGACATAAATTGGGGTGAAAGTGTTACTTATTGTTACCTAAGCCTCATTCTGGGAAGAATCTGAAGGTATAACTTTGGAGGAGTAAAAGCAGTCAAATACCAAGAGAGTAACAGAAAATCTTCCTTTTCTAAGACATTACATCAATAATATTTGCGCTGTGGCCGGGCTGTCTTCAAGGAGTTTTCAAAAGGGCTGCACTATTTTAATCACCTCCTGTTCACCCCATTGATGAGGGATGCCCACCCGTATTTATGGGGATGGCCAAACACACAATACCCAGCACTGGACAGATGAGTTAGTGGAAGTTTACTATTCACATACACTCACAACCTGGGGTGGGGAGTGCTGCAGGTCATGCAGGTTCACAAGGCACCCCTATTATGTCCAAGGAACATAAATAATATATCCAGGGGCTGTGGGAGGCAGGCTTTCTAGTGTCAAGAGGATACAGTGTCCCTGGTTCCCATGGGAGAAGGTCATTGGCTTATTTGAAAGCTTTCTCAGACTAACAAGGGCTGAAACCCTAGAATACTCAGGGAGAAGTAGGGACAGTGCTTGGACCCCATGATAAGGGGGGGTTGTCTGGCTAGGAGACTTCATGAGTGGGACTGGAATTAGGTAGGGAACTCATGGTTAGGCCTTTTGATGTCAAGGCAACCTAATATTGGACCTTAATTTGAGCCTTATACCACATGCACACATTCACAAGAAATCATGTGTTTGCATTTATGCAAAGTTATGCATATATCTGTGGGTATATACAGTTGTCCCTCCATATCTGCTGGATCTAGGACTGGTTCCAGGATACCCCCGGCCCTGTGGATGCCAAAACTCGAGAACGCTCAAGTCCCTATATAAAACAGAGTAGTATTTGCATATAACCTACACACATCTTCCCATATACTTGTGTACTTTAAATCATCTCTATATTGCTTATAATACCTAATACAATGTAAATACTATGTAAATAGTTGTAAATACAATGTAAATGTTATGTAAATAGTTGCTGGCATGAGGCAAATTCAAGTTTCACTTTTTGGAACTTTCTGGAATTTATTTCTTCCTGAATATTTTCAATCTCTGGTTGGTTGAATCCACACATGCAAAACCTGGTGATACAGAGACCTAACTCCGCATATTAAGAATGAAATAAAAAGATGTTGCTCTCTGATTATCCATGCTGAACAACTTGTTTTGTTTTGCATATGGCTCAGTGGTAAAGAATCCACCTGCCAATGCGGGAGATATGTACTCGATTCTTGGTCAGGAAGGTCCATTGGAAAAGAAAATGGCAACCCACTCCAATATTGTTTCCTAGAGAACCCCATGGACAGAGGAGCCTGGCAGGCTACAGCCCATAGGGTCACAAAGAGTTAGACACGACAGCGACTGAACAATGACAACTAACTATTAAGTAGCAGGCTTTTTGAATACTTACTGAGAAGTTAAGTTTCAGCTCAATTATCAATATCTGTCATCTAGGGCTTGATGGAGATGTCACCAAGTAAGACTGTGTTAATTTTCTTTGTTAATTTTGTATTTTGCCTTCATTAAAGAGCATAGAACATTTTAGGGAGAGGGGAAATTTATTTTACATGACTTAACATTAGGTGTTTGAGATATTCAAGTGGGATATCTGACAGTCTGTTGATAGTACAGGATGTAAATCTGAGCTGGTGGTGGTGGTTTAGTCACTAAGTCATGTCCAAGTCTTACTACTTCATAGACTCTAGCCTGTCAGGTTCCTCTGTCCATGGGATTTCCCAGGCAAGAATATTGGAATGGGTTGCCATTTCCTTCTCCAAGTCTGAGCTAGACACATACATTAGGCAGCTACCAATTTTATAGCATGGGTTCATCTTAGCCAGTATAGATTGACTGCATGTTTATCTTCAGAGCTCCCTGGGGCATTGACCAAAGCTATGGAATACATTACATTTACTAGAGATAAATAGTGCTTTATAACCACTGGTCCCTGAACTGTTTTAGAGCAGGATGTACCAGCTTGCCAACATTATCTGGTAATATTAATTGGATTATAATAATTCAATAATCATAATAATGCTTGGTTTTGGCAGAGCCTTGGGGATTTTAACAGTTCAGGCTGGCCACCTAGGTAGACTGTCAACAAGATCAGTTCTTTATAAAAGGAGAAGGCTTGGGACTTCTTGGTACCAAGAAGCTTCCCACATATGCTGGTGGTAGTTCAGGACCTGGTAGCAGAGTGTGTCTTGTGTAATCCAGTGCTGGGAGGGCATGGAAGCCAAAACATCTGGACCTCTTTCATTGCATACTCTTCTCATGCTATTGTTGTATCCTGTACTCGTGATAAAGCTGTTGTGTGAGTATAAAAGGTTTGAGTATTGTGAGTCCTTTCAGCAATTGAATGTTTAAGGCAATTTATTCATAATTAACACATCAGTTAATGACATCTAAACCATAGAAGTGGATGGAATTATTCTGGAAAATTGTATGGGATAAGGGGATAAGAAAGGTGAGATTGGAAATCTGAGAGACTTCATTTAATTATGAGCAGGGAAGAACACACCTGGTGCATTGTAGACAAATAATGAGGTAGACAGAGAAGTTTTAATATTCCTCTTTACAGAAGAGGCAATCATGGACTGAGAAACATTTTTACTTTTTCAAGACCACACAACTAGATCTTTAGATTCCTAAACATAGTTCTTTCAACTATATCACATTGCATCTTGATTAAAACTCCTCTTCAGAAAAGTTCCCTAGAGAAAGCTTTGAAAAGTATAAGAACATTTACCAGAGCCTTTGTGGCTTTCCTGACCAGCAGAGATGTTCAAAAATAGCAGCATCTTCACCATCCTGCAATTAGGATTTCTGAGACATCTCTGTTCTGTCCAACAAAGAAAGTCTGTTGCTTTCTACAAAATTAGTGAATCTTAATGTTTAGGATTTATTTTTTAAGAAAATCATCTGAGACATCTGTACCAATGCCTACAATAACCTCCCCTCCATCAAATTGCCTTTAAATAAGGCCATACTACATTCTTGCATTTTTTTCCCCCTAGCACAATCTCGGAACATGGTGTACCCTTAACACACCTTGAAACCATGTATTTTACATTGCTAGTGTTAGTGTAATTTGCTTTTTATAGTATACATATTCCTGAGATAAATGTCACTTAAAAATGGATTCCTATTTTAAGAGCCCCAAACTGTGGGC
Source organism: Muntiacus reevesi (assembly GCF_963930625.1). Classification (NCBI taxonomy): domain Eukaryota; kingdom Metazoa; phylum Chordata; class Mammalia; order Artiodactyla; family Cervidae; genus Muntiacus; species Muntiacus reevesi. Next base: position 26,918,984 of record NC_089253.1, on the reverse strand, counting down.
TATGATGAAACGGAGCTCTGGGCAACTCCTGACTTGGGAAGACTTTGCATCTCTTTCTGTCACTAAGTACCTCTCCTTTGCCAGTCTTCAAAATATTGGGAGGCTCCTTCTATTCTATAAATATCTGGATCCCACAGGTTGCACTCAATAGGTACACAACATCCAACATGACTGTCCATTTGGTGTCAACATCAGCATGTTTAAAATATCAAAAATATAGCAAAACCAACTGTGTGAAATCTACCTTATTTATTTATCTTTTGGAAATGGATTTTCCACAGAGGTATTTATAGAAAACCTCTAACAAATTTCTTTAGCATTGGAAAAAATAGTAAATGCATCCTGAACTTAATACTTTTCAAATCTGAACTTTTGTAGAATCATATTTACACTTCTTTCTATTGAATTTACTAAATATTAATGAACAATTCATTCATTTGTCATTGTGTTCGATATTGGGTATGTAGATTAAACAGTATTTCAGGATATTATCTTGCCTTGCAGTCACTTATGATATAGTTGGAACTGAGGAAGTTCAATCCTAAAGTAGAGGATGAAATGTAAAAGGCAGAATTTGACCAAGTGGATAAAAGGATATGCAAGAATAAGCATCCTGTGATGGTTCATTAATTCAAAATTACTGATCAAAAATTATGACAATTGCCCCTCACAGCAATCCTATATGTTAGGTGTTAATCTGTTTACAGACTGAGTCCTTAAGGGGCAAACACTATAATCTTACTGGGCCAGTAAGTGATGGGATCAGGACTCAGGTCATCTGACCACAAAGCCAGCTCGGGGCCAGCACACTGGCCTTCACTGTCACATTTACTAACAACTTCCTCCTCCCTCTGTGTTGAAAATTTCATCTTTAACCCTTGGCTAATGGTTTCTGTGATCCTCCCAGTTTATGTAACTTACCAGTGCATGTATCAGTGACCTTGCCCCATGCGCCTAACTCACACAGCTTTTCCTGACCACCCCTCTTAGATGTGTTTTAGCACTTGACAGTCTGGCTTAAACTCTAGGTCTTTATTTGCCATCTTTACTTTCTTTTTTCATTGTCTTGCGATTGAAATCAGTCACCCTTGATACCTGATCTTTCGTTTCCACTCCTCCTCTCTGATCATTAGTCTAGCAAATCCTGTTAATTTCTCCATCACTACAGAAACCTTGAGGCTTAAGTAGACCAGGCTGTCCTAAGAGATAACCAAGTCTGATTCATTTGAGTCAAGGAAACGTTCTTGTGCTGAGTAGGATAATAATAGTACTTACCTCATAGAATTAAAAAAAAATTAACTGAGTTAATATGTGTAAAGCACTTAGCATAGTTTTTGGCATGTAGTAAGCACTTAAAATATAAAATATTAGTACTATTATTAGTATTCTTGAATCCATTGGATGACATTCTTAAGCTTGCCAAATCTGTACTTTTGGTAGATTATTCATTTTCTATAAATGACATAATGTATGTAAAATTACTAGTGAGTGCCTGGTACGCAGATGTTCAATACATGTTAATTACCCCCAATATAGACCTCCATTCCTGGTGGCTCAGACGGTAAAAGCATCTGCCTACAATGTGGGAGACCAGGGGTTCGATCCCTGAGTCAGGAAGGTCCCCTGGAGAAGGAAATGGCAACCCACTCCAGTATTCTTGTCTGGGAAATCCCATGGATGGAGGAGCCTGATAGGCTACAGTCCATGCGGTAGAAAAGAGTCGGATATGACTGAGCAACTTCACTCACTTCACTATAGACCTCCAAGTTCCCTTCTAATTCTAGAATTCTATGTTAAATACATATATAGTTTAAATCCAGATTTGTATGTTAAGGAATTAAAAATGTTTTATAAAAGTGTGTGTATGTGCGTTAGTTGCTCAGTCATATCTGATTCTGCAACCCCGTGGACTGTAGCCCACCATGCTACTCTGTCCATGGGATTCTCCAGGCAAGAATGCTGGAAAGGGTTGCTATTCTCTTCTCCAAGGGATCTTCCTCACCCAGGTATCAACCTGGGTCTCCCGCCTTGCAGGCAGATTCTTTACCGTCTGAGTCACCAGGGAAACCCCAATAAAAGTATATTGAGATTTAAAATAACACAGAGCCACAGGACTCCTGATATTTGTTTTCTCAGGAGCTAACTGAGGCCATTTCAAATAATGATCTATCAGTTGCCATCTTTTCTCTTTGGTCAGATTCTGGGCCTCTTCTCATGAAACTAACTTGTACTTGGCCTCTTTCTGGTGGGTAGCGATGTTCAATACACTTGGAGCCACTCTTGTACCACCAGAAATCTGAGAGTTAATGCGTGTGCGTGACAGCCTTTGTATTGAATTTACATGTATCACACATGGAATGACACAAATAGATTGTAATTAAACAAAAAAGACAGAAAAAATAGAAATAAATAAAGTAAAGCACCACTATATAGAGATTCAAGTTTTGGAAAGAGGGCAGTTCTGCAACAAAAAGAATACAGTTAAGAATAGTTCTTCCTACACTGCTTCCTGCTTGGGCTTCATCTGCTCTTCAGGGAACATGACTTTAGTAAAGCCCCAGTTGAGAAGATTTTGAAACGTAGTTCCCATGGCAACATGGTCTGAAGTGACATAAATCCAAAGAAACTTTTCTTGGTTGTTCTATTATTCAGACAAGAATCCTCTAAGGCTTCTAGAGAAGTCAACTTTTAATGAAGCTCGAGTCTTCTTTGCTTTCTGTGCCCAAAGGAGCCCCTTTCCTATGGGACTCCTTTCAGGTTTGTAATAATGATTTATTTTCTTTAATTGCGAGTTGACTACAGTGGGAATGAGAGTAGGGCCTAAGATTTCCTGTAATCACCAAGGCAGTGGTAAATTTTTAAGTGCAAGAGCCATGCTTGAGGCTTTTTGTTACTGTTCAATTCAGTTCAGTTCAGTAGTATCCGACTCTTTGTGACCCCATGAACTGCAGCACGCCAGGCCTCCCCGTTCATCACCAACTGTCGGAGTCTACCCAAACCCATGTCCATTGAGTTGGTGATGCCATCCAACCATCTTATCCTCTGTCGTCACCTTCTCCTCCTGCCCTCAGTCTTTCCCAGCATCAGGGTCTTTTCAAATGATACAGCTCTTCACATCAGGTGGCCAAAGTATTGGAGTTTCAGCTTCAATATCAGTCCTATCAATGAACACCCAGGACTGATCTCCCTTAGGATGGACTGGTTGGATCTCCTTGCAGTCCAAGGGACTCTCAAGAGTCTTCTCAAACACCACAGTTCAAAAGCATCAATTCTTTGGTGCTCAGCTTTCTCTAGAGTCCAACACTTACATCTATACATGACCACTGGAAAAACCATAGCCTTGACGAGACAGACCTTTGTTGGCAAAGTAATGTCTCTGCTTTTTAATATGCTGTCTAGGTTCATCATAACTTTCCTTCCAAAGAGTAAGTGTCTTAATTTCACGGCTGCAATCACCACCTGCAGTGATTTTGGAGCCCAGAAAAGTAAAGTCAGCCACTGTTTCCACTGTTTCCCTATCTATTTGCTTTGAAGTGATGGGACCTGATGCCATGATCTTTGTTTTCTGAATGTTGAGCTTTAAGCCAACTTTTTCACTCTCCTCTTTCATTTTCATCAAGAGGCTCTTTGGTTCTTCACTTTCTGCCATAAGGGTGGTGTCATCTGCAAATGTGAGGTTATTGATATTTCTCCTGGCAAACTTGATTCCAGCTTGTGATTCATCCAGCCCAGTGTTTCTCATGATGAACTCTGCATAAAAGTTAAATAAGCAGGGTGACAATATACAGCCTTGATATACTCCTTTTCCTATTTGAAAGCAGTCTGTTGTTCCATGTTCAGTTCTAACTGTTGCTTCCTGTTACTGGGATGTGATAAAAATCTATTCCCCATATGAAGGACTAGCAGGCACCAGCTATGTGCCGATGTCACTTGACATTCACACACAAAACACACACATATGCACACAGGACTGATGTAGGGGTTATAATTAGTTTGCCAAGCAGAGGACACAGTGCTACCAAAGAGGTTCTCATTATAGACCCAGTAATGATGACTTCAAATGCCTCATTCTGACCAAAGTATACTTCTCATCAATTGGGTACTGTCTGAAAGTTCATAATTAGAGACCTGTGCTTTCTTGGTTAAAGATTTGGTCTTCATTAAAAAATATCTGGAAAGGGGAAGGGATGTGTGTGATCCCTAGCAAGACTTAGCTGACTGTTGATGAGTTTGTGTGATTTTCTAGAGAGCTGGTTCTGACACAGAATTGAAGGTAAAGAAAGCTTAGGATTGTGAGTCTTTAGGGAAGAAGGTTTTTTTTTTTTTTTTTTTTTTTAAATCAAGGCTAGGGGTGGGTACAGAAAGAGAAGTTTAGAGACTATAAAGGAAAGCTCACTTGACTTTGTGATTTGGCCTCTGTGGTGTGGAAGAATTATTTGAAAAAAATAAAGCACTGGTTTTGGACAGGAAATAGGGATAAGGTAAAATAAGCCTAAGCCTATCTGTGAATTAAATTGGTTGGAGAGATGGGCCTTACACAAAGTTTTGGAGGAAAAAAATATTATTTTAGAACTTCTCTCACTTCTATCAGCTCTCCTCTTCTTCCAACTTGTATGAGCCTGACTCTTGCCCCTTTTAGCTTCACTTGTGTTGTGTTTAGTCACTCACTCAAGTCCGACTCTTTGCAACCCCATGGACTGTAGCCCCCCAGGCTCCTCTGTCCATGGGGATTCTCTAGGCAGGAATACTAGAGTGGGTTGCCATGCCCTCCTTCAGGTGATCTTCCCAACCCAGGGATCAAACCCAGGTCAGGTTCATCTATCTCTTAGCAAACTTTTTCTCTTCCTTACTCCCTTTCTAAATTATACATATCTTACATTTCTTTATGTATATCTCCTATAACCTTTATAAAGGCTCTTCCATGTATCTGCATCTTTGTGAGACTCTTCCATTAAATAATTTAAATCTCACCGTAACCCTGTGATTATCTTTAACCCCATTTTGCAAATGAAGAGACTGAAAATCTGAGATTTGTGAGTTGCTGCAATCCAGGTTCTCCATTTGGTTTAAAGACACAAAAGTGAGTAAACCTAATGCCCACCCTTCGGTTCCTAGAGGGAGATGGATGTCCACAGAGACAGGTACATGTTGGGAGGAGAGCTGCAGGAAATCTCAAGCCAAGGAGCTATAGGATTTTTTTGCTAATCCCCATTAGGCTGTGACCTGATAATGACTTGAGACCCTACTTTATCTGGCTTTTTGGCATTTTGATAGAACATACTCGAAATTCTCTGCAACATGGAATTTCTGGTACTCAATAAACTCATGATTCATATTTAGTTTTCTGGTATTGGTGGTGGTTCAGTCCCTAAAGCATGTCTAACTCTTGCGACCCCATGGACAGTAGCCTGCCAGGCTTCTCTGTCCATAGGATTTCCCAGGCAAGATTACTGGAGTGGGTGGTCATTTCCTTCTCTAGGGGATTTTCCTGACCCAGGTCTCTTGCATTATTGTGACCTGGAATCAAACAGCTCTGGGGGAGGCTGTTTCTACCTAGGTGGAATGAGGAACCTTTTGGTCAGGCCTGCTCCACATACTGTTTTAGGAGTACCTTACCTGAGGTTTTCACAAAAAGGCATGCCAGACACAAGGATCTGTATGCAGGTAGCTTATTTTTGGAAACGATCTCAGAATAAAGAAGTGAAAACAGGAAAGAATAGAAACCGAATCCAAGGTTGGATTGTTGGGCTGTTTACCCTAATGGGAAATTGACGATCAAATCCCTCTGAGGCTCTTTGAGATGCTATGGAGAATGAACCTCCAGAATCAGAAGAGAGGAGCGTTTGTCCACTGGCTCCCGGGACATGTTAAGTCCTTTATACTTGCAGGTATGCACATGCACCAGAACGGCTGAGTGGATTCCCAAAGACATTCCACATGTGATGGCAGAGATGGCCTAGCACAGAAAGAAGGGTGAAGGGTGTGTGTACTGGTGCAGCTGAGAAACTGTTGTCTGGCTACAACGGCATGCTGCCAGCTTCCAGAGCAACAGTAGAGGGTGAAAGCATAGGCTGAGTGATATGAAATGAGGCATAAAAACTGTCCAACACAGAGAGCTTGGTGATGGCACCTGAACTTGGGGCCTGGAAAAAACTGTTCAGAGTGGAGGGTAGAGGACACCAAGGCTAACAAGGCAAGGCCCACATTATCTGGTTGGCAATGTGCTAAAAAGCTTAGAAAGGACTTTTGTTCCATTTACCTGCTATTTATTCTGAAAGTTCATCCTTGGCCCCTTACCTCATTGCTGTGCTTTGAGTTAGGCATCTTGTCTGGATTACAAGATAAAACATAGTGCCTGGAGGGGCAGCAGATCAAGTCATTGACACCCACCAGTTCGTGAGACTAATTGGTCTTTCTCAGCCCATCTGATCATGTCATCTATTCTCCTGTTCAAAATGTTCCATGGATTCACACTAAATACACATTTCCTATCAAGACATTCAGGTTTCTCCCTAGCATAATTTTGGGGTGCTCTTCTAGGTCTGACGCCCAGTTATGTCATTTACTTGTACTTTGCATTTCAGTTAAATGACCAGGTAGGCTTCTTTTGGATAAGCTATAGGCCCCCTTCAACTGTGGAGGTTAGAGACCCGTGATTTATTCCACATTCCAACACCAACCAATTCTGTAATTGACTGGGCCTCAATTTTCCTGTCTGGAAGACACAGGTAGGAGAATTAGATCAGTGTATCCCAAACCTGGCCAAATATTCAGATCACCAGGGGAGATTTATAAGGGAAAACCAATTATAAAGACCTACTCCTGGAGATTCTGATTTATATGTCTGGATTAGAGCAGCAAGGAATGTACATTTAATAAGCACATTGTTATCTAATTCAATTGTATAGTTAGGTTTGTGAAAAGAGGATTTTTTTTCTAAAAAATCTAAAAAATACTAAAAGATGACTTTTAGTATTGCTTCAAATCTATGGGGCCTCAAAGTGTGAACTGGGCTTCCCTAATGGCTTAGCGGTAAAGAATCTCTGCAATGCAGGAGCCATGGTAGGAATTGTGGGTTCGACCCCTGGGTTGGGAAGATCCCCTGGAGGAGGAAATGGAAACCCTCTCCAGTATTCTTGCCTGGAGAATACAGGGACAGAGGAGCCTGGTGGGCTACAGTCCATAGGGCCCTAAAGACTTAGCTAATAAATAACAAAATGTGAATTAGCTGTCACTGAGCTCAAGAAGACTCTAAGAGATGGGACACAGAGGAATGTCACGAGAGAGGGGAGTTAGGAAAAGAGGACAGGTTCCTTTGCTTTGCAGAAACTTTTCAGTTTAATTAGATCCCATTTGTTTATTTTTGTTTTTATTTTCATTACTCTAGGAGGTGGATTGAAATTATGTCAAAGTAATCTGCCTATGCTTTCCTCTAAAAGTTTTATAGTGTCTGGCCTTAAACATTTAGGTCTTTAACCCATTTTGAATTTATTTTTGTGTATGGTGTTAAGAAGTATTCTAATTTCATTCATTTACATGTAGCTGTCCAGTTTTCCTAGTGCTACTTATTGAGATGCATTTTATTTTTAATAAATAATATTTTATTATTTCCTTATTACTTTTACTAATACTTTAAATTATTTACTTCTTACTATTTTTTGCCTATTTAGTCAGATATATTCTCTTATCTTTTCCAAAAGAACGTCAGAGCCTTGAGGGTAAGGATTTATACATTTAGTTATCTCCCATAGGGAGATATTAAGTGAAATTGTTAAAAATATCAGGCTTGTAGTTAAATGGACTTAGATTTCACATGACCTTTGTAACATTTAGTAAAATACTTCATTTCTAAAATGGGAGTGATAAGACTTAGTTCATAGGATTTGGGGGAGAATGAAACTAAAGTATTATATATAAAATGCTTTGACATATGGCGTGGTGGGGTCAGCATATAAGTGCTAATAGAGGAAGACTGTTGGGGATATACACACAATAAGTGCTCAATAAATGTAAGTTATTAGTTTACATTTTACTGAGTGGATGTTAATTGGACAAATAATGTTTCTAAAACCCCAATCAAATATTATCCTGGGTATAAGCAAAAGTTCCTTATTTTAAGAGTTAATTTTTAGGGCTGTGGTCCTGGGGGAACCTCTGGCTTTCTACCAGCACCTCTAATCAGGTCCCCAGATCTCTAAACCCAGAATAAAACCGGCTCAGTCTCCTGTCACTAACCGGCACTGATTACAGGCAACGATCCGGTATCCCTTCTGAAAGATGGAAAAAAGCCTTCGGGCAAAGTCTCAATCAGATATCACGTCAGGAAAATTTTGGAGTCAGTGCAAGCTCTGATCCCCCAAATAGAACAGAGAGTTAAGGGGTAACTCTTAGTTCATTCGCTTGTGTTAGCACTACACCATTTGTCTGTCTGAACAACGGAGGGCAAGCGTTGGACTGAGAGGGACAACGGACGGAACTGCAGGCTGAAAGAGGTGAGTGACTGAATCTGGGCTGAACTTTTCCTAAGTCCCCACTCTCGGGTGGTCAAGGCTTTGGGAAGGACCATCTCCCTTTTCTGATCTTCCCTGCGTGTTAAGAACCTGCCTTTCAATGCAGGAGATGCAGGTTCAGTCCCTGGGTCGGGAAGATCCGCTGGAGGAGGAAACGGCAACCCACTCCAGTATTCTTGCCTGGGAAACCCCATGGACAGAGAAGCCTGGCAGGCTGCAGTCCACGGGGTCACGAGAGTCGGACACGACTTAGTGACTGGGCGTGCGCGCACGCAGATCTTACCTCCAGTCTGTCCACGTTGACCGTGAGGTGGACCCTGGCATGGTTGGACTGGCTCTATCCTTTTAGAGGACTCTTCCCAGAAAATGACCCCAGTTACTGTAAACCTGAGCAGACTGGAGTTGGAAGGGCATGATAAATAGACTGAAGTTTACTGAAGTAAAGATCCCGGAGATTCTTCAGTGCATCCTTAGGTCCTTTCTTCCCAGCAACAGTGGCCGTCCGCCGAGAGTCGGGTTCGTCCTCCAGAGGGCGCTCCAGAGACACTAGAGGGTCATGGGAACAAAACCCACAGTTTCCGGAAAGGCCTTTCTGCTGAAGTCCAAAATATCCAAATGAAAGTGTTAGTTGCTCAGTCGTGTTTGACTCTTTGAGCTCCCGAGGACTGCAGCCCACTAGGCTCCTCTGTCCACGGGATTCCAAAATATCCAAGTGTGCATCTAATTCTAAAGAACTGGGAGGTGACAGGGAGGGCAGCACTGCTCTCTCTCCTTCTAAGTGACCCTTCTCCTTTGTTTCCACAGAATGCCTGAAATGAGATCGGTAGCTGAGAACTCTTCTGTGACAGAGTTCATCCTCGCAGGCTTAACCGGCCAGCCAGAACTCCAGATCCCGCTCTTCTTCCTGTTTCTAGGTTTCTACGTGGTCACTGTGGTGGGGAACCTGGGCTTGATAACTCTGATTGGACTCAACTCTCACCTGCACACCCCCATGTACTTTTTCCTCTATAACTTATCCTTCATAGATTTCTGCTATTCCACTGTTATCACTCCCAAAATGCTGATGAGTTTTGTCTCAAAGAAGAACATCATTTCCTACGCAGGGTGTATGACTCAGCTTTTCTTCTTTCTTTTCTTTGTCATCTCTGAGTCCTTCATCCTGTCAGCGATGGCATATGATCGCTATGTTGCCATCTGTAACCCACTGGTGTACATGGCCACCATGTCTCCCCAGATCTGTTTACTTCTTTTGTTGGGTGTCTATGTGATGGGGTTTGTTGGGGCCATGGCCCACACAGCATGCATGGTGAGACTGACCTTCTGTGCCAGCAATCTTGTTGACCACTACATGTGTGACATCCTTCCCCTTCTTGAGCTCTCTTGCACCAGCACACATGTGAATGAGCTGGTGGTGTTCATTGTTGTGGGCACTGATATTGGTGTGCCTACAGTTACCATCTTCATTTCTTATGCCCTCATCCTCTCCAGCATTCTCCATATTCATTCCACTGAGGGCAGGTCCAAAGCATTCAGCACCTGTAGCTCCCACATTATTGCAGTTTCTCTTTTCTTTGGGTCGGGGGCATTCATGTACCTCAAACCATCTTCTCTTTTACCCATGAACCAGGGGAAAGTGTCCTCCTTGTTCTATACCATTGTGGTGCCCATGCTCAACCCCTTAATCTATAGCCTGAGGAATAAGGATGTCAAAAGTGCTCTGAAGAAAACTTTAAGCAAAGTATTGTTCTCCTGAGAAGGGGGCAATATTTAGGAAAGGGGGATTTTTCCTTCCATAGATGATTCAAGTTCCATTGACTACATGGAGGAAATTTGAAACCCTTCTCAACAAGTTTGTCTTTCCGCCTTTAAGAGCCCTTTAACTTAAGAAGACTGTTAAAACTAGAGGGTACTCACATTTAGTGGGTCTTAAGGATCATTGGAGCTTTGCTGGTGGTTCAGACGGTAAAGAATCTACCTGCAATTCAGGAGACCTGGGTTTGATCCCTGGGTCAGGAAGATTCCCTGGAGAAGGGAATGGATACCCACTCTAGTGTTCTTGCCTGAAGAATTCCATAGACTGAGGGGCCTGGAGGGCTACAGTCCCTGGGGTTGCAAAGAGTCAACATGACTGAGTGACTAAAACTTTCATTTTTCACTTTCAAGAATTATTTAGTTAAGTTCTGTCTTATTTCTGAGAACAGATTCAGGCTTAGGTAACTTCCCCAAGGTCACTCAGCTACTCAGCAGCTGAACTTGACTAGAATCCAAGCTCTTGCTTTTTAATACTGATTTCTTTCCATTACTGTTCACTTTCTTTCTCCCTCAGCTGCCCTAGAAGGTTTAATTTCAAGTGTGAGTTGGTCTAGGACATGAAAGTCTGGTTTTGTCTACAGAAATTTCAGGCAACTTTTCAAGGGCTAATTTTAAATAAATATCACATTTTCACATGAAGGTAGGAGGCATAACACTTTGTTGAGATGGTCTTGGCTGAATGACCAGACAGATTCTTGAAGAATTCTGCAGAGTGTGTGGGGAAGTGTGCTAGAACCCGGACAGCAGCACACACGGTACCTCCTGAGATAGCGACGTGGAGCTTTGGCCAGTTGGACTTCAATGGATTTGGCCAGAGTGCGTGAAAGACCTCAAAGAATATGTCAGCGTGACAAAGGACAGGATTTGGGAAATATTTCACACACAATCATTTCCTTGTTTTCAAATTGTGCTTTTAAAGCAAGAGTGGAGAAATCTGCCACTCAGGGTGGTCAGCTGAGGATTTGGAGACTATTTCAGAACCATAGAAAACCTAGTGTTATTTAGTCAGCACCACACGGCAGCCAGTGACAGAGGAAATGGTCACTGACTGTTATGGTACTGCTTTCTGTTGACCCTTTAGATAACTTTCTGGTACCTGACTCCAAGCACTGGGAGGCATTCTCTAACGGTTCCATCATTGGGCTCCTTGGCCCCTGGTTTCTGGTTGGGTTAGGCAATGGTAGCATCAGCAGAGAAAATCAGAAGATGAGAGGAGTGTGATATTTGTAATACTTATTTCCTAGAATTTCTTCCAGCTGGGCTACAGTGTCGGGAACTGAGTGCCCTGTTTCCTATTTGCTTACAGTAACTGCTCCCTCCTTTGTCTCTTCATGCCAAGGGGCTGCAATCTCTCCTGGCTGTTGCTAGTCTGGGGAGCTCTATCTCCCTTTGGTGGTCTCTCCAAATCACCTTTTGTGTACACCCCTGCAAATAGTTCCCTTGTTATATTTTTCAGTTACTCTGTTTTTCTGCTGGTACCTAGCTAACACACCTTACAGTAAAGGGTGGAAGTACAGCCTAAGTTTGTGCATCCACAGTCTAATATTTTTACGTATAAGGGGTAGGGTTGCCTTTTGTTTCAAAAGAAAATTGTAGGGGGTTAATTTTTTTTTTTTTTTTTTTGTGAAGCAGCAATACATGAAATGCAGTGACAATACTTTTGATTTATAAGAGTCTCTTTAGGAAAAATCTCTTCTATATGGAAAAATGAAGTTTGAATGGATGTATAGATTTGCCTGTTGGATTGCACAGGTCAATAAGGGTGAGTTCAAATGAATGAGAGCAAAATGAGAGAACTTTATACAGCACGGAACAGATGGGTGGACAGTATGGCAGCTGGGTGACTGGGATAGGTGAGAGGAAGAGAGTAGCATAAAGACCTAGAAAAAGCAGAGACTAGGGAACTGGAAGGTAGAATCAAAATTGGACCCTAGCTTTTACTCAGTAGCTATGCAATCTTCTCCACGTTACTTGATGACTCTGAGCAAATGTTTTCACAGGATTATTCAGAGAATTAAATGGCAAGTGCTCAGCAAATTTCATCTCTATTCCTGCTAGATCCTCTTCTCTAGCATCAGAACTGCCACTAATTTATTGTGTGACCTTGAGACAATCACTTCATCTTTCTGGGCTCACGCTTGCTTATGTGAAAAATGATTATGCTGATCAGATTATCCCTACATTCTATTTACTATATATATTTATTTGTATATTAAATGCACAGTACAGGTTCATGATGCTTAATATTATTACTAAAAAATGATTAGTGAAAGGGCATCGTCCTTTCTGGTCCTTTTGTAGCCTCCCATGGGGACATCACTGTTGCTTGTTAATTGTATGTATTTTTGACAGTCTTTGCACATATATACACACAATGTTGTCTTTATTTTCAGAGTCTATGAGCAGTTTCTTTAAACAGATGAAAACTAATTAGAAGAGGAGGGAATAAGGAATTCTTATTGGATAGATGAATAAAAAAGCAGAAAAGATGTATGTGAAGGGTCACAGGTAGCCAAAAAGAGGGAGAGAGAAAGCAAGACTGTGAAAGCCAGAAACACAGTCTCTAGCTACAAAAGTTTGTTTCCCAAAACAGAGCTCACATCCAGAATTTTTTTCTGATCTCTTGCCTTCAATTTTGTTTTTTATAATTGTGCAAAATTCTACCATATGGATGTATTATATCCAATGAACATTTTTCTACTGTTATATGTTATTTTCATATTTCCAAATCATAAATGATGCTTAACAACATTCAATAAATCTGAGTCTCTCCATTAAAATATATTCCTAAACAAGGAATTACTGAATTGCATGAGATTCTTGAATTTTATTACAAAATCCCTTCTTGAAAATTCAATCTCAAGCTGCTCTCTCGCTAGCAGCATACACACATCTGGACTGTGCAGTTTGGCCAAACTCTGTACTGGTAAGGGTGGCATTCATGAGAACTTGTCACCTTTAATTTTGGTGGTGGTGGTGTTTGTATTATTGTCTCTTTCTTCTGTATCTTTTCTTTCCTTTACTTAATAAACTATTTGTGGTGCCTGGATGGGTAAGAATAGAGGGGGCAAATTGAAAATATTTTATCTTTCCTTTTCCTTCATTATACAATCTTTTAATTTCTTAAATAGCTCTTTCTTGGCTTAATTGTATTTCTGGTAATCTTTTTAATTCTAGGACAGGAAGGTGCTCTGGAGCCTTCCAGTCTGTGACTATCTACTGTGAGGTGTCTTTCTGGAATACATTTCTCCTACCCCAGTTCATTTCTGTGCCTCTGCTCATGATGCTTGCAATGTAGAGTCCTTGTCACTTTCTTTTCTGTATCTATCCCTACCACAAATTAGACTGTGTAGTTTTGCATGAGCAGAGTTCTTGGTGTCTGTTTTGAGACATTCCCCATGCCAAGCACAGTGCCCGGCACATGCACAGTGGAGATTAAACAAATCTATGTTAGATGCGAGATTGGACTGTCTAACAGTTTTAGCAGCTGACTTACCAAAGGGGTTTCCCTGTTCTGTCTTCTGGCAACACATCTCTTCTAGCACACGGATAAACACATGCTCTGTTAGCCCATCAGTGATGCCTTGATTATATTGCTGTTCAGTTGCTTAGTCATGTCAGACTCTTTGCAGCCTTATGGACTGTAGACTGCGAGACTACTCTGTCCATGAAATTCTCCAGGTAAGAATACTGGAGTTGGTTGAGATTTATGCCTCCCGGGGATCTTCCCGATCCAGGGATCGAACCTGCGTCTCCTGCATTGGCAGGCAGATTCTTTATCACTGAGCCACTTGGGAAGCCCTGATTATGTTATTCTTATGTTTACTTCTGTCCCCTAATTTTAGGCACATGCCACCCAGCATCTGTAGTGGAAGTCAGACCCTATCCTTATCTGTAGACCACCACTTTGCTGCTGCTAAGTTGCTTCAGTCATGTCCAACTCTTTGCGACCCCATGGACTCTAGTCCAGCAGGCTCCTCTGTCCATGGAATTCTGTGGCTCCTGTATCAAACACAGATTCTTTACTGCTGAGCCACAGGGGAAGCCCTAACCACCCCTTCACACTCCTCCTAATAGTAAAATTTATAGTTTTCTATAAAATGAATACCTTCAGCAAACTCTAAGCCACTATTAAGAGGGTAACAGGCAGTAAGGCCAGGGGTCTCCAAACGGAGGAAATAGGCTGCAAGTGCCAGACATTTTTATCTTTCTTAAGTGGCAGGAGGAAACAAACTAGAGATTTTTTTTCCCTTCTCTATACAAATTTAAAAGGAGATTTCTCTTAAAATGCTGTGTTGCCATGACACCTGGTTTCACCTGAAGCTAACTATTCTCAAAACCTTGAGTTAACCAATACATTTTTTCTTATGGAAATGTTTGTCTTAAGCTATGTTAATGTGCTTTGCATTTACCCCAGGCTCTCTTCTAAGTTCCGCCAAATGGCTCAGAAACTACTTGACAGTATATTATACTCAGATATTGTTTCCTTAATCTATGTAAATGAAACTATTTGTGTGGTAATCTGCCCTTCTACAAGATTCAGTTCAATCATTTTATGGCCTGGGATCAATTATCTGGAGCCATTCTGAATTTTAAGACATTCCTTTCTTTTCATTAAGAGACTGTGAATGACTATATAACATACAGCTAAAGACTAGGAGGGGGGTACTCTTTCTGCCCCCTTATGATGCCTATGTCAGAAGCTTTCTCTATCTCCTTTATACTTTAATAAAACTTTATTACACAAAAGCTCTGAGTGATCCAGCCTCGTCTCTGGCCCCGTATTAAATTTGTCTCCTCCGGAGGCCAAGAATCCCGGCATCTTATCGTTCAGCAACAACCTTTCACTATCCAACTGAACATAGGACTTCGAGAGAAATTTAACAGTTGGGCGTTCATTTTGTATTCCCCATTTTAGTTAATATGCCAGAGACAGCAAGCTGAAGAAAAATTTGTATAATATAGAAATGAATCATTCATGCTCCCATTTTCCCCAGAGTAATGGAGACCATAATCTCAAGTGATTGTGTTCAGAAGATTAATACACTTAGAAAAGAGTCACCAAGATCACAGCCTGATTCTTTGCTGACTTCGCATAGCACCATTTCCTCAGAGCAAAGCTTCCTTTTCCTTTGATCTCAATCTGGGGACATTTGATAATACAGAGTTCTTGAAACTTTGCAAGTTTCTTGGTAATTTGTTGGGGAAGATTACTACTTTTCCCATTGTAATTAAAAGCAAATTGTGGGGAGATATTTTGAGACCACGAAGTGTGATGTTCCTTTTCAATCTTTCACACCCTTGTTTTAACATCCATTGATGGTACTTGCTTGATTCTATTACTCTGATGGTTATAAAATGAAGATTTTCTAACCCCATCAAATTTTTGTTATTTGTTTATAACTCCATCAAACTTTTGTAGTTTCATCAGGAAGAACCCTTATTTCTTCTATATTCATTCATTCATTGATTCATTCATTCATTTATATCATTATGGACTCATACATTCTAATTTTATCGAGTTATGATTCATTATTATCATTATTTACTTTGATGCTCAATTTGTCCCTGGTTTGTCCAGTGCCACCCTCCTCACACTTGATCTTATGATCTTTCAATATATCTACATTAGATTTTGAGCACTTCATTACTTTCTGGCAAAACAATCTGGCTTATCCTGTTCTTTCCCTGCACAAGCACTGGTTTTATGTGGAGACAAATGGTGTTTAAAACTGAAATATGAAAAAAAAACAATATGAAATATGAATATTAGGTGAAATGAGATTTATTTAATGTGATTCTGCAAGCAGATGTTTAATGGAAGAATGCTCATTTTTGTAGTCATTTATGTTTGCTCTTTGAGGATGCCTGTGTATGTATAATTGAGACTTGCTTTCTGTGAAGAGGCCAATGCTCTGTGTCCCAAACATAATGGTTCCTTAGCATCATTTCCCTCCACGTTTTACTTGCACACACGATAGTTTCCCAGGTTCGATCAGTGACTAGTGAGACCACATAAAAGGAAGAACCAGGCCTGGAGTGGGAGAAAAAACAGCCCCGAGACATTTGGCCCCACAATTTGGTTGTAGATGCCATTCAGTCTGGCCTTCTCAAGGATATGACTCCTTGTCTCTCTGCCTCCTTCTTCATGCATCTTGCAATGACTGTGATTTGAGAATGAAGGTGGACAAGAGTCTCACAAGATTCACGGGGCCATGTTCTTCAAACACAAACAATAACATTTTATACAAGTTCTCATTTAGACTTCCTACAACATATGAGATGATTCTCTCTGCTTTATAAATGGGCAAACTGAGGCTTAAAGATGTTAAGAACTTACCTGAAATAGATTGTACAGATAGTAAGTGGTGAAGTAAAGAACTGAATTTAGACTGGCTGACTCTGGTGTTCACACTCCTGCCACTCGCTGCCTTCCAGAGGCTCAATCTGCATGTGCAAGAAATTGTGATGCATGTATATGCACCCTGTGCCAAGTCCAAGCTCTTGCTGCCTCAGAGCTGGACTTGTCCATGCATTCACTCTCACTTGAAATGATTTGCCAAAAAATGTCAAGGAAGAGTGCCAAAGATTTTTTCCTTATCCAATGCACTGATTTGATAGGGTCAGTAATACAAGCATATGTGAGACCTGCTGAACTATGGTGATACGGATTGTGAAGTCAAATATCCAGAAAATGTTTGAGGTTATAGTCCCAACTTTAGTTAGGTGATCTAACACATGCAGACAGATTAATGCCTGGCAGATACAGAAGGTGCTAGGTAAATGTTGAACAAATCCTGAGTGAGATCTTAAAATGTTAGATTATGCAGTGTTTTGTTTTTAATTTTTTAAAATAATTTTTCTTAAAATTGCAGAAGCAATGCTTGAGTGTTGTAAGAATATGTAAAAGTATTAGTAAGCAAAAGATTAAAAAATCTATGATCCTACCACCAAGATATAACTAACTACTCTTAGGATTTGGGTGTTTATTCTTTCAGAAATTTGTGTGTGTGTACCGATGATGACTTAAATTGGTTTGCAAAAACAACACATACATATATATATCCACAAACACAACAACAAATGTGGTCATATCATTTGATTTTATAACTTTTTTCTCATTCTGTAACAATGTAAACAGCTCTCCATGTGACTAAATATATTTGAAAATCATGATTTTTAATGTCTATACTTATTATATTAGAAGTTGTAAGATCAGTGGGATGATGTAAAATGTTTCTGTTGGCTGCACAGGACAACACTATTTCCTTCTTTACAAAGAGTTTTTTTGTTTTTTTTTTTTTTTTTTTTTTAGCAGTGATATGGTCATCTGAGACCTTTTCTAAAATTCTAAGGGCAGCTTTCTCTTTGACTATTTCTCATGTGTGACATGCTGCACTTTCCTCCCACCACCTGAATTCAGGTTTCCCTGGTCTCCAGCCCCATCCATCTCCTACACTCTTTACCAAAAGTCAGAAGCAAGTTTGGAGATGTCAACTCTCCCATTTTGCTCACCATCAACTACAAACTCTGGTGCTAACTGGTTTCCACCCCAAATGTGATTCTAGCTTCTCTGAGGCTTCAGAGAAGGGAAAAGACTCTATGTCCTATACAGGTAACTGAAGAAGCAACCCTTTCTCTTCCCCCTTATTTGCCCCTACTTCACTCCAACGGAGTGAATGGTTTACAGGACTGATCAGAAACTAGGAAAATTGACTTATAATGTGGTTCAGGTGGCCCAGCCCCCTTTGTTAGGCCTCTCTCCTCATTTCCAGTTAAGACACGCACATTCTCAGAATCTCTGCTCGTCTCCTCCATCTGCAACCCTTCTCCTTTGTTGAGAACACCAACTGTTGTCCAGCTCAGTTTAGACCTGGATTCATAAATTTAGTCTATGGTGTGCAGTGAGGGAGTTATAAGGTCCTATTGTAGATGTACATCCACGCTCGGTCTTCTAATTAACTTTATCAGGAATAAAGCTGGCATTTGTTTGCCCCCCTGACTTCTGTGTCTAACTTCTCAATTGATTCTCGAGTCAGAGAGGGAAGAAGGATTTAATTTACCTCCGTCATTAATCCACCCCAACTGCCTCTCACCCCTCTCTGCCATGTATGCAACGATTCAAGTCTCAAGGTCATTTTCCATTTCCCAAATTTGCAATGCTTTTTTTTTCTTTCCCTTCATACGACTTTTAATATTTCCTTTTGTGATTCTCTTTGCCCAGAACATGCTCCTGATTTTCTCACTTGGCTAAGTTCTACTTATCGGTCAAGACTAATAGCAATGCTTTTCTAAAACCACATCATAAAACAGATTGTGCATCTCCATGCATATGTACGAGGTAAGTTGCTTCAGTCATGTCCGACTCTTTGCGACCCCATGGACTATAGCCTACCAGTTTCCTCTGTCCATGGGATTCTCCAGGCAAGAATACAAGAATGGGTTGCAAAGCCCTCCTCCAGGGGTTCTTCCCGACCCAGGGATTGAACCCAAGTCTTGTGTCTCCTGCATTGGCAGGTGGGTTCTTTACCTCTAGTGCCACCTGGGAAGCCTGCATTTCCATAATTACATGCAACGACTGGAAGTTGTTTTTGAATAAAGATCTGTTGCCAGACCAAAGACACACTTTCTATAATACTTTATAAGTGATTTTTAAGAGTAAGTTATTTTCTGAGTTTTACAAGGTGCACAAAAAACTATTCCAAAGCTATTCTGTACTGATTTTATACAGAATCACAAAGGCAAATAAGTGAACATAGAACCCATGAAAAATAGAACCTTATAAAAATAATGACCAATTTAAATACACACTAGCAATTTAATCACTAATAAAAATATTTTCTGTGCCATTACCTTCTTTAGATGTTAAACATAATCCTTATTATTATTATTTGCTATTGCTTTATGGTCCACAAAACATTAAAAAAACTGGTCAGACAATCAAATGCATTTCTGTCTGCCTAGAAAAGGAGCTTATTATTCATTATTAATGAAAAAAGGAGTCATTGGACAATTGAAGGTTTAAAAAACTTTATGTAAGATTATGAAGAATGGTCTCTGAAATCTGCAAAGTTTGTTCATTTTATCCTTTAAACCACATCCACACAACAGTTCCCTGGAAGGGGAAAAATCATTCAAAATAGAGAGAAACACTGAGGGAGACTTTGTTACACCCTTTTAAAAGGTGATTTTGGTGGGTGTGTCTGCTTTCATCACAGGGATATGAGAAAGTTGTCCCACAGCTTGGAATGGTTTCCCTACCTCCACTCCCTGCCACACCCCATTAATCTCCAGTCACTATTCTGGCAGCCAGCATTCTTATCTACAAACAGAACACTGATTCTGGTTAACTTCTTCCAAAAAAGGGAGTTGTCAGGAAATGAGGTGGTTCACAGAATCTCACAGCAGTTTTTGGAGCCAGGTAGCATCTGGGAGAAGCCAGGTGGTAGAAGCCCAGCCAAGTTACACCCCAGAACTGTCTGGTTAGGCTGAGCTGGCTGCTCCTATTGGCCACCAACACCTGACATTTGTTACTGATTAACTGATTTTTGTCTTTTTTTTGGTGCCAAAAAGAAATATGAATTGTTCCTCTTTTTTTGTGTCACGAAAGAGCATGGGAATATCTGAGCTGAGCTCATGTCTTATGTTCTCAAGATTTCACAGAAAAAGGCCAAGTTCTGGCTCCATCCAAGACTTACACAAGGGCAGGTTTCCAAATGCAGGAGTGCCAATGCTGGGCAGTCACAAACAACTAGTTTCATCACTATTTACCTTTTGAGTTTTAAACCTGAATTTCACTTCCTCAGGGAGGACATCCCTGACCCTCCAGATTCAGAAGAGCACTTCCCCCCGCCTCATTAAATGGTTTCATAGCAACCCATAACTTTTTTTCTGGCAAACTTACTGTATTTCCAATTAATTATTGGAATTGATTAATTATTAGAATCAATTAGAAGCAGCTGTTTATTTTTTCCATCTAAATTACCTATTTGAAAGAAAAGGGACTACGTGTTTCCACTATTGCTTTATTTTTAGTGCCAAACACAATGTCTAGAATGTGGTAGATGTGCTCTATATATCTGTCAGACTGTATTTATTTCTATATTTCTTATGCTTTACTTCTAAATGATAGCTATTCCCCCCTTCTCCCTAGTTGATGCTGACTTCTGGATAAGTTCTACTATCCAAGTTACTTACTTTTTCTTCACCTGTGTCTAACAGGTTGTTTAATATATTCAAAGAATTCCTCATTTCAACAATCATGTTTTTATTTCTAAAAGCTCTATTGGAGGGAATTCTCTGGTTGGAGAACTAAAATCCCACAAGCTGCACAGTGTGGTCAATAAATAAAGTTTAAATTCTTTAAAAATATGCCTTGCCAATTGTGATCTTTCCTTCATTATACTTTCATTTTTTTCCCCTTTGAATACATCAAATATATTTATTTTTTATTCTGTCCCTGATAAATATACTAATTTTGCAGATCTGGTTCTGTAGATTGTGATTTTTCATTATCATCCTGGTGGCTTATTATGTGTTTGTTTAGTAATTTTCATTAAGAGTTTATGATCCTTGGGTATTTATCAGGGGAAATCCTTTGATATTTTGATTTAGATTGTATTTTCCCAAGAAAGATGTTTTGTTGTTGTTGTTGTTGTATATGTGATACAGATTTTCTGCCTAAAACACAGAGGTGGTTGGAACTTTTCAGGGGATATTTTCTCTGTTTTTCTCCCCTTTTAGAGTCAAGGCCAGGACAGATACATATCTCTGCCTCTTCCTATGTGAACTTTTTTCTTTCTCTAATTAAGTCATGGGAGATGTTTCCCTTTGGGATCCAGTATTATGAGTCAATAATGGTACCAAACTCCCAACCTGCTTGATTCCCTGGCTTTATCTCCTGTGTCCTGCATAGGCAACCCAATTAAACTCCAAATCTGGGCCACAGGAAATCGACTCACTCCTCAAGGACAAACCCCAGGTCCAGTGCTCCCCCCTGGATTATTCTCTTTTGCTGTCACAGGAATTCACTTAGTATCTGCTCCCTCAAATATCAACAAATAGATGACTTTTATACTTTATTCTGAACTCTTAGTTTTCCATATTAGAGATTTTTCTGAATATAAAGTTTGCAAGATTGCAAGAAGTAGCTAGTCTTAATAAAAATGTATTGGATGATGAATAAGTGAATACACTGACTTCTACTCTGATGAACAGAGATGTTTATTCCTTCCTTGTTCATTGCTGAGCCATTGCCACATATCTGCAAAGCTGTTATTTAAGTGGGAGAAATTCAGTGGGTAAGAAATTATGTACTAAAGAGAAATACCTATTTTCTTCATAAAAACAAACCTCAGAAACATCATCTAAATATGGAACTGGAAAAAAGTCTCTCTGAGTAGTGAAGGGGAAACCGAATCCAGTCCTGTACTAGGAACTGTCCTGGCAGTTTCCCTTGAGTATGCATTCTGATGCAGCATGCAATCTCTAGAAGGCTTCTGGAAAAAAAAGAAAAAGTGTTAGTTGTCCAGTCGTGTCTGGCTCTTTGTGACTCCATGGATTGTAGCCTGCCAGGTTCCTTTGTTCATATAATTCTCCAGGCAAGAATACTGGAGTGGATAGTCTTTCCCTTCTCCAGGGGATCTTCCCAACTCAGGGATTGAACCCAGGTCTCCCGCATTGTGGGCAGATTCTCTACCATCTGACCCACCAGGGAAGCCCAGAGGGTTTCTGTTCCTCCTCAGCACTGGATAAATGACCATAAACTTTCTGCCTTCTGGTTTATCTGGAGACAAAGCCAGATGTTGCAATGTGAGTGAGGGGCTGGGGATGACAAAAGAGGAATAAGAGTAAGGAGAGAGGAAGAGGGAAGGTCGAAGGAGGAAGGATGGAGGAAAGGAGAAGGAGGAAGGAGAGAGAGGGACAGACAGCAAAGTGAAAGCTGTATTCTTCCATGGCTGAGTCACATAGCATCACTTCTGCCATATTCTTGGTTTGAGAAATTCCAAGTCCCTGCCTAGATGCAAGGTTAGAAAGCATAGACACCATGGGAGGTGTCTTTATTGGAGGACAGCTTTCCGTCCATTGTATTAAGAGCATGTGGGATGTAAGATGTATGTACAGGTGTGTGTGTGCATGCATGCACAAGTGTGCATGTGCTATAATGCCATCTTTGGAAAGAATAACTTGCCACACATGCACACTGTAAAGTTGTATAGTTTGGCCTAGGTATAAATCAGA
This sequence comes from Muntiacus reevesi, assembly GCF_963930625.1. NCBI lineage: Eukaryota > Metazoa > Chordata > Mammalia > Artiodactyla > Cervidae > Muntiacus > Muntiacus reevesi. The sequence goes on along the minus strand of NC_089253.1, from coordinate 26,896,422 downwards.
AATAGCTTGCAGTTAATGCCCTTCCCATTTTTAAGCCAAAATCTGCCGACAAGAAAGTACTGGTTGTCCAGGAAGAGCAGGTTCAGTGAAAGAGAACTCTTAGGGTAAGAGAGGGTGAAAGACAGAGACTGTCTTAGTCAGAAAGTGAAGAGAAGTCAGTAGGAGACAGCAGGAACAGGAGGATTTGAATAGTTGCTTATGCTCTTTTTAGTAGGGTGACCATATAATTTGTTACCCAAATCCAGACACTTTTGAGAGTGAGAAGGTTTGCTATTAATAATTATACAGGGATAATGGATGTAAATCAGGAATGTTCCAAGCAATCTAGGATTATTTTAGGCATCCTCAGTGGAAACTTACAAATGCAGTTGCTCACATATCTTTGAAAATTTCTTAGAATATTCATGTAGCAGATGACATGGAGAACAATTTTGCCATCTGAAAGATGACAGAATTAAAACCGTTAGGTACATCTCCTGTTAATACCTTGGCCTGCACACATTCATAGAGTAAGTTTGTGAAGGGGTGTGTGTGTGTGTGTGTGTGTGTGTGTGTGTGTGTGTGAGCACATGTGTGAGTGCTGCTTTGCATAAGTGATACCTTAATCTCATTTATAGTAAAAGCCAGTCTATAGTCCTTGGTAGAACTGAGGGTAGGTGGTGCTTGTGATTGTGGTGGTGGTGGAATGTCTCCACTGTTCTGAGCAGCTCATGGTGCTAGAAGCATTTTGTCAGAGGTGCTCTTCATACCTCCTACAAGTCTGACCTAACTTTTTTTAGTCGTATTCTCAAAGCTCCCTTTACAAATTTGGAAATAGTTGTTAAAATAAGTATGGGATCATCCTCCCTTAATGTCAAGTGTAAGTACCAAGATTTAATAAAGGAGAGGAAACCTGAGCCCTCCCCCCCATCTCAATTCATCACTCAACAACATGAAATCCTCAGAGTTTAGGAGAAGTTTGAGTGAACATCTGAGTCCCAAGATGCTAGGTAAACATCATCATCCAGGTTGTAAACAAAGACAGTCCAATTTCTTCCCTGTAGGGACATAACTGAGAAATTACCTAGGGATTGAGACTGTATCTAATCAGATCCCTGAGATCAACAAGTAGCCCTAAGTTCTCCATGATATACCAGCTGGGGTTCTGGTGAAAAGGGGGGTTGCTCTTTTTTTCCTCCTAAAGTTGATATATACCATTTGGGAAAATCCACCAACAGATATCTTGGTCGAGTCCTACAGCACCTTGGAGACTGGGGTCTGTAAAAGTTCTGATTTTCAGCACCAAGGGAATCAGAAGAGCTAAAACTTGATGCTGTCTGCTCTATGCACCAACACCATTTTCTTCTTTGAGCTAATGGAAAAAGAGATTGCTTAATGCCCAGGACTGAAGGGCAGGGAGGAGGAAGGTGAATGTCTGACTCCCATTTCTCCTAATGACTTTCTTTTAAATTTACAATCAAGGGATCTGAGAAGTACCGATCCCCTCTTTACTCTTAAAACTGATTCTGGTGTCAAATGTAGTGAAGGGACTAAAATGAGCAAGGCAGGAGGTGCAGACAGAGGGGACCACTCTTGGCTTTCTCTCAGGGTGTGGACCTCTTATCTGGTTGGGAGGGGACAGCAGGGTGAATGGAGACAATGTGGGACAGGAGAGCCTGTCTCTCAGAGTCTGAGGCACGGTGGGTTCAGGTTGTACTCCTGGCTCTTGGAAGGTCTTTCTGAGAGCTACTGGGCAGCCAATTCAGGTGCTCCATCTTCTCATCTCCCGAGTGCAGACAGAATTCTTGCTGCCCATGCTAACAGACTCTAGCCTGGATTCATGATCAGCCCAGGGGAGCTAAGATGTAGTCACATTGACACATTGTCAATAGCTTGGCAGGGCTGGGGTGGAGGGAGGGCACATAGATGAGAGAAGAAAGGCAAAAAGGAGGGTATTCATGCACTGGCTCATCTTCTAGACTTTTTTCCATCAGCTATACTTGTGCTTATAATCAATTGAAACATTTTGTCCCTTGTTTCCACAGACAGCTTCCCAGAAGAGAATGGCTCTAGTAAACAGCTCCTCGGTGTCTGAGTTCATCCTCGTGGGATTATCAGAACGATCAGAGCTTCAGCTCCCCCTCTTCCTCCTGTTCTTAGGGATCTATGCGTTCACAGTGGTGGGCAACTTGGGCTTGATCACCTTAATTGTGCTGAATTCTAACCTTCACACTCCAATGTACTTTTTCCTCTTCAACTTGTCTTTTATAGATTTCTGTTATTCCTGTGTGTTTACTCCCAAAATGCTAATTGACTTTGCATCAGAAAATATCATTTCTTATGTGGGATGCATGACACAACTATTTTTCTTCTGTTTCTTTGTCAATTCTGAGTGCTACGTGTTGGTATCGATGGCTTATGATCGCTTTGTGGCTATTTGCAATCCTCTGCTGTACACGGTCACCATGTCCCCTCGGGTCTGTTCTCTGATGATGCTTGGTTCATATGTGATAGGATTTGCTGGGGCCATGGCCCACACCGGAAGCATGTTGAGACTGACCTTCTGTGATTCCAACATCGTCGACCACTATCTGTGTGAAGTTCTCCCCCTCTTGCAGCTCTCCTGCACCAGCACTCACATCAATGAGCTGGTGTTTTTTATTGTTGTCGGAGGGGTCATCACAATATCCATTATCTGTATCTTCATCTCCTATGCTCTGATTCTCTCCAGTATCCTCCGTATTCCTTCCCCTGAGGGTAGGTCCAAAGCCTTCAGCACATGTGGCTCCCATGTAGTTGCTGTGGCTCTGTTCTTTGGGTCAGGGGCATTCACCTATTTAACAAACTCTTTTCCTGGATCAAAGGACCAGGGTAAATTTGCCTCAGTCTTCTACACCAATGTGGTTCCAATGCTTAACCCTTTGATCTACAGTCTGAGGAATAAGGATGTTAAACTTGCTCTGAGAAAAACCCTGAAGACAGTTCTCTTCTGAAATGGTTCTGATTGCATTAGTCACTTATGGTAAGCAGCATGCTCAAGAATATTATATCTACATGTGGAAGACTTTTAGTCTTTCTTTTTTAAGTTAGGTCTTCTCTCTACTTAAAAAAATTGCAAATCTCTTACTTGTATTCTTTTTGAGGTTTATACTATTTCAACTGGTTCACTGCATGCAAGTTAGCATCTATTAGGTGCCTATTGTTTATTGGACTCTATCCTAGGTCCAAGAGATGAGTAAGATGAGACTCTATGCCTTCCATCCTTTTCTTGGTAGGCTAAATGGGTTTGTTCAAGCAACTTTTCTGGCTGAGAGATGGAGCAGGTTGTCATATAAAAATCTTGGAGAATGAATTTATTTTTCTTCAGTTATGAGAACAGGCTTACCAAAGGTGAAAGTTAGCTATAACTTGGGCCATAAGTAAGATAGCCTTCCAACTCCTAGAAAGGTTTGCTTGGCTAGGAGAAATGTAAATCATCTCTTTCATATACATCCACATCTGTATAAGAGAAAGCCTCATCTAAGAGCTGTTTACATGACCTGAAATGTAAGATAAATCAAACCTAAATCTTTCTTTTCAAAGTTTCAAAACTCTTAGGCCATGGATTAATAACCATGGGGTAGGTGGTTTACAACTGGGCCAAATTCTTGGGTTCTGGGGTCTAAGTCTGAAAGCAAAACAATAAGAGAGAAATTCCATGGATTTGCAACATGTTATTAACTGCTAACCTCTATCCTTCCCTGAAGGTAGAGATTTATAGACATTTAGGACAATTCTTTCTTTCTTTACAGTAGATTTAGATTTTATTGCCTCTGAAACTGTGTGTGTGTGTGTGTGTGTACATGTGTTACAGTTAATTACTAAAGAATCAGGAAGAAAGAAGAGTCACATTACACTTTCCACTTGCAGGAAGACTTGAAAGGGATCCCAGTTTTGAGTGCCAAAGAGTGCTCTGTACTACTCTTTTGAAGACTCCCCTATTCTATAATGGATAGCTCAGATTGTGATGAGTACACCCTCATAAAGTTCCTTGTGTGTTGGAATGAAGCTAAACTTAGGGTCAAACTAACCCACATGGGGAGGCTAGAGGACCGAGACGTGTGGTTGGGTCAGAAGAACGGGATCCTCTCTGTGTAGTCTGGAACTTGGGGTGTCCATGAGGAGATTATCTGCAAAGAGCACTTAGTACTTTTGGAAGTGGGGAGTGCCACATAAAGTGCTCAGTCTATATATTTGGCTTTGCTCATAATTTTCCAACTCATCCAAAAAACTGGATAGTTGCACAGTGTATAGCGGCTTGAGAAATGAGTAAACAAAGAGAAATAAGACCTTCCTCACATTTACCTCTCTGCTGACATCTGTTACAGTGGCAGCATCATACTAAGAAGAAAGATAGCTCAAGTGTTCTAGGTCAAGGCATTCTAAGATGGAGCCAAGAACAAAAAAGAGAAGCACCTGCAGCATGAAACTAAGGAGGAGATGTGAAATAAAACTTGTTTTCTCCTTGTCTGGGCACTATTTAAGGTGCTTTACACATATTGTGCACATGGACATAAACAGAGGTCAATACCAAAATCAGATTGATTATATTCTCTGCAGTCAAAGATGGAGAAGCTCTATACAGTCAGCAAAAACAAGACTGGGAGCTGACTGCGGCTCACATCATGAACTCCTTACTGCAACTTTCAGACTTAAGTTGAAGAAAGTAGGGAAAACAACTAGACCATTTAGGTATGACCTAAATCAAACCTCTTACCATTATACAGTGGAAGTTACAAATAAATTCAAGGGATTAGATCTGATAGACAGAGTGTCTAAAGAACTATGGATGGAGGTTCGTGAAATAGTACAGGAGGCAGTGATCAAGACCATCCCCAAGAAAAGAAATACAAAAGCAAAATGGTTGTCTGAGGAGGCCTTACAAATGACTGAGAAAAGAAGAGAAGCTAAAGGCAAAGGAGAAAAGGAAAGATATAACCATCTGAAAGCAGAGTTCCAAAGAATAGCAAGGAGAGATAAGAAAGCCTTCCTCAGTGATCAGTGCAAAGAAATAGAGGAAAACAATAGAGTGGGAAAGACTAGAGATCTCTTCAAGAAAATTAAAGAAACCAAAGGAACATTTCATGCAAAGATGAACACAATAAAGGGCAAAATGGTATGGACCTAACAGAAGCAGAAGATATTAATAAGAGGTGGCAAGAATACACAGAAGAACTATACAAAAAAGATCTTTATGATCCAGATAACCACAATGGTGTGATCATTCACCTAGAGCTAGACATCATGGAATGTGAAGTCAAATGGGCCTCAGGAGGCATGACTACGAACAAAGCAAGTGGAGGTGATGGAATTCCAGTTCAGCTATTTCAAATCCTAAAAGATGATGCTGTGAAAGTGTTGCACTCAATATGACAGCAAATTTGGAAAACTCAGCAGTGGCCACAGGACTGGAAAATGTCAGTCTTCTTTCCAATCCCTAAGAAAGGCAATGCCAAAGAATGTTCAAACTACCATACAATTGCACTCATCTCACATGCTAGCAAAGTAATGCTCAAAATTTTCCAAGCTAGGCTTCAAAAGTACGTGAACAGTGAACTTCCAGATGTTCAAACTGGATTTAGAAAAGGCAGAAGAACCAGAGATTAAATTGCCAACATCAGTCGGATCATTGAATAAGCAAGAGAGTTCCAGAAAAACATCTACTTCTTCTTTACTGACTACGCCAAAGCCTTTGACTGTGTGGATCACAACAAACTGTGGAAAATTCTGAAAGAGATGGGAATACTAGACCACCTGACCTGCCTCCTGAGAAACCTGTATGCAGGTGAAGAAGAAACAGTTAGAACCAGACATGGAACAACAGACTGGTTCCAAATTGGGAAAGGAGTACATCAAGGCTGTATACTGTCACCCTGCTTATTTAACTTCCATGCAGAGTACATCATGAGCAATGCCGGGCTGGAGGAAGCACAAGCTGGAATCAAAATTGCCGTGAAAAATATCAGTAACATTAGATATGACACCACCCTTATGGCAGAAAGTGAAGAAGAACTAAAGAATCTCTTGATGAAAGTGAAAGAGGAGAGTGAAAAAGTTGGCTTGAAACTCAACATTCAGAAAACTAAGATCATGGCATCTGGTCCCATCACTTCATGGCAAATAGATGGGGAAACAATGGAAACAGTGAGAGATTTTATTTTATTTTATTTTTTGAGCTCCCAAATCACTGCTGATGGTGACTGCAGCCATGAAATTAAAAGATGACTGCTCCTTAGAAGAAAAGCTATGACCAACCTAGGCAGCTTTAAGAAGCAGAGACATTACTTTGCCAACAAAGGTCTGTCTAGTCAAAGCTATGGTTTTTCCAGTAGTCGTGTACGGATATGAGAGCTGGACCTTAAAGAAAGCTGAGTACCAAAAAACTGATGCTTTTGAACTGTGATGTTGGAGAAGACTCTTGGGAATCCCTCGGACTGAAAAGAGATCAAATCAGCCAATCCTAAAGCAAATCAGTCCTGAATATTCTTTGGAAGGACTGATGCTGAAGCTGAAGTTCCAATACTTTGGCCTCCTGATGTGAAGAACTGACTCATAGGAAAAGACCCCGATACTGGGAAAGATTGAAGGCAGGAGGAGAAGGGGACAACAGAGAATGAGATGATTGGATGGCATCACCAAATTGATGGACATGAGTTTGAGCAAGCTCTGGGAGTTGGTCATGGACAGGGAAGCCTGGTGTGTTGCAGTCCATGGGGTTGCAAAGAGTCAGACACGACTGAGCAACTGAACTGAACTGAACTAGTTGCTCAGTTATGTCCAACTCTTTGGAACCCCATGGACAGTGGCCCACCAGGATCCTCTGTCCATGGGGATTCTCCAGGACAAGAATACTATTCAGGGTATTTCTAGGTTTTCATTCTTGAAAATAAAGCTGCTATAAACAAACAAACAAACAAAAGAATACTGGAGTGGGTTGCCATGCCCTCCTCCAGTGGATCTTCCCAACCCAGGATCGAACCTAGGTCTCTTGCCTTGCTGGCAGAGTCTCCTACATTACAGGCAGATTCTTTACCATCTGAACTACCAGGAAAGCCCTCACACATATTACCACTGGAAAAACCACAGCTTTGTCCATACAGACATTTGTTGGCAAAGTGATGTCTCTTCTTTTTAATATGCTGTCTAGATTTGTCATTACTTTCCTTCCAAGGAGCAAAAGTCTTTTAATTTCATGGCTGCAGTCACCATTTCAGTTATTTTGGACAGAAAATAAAGTCTGTCACTGCTTCCAATTTTTCCTCTTCTATTTGCCATGGAGTGATGGGATCAGATTCCATGATCTTAGTTTTTTGAATGTTGAGTTTCAAGCCAGTCTTTTCACTCTCTTCTTTCCCCCTTATCAAGAGACTTTTTTGTTCCTCTTCACTTTCTGCCAATAGAATGGTATCATCTGCATATCTGAGACTGTTATTTTTCCAGGTAATCTTGATTCCAGCTTGAGATTCATCCAGCTCAGCATTTCATGTGATGTACTCTGCATATAAGTTAAATAAGCAGGGTGGCAATGTACAGCCTTGATGTACTCCTTTTCCAATTATGAGCAAGTTCCATGTTTGGTTCTAACTGTTGCTTCTTGTTCTGCATACAGGTTTCTCAGGAGACAGGTAAGGTGGTCTGGTACTCCCAACTTTTTAAGGATTTTCCATAGTTTGTTGTGAATCACATAATCAAAGGCTTTAACAGAGTCAATGAAGCAGAAAAAGATGTTTTTCTGGAACTCCTTTCTCTATGATCCAACAAATACTGGCAATTTGACCTCTGGTTCCTCTGTCTTTTTTAAACCTAGTTTTTACATCTAGAAGTTCTTGGTTCACGTACTACTCAAGCCTAGCTTGAAGGATTTTGAGCATAACTTTGCTATCATGTGAAGTGAGCACAGTTGTACAGTAGTTTGAACATTCTTTGGTATTGCTATTCTTTGGACTGTGAGGAGATCAAGCCAGTCAATCTTGACAGAAATCAACCCTAGATATTCATTGGAAGGATGATCGCTGAAGCTGAAGCTCTGATTCTTTGGCCACCTGATTTGAAGAGCTGACTCATTGGAAAATACCTTGATGCTAGGAGAGATTGAAGGCAAAAGGAGAGGATCGTGGCAGCAGATAAGATGGTTATATATCATCACCGACTCAATGGATATGAATTTGAAGAAACTCTGGGAGATAGTGGAGGAAAGAGGAGGTTGGTGTGCTTTAACCCACGGGATCGTAAAGAGTTGAACATGACTTTACTGAATGACAACAACATATTTTAACTCACTGAAATTGTGTTAATGCCCAGGACTGACTTTTAGTCAGTCTTCTGGACTTAGCTGAGGACTGTCTACATTTAGTTATGTGGAGACCTGGGTGTATATTAGTAAGAGTCAAAAATAAGGAAGGATAAGAATAAATATAATTTGACATGCATTAAGGAAAAAAATTACCATTGTTATAAATGAGTGGAAATAAGGAATATATCAGAACCATAAGGATGAGAGTGGAAAGGGATATTTAGGAAATAAGTTCACTAAAGCCTAAGAATAATTTTCTTCACACACATCCCATATTTGCAGGTGACTGAAGGGAAAGATATAAGTACTTAATGAGACACTGGCTTGGATTCCTTTGTCACTGAAGTTCTGAAATGACAAAAAAACTCAGAGGCACTTTTCCTCATTTCTATAACAGCCAGTACGAGCCATTTATTGCTCCCCTAGAAAAAACAACAATTTATAAATGATGAAAATATTCACTTCTCTCACAAACTAAGGATAGGTCATTTTGCATTCCTTTCAGGCTGGTGATGAGGAACTGTTGGTTCTTAAATGGTCAACAAACAGGAACAAGTTTGGGAACTTTCACTTTACAGTAAGTGAAAAATATGATTTGATGCTCTGATAGGTGTCCTAAAGGATGTCCCTCTGCCACAATACCAAAATTCTCTCACCTCATGACATCATGACAGCTTGACTTTCAGCAAGTAAAATTTTCTCTTTAGGAAACATTATTAGGTCAGGATTCCTCTGGGTTCACTCTTTGGTCTGCTCTCTTAGGTTCTTCCTTGGACGTCTTTCCAGCTCCCATGGTTCCAACAACCACATGCTTGATCCTAAATCTGTAACTCTGGTTTAGATATATGTTTATAACCTATAACTAATTGTAGTTGGAAATATAAAAGTATTGTCAAATACCAAACAGAATTAGGTAACGATTAGGTAGTGCCAGTTTTGGAGAACAGAGAAGAATAAACTGTTCTTGGTATCTACACATTCTCCTACATTCTAAACAAGTAGGAAAATACAGAGGTAAGTGACAGATGCCAAATCCAGGAACAACTTTCAGGTGGAGGTTTGGAATGAAAGGCACTGCTCTGCTCTGTGGGGCCGTGATGACAGGATAGTGCTAAGCCCCAGCCCATGTATTAGATAAACATCACCCTCTCTCCCCTCATATGTCCATAAAGGAAATCCATCATTTACTAACTGCTTAAGCTACTGATAACATAAGTCTGGCTGCAGTGGTTTAACCATGTGAGGGTTTATTTTTCTCTAACATAAAAGGCATCTCGAGGTAGGCCGTTCAGGGCAGATATGGTGGAGTGAGTCATCAAGGACTTAGTGTCTCTTTCTTCTCTTCTCAGTAGTGACTTCATTCTAGTGGATGCATCATGGTTTCCATATGGCTGCTAGGCCTCATATGGTTTTGTCCACAGCCCAAGCAGCAAGAAGACAAAGGGGTAAAGGAGGGCAAAGGGTGCTTTTACAGACATCTCACAAACCACACCTACTTACACGGCAAACTGGGAAAGTTGGCATTCAATTCAGAAAATTGCCACCTAGGGAAAAAAATTAGGACTATTTTTTATTAATTAAGAGAGCAAATGGCTACTGGGTAGGCAGTCAGCAATCTCTACCACTTGCCAGGAGGGAGCAGTTCAGAAGTGAGCACTTTCCATTCCATTGCTTCCTTACTTAGCTCACTCTATGAGAAAATGACAGATTAACTTGACAGGTAAGACTGAAAAAGACTGATGAGTTGGTCATTGAGGGAACAGTACCCAGTATCTCTTATCACTGTCTTGTTTGTAGTTAAGGCAAATGCTTAGAAAGTACAAGCCAGATATATGATATTTCATTTCCACCTTCTCCTCCTGTCCCTTACTGGGTGAAGCTAGGGTCTAGGTTCTGAGGGGCAGGTGTGAGCCCTGACACTGATTTCCTTAATCAGTTTTGCTATTAATAAAGATGTAATGGTATTTTGATCCTCCTTTGGCTCCTTGTACTTGACCTCAATAGTAAGATTTCATATGGGAAGAGACTGAGTTATTAACATTGCTAATCACTTGCATTGTGATTATCTTTGTGCTTTTAGTATAAAGGGACTTCTGGTAACTGAAGCTCTTATTTTCTTATGCTCTGAAACACTCCCTCTTGACTTGCATGGTTATTAGAAACTGTAGGGGAGGAATATAAACTTTCTCCTATCCCTCTCAGGTTCACTGACTAGCACACTAAAATTAGAATGATGAAAGAGAGATTAACAAGAGAAAAATGAACAGAAATGAATTAACATGAACATGTGTGCTGGGCACACACACACAGGGGTACTCGAGGATGAGTAACTAGCTCCAAAGGGTAGTTAGAACTTGGGCTTACATAGTATTTTAACAAAGAACAATAAATTTTAGAGAAGTTACAAGATAAAGGCAAAGGGCTTTGAGCTTCTGGGGTGGCAAACTGTGGGAAGGTATTGATAAATATACAAGGAAAACTAATGGAAGACAAGGTCTACTAAGTAATGTTTTTAATGTAGGTTCTGCTGGTGAGGTCTTTGGGTTTAGAAGAGTTTAGAGTTTTCTCCAGTGATTAATTTCTGTCTCTTCTGGGAAAGAAGGGAAAGGAACATATTTACACATTTATGTCCTGATTTTAGGTAAAGAGGGAGAGATTTTTTTATATCTACTTTTTCTCAATAGTCTTCAGTTTAAAATAATTCTTAATACCAGCATGGCATATTTGGGTAGTATATATTCTGCTGCCATTCAAAACCATACTAAGAACTAAGTTGCTGAGAGTACCTGAAAATGCAACTCAAATAGGGGCATGGTTAGAGGCACTCACTGACAGCTAATAGGGAAATATGACCAGTTTCCCTGGTAGCTCAGCTGGTAAAGAATGCTCCTGCAATGCAGGAGACCCCTGGTTCGATTCCTGGGTTGGGAAGATGCCCTGGAGGAGGGATAGGCTACCCACTCCAGTATGCTTGCCTGGAAAATCCCACGGACAGAGGAGCCTGGCAGGCTGCAGTCCATGGGGTCGCAAAGAGTTGGACAGAACAGAGTGACTAAGCACAGCACAGGGAAATATGATAAGTAAAATCAGACTAGGAAATCTGTAATTTCACAGAAGAGCAAGAAGACTTGCTTACCTTTTAAGATTCATCCAAACAGTTATGGGTTCAACATATATCCACTAAATTCTCACTAAGTTACAGGTGGAAAATTTAAGATTTCACTTAAATGGAATCCTTAGGACTTGAAACTGTCTTTTTTTCCCCCATTAATATGTACAACTGCATGCCCTGATTAATAAATATGCTAAGGAGGGTTTGATTGATACTCCTTTCTGAAAACTGAGAATCCTAATTAGACCATATCCCTAATTAGAACAATCTGACATCTCCTTGGAGGCAGGACAAGAGTACTTAACAAGCTGACAATCAGTAAAGAATAAGTATATTTAATAGTGTAAAACAGACATTAAAGAGTATTTATTTTTAGCTGAAACTTGATGATGGAGGAAAAGGAGCAGAAGGGAAAAGAAGAGGAAATGTATTAGTTGCATCATTAATTATAATGGGGAATTAATAGACACAGTAAGGGAAATTTATAGTTATTATAAAAGCATGCACCATCACAAAAATATGAGCTTTTCTAATTATCAAAATTTCATACACATAAGGAAGAAAAAGGCAAATCATATAGTTACTTAATGTAAGTAAAAAATGAGATATCATAGCATAAAATATTATGACAGAATTAAAGCAAACATATATACATAAATGTAAATGTCTTAACCTCTTTATTAGTTAAAAAAGTATTAAGCTGAATCATAAATTAAAATACAAATCCATGTTACATACAAAAACCTAGCTAAAACCAAGTGATTCAGAAAGATGGAAAATAAGACAGTGGCCAAAGATATATTAAGTAAAAGCAACCAAATGAACAAATAGTATGGGTATCAGTTAGAATGGAAGTCAGGCCAAAGCTAATAAGCACCCTTAATAATGTTAAGGGTAAAGTTTACAATGTATATGTGAGAGTTGTGACTCTTTATGTCCTAAATAAAAAAACAGTAGTACTGGTAAGAAAAAATAAACACACTAATGGAGGGAAACTTTTTTTTTTCATTTATTTTTATTAGTTGGAGGCTAATTACTTTACAATATTGAAGTGGGTTTTGTCACACATTGACATGAATCAGCCATGGATTTACATGTGTTCCCCATCCTGATCCCCCCTCCCTCCTCCCTCTCCATCCCATCCCTCTGGCTCTTCCCAGTGCACCAGCCCTGAGCACTTGTCTCATGCATCCAACCTGGGCTGGTGATCTGTTTCACCCTTGATAGTATACTTGTTTCAATGCTGTTCTCTCTGAACATCTCACCCTTGCCTTCTCCCACAGAGTCCAAAAGTCTGTTCTGTACTTCTGTGTCTCTTTTTCTGTTTTGCATATAGGGTTATCGTTACCATCTTTCTAAATTCCATATATATGTGTTAGTATGCTGTAATGTTCTTTATCTTTCTGGTTTACCTCACTCTGTATAATGGGCTCCAGTTTTTCCATCTCATTAGAACTGATTCAAATGAATTCTTTTTAATGGCCAAGTAATATTCCATGGTGTATATGTACCACAGCTTCCTTATCCATTCATCTGCTGATGGGCGTCTAGGTTGCCTCCATGTCCTGGCCATTATAAACAGTGCTGCGATGAACATTGGGGTATATGTGTCTCTTTCAGATCTGGTTTTCTCGGTGTGTATCCCCAGAAGTGGGATTGCTGGGTCATATGGCAGTTCTATTTCCAGCTTTTTAAGGAATCCTCACACTGTTCTCCATAGCGGTTGAACTAGTTTGCATTCCCACCAACAGTGTAAGAGGGTTCCCTTTTCTCCACACCCTCTCCAGCATTTATTGCTTGTAGACTTTTGGATAGCAGCCATCCTGACTGGCGTGTAATGGTACCTCATTGTGGTTTTGATTTGCATTTCTCTGATAATGCGTGATGTTGAACATCTTTTCATGTGTTTGTTAGCCATCTGTATGTCTTCTTTGGAGAAATGTCTGTTTAGTTCTTTGGCCCATGTTTTGATTGGGTTATTTATTTTTCTGGAATTGAGCTGCAGGAGTCGCTTATATATTTTTGAGATTAATCCTTTGTCTGTTGCTTCATTTGCTATAGTTACCTTTCTCAGTCGTGATAAAACAAATTTACTGAAAAACAGAAAAAACATGATAAATATATAAAACATGTGTATGTGTACATGTATGTGTAGTTCTATTTCCAAGAAACTAGAACCATACCTTCTTATTAAGAAGTCAAGACAACCACATAAATGAATTGGTATTTGGTCACAAAAGCAAACCTCAATATATGTTATGTGTTAGAAAGAGTCCAGATAATATCCTCTAGTGAAGTGAAGTTGCTCAGTCATGTCCAACTCTTTGCAACCCCATGGACTGTAGCCTACGAGGTTCCTCCATGCATGGGGTTCTCCAGGCAAGAATACTGGAGTGGGTTGCCATTTCCTTCTCCAACTGTGTAATAAAACCTAATTACTTAAGTAATTAAGAAAACAAAAGTTCTCTACTACTTGAATGTTAAAAGCTATCTTTAAAAGCACTTTTAGGTAAGAGAAAAATGCAAAATGACAAAACATCTAGAAAATGGACATGAAACTGCAACATTTCACAACTCATGGGATATGTGTACTGCTAAAACAGGAATATAACATGTAACTTTAAATACTGTATAATAAATGGAACAATGAGAATAAACTAAGCACTTAATTAGGAAAAAATCATAAAATTAATAAAAATAGAGGGTAGGAAAATAGTTAAAAATATTGAATTATTAATAGAAAATGAATCAATCAATAAATAGCTTTTCTTTGCAAAATTGATACATCTACTACTATTTATTCTAAATTCAGAAAAAAAAGGAGGGCAAACACTAAATTTAAGAAATATTGGAGAAATAGAAATAGAGGAAATAAAAATTTAAACTATTTTGCTTTGTTCTATTCAAATGGATTAAAAGGCTTGGATAAAATAGTCCATTTTCTAGGAAAATAATATTGGAACATATAGGAAACCTGAAGAGTCCAATTCCATAAAATAAACTTGTCAAAAGCTATATTACAAAAATTACCACTCACAAGTGGTTTCACAGAAGAATTCACCGAAGAACAAATAATTCCAATACTATTTAAACCAACCTAAAGCCTAAAAAACGAACAATTTCAAAATTATGTTTATAACACCAATGCCAAAGTCTACAAAATTGCATACAAAAGAAGGACCAACCTCATTTTTGAATATGAATACAAAAATCCCAAATAAAATAATAGCAGATAATATCTGCAAGAGAGAAAACAGAGGTTCATCATATCTAAGCATGGGTACATGGATGGTTCAGTATTAGGAAATCTACTAATATTTGTTAATAGAACTAAAGAGAAAACTCATGATCAACTCTGTAGATGCTGAGAAGATATCTATTAAAAAAATCACCATCATATAATGTTGACTAAAATCACCTCAAAAAATAGGTCTTGACAGAGGCAATCTGAAGTTTGGACCACTCACTGTCTCTCTCTCAGCTAGGACTAAGAATCCTATTGGATGTATTCCACTTACTTTTATTTCTAGCTTAATGTTCATCAAACTGTTTGCCCTCTTTGGACTAAATTCACAGAGACATTGCATATGTCAAATTTCTTTCCTGGCCCTGAGAATCTCACGCTGTATTAGGTAAAATGTAACATTTTTATTATTCAAGGACCAAAGAGCTATCTGCAGCATGAAGTTTCTTTGTTTTCTTAATTGGGCAAAACAACTCCTGGTGCAAATGAAGATCTTTTATTCCTCTTTGAAAAATGAAAGAAATGTGGCAGAGAAACTTCCTAGCAGTGAACCGAATACTTTTCCATGCAACTTTCATTTGTTTTTATCTTTTTCAAAGGTAGAAATAATGTGCATTCTCCTGGCTAAAACACACAAGTAAACTGAATTTCAAAGTTAAGAATCTGCTGAAGGTCACCAGAATGTAGCAGATCCTATTTTTAAACTCCACTTTATTTGGCTCCAACTCCTGTGCTTTTCTGCACCAATACACATTTCCTTCTAGAAAAGAATGTAAAAAAAATAGGAATATGAAATAGAGAAATATGAGAGGAACAGAGAGTGAACAATCTGGAGAGATGGTTCTAAGTCAGCATGAAAAAGAGAATAGACTTGGTGTTGGTGCCCCAAATATAGTTTATTTTGGTTTAGATTCCAAAGTAGAAATTTGTACATCTTCTTAAAAAGTTCGTCTCCAGGGCTGGATGAAAAAAGTCAGCTGCAAGAGAACAATTAACCTTGCTTTGTTTTCAACAATAACTCTCTTGGAAGATGGGTCAACCTCATTCTGGTAATACGTCAGAATCTTCAGGAACATTGTGTATAGTAAAAAAAAAAAAAAAAATTGTCACATGATTTTGCATACTGAAAGTAAAATACGTACAAATAATGTCATAATACAATTTAGTGATATAAAATGTTCTGGTGAGAATACACAAAAGATAGAATTGATCCTCTTGACATCATTTATACTAAAAAATGGCAAATAAGATTACCCCTCATAGGCTTCCCTGTAGCTCAGATGGTAAATAATCTGCCTGCTATGCAGGAGGCCCAGGTTTGATCCCTGTGTCGGGAGGATCCCCTGGAGAAGGGAATGGCAACCCACTCCAGTATTCTTGCCTGGAAAATTCTGTGGACAGTGGGGCCTGGAGGGCTACAGTCCGTGGGGTCTCAAAGAATCAGAAATGACTGAGTGACAAGCACTTTCACTAAGAGGTATATATCAGAGTCTAGGGATTTGTAAAATTTAAATTTTTGTCAAATGGTTTACACATACGCTTTACAGAACACAAATTATATTGCTGAACATGTAAAACTAGTTTTTATGTTCATGACACTTTATAGGTAACTTTTTACTGTACTCCTACTATATTCCAGGTATTGGCGATAGAGCAGTAAACAAAAGAAAACAAAAAATACTTGGAGCTTAGACTCTAGATATTTATTACACTGGAATAATTAGTTAATATTTGTGTATGTTATTTATATTGTGATTATTATGTCTCATCCATTCATTCTTTACCACACAACATAGTAAGTGTCCAGTAAGTTTTGCAAATTGAATATATTCAACCTGCTTAATTTAATTTTTAATTTTTCTATAAAAACACCATTTAAAAAAGTTTTTCTTTTAATAATGAACTGAAAATTTTATATAAGAAGTTATGTAAAATCTCTGGTTATATATCCAGGGCCTAAGAAGATGCAGAATATAGATTTTAAGCAAAATATACTTTTTTGAAAAACAACTTCACTGAGTCACCAGCACAACCTGGTGGTTGCTTAAATGAACTACTTGGTTCAGTGTTTAAAAGTTTTTCTTGTGAGTTGTGTCTCCATTCTTTTATTGATTTGGGTTTTTCTTTTTTTGTATTTAAAAACCACACTAAGACATTTATGACAAATGTAATTAAAATTTATACAAATTTTTGTAAAACAAATATAAATTTTTAAATATAAACTTATTTATTTTAACTGGAGGCTAATTACTTTACAATATTGTAGTGGTTTTGCCATAAAAATCGTGTACATATTGGTCCTCTAACAGCAATGTGTTCGGAATATCTGTCTCCTCTCCAAGTTAATTTATTTCTAGAGGGCAAGAAGAATGTTATGAATTTTTTTTATTATAATCTTTCTTCCTATAGGAACTTAATATTCTGCAAATTAAAAGTAATTATTGCTTTACTGCTTTGCAACATTTTAAAGGGTTTGTGGGTTTTGCAGGTGGTTTGCACTCATTTAATAGAGTCTGGGATTTTGTCAAATTAGTGATATTTGTAATCTGATTGGCTCTTCTTCCAAATGATTGTGACTAGAAATAACTGGGAAGAAGCTGAGTGTCCATTTGCCAGAAATGTCTTAAAAGGTATTTTACCATGAATGGGATCAGTTGTACTAGACAACTTCTAATTCTAAGATTGCAAAACTAATGATTCATTAAAAGTGATCATTTTCACCTACTTGTACTTCCACTAGCTAATGCTGGAACTCAACTCCTGTGAGATTTCCTCAAGAGCTTCAGGGAGTCTCTGGAAAGGTCTTGGTGCGCACTGGAACCAGTGGTCTCACGGGCAGCACACTCCTCCTTCCTGTAACCTTCTCTCTGCTGTCTTCGCTCACCAGAGCTCATAGACCAGCCTATGGGAGCACAGCCACATTCTCCAAGGCTGTTATCAGTCCCTGACACAGAATTCCACTTCCTTGGTACCTTGTTTCCCATCTCCCACACTCATCTGCTGCTCTGGATGGTGGCCACTTTCAATTTTTTTTTTTCTTTTTTCACATATCCAACAAATTCTTCGATTTGTTGATGTGGTGTATCACACTGATTGATTTGTGGACACTGAAAAATCCTTGCATCCCTGGGATGAATCCCATTTCATTATGACATATAATCTTTCCAATGTATTGTTGAATTCGGATTGCTGGTATTTTGTTAAGAATTTTTGCATTTATGTTCATCAGTTCTGTTGGCCTGCATCTTTTTTCATGTGATATCTCTGTCTGGTTTTGGTATCAGGGTGATGGTGGCCTTTTCAACAAGTTTGGAAGTTTTCCTTCCTCTGCAATTTTCTGAAACAGTTTTGAAAGGATAGGGGTTAACTCTTCCCCAAAATGTTTGACAGAATTCACCTGTGAAGCCATCGGGTATTGGACTTGTTTGTTGGGAGCTTTTTAATTCATTTCATTTTCAGTGCCTGTGACTGATCTGTTCATATTTTCTATTTCTTCCTGGTTCAGTCCTAGGAGACTGTACCTTTTAAAGAATTTGTCTATTCATTCCAGGTTGTTCATTTGCTTGGCATACAGTTGGCTGTAGTAGTCTCATGATCCTCTGTAATTCTGTGAAGTCATTTGTAACTTCTCTTTTTTAATTTCTCATTTTATTGGTTTGTGTCTTCTCCCTTTTTTTCTTGACGAATCTGGCTAAAAGTTTATCAATTTTATTTCTTTTCAAAGAATTAGCTTTTAGTTTCATTGGTCTTTGCAATTATTTTTTGTCTCTTTCATTTATTTCTGCTCTGATCCTTATAATTTCTTTCCTTCTACTAAATTTAGGTTTTGTTTTTCCTTCTTTCTCTAGTTGTTTTATATGTAAGTTTAAGTTGTTTATTTGAGATTTTTCTTGTTTCTTGAGATAAGATTGTATTGCTATAAACTTCCCACTTAAAACTGCTTTTGCTGCAACCAATAGGTTTCAGACTGTTGCACTTTCCGACAACAACCAAAACAACCCAGATAGGTATTTTCTGATTTTCTCTTTGATTACTTCAGTGATCCACTGGTTGTTTAGTAGCATATTGATTGGCTGAAACGTGTTTGTGTTCTTATAGTTTTCTTTCTTTTAGTTTATTTCTAATCTCAGAGTTGTGATTGGAAAAGATGCTTGATATGATTTCAAATTTCTTAAATTCACCAAAGCTTGCCTGTGGCTCAGTATGTGGTCAGTCCTGGAGAATGTTCCATGTGCACTTAAGAATGTGCAGTTTGCTGCTTTTGGATGAGATGCTCTATTTTTTTTTTTCATTTATTTTTATTAGTTGGAAGCTAATTACTTTACAATATTGTAGTGGTTTTTGCCATACATTGACATGAATCAGCCATGGATTTACGTGTGCTCCCCATCCCAATCCCCCCTCCCACCTCCCTCCCCATCCCATCCCTCTGGGTCT
This sequence comes from Muntiacus reevesi, assembly GCF_963930625.1. NCBI lineage: Eukaryota > Metazoa > Chordata > Mammalia > Artiodactyla > Cervidae > Muntiacus > Muntiacus reevesi. The sequence continues at coordinate 26,877,318 of NC_089253.1, read as the reverse complement.
TCCCAGTGCACCAGCCCTGAGCACTTGTATCAGGCATCCAACCTATAAGTTTCAATTAAGTCCAACTTGTCTAAAGGGTCATTTAAGACCCGTGCTTCCTTATTTGTTATCTGTATGGATGATCTGTCCATTGATGAAAGTGGGGTGTCAAAGTCCCCCAATATTATTGTTATCATGTTTGTCCCATTATGGTTGTTAGTATTTGCCTTACATATTGAGGTGCTCCTATGTCAGATGTATATATTTGCAATTGTTATGTCTTCTCTTGGATTGATCCCTTGATCATTATGTAGCGTTCTTCTTTGTCTCTTATAACAGTCTTTGTTTTAAAGTCTATTTTGTCTGATATGAGTACTGATATTCCAGCTCTGTTTTGGTTTCCATTTGTGTGGAACAACTTCTCCCATCCCCATACTTTCAATCTCTGTATGTCCCTAGGTCTGAGGTGGGTCTCTTATAGACAGCACATATACAGGTCTTGTTTTTGTACCCAACCAGCCAGTCTATGTCTTTTGGTTGGTGCATTTAATCCATTTACATTTAAGGTAATTATTGATATGTATGATCCTATTATCACTCTCTTGTTTTGGGTTTGTTTTTGTAGATCTTTTCCTTCTCTTGTATTTCCTGCCTATAGAATTTCCTTTGGCATTTGTTGTAAAGCTGGTCTGGTGATGCTGAATTCTCTCAACTTTTGCTTGTCTGGAAAGCTTTTGAATTCTCCATCAAATTTGAATGTAAGCCTTGCTAGATAGAGTATTCTTGGTTGTAGGTTCTTCCTTTTCATCACTTTAAGTATATATATTGTGCCATTACTTTTTGGCTTGCAGAATTTCTGCTGAGAAGTCAGCTGTTAACCTTAAGGAGTTCCCGTGTATGTTATTTGCTATTTTTCCCTTGTTGCTTTTAATATTTTATCTTTGTCTTAAATTTTTGCCAATTTGATTATTATGTGTCTTGACATGTTCTTCCTTGTCTATCTTGCCTAGGACTCTCTGCACTTCCTGGACTTGGTTGACTGTTTCCTTTCCCATGTTAGGGAAGTTTTCGGCTATTATTACTACAAATATTTTCTTGGTCCTTTCTCTCTCTCTTCTTCCTCTGAGAACCCCTATAATGTGAATGTTGGTCCATTTAGTGTTTTTCCAGAGGTTTCTCAGGTTGTTTTCAGTTCTTTTCATTGCTTTTCTTTATTCTGTTCCATGGCAGTAATTTCTACCATTCTGTCTTCCAGGTCACTTATCCATTCTTCCACCTCAGCTATTCTGCTATTGATTCCTTCTAGTGTAGTTTTCAATTCAGTTATTGTATTGTTCAGCTCTGTCTGTTTTGCTCTTTAGTTCTTCTAGGGCTTTATTAAATATTTCTTGCATCTTCTCAATCTTTGCCTCCATTCTTTTTCCAACATCATGGATCATCTTCACTATAATTATTCTGAATTCTTTTCTGGAAGGTTGCCTATTTCCACTTCATTTTGTTTTTCTGAGGTTTTATCTTGTTCCTTCATCTGGGACATAATCCTTTGCATTCTCATTTTGATTAACTTCTGTGATGGCGGTTTTCATTCTGGTGGTGGGAGGATTGTAATTCTTGCTTCTGCTGTCTTCCCTCTGGTGGATGAGGCTATGTAAGAGAAAATCTGATGTGGGGTTCAGGACCTTCACAATAGTGAGAAACTCCGGTGGTATAACTGTTCTCCTGTTTGTGGGCTGCTGGACCCAGAAGGTACAGGATTTGATTTTATCATGATTGCATCCCTCCTACTGCCTTGTTGCAGCTTCTCCTTTGTCTTTGGATGTGGGCTATTTTTTGGTGGATTCGTGTTTTCCTGTCAATGGTTGTTCAATAGTTGTGATTTTGCTGCTCAGCCATCTTCCCAGTGGGCCCATCTTGAATCTTTAGAATCCCCTGGTGTATTTAGGTAGCTTTATTAGTGGGGAAGTTTATTCAAATAGGAGCAGCATGCACATAGGATGCCCCATAACAATATGTGCGAAGGACAGACTAAAACGTAAGAAAGCTATTCTAGTATGTACAATGTTGCCTGAGTGAAGTCAAAGTTGCTCAGTCATGTCTGACTCTTTGTGACCTCACTGTAGCCTACTAGGCTCCTCTGTTCATGGAATTCTCCCGGCAAGTATACTGAAGTGGGTAGCTATTCCCTTCTCCAGGTCATCTTCCTAATCCAGGGATCAAACTCAGGTCTTCCACATTGCAGGTGGACTCTTTACCATCTGAGCTACCAGGGAAACCCCAAGAACACTGGAGTGGGTAGCCTATCCCTTCTTCAGCAGATTTTCTTGACCCAGGAATCAAACCAGGGTCTCCTGCATTGCAGGCAGATTCTTTATCAGCTGAGCTACCCAGGGGAGCCCTACAACATTGATTACATTGATATTGTTCATCTCGAGTTAAATTCAAGATAATAATAAAATTAATCTAAATGGGTGATATCTTAAGATTTTAGTTTCAAGGAGAATATAATTTTAAAAATTCCCTTAAATGATTTAATTTCTATTTCTGATATAAAACCCTATATCTTTTATCTTTTTAAAAATTAAACCTTTTAAAATAGTAGATTCACACACAGTTATTAAAGTAATACAGGGATGCTGTGTACCTTCTATTCAACTTCCCTGAATGGTAACACCTTAAGACTATAATATAGCAGCACAACCAGGATATTGACACTGATACAATGCATTGATCTTATTCAGATTTCTCAGTCTTACTTTGATTCATTCAAATATGTGTATATATATATATATAGTTCTATACAAGTTTTGTCATATACATAGGTTTGTATGTTCAATACCTCAGTATTTCAATATACAGATTTATCACCACAAAGATCCCTTGTGATGTTCTAAATTTGTTATGTTTGTCTTCCTCCTTAAACTTCATTCCCGGCTTTTAACTCTAGTCCTTAAGCCACTAGTCTGCTATCTATATTACTTTTCATTTAATTAATATCATATAAATAGAACAATATGTAACATTTTGAGACTGACTCTTTTCACTTAGTGTAATTCCCTTGCAATTCATCTCGACTATTACCTGTATCAATAGTTCATCCACATTTCTGTGTGAAGATAAGTTCTCCTTGCTTTGGGGTGCATGCCCAAGGTTGTAACTGCTAGGTAGTCACATGTTCAGTTTTAGAAGGAACTAACAAATTGTTTTCCAGAGTGATTTTAACATTTTATATTCCCACCCTGAATTTATGATTGTTCTAGTTTTTCTGTATCACTGTCAGCATTTGGTGCTGTCACTGTTTTTCATTTTAGTCATTCCAATAAATATGCAATGTTATTTCATTGTGGTTTTAATTGTATTTCCCTGATAGCACTGAACATCTTTAAGACCCTCCTCACCTTCAATGAAATGTCTATTCATATCTTTTTCACATTTTCTACTTCTTCATGTTTTGAGAGGTTTTTTTATATATATATATATATAATCTTGACATTTTTGTGAGATTTTATGCTTGCAAATATTTTATCTCTAGCTCCCTTTCTTTTTATCTTTTGAACAGGGTATTTGACTGAGCCAAAACATTTAACAAAAAACTTGCAAGTTTTTCCTTTTATAGACTGTGCTTTTGATGCCAAGTCTTAAAAATCTATGCTTAGCCCTAGATCCTAAAGGCTTCCCCCTCATCTCTGTTCTTTAAGCCAGTTAAATGAATTTAATATTATTGGGTTTTTGTCTTAACCTCCAACTGTCTATCTTACTAAGAAGAAAAAGTTTCAGAAATAGGTGCTGTAAGATCAAAATCTTCCAAGCAGGTTTTCTTGGTGATCTTAGTTAAGAGTTTAACTTCCCTCTTCTATGGTTATTAGGAGACTGTGAGTCAGAGTAAATCCCACTGTAAACTCCATAAGGCAAACACCAATTATCATTAATTTTCATAATGAAATAAATTATTTGGTGCTTTTCATTTGTTAATTACAATTGTAATTCTGATGATACTTGAGAAAGATTAGGTGATACCATAAAAAAAAAAAAAAAAACAAAAACCCAAAGAAACAAAAAACACAAAACTTTCTCTCCTTTAAAAAAGAAGCGATATTAATCACAAATGAAAAAGGGTCACTTTTATCTGAGTGAAACCAAATTGCTCCCTTCATGGATTGAATTTTCTTAATCATATTTTGATCTATTTTCTGTTTGATATAATTAGAGAAACAGGATATTTCATAACTACAATTCCTCACTATAGTGTGAGTTCATGAATGTAGGGAACTGTTTTGATCTGTATGATATCCTACATGTAGCATCTACTATGATAGGTGTTCAAAAATTTTTTGTAGAATGATTGGATTAATTAATCAATGAGTATTACCACTAATTATTTAGGAGAGTCATCCCTGCAAGAAAGATCAGAGCTGTGAATTCATTTAGTGTTCTATTTCTAAATAATAGAGGTATAGAGAAAAGAGCATGAGTTTTTCAGGCTAGTAACCCTGGAGAGGGAGGCATCTGTCTATGCTTTCCCGTAACACACAGTCTCAAGTTTTGAGGTTTGTGTTCTGCTGGTTCATGTATATTCATTTTGATAGACAGCATTCTTTAGGCAGGTTGGTAAGTAGTCCAAAGCCCTTAGGGAGTTATACATTCTGTAGCAGATCTTGTGCTATTTATAATATACCTTGCTCAAAGGCATGTTCTTTCCTCCTTAACAGGAAATCGCTCCTTTTGGTCAATCTTATGCTGATGTTATCTCAAGATGCATGCCCTGGGAAAGGGGTCTGGTAAAACTTTTACAACCTTCAAGTATTCTTTTAATCTATTGTTGGTAGCTGACTAGAAGGTATATAAAGCTCTGCTCAAGTTAACCATGACTGCAGCAGGGGGATGGCAGTATTTTTTTACCCTCTTCTGATGATTATGTCAGAAGTCTGTTTATTTCTTTTCAATAAACTCTCCTTCCTCACTACAAGCCTCAAGTGGTCACCGCTAGCTGTCCGGCTCTGTGAAGAAATTCCTCTTCCTCAATAGGGGCTATGAGCTTGGGTATGACACACACCCTGACCTCATTTCATCCAGGTTGGTTTCAGCTTCTGAGCTGAAAGTAAAACAAAATGGGCAATATGGATGTTTATGCCCATCAGAGATATCTAAACTCAATATTTGGGGGGTATATGTTGAATCTCTGAGTCTTCATCCTTTTTGGCCTGCTACAATCTCCCCTAGCTGCTTCTATTGATGCCCAACCTTAGTTTTGGACACCTGACCGTATTACAGCTTCTGCTGCAACTGAGTAGATCCTTACCCTAAATTCTAGGCCACACCTCAGACATCATCCAAAATGAATTGCTGTTAACGTTTTATTGTATTTCCTTTCAACCCTAATTTGTAACTGACATATAAATTCCACTTCATGCTTATGCTCTCCCTGGAGTGCTTCATACTTTGTCAGACTTTGTCATCTTCATGCTTTTCCTTCTTGAATATGCTCTCCTTGTCCTGCTCCCACACTTTTCATCCAACATACACACTTCTACTTTTGTTCCGTCAACTCATTTCCTTCTTCTGTTCTCTGTTTAAACATTACTTTGTCCATTAAGTCTCCCAGCCTCTTAAGCCAATCTTAAATGCTTGGGTACCAATGTACCTATTATCCTGTGGGTATAAGTATTTGTCAGGTTCCACCACAGACTATCAGATCTTCCAGGGCAAGGGACATGTTTAAATTATTTGCCATTGTATCAAGATGTCGGGGGTGTTTTTGATATGTATGCAACAAGTTTCTAACCTGGGAAATATACAGGAGAGAAGAGTGTGGAGCTGAGAGCCAATGAGCAGTGAGTTCTTGCTGTTTTGTTGATTCTCTTCTATTCTACATTTAATCCTAAATAAACATTGTGGGCTCCACAGTCCATAGGGAATTAAGTCAATATTATGCTAAATTTCACTGAGCACTGAAGTGCCACAGTGCCATCACCAAACATCCTGAGAATTTGATTTGAAAGTAGCTTAGACAATCCAGGTGAACTAAGTCTTTTTGATACTCGCTTCCTCAAAGTTTTTAATATAAGCAAAATTTGCATGTAACTCATCTCTAACAGTAGCAGATGAGGTTTATGTTACATGAAAAAGACTCATTATTGGGAAAGCTGAGATTATCATTATTATTTGCCAGAGAAGAAAGCTGGAAGTTTCTCTTTTGATGTGAGGTACAGAGGAGGTTATAAAAACTATCACTTCTGATTATTACTTATGAATCAGAACACCTTAAAGCCAGTTTTCACAATGTTTAACTTTTCATATACTGTACTTACTTTTTGCCAGCTTTCCCATGATTTGGCATGTACAGATGCAGGGGAAAATACCATTCTTGGTGTTTATGTTGATAAGCAAGTGACCCTAGGAATTTATAAAAAGAACACTGAGGTTGCAGGCAGTTGGTGTAAAACTACACTTGGAGAAAAGGCAGAACCAAGGTAACCCAGAGGCCAGGAGCAGGGCATATTTCAGCAGAAACAGTCTTGACACAATGCCACACCCCTGCTCTTTACAGCTGACAGGGGCCCTGGATACTGCTGCAGCCACCAAAATGGTTCCCAACTGGCTCACTGCATTCACATCATTCCCATTCAGATTAATTTCTCAGGTGGAAGCAGGCAACTAGGTTGGTGTGTCTCCTTCCTGTGAGCCTAGAGACACAGGGGAGGTGTTTCTCTCCTACATGGGTTCGATAGTAGGAAGCTGGGCAGTGAATCTTATCAACATGACAGTGAATGAAAACTTATCCTCCAAGATACATGCCTACACATTTGTTTTCTCATATTTACTGAAGCAGTGAACTTATATTTTCAACTCCAGCTAGTCGTTTATTTACATAATATTCAATATGACATTTGGGAGTGGAACACTTGCTGGTTTTTACTTGCATGTGATTAAATTGATGCCAAGAAAATTCAGGTCATTTTCCTTTAACTTGTTTCAATCTGTCTTCATATTTTCAAGATGCTTTTTATCTCTGGCAGCAGCACTGGATACTGGTGGAACCAAACAGTAAGCCAGCTGGCAAAGTAGAAAAATAATACCCAGAAGCTTAGCCCCAGCATCATGAAAAAAAGTACAGAAGGAGGTATTTGTACCAAGAAGCAATTTAATACACTAAAAGAAATATATTCCATTAGGGCAACTGGACAATAGTCATTAAATAGTTATATATATACATGCCTGTGTGTGTATATGTATTTTTAGGAATAATAAATGCACTCTAAAATTTTTTACACATGACTAACAATTTATGTATTGGTTTATTAATTTCAATTTTAGGGGGTAAGAACAAAGGATTTGGATCAACCTAGTTATCTATCAGAAAGAGACTGATCAAATACATTTTTGGATATTTGTACAAAAATTTTTACATAGGCATATTAAAAATTAATACTATATATATGCTATATATATTACCGCATTGATTTTACAGAGATGGTAGCATTCTATGTGCACTCTGATTTAATCTGCTTTTTATCTTACATGTACCATTTCTTGAGACACAACTAGAGAATGGTAAGCCTTAGGATTTAGGAAAGAGTAAATTCAGAAGACTAGTAAATACACAGGATGACAACTGTGCAGTTAGCCTAAAAGCAAACATTTCAGACTGGAAGAGTCGTATAGGAGGGTTTTCTCCACTTACCAATATATTCTGTGTTCTAAAATGTCACAGTCGCCTTGCAGGCACAACTAATTTATTTACTTGGTTTCATTATCTTCTACTAACTTAGGCAGGGTGCTTTCCTGGTGGCTCAGTGGTAAAGAATCCGCCTGCCAATGCAGGAGACGTGGTTCTATCCCTGTGTAGGGAAGATTCCCTAGAGAAGGAAATGGCAAACCATTCCAGTATTCTTGCCTGGGAAATCCCAAGGACCATTCCAGTATTCTTGCCTGGGAAGTTCCAAGATGAGCCTGGTGGGCTACGACGCGGTGACTAAACAAAAACAACTAATGTAGGCATAGGTTACATTTTGGAGACAGGTTTTAAATTTCATGTATAAAACAAGTAGTGCAACACATCCTTATTTTATCTTAAGTTTCTGAAGGTAAAATTGCATGCTTTACCTAATTTATGTTGCAACCAAACCAAGCAGTTCTTTTTTCCAAAAGGAATCTAAATTCTTCAGGAGGAACATGTTACTTTCCAAACAGGAGTGCCGATTACTTGAAGCATTAGTCACTTTGAAAGACACCTATGTTACAAGAGACTCAGGAATAAGCAAAAGCTGACGGATTCCATCATCACTAGACCTGCTTTATGAGAAATGCAACAGGCTGTACTTCAAACTGACAAAAGAATGGCATTTCTTTCTATTGCATCAAAACACACCTTTTTTCAGTTTTGAAGATTTATAGCCACAGATTTTAAGAAAACTCATTTCCGGAAAAAAAAAAGTTTTTACAAACATAAACTTTTAGTTTGCTTCGCACAGCATGAGGGATCTTTGTTCCCTAGCCAGGAACAAACCTGCACCCTCTGGAGTAGAAACACAGAATCTTAACCACTGCACTGCCAGGGAAGTTCCTAGTTTGCTTTAGAGGAAACCTGTATCAAACATGTTCAAGCTATTAATTTCATCAATATTTATTTATTTTTGTCAGATTCTTGTCTAACCACGTGCAGGAGAAAGGAATAAACAATAGATGGTCAAATTCTATTTGATGAGGTAGAGATGTAAACAAAATTATGAATCAGATACAGTGACTGAGCATGCACAATACATGCATATATACATATATATCATATCCTTGATGCTATTACTATTATAATAAGTCAGACTAATTTTAAAGTAACTAGGTTCATTACTCTCAGTTCCTACTTGGTACTAACACGTCTCATACTTAGCCTTATAAGTGAATACTTGTGATCCCTGTTGACTAATCATAAATATTTCACAGATGCCACTGAAGCTTTGCTGAGTCTGGAAGGCAGTATTATAGAAAACATGACTAAAACAGCTCTGAAATTCTAGAAAATTTATAACTTATACAGTAGAAATCCCTAAAATGGCTAAAAACAGAAAGGTCCATATTGTTTTCAGGGAAAACAAAGAGGGGTGGCCTCATCAGTCAGCATTCCACATTCATGCTGATATATGAAAAGTACATGGAAAGGCAAAGTGCAAGGTGGTCTAAAAAAGAGGAGGAATCAAACTGAACCCACTGTTAAGGATAAAGCTCATTCAGTGAGTAAGCACGGATCTGAGAACAATCATTGAGACTCAATAATATCTGCATGTTTAAATGCATGATTAGAGAGCAAAAAGGATCTCAGGCAAAAACCTTGTTCTGAAGAAAATTATGGAAAAACACATTCACACATACACAAAACACACACATACACCTGGTTCTGCTTAGTTTGGAACTCTCTTCAGGGTTTTCTTCATTGCAAGTCTGACATCCTTATTCCTTAGACTATAGATGAGGGGGTTCAACATGGGGACTATATTGGTATAAAATACTGATAAGAACTTCTGTTGGCCGATGGAATCATCTGTAGAGGTCTTGAGATGTGTGAACAACCCAGAGCCATAGAAGAGGGCAATAGTTATTATGTGGGAGCCACAAGTACTGAAGGCTTTGGACCAACCCTGAGCTGATGAGATGTGGAGGATATTGGAGAGGATCAAAACATAAGAAACAAAAATGATGAAGCTAGATATTATTACAACTATGCTCACAACAATGGAATCCACCAGCTCACTGGCATCAGTGCGACTGCAAGACAGCTGGAGGAGGGGGAAGATGTCACACATGTAGTGATTGATGATGCTGGAATCACAAAAGGACAACCTAACCATGTCCCCTGTGTGGACCATGGCACCAGCAAACCCCATTGCATATGAACCAAACATGAGCAGAGAACAGACCTGAGGGGACATAGTGACTGTGTACCAAAGGGGCTTACAGATGGCCACATAACGATCATAGGCCATGGCTGTCAACACATAGCACTCAGAATGGACAAAGAAACAGAAAAAAAACAGTTGAGCCATGCATCCTTCAAAGGAGATGGTGTTCTCTGACACAAAGCTCATCAGCAGTTTAGGGGTAATGACCAAGGAGTGGCAGAGATCTATGAAAGATAGATTGAAGATGAAGAAATACATGGGAGTATGAAGATGAGCATTCAGGTATATCAGATTAATTAAACTCAAATTCCCTACCACAGTGACCATATAGTTCATTAAGAAGAGTAAGAAGAGGGGTAACTGGAGTTGAGTGAGGTCTGTAAATCCCACTAGGATGAACTCAGTTACTGAAGAGTCATTTTCCACAGCCATTATCGACAGTGGTGTGATCTGTGTGGAAATAAGAAAAGAATGTTACATCAGGGAGGGATTCAGATCCTTTGTTTCTAGGCTGAAGACTTGTTCCACTGGGGCTCAAGTGTGACTGTTGGGACAGTGAGTGATGACTCCCTATCTTTCAACTTTCTTCCTGCAACTGTCTTTTCATGTTTTCAAATCTCAGCTGCAACTCCTCACCTCCTCTGGACTGACTAGCAGGGGCCTAAAGCAATGTTCACATTTGAGAGATAAAGAAACAATATTTTGAAGAGATGACTAGGATGGCCAAAGCCATACAGCAAGAGAGGAAAGGGGTCCAGAGTGGTGCTTGGGACCAGTCCCTATGGAAATTCCTGAAGCTTGCACAAAGGAGTCCGTGTGATGCCCCCTGTGCTCACGGCTCCACTCACTCTCTCCCTCTTGATGTTTGTTTGTTGTTCAGCTGCCAAGTCGTCTCTGACTCTTTGCGACTCCATGGACCGCAGCACACTAGGCTCCTCTATCCAACACTACATCCGGGAGTTTGCTCAAGTTCATCTCCAATGAGTTGGTGATATTGTCTAACCATCTCATCCTCTGTCACCCCCTTCTTTTGTCTTCAGTCTCTCCCAGCATCAGGGTCTCTCCCTCTTACCTTTTAGAAAGTCAGCACCAGACTTAGTGAACATGCTGAGACTGTCCCCATATGATTCTGCATTTCTCCTACCTATTCCCTTTATCCAGCCTTACCTCAAAATCACAACGAATTGTTTAAGAAGGGCAGGTGGCTTCCCACACCTCTCCACTGCTGTAGTGGTGGGAATGAAAACATCAGAACAGAGAAGACTCGTCCAATTTCCTTCTACCCGGAGGTCCCCTAGGCCTTAAGTGTTCTTTTCCTTTCCCTGGTCTGAAGGATATAAATGTTCTGACAATGAAGGACACAACACCCATCTATTTGTGGATTTGCATATAATGTCTTCAGGGCCAGGCAAATGCAACTGCTTTCTGTCTCCAAACCATCATCTGGCTGATAATGTGAATGCATCTCATTCTCTGTGGATCTCAGCAACCTGTTTGGAAGCTTGGAAAATGAGCCTCACTTAGGATCAAAGTTTGATCAGGCTCCTTAGGGAAAAAATTATTGAGCTTGTGCTTACATATTTCATCAATAAGATGATATTGATACCTTTGGGATTCAATGTTCTTCTCCAAGTATCAGTTGACATTAAAAATTTATTGATGTATGATAAATTACCATAAATGTAGTAAATTAAATACCCAGTTATTCCATAAATTAGAAGTCTGGTATGGCATGGCTGGATTCTCTGCTCAGGCTAAAATCAGGGTGTGGGCAAGCTTCACATTTTCTTCTAGGGGCTCAGGGGAAGAATTTTTTCCCAAACTCATTCAGGTTGTTGGAAGAACTCAATTTCTGTGGTTTCAGAACTGAGAGCTTCATTTTCTTGCTGACTGTCAGCTGGGGTCACTCTTAGTTTGTAGAGGCTGCCTGCATTTATCATCATGTAGCCCTCTTGTCTTCAATCTGGCAGTAAATGGAACACTGAATCCTTTTTAAAAATTTTAATTGAGATATACTTAAATTTATTTAGATACATTTGAGAAACAGTATCACAGGAACATCTTGAAATTAACTTTTACTACCTTTATTGATGCCTTAATTATAAAAGTAATATGTGCTTATTTTTGAAACCATAGATGATTAACACATATATCAAGTTTTCACTTTTTAGTGTCTGGTCCTCTCCACCTTTTCCTCCAAAGATAAAGTATAGTTGACTAACAATGTTACTTTCAGGTGTATAGCAGAGTGATTCAGTTATACATATACATGCATCTATTCTTTTTAGAATTCTTTTCCCATTCAGGTTATTACAAAGTGTAAGACCCAAACGTCAGGTCTCTGTTCCGGAGAGGAGCTCCGCGACTCAATAAACAGTCCAGCAGATGCAATATGCAAGAGGCTTTATTGTCGGTTTGCACAAGCCGGGCGACTCTAGTCTCCTCGGAGGCAGAGTCGCCCCGTATAGCAGTGTAAGCTGACTTTTATGGGCAGAAATCACATTGTCAGCACATCCAGTACAGTGAATGAATAACATAATGTATACTGTTAGCACATCCAGTACAGTGAATGAGTAACATAAAAGTAACATAATGTGTATCATATGGGGTCATCTTATCTGTGAGTACAGGTGCTTGACGTCAGTTGGTTCCGGAAAACAGCAGGCTTGTTTGTGCAGTTATTGGGAAACCTATAGACGTTCCGTTTACATTTCTCTATCCTTATTTTGCAAACGGAAAATTCTGCGCAAGTGGAAAATTTACACAGGCCAGGGAATTTCATGGTGTTTTTCAGATTCTTTCAAAAGTAGTGAGCAGAGTTCCCTGCACTATACAGTAGGTTCTTGTTGGTTATCTATTTTAAATGTAGCAGTGTTTAAATGTTAGCCCCAAGCTTCCAATCTGTCCCTCCCTCCAGCCCTTCCTTCTTGATAACCATAAGTTCATTCTCTAAGTCTATGAGTTTCTTTCCATTTTGTAAGTAAGTTCGTATGTATCATTTGTTTTTAGATTCTGCCTATAAGCAGTATCATATGATATCTGTCTTTTTCTGTCTGGCTTACTTCACTTAATATGATAATCTTCAGGTCCATTGATGTTGCTGCAAATGGCATTATTTCATTCTTCTTTATGGCTGAGTAATATTCTGTTGTATATATGTATCACACCTTCTTGATCCATTCCTCTGTCAATGGACATTTAAGTTGCTTCCATGTCTTGGCTACTGTAAACTGTGCTGCGATGAACACTGGGCTACATGTATCATATCAAAAACTATGTTTTTCTCTGGATATATGTCCAGGAGTGGGATTGTTGAATCATATGGTATATCTATTTTTAGGAGAAATGTCCATTTAGGTCTTCTGTCCTTTGTTGACTGGGTTGTTTGTTTTGGTGCTTTTAAGGATCGTGAGCTGTTTATTAATTTTGGAGACTAATCCCTCCTCAGTCACATCATTTACAAATATTTTCTCACTATCTCTGTGTTGTCTTTTCATTTTATTTATTGTTTCCTCTACTGTGCAAAGTTTTTGAGTTTAAGTAGGTTCCATTTGTTTATTTTTGTTTTTATTTCCACTGCTCTGGGAGACGGATTGAAGAAGAAACTGCAACAATTTATGTCAGACAGTGTTCTGCCTATATTTTCCACCATATGCTCAGATCACATGAAATTATGTAGCTCTTATCTAGGTACCTACTTTGATAACTTCCAGTGTCAACATATGGCAGGTGTGAATATTATTGCCCTTTACCCAAGATTACCCAACAGATTTTTGAGCTTTTACAGTCCAAAATGAGGAGAAGAAATAAAGAGAAAGGAAAAGACTCACTATCTGCTGTTCACTATCCATAGTTTTAATTTTAGTGTTCTGTTAAAAGAGATACATCTTTCAAACATGACCAGTGCCAAGATAATGATCTCACCCTCAACTGCATAATTCTGGGTGAGATTTCAAGAGTATCGTTCTCACAAAGTGATTGGAGAGAAACCAACCCAGTGAAGAATCTCACTCCTTGCTTGATTTTGCTTCTGTTTCTTCTTTTCCTTATTTCAGTCTTTAAGATTTTTATTTTTAAGATCATTATAACAGATTTTATTCTGTATTTGACCTCTATGCTATGTGTCTTTTATTTCTTTACTCCACACACATTATTTTCATAATTTTAATTTTTTCTTCTCTTGAGGTACCAAGAGGTGACACTCCAAATTGCATATCCTTTCTATTCCCTTCCTGTATATCTTGCTGTGATCTCTCATGACACATTTTTCTTTTCACATTTAGTGTGAACTTATCTTTTCTGACTGTGGCTTTGAATCAAATTAGATCCACCACAACCAAAACTCTTTCATCTTCCCAACAGCATTTTCCACCCGCTCTTGTTCATTGCAAAAGCTTGAAGCTTCCACTGTAGAAGTGAGAGAAATTGCTCCCTGGGATTTGCCCTTTCTTTCTTAATTTACAGTTATTTTGAAGTGTGAGCATTTTCTTTGTCTTTGGATTATGCTGTGAATATTGTTTTTTATGGAGTTTTACTTGTTCTTATTGTTCTGTATTGCTCTTACCAGAATTATTGGGAGATGCAGGTCTAGGCATTTGCTATTTTTTTTTTTTTTTTGGTTTCCTGAAAGTCTTCTCAAAAATAATATTTTTAAGATATTTGAATATTTTAAAAAGGTATATTGTATTGATTTAGAGATGTGGCAGCCTGGATAGGAGGAGAGTTTGGGGGAGAATGGATACATGTATCGGGGAAGGGAATGGCAATCCACTCCAGTATTCTTGTCTGGAGAATCCCATGGTTAGAGAAGCCTGGTGGGCTACCGTTCATAGGGTTGCACAGAGTTGGACACAACTAAAGTGACTTAGCATGACATGGCATGGCAGAGGTGATTCACTTCTCAGTGAACTCAAAAATACTTTTTTCATTTTAGTTTGTTAAAAACGCCATTCATCATTTAGATTTGTATTATTTCAGAAAAAGTAAATATTCAGAAGATTACTAGATCTGTTACTGGAAGTATGGTGGCTAGTTTATTCAAGCCAACCATCTTGTTGGAAATAACTATACTGTCATACAAAATACAGACTTTTTCCTTATAAAACTGAAAAGTTGAAAGAATGTAAAGAATTACTAGATCAAAATAGATTATGTGAAAAATCATTTATCTATTCAAAAAATTGAATTAGTAAGCAATCCTTCACACACGTGTGCTCACATCTTGTGCTCACAAGCCTAATGGCTTCACTGGTTAATTCTATCATACATGAAAAGAAGAAATAATACCAAGTGTATGCAAATTCTTTCAGAAAAGAGATAAAGAGAAAACATTTTTCAAATATATTTTATGAGGCAGCATAACCTGGATATCCAAATAAAACATAGAATTACAAGGAAAATATATACCAATATTCCTCATAAACATGTGCAAAAATCACTTATACAACATTACTAATCTAATACAGTGTTCTATAAAAATAATAATGCTTTATAATTAAGTGGGGTTCAGCACAGGAAATCAAGGTTGGTTATACCTCTGAAAATCATTCAGTATAATTCACAATATTAACAGAATAAAGGAGACAACAGTATCATCAGATAAGTAGATACTGAAAAAGCATATGATAAAAAATATCTATTTATCATAAAAATCTCAGAAAAACAGGAATAGAAAAGAATTCTCTGAATTTAGCAAAGGGAATTTATTAAAAAATCTAACATAATTAATGGTTAAATTAAAAGCTTTCCCTGTAAGATTGGAAATGAGCGAAGAATGTCCTCTTTTCTCTATATTTGGTGAAGAGCTTAGTTATTGAAATTAGACGTGAAAATAAAATAAAATAACATCAGACTGAAAAAGAAGATAAATGTAGCATTATTCTTAGAAACTATGATTATTAATGTAGAAAATCCACAAAACAAAAATATTAGAATAAGCAGATGTACCAAGATCTCAAGATATAAAGTCATTAAGCATAAATTAACTGCATTTCTAAATGCTAGTAACAAATATTTGGAAAATGAAATTAATAAAAATACCACTTACAGTAGCATCAAACTAAAATCACTTAGGAATAAATTTAATGACAGAGGTGCAAACCTCTAAACTGAAAACTTCAGAACCTTGATCAGAGAAATAAAAAGGTTACAAATAAAGAGAGATACACCATGTTTGTGGACTGGAAGATCTGATATTGTTAACATTTCCATTTCTCCCAAAACAGATCTAGAGACTCAATGCATTCCAAATAAACATGGGTTCAATGTCTTCAAAATGCTGAGAAAAAGTTACATTTAAACTAGAATTTCATACCTTACTAAACTATGAAAAAAACAGGAAGCCAAAATTAAAGAAATTTCAGAAATGCAATGTCTCTAACATTTGCATTCCATTCACCTTTTCTAAGGAAATTAATGGAGCATTTGTGCTACCAAAAATGAGGAAAAAATCTGACATAGTCAAGATGAGTCTAAAGAGGCATACCAACTAAATGTAATGTAACTTTGATGAGATCCTGGAACTGAAAAAGGACATTAAGTACATAGTAAGGAAATCTGTGTATAGTATGGACTTTAGCTAATGATAACATAACAACACTGGCTTGCTAATTGTAACAAACACATTGTAAGATGTTAATGTTAATAATGGGGGAAATAGTTTGCAGTATACGGGAATTCTTTGTACTATGCTCTCAATTTTTTCTATATATTTAAAACTGTCCTAAAAAATAAAGTTCATTTAAAAAATGAAGAAACCAAGAAACAGGAAAATATGGGATCCCGAAAACAGAGGATCTAACATATATAAGAGGTGAAGAGAATCCTCAGAAAGATGGTGAACAAGGATCTCAAGATGTTAGATTTTCACTAGAGTAAGAGGACAGTCTATCAACACTCAAGTGGATTATAAATTTCTTAGAAAGACTTCTTAAGGAAGGCAACATTTTAAGAACAGGAGCTAACATCATATAGCTGCAGCTGAATATACTGAAGAAGAGCTGTACAAAAGGGATAAATCACAGAAATCTGTAGAATATTAAGCATATGAAAGCATCTAAAAATATTCCCTTCAAGGAAAACAACAAATCAAATGAAAGTAATAATTGTATTTGATGTACCTCTGTAAATAGTGTTTAAAATTGTCCTAATAATGTTAACTGCCAATATTTACCTAAAAATTTAGTTATAACCATGTTGCAGTAAAGAGTGTGGGTGTGTATGTGTGTGTGGTGAGAGTGAGGTGAAAAAGATTCCATAGGAACTCACACTGGAGACTATTGTGTGATTAGTCGTTCAGTCGTGTTGTGTTCGACTCTTTGCGACCTTGTGGACTGTAGCCCACCAGCCTCCTCTGTCCATGGGGACTCTCCAGGCAAGAATGTTGGAATGGGTTGCCATTTCCTTCTCCAGGGGATCTTCTCAAGCCAGGGATCAAACCCAGGTCTCCCACATTGCAGGCGGATTTTTTACTGTCTCAGCCACCAGGGAAACCCAAGAATACTGGAGTGGGTAGCCTATCCCTATTAGAGTAATTTAAACTTGAGACAAGAAGCTTATCAAATCAATGTAACTGAGAGGGAAGGCCAGACCAGGGTTTCAAAGAAATATGTTCTCTGGGACTGGAGGCTGGATAAAGTTGAGTGAGACGAATATGTTTACATTTAGTTTATGAATTTAGTTTGTTGCCTAGGGGTGAAAAAAGCTTAGAAAATGATGACCAGAGGAGGAGCAGCGTTGAGAATCACAAGTAAATGTTGAATGCAGCTTGGGGCACTTTCACTTGAGGCACAGAAATAGACATAAAACAGAATTGTTCAGGAGGCAGGTGGGGGACAGGTTCAGGTGATACACACTGGTGAATATGAATGAGCAGAAGGAGAGCAAATACTTGTCAGTCTCTTTCTATGATTCAGGCAGTGTTTCATTATTTTACATGTAGTAAGTCATTTAATGCAAAGGACAATTACTCTCATGTTGCAGATGTGGATACCAAGGGTGAAAGAGGTCACATGAATTGTCTAAAATCTCACAATTAGAAAGTGGAGACTCAAAAAAAAAAAAAAAGAAAGTGGAGACACAATCTGGATTTAAATTTCAGACCATCTGACTTGACAGTCTCTACCTTTAAATGCTTTCCCACAAGTGAAAACTTCAGAGAGTAGAACCATTGACTCCCTTTGTTCTCCTGACAGTGAGGGCAAAGCATATTCCCAATTACACTACATGATGTAACTGTGGCCAACTGCTCAGAACTGAGTGAACATCCTTTGTCAGCAGCAGTACAGCTGCTAGTCCTTCGGCTTGCCCTATACTTGCAGAACCTCTGTCTACCAACCTGGTGTCCACATCTGTAAGATGCTTTGTCCTCCAATCCTGGTTTTATAACCTCAAATCAATTATCTGAATTCCCATCTTCTTTTAATTAACTCTATTTAAAAGAGCTAGTCATTTTTTTCTACTTGTATTGAGATATAGTTGACATACAGCAGGGAATTAGAGTCACTTTCTACTGTTTGTCCACATAAACTCTAATACAATATTTTCTCCTCACATATATAAGCCAAATTAGGAACTGACGAAACACTTAGCTGTCAAATGGGTTAAATTTGAAGTTAGAAATATGAATAAACTTTGCAATATAACATTTTTGGGAGTTTTAATTCTCAGTTAATCAATCACTGAAATTTGTGTAATCTTTGTACCTCACTTCTCAAAAGAGAAGGCTCTTCTTTGGCAAATAATGTCACTAGTGGTTTTCCCCAAAAGTTCTGTTTCATGTAGCAAATGAATTTGGATTTTTCCACCAAAATTTGGTGGATTTTTCCACCAAAAAATATCAAAAGTTGCAAATACAGTTTATATTTTTTGAAAACGATAGGTAAGTCAAATCAAAAGGACCTTCTTCAGTGGACTGTCCAGTAATAGCTGAGTGGGCAGGTCAGCAAATCTCCACAGCATATCTATAAACTTGGACAAAATTGGCAAACATAATGATTCCAACATTCTGGAAATCAACCAATGCACACATTGTTCTGAGAAATGCTGATGCATCAAAAAGTATTTAAGTTCATGTAAGAATAAAGGGAGTCTGTGATATTTTACAAAGGACTCCTCCCAAGGCCAAATTTTGACTGGATATTTTAAGGTTAAAGATAAAAAGAAGTGTGTTTAGATACTGTACTCCAGTTGCTGAATTCGTTTCTCACAGTGTTTGCAAATCTGAAACCTTATTCCATATGTACTGGGATGGACGGAACAATAATAAATGATAGATAATAAAAATCTCGTTGTACTCAGATGCCTTTGCCCGGCTGAGTCACTTATGATGAATAATATCACGGGAAGTAAGGGACCCACGCTGCATCCGCCCGACTCCACCCACCAGTCACCACCGCTGCTTCAGCTTTAGGTTCGGCGCAGCTCGACACGGCGCGAGAGCCAAGGGGGCTGCATCTCAACCTCCCAAAACTCAAGAAGCAGTCCCAAGGCCCCACCGCAGCCTCCCCCGGAGACCCGTGTCTTAGCACAGGGGCAGCCTCACTCTTATCTTCTCTGGAGAGCCTCCGAAGACCTGGACGGTGCGGGAAGCAGCTGGAGGCCTGCCTCAGTCCTGAGTGAGAGCTCCCCAGCTCCATGGGCTGGGCCCTAAAGGAAGCAGCCTGAGGGCTCCGGGTGGCCAGCTGGACAAGGGTGACCCCAAGAAGTCTTCCAAAGGAGACAAGTGGAGGCCTATGGGCATGCATGACCTGGGCCACCACCGAGGCTTTGTACGGCAGCGAGATGGACGGCACAGAAGCGACTCGGCCAGATCAGCGGCCAGCGCCATCCGCCATGGCCGACAGCAGCCTCAGGCTAGACCGCCCACCAGCTGCTGGCAGCCTGGCCCCTGACGTGTCTCACAGGGACAAAGGTGCATCTTACGCTGTGGAGCCAGGGGATCCCAGGCCAGCTGAGCTGCCCATGGCTGCCCAGCTGGGAGGACCCCCATGTGGTGTCGAATGGAGCATGCGCACGAGAAGCCCGCCCACAGCCATCTGGGGGATTCTGCAAAATGGAGGCGCAAGGCCCAGGCCTGCCAGAGGACGTGGCTGAGGAGGACACGAGGGACCATAAGGTGAGTGAGTTCACACGCAAGATCCTGGAAGCCGCTGAGCACGGCCGGACCGCGGCTGCCCCTGGGGCCCCCCCAGTGGATGCCCTGCCCTCGGCCTTGGCCTCTCTCGTCTGGCGGGTCTGAGCCTCACAGCCCCAGGCCTTGCTGCCCCAGCTCTGGTCTCTTTTCACACCCCAGTGTCTGGGCTCGCAGCCTCCCATTCTCACGTGTGTGCCACCACCATATCTTTGGGCTTCAGGCCACCTTTTGGGCCGTCTTTCACTTCAGGATCCCATCTCTTTGTGTCTCAGTCCGCCATTTTGTACGGGTCACCTTTCTGTACTTCAGTCCCCCATTCTCTCAAGGCTGCCTTTCTTGAGGTTTGTGTGTTCTCAGGTTTCCCTGTGCTCAGGACTTACTGACTCTGCAGCGTCTTCACTCTTCTTTGCGTTTTTGTTGTCTCTAGAAGCCACCATCCTATGTGTTGTGACCTCCCACCTCCTCAGGCCCTTTCTCTCCCACTCGCATCTTAGGCAGCTGAGGACTCACTTCCTGTTTTGCCTGTGTTCCCATTTCCTTACTGCCTACAGCCTGAGTGCAGACACCTTTCCTGCTTCTTGTTGTTCAGTTGCCAAGTCGTGTCCGACTCTTCTGTGAACCCATGGACTGCAGCACGCAAAGCTTCACTGTCCCTAGCATCTCTTCGAGTTTGCTCAAGTTTATGTCCATTGCATCAGTGATGCCATCCAGCCGTCTCTGTCACCCATTTCTCCTTCTGCCTTCAATCTTTCCCAGCATCAGGGTTTTTCCAGTGAGTCTGCTCTTCACATCAGGTGGCCAAAGTATTGGTTTCAGCATCAGTCCTTCTAGTAAGTAGTCAGGGTTGATTTCCTTTAAGATTGATTGGTTTTATCTCCTTGTTCTTCAAGGGACTCTGAATGAGAGTTTTCTCTAGCTAGTTTGAAAGCATCAATTCTTGGTGCTTTCTTTTTCTGCCTTCTTTATGGTCCAGCTCTCAAAATCATTCATGCCTACTGGAAAGACCATAGCCTTGACTATACAGAACTTTGTTGGGAAAGTGATGTCCTTGCTTTTTAACACACTGCCTAGGTTTGCCATAGTGTTCCTGCCTAGAAGCAGCTGTTTCTAATTTCCTTTCCTGATGGCTTATTCTTTTGCTGTGAGGAAGCAGAGCTTGTTTCAGGCAGTTTGTGAGGGAGGGGTGGAGCCAGACTAGAAAATGCCTTTCTTGGGAATTACAATAGGACTGGTCTTTGGCAAGGGAGTAGGGGCTCATTAAGGGGTTGCCCTGCCCAGGCCAAATGAAGAAACTTGGCTGGCTCCTCCCCCGAGGCTCTGGCCAGTATGTTGTGAGGAGTGGATGCATCAGGCTTTGCACACAATCAAACCTGGCCTGCATAGATGGTCCCAGCCCATGAAGAGTCCCTGGCATGCCCCACAGACAAACAGATACCACCCCCAGCCATGCCTGGAAAGGGGCTGAATGTGGAGCGCTTGTTGTTGAATAGGTGAAGGCAGAGAATGATGGCTGCTGAGCCCCAGCACACAGCTAGGAGGGGTCCTGGCACCCCATGAGGTGGGAGTGGTCCTTGCTTTTACAGGTGCCTGGTAGATCCCAACTCCACCCTGTTTTTGGAGCCTTTCCTCTTTGTTACCAACTTACAAAATCTGTCCTCTTACCTTTCTTGTGTTTTTTTTTTTCCTCCACCTCCACAGAATAACTTTGATTTGGAATGATGCCTTTTGGTACCAGATGTTTAGACCCCCCTCCCCCCAACTGCAGTCATGTAGGTGCTAGGACTGTGAAAATATAGTTTCTGCTATTTCATTATAAATAGATTTTTTAAAATTTTAGTTATAAGAAATCCCAAGAAAGAAAATTTAAGAAACAAGGCCACTGAGCCAAAGCCACAGTTCTGTCTCTCAGCATGGAGGAGGGAGAGTGGTGGGGTTTGGGGGGAACTTTTGCTCTCTGACAGCTCTTTGTTCACCAGTGCCACTGCCCACTGAGTGGCGGCAGCAGGGGGTTTTGTTCAGGTGGGAAAGCTCACTGGGTGCTAGGTGAACTTGAGTGTTTTTTGACCTTAATGTGCTTCCTGCCAGTTTATTTTCATGTAGCCTGGTGTGTCACTGTTTTGAGCAGACCATTCCAGACCTGTTGCTAAGGGAAAACTGTAACAGGCAGTGGAGCATTCTGCCCATGGAGAGGCCATTTACTTGGAGCCCAGTCAAGGTCTTGAGAGCCTCTTGTCTGCCTCTTCCTACATCTTGCATCATAAGACATCTCCTAAACTGTGATTCTGCCCATTTAGTTGTTAACATAGTGCGCACACACACACAAGTGATGATGTGCATTTTTACAGAAAGTTAATAAGGGGGCATATCCTGTCTTTGACTAATTATGAGACCAACTCAAATTCTGGCCCAACTGTGCAGGTCTGGGAAAAACCATAGACTTGAGCATGCAACACCACCCTAGGGAAAGCACAAAGGAGGCTATCAGCAACTGAACGAGCTTTGCAGGGTTGAAAGAAAGCATACAAGCTTAAGAATTCTGCTATAAATTGAAATGAGAAATGTACAGCAGGTATCATGTAAAAAAGATCTGAGAAAGCTTCAGACTTACTAGCAGGACTGCCAGAAGGTGATTCTCTCATGAAGCTAGTCAGAAGGACCAGAGGGATGTGACTGTTCAGTTTCAAAGATAATAACAAAACATTAAAAGAATTTGAAAAATCAATATAACGTGACATCAACAAAGGTCACAGTAATTTTCTAGAGACAAAGTCCAAGGAGATGAAGATATGTGATTTGTCTGATGAAGAATTCAAAATAGCTGTTTTAAGGAAGCTTAGTGAGCTACAGGAAAACAGAGAAAGACAGTGCAGTGAAATCTTGGAAACAGAAAACAAAATGAAAAGCTTAATAAAGAGGTACTGATAGAAATTATAAGAAAGAAATAAGTCCTGGAGCTTAATAATGTAGTGAATGAAGTGAAAAAATGTGATAAGAGCAGCAGTAGATTAGATCAAGCAGAAGGTCTGTGAGGTAAAGGATAGGACATTTGAAATTATGCAGTAAGTAGAGAACAAAGAAAAAAAATGAAAAAGAGTGAAGAAAGTTTACGTAAAATGTGGCATGCCATCAAAATGAATATTATAGACAGTATTAGAGTCCCAGAGGGAGAAGAATGGAGAATGGAAAGCATTCTTAAAGGAATAATGACTAAGAACTTCCCAAATATGGGGAGATATTTGCACATCCAACTTATAAAGTTAATAGGTTACCCCAATATTTCAACTCAAAATGGTATTCTCTAAGACACATAATTAAGCAGTCTGATGTTAAAGAATTTAAGAAAATCCAGAGGAAAAACAAAGGAGCCCTCATTAGACTGCCAGGAGATTTCTCAAGGGAAACCTTGCAGCCTAGGATAGAGTGAGACAATATACTCAAAGTGTTGAAAGAAAAAACTGCCCTGCCAATCAAAGTTATCTTTCAAAGATGAAGGTGAGGTAAAGACTTTCCCAAAGAACAACTGAGAGAATTAATTAGCACTTGACTTCATAAGAGTTACTGAAAGGAGTGCTTCAAGCTGAAACAAAAGGACACTAATTAGTAACATGAAACATAAAGTATAGAAAATATTGGCAAGTATAAAAATAAAGTCAAATTCAGAATACATACTGTAGGATAGTGATGTGTTAACCAGTCAACTCTAGTAAAGATTAAAGGACAACTATTTAAAAATAGCTATAACTACAGTAACTTGCTAATGGATACACAATATAAAAAGAGGTAAATTGTGATATCAAAACATAAAATGTGGGAAGGGAGTAACATCATAGTGTTTTTGTGTGTTATCAAAATGTTATCACCTTAAGATAACACTTACCACATTAAGGTAACACTTAGGTTATCTTATGTAAGTCTCATGGTAATCACAAAGCAAAAGCCTACATTAATACAAAAGAATAAAGAGAAGGGAATAGAAATATACCATTATAGAAAATCATCAAATCATAAAAGAAGACAGCAAGAGAGAAAGAAAAGAACAAGGGAGTTACAAAACAGCCAGAGAACAATTAGGAGGGCATTATTCCTTACCTGTCAGTCATTATTTTAAGTGTAAGTGATTTAAATTCTCCAATCAAAAGAAGTAGAGTTGCTGGATGGATTAAAACAAAACAAAAAACCCACAAGTCTGTTGCTTTCCACAAGAGACTTACTTCAGCATTAAGGACACACACAGACTGAAAGTGAGGGGATGAGAAACGGTGTTCTATGCAAGTGGAAACCAGAAAACAATAGCAGTAACCATACTTATATCAGACAAAATAAACTTTAGCTCAACAGTTGTAATGAGACAGAGATGGTAATGATACCATAATGAAGAGGAAACATTACAGCTGATACCACAATAATACAAAGGATCAGATTATTATGAACAGTTATAGTCGGACAAATTGAATAGCCTGGAAGTCACGGATAAATTCTTAGAAACAGTCTACTAAGACTGAATTACAAAGAAACAGAAAAAATCTAAACAGATCAATAACAAATAAGGAGTTTGAATCAATAATCAGAAACCTCCCAACAAAGAAAACCCCAGGACCAGAAACCAGATGGTATTACTGGTGAATCCTGTCAAACGTTTAAATAAGAATAAATGCCACAACTTCTCAAACTTTTCCCAAGTGTAATAAAGAACTCTCTAAAAATCATTTTACAACCAGAATTACCCTCTTACCAACACCAGGTAAAGACACTATAAGAAAAGAAAACTACAAGCCAATGTCTGTGATGAATATAGATACAAAAATTCTCAACAGAATTCTGACAGACCAGTCCAATAGCACATTAAAAAATCATGCACTATGATCAAGTGGTATTTAACCATGGAATGTAAGAGTGGTTTAACATACACTAATCAGTAAATGTGCTATATCAGATTAATAGAATGAAAGATAAAAGTCATATAACATTTCAATAGCTGTAGCAAAAACATTTGAGAAATTTCAACATTCTTTCATGATTAAAAAATGACAGGGGATGGATTGTTAAGGGTGATAAGGGAACTTTTGGGAGTGACGGAAATGCTCTAGATCTTGACCATGGTGGTCCTTAATGTGACTGTATTCTTTTGAAAGTCACTGAACTGTATTCTTAAAATGAGAGCGTGTTATTGTATCTGAATTATTCCACCATAAAACTGATTAAAAAAAATATTACAAGAAGAATCAGTCTGAACATCTTATATCCCCTGCCCCTGAAACATTTTCCATAAATAAAACAGATTTAGTTTTCTATTAAACCAGAGCCTAGTAATTTTTAACTTACTACAGAAGTTTGAATAAATGTGGGTTGTATAAAATGGAATACCACTCAGCAGTAAAAGGACAGGCTGTTGATACAACAATTAGGATGGACTTAAGAGCATTGTGCTTAGGGGAAAAGGCCAATATCAGAAGTTATATGTTGTATAGTTTCATTTGTTGTTCTAACAACCCAACTATAGAGATGAAGAACAAGTAAGTTAGTGGTTATCGGAAGACAGAGATGAAGGTGGGAGGGGATAGGTGTGACTGTAAAAGTGTAGTTTAAGGGAGTTCCTTTATGTTAGTAAATGAGTTCTGTGTATGATTGTGGTGGTAGCTACATGAATCTATAAAAGGTCAGACAGAAACTCGTACTGCGTATAAAATTGCTCAAAGCTAAATAGAATCTATAGTTTTGCTTTTATACTGCAGTATTGCTGTGATAGGAAGCTGGGTGGATTTCAAAGAAGTCTATCCATTATTTTTTCAATTTCTTGGGACTCTATAATAATTTCTAAATAAAAATTAGATTTCTTCTCACAAGTGCATGTATGTGTATGTGTGTTTTAGTTGCTTAGTTGTATCAGACTCTTTGTGACCCCATGGACTGTAGCCCACCAGGCTCCTCTGCCCATGGGATTCTCCAGGCAAGAATACTGGAGTGGATTGCCATTTCCTTCTTCAGGGTCTCACAAGCATAATTGTAAACTAATGCACACTTGGGAATTTTAGTCATACTTCTTTATAATGAGGCTTATTTACAGGGATTTTTCTCTTAGATTTAATTTTAATCTATTAAAAGCAAACACATATTGAGTCAGAATGTCTTAAAATAAATTTCCATAGGATTATTCTTATAGTAAATAGTGCTTTATGAAACAATAACCTCTGAAATCAATTAAAACATCCTTTGGTTTATGTCTATAAAATTTTCATAAACTGATTATTTAAAGAGACTCAATTATTAGTGGCTCGGTCGTGTCTGACTCTTTGCGACTCCATGGACTCTACAGTCTGTGGAATTCTCCAGGCAAGAATTCTGGAGTGGGTAGCCCTTCCCTTCTCCAGGGGACCTTCCCAACCTGGGGATCGAACCCAGGTCTCCCACATTGTGGGCAGATTCTTTACCAGCTGAGCCACCAGGGAGTTTGTAAAGGGCCATAGTAAGTAATGTTTCCTTAAATGTTCGTATATCTTTATGAACTAAAATTCTTAAAACTAATGTTACCTAGAATTATAATTAGTGAATTTTCAGTGACATTAATTATTTGCATCTTTATAAGGGAGGACATTTCTTTTATGCTCTGGGGAATGTATAATCTGTGATGGGAAATTAACATTTACTGTCACAGATAGAGTGTAAACATACACACTGATTTCTTCCCTGCAGAGTTTATCATGATGGGAAGGTCCTTGGGGGCACCTGTACCTGAATTTCTAATCAGGTTCAAAAGAATTATAAACCTTATGCAAATGCTATGTGCTCTGTGACCTGGTAGTTCGGATGTCTGCCTCTAGTTTCCTTTCACAATCTCTTGGTAAATTTATAGCTACAAGTTTGATCTAAATCATAGACTGACTCTTGGAACATTGAGACTGTGAGATTTATGCTATGATTCTTTGCCTGTGAGGGAAGAAGATTCTGTGGGTACATCTGCTTGGCTTTGATATCCCCTAGGCCAGTTCTTCTTCCAGGACAGTGGAGGTGAAACACACATAAAGGGTCAGCACTGAGTTCTTTAAATGGATGGAGAGTGAGTTAACCAAGTTTCTGTATTTTGCTAAATTCCTCTGTTGCCAAAAATGAGGAAAGTATTTATATTGAATAACCGAAAAGTCCAAAGTCAGGACCTCTGACTCTACTGCCTGTATTGTTCCCAGCATACCCTCTGTGTTGGCATTATCTTCATTTTGGTAGCAAAATGAAGTTTTGGTAGCAAGGGAACTATAGCAATTCCAACTGATGAATCCAGAACATAGCAATATCAGAAGAGATTTGGGTTTTTTCCTAAAAAATTTTTTATTGGGATGCACTATACACAAAAAGTCAGACATGACTTGGTGACTGAACAACAGTTATACACATAGGAAATACACATAGTACACATAATAAGTTGACATTCTTGGGCTTAGTCTTGATGAGGACCTTAGAGATTCATTAAAACATGTGTTTTCTGTGAAAATGTTAAGAACTCTTATTTAGGTGATACAGGAAACAAAAACACTCCCTCTAAGTTTATATTACATGAAGTCAACATTACAAGAAAGTTTATGGCAAGGTACTAAGCTAAAGTTAAAGGTCATTCATTCATCTTTAATACAACCAGTATAAATACAGGCAGATATTGAGTGTAGAGATGCTCAGTTTATTCTTACGTTGCAAAACTAACTCATTACCTTCCTTTCTCCTATCTATGTAATAGTCACAGTAGCCTGATTTAGTTATAACAAAATGTGTCAAGCAGTTATCCTTTGTACTGAATTATAACAAGGTATCTTTTGGTAATAAGTATACAGCTTGAAATGTTTTCACAAACTTAACGACTAACTTAATCAGCACTCAAATGAATTCTATTTCTCATTCTTGTCATCCTACAAAACCTAGGAAAGCACATCCACATTCCTTTATTCATTTTCTGTGCAACTAGGATAGAACAGAGGAGTGCAGTGTGTGGAAACCCTGAAATGTATGGTTAAGTATAAAATTTAAGATATCAAGGTTCACCTCAATATCTGTTATCAATTATTGGCTTACTGGGTTCTTGAAGTATCTGAAACTTTAGAGACTATAAGAGACTTCCTGATTGCAGAATACTATATGGTCTCTTCCCTGTAGGAATCTCTTCTTGAAGGAACCTGCAGTATGTAGTAGGATGATGGAAACATGAGTTGAAAATAGGAAGTGGTAAATCAGATGAAAATGGAGAGAACTGGGCATACCTTCCCGCACCTAAAGCCCATCAGCAAGTAAGCTTGTTCCTCAGCTAGTGTATCCCTCTATTTTCTAGTGAAGATAGAGCACAGTTGTTTGTCATATGCAGTTCATTCAAAAGACAGTGATTTAAATGTTGAGAAGTGTGTGCCTTCAAGACACTATAAGGCAAAGAAGTGTTTACATGATTTCTGCCAGACTGAGATTCTTTTTCATAAATAAAGCTCATATAAAAGCGAGTTTGTAAAGGACAGAGCTGTGTTCCCTACTAATGAACTTTTTTTCTGTTCTCACAGATTTCTGAAGTTGAGAATGCTGGCTAGAAATGACTCCTTAGTGACTGAATTTATTCTTGCTGGATTAACAGACCTTCCCGAGCTCCAGCAACCCCTCTTTTACCTGTTTCTAATGATCTATGTTGTCACCGTGGTAGGCAACCTGGGCTTGATCATTCTTATTGGTCTAAATTCTCACCTCCACACCCCCATGTACTATTTCCTCTTCAACCTGTCCTTCGTTGATCTCTGTTACTCTTCTGTTTTCACCCCCAAGATGCTGATGAACTTTGTATTCAGGGAGAATATCATCTCTTATGTGGGGTGCATGACTCAGCTGTTTTTCTTTCTCTTTTTTGTCATCTCTGAGTGCTATATGTTGACCTCAATGGCCTATGATCGCTATGTGGCCATCTGTAATCCCTTGCTGTATAAGGTCTCCATGTCCCATCAGGTCTGTTTGGTGCTCTCTTTGGCTGCATATGTGATGGGGTTTGCTGGAGCATCTGCCCACACAGGGTGCATGCTTAGACTAACCTTCTGCAATGTTAATGTCATCAACCATTACTTGTGTGATATCCTCCCGCTCCTCCAACTCTCTTGTACCAGCACCTATGTCAATGAGGTGGTAGTTCTCATTGTCGTGGGTATTAACATCACAGTACCCAGTTTCACCATCCTAATTTCTTACATCTTCATCCTCACTAGTATTCTTCATATCAAATCCACTCAAGGAAGATCAAAAGCCTTCAGTACCTGTAGTTCCCACATGACTGCTCTTTCTCTTTTTTTTGGTTCAGCGGCATTCATGTACCTTAAATATTCTTCTCCTGGATCTATGGAGCAGGGAAAAATTTCTTCTGTCTTCTATACTAATGTGGTGCCCATGCTGAATCCTTTGATTTACAGTTTGAGAAACAAGGATGTCAAAATTGCACTGAGGAGATCCGTATTTGAAATCCAGAGGAGAAACATGTTCTAATTAGTAACAGCAGTAATGTAAAGACATTCAATTTTGTACTTAATTTTTATTATCTATCATGATGAGATTTGTTCAAAATTTCATTACTTCTATGGATTATATTATGTGTGGTATAATAGACTTGTGTTATCATTTCTCTTGTAGCTCTTGTCTCATTTTTCCTACTTATCTCTTGTAACTTGTAACAGTTTTAGTAAACAACTAATGGGATCTTTATAAAAGGAAAATATGAATTGATTTTTTTAAAACTACCTTTAACTTTTGGGCTATTCCAAATTGAACAAGTGTGGTGTTTATTAGATACATAAAGATAAAATTAGAGTTTGCTGATCTAGACACAAAAGTGCCAAACACTACAGAATAATTCTCTTATGAAACAATATTGTTACTGGTATAGTCAGAAGGTCTTCCTCAGTGATCAGTGCAAAGAAATAGAGGAAAACAATAGAGTGGGAAAGACTAGCGATCTCTTTAAGAAAATTAGAGATACCAAGGGAACATTTCATACAAAGATGGGCTCAATAAAGAACAGAAATGCTATGGATCTAACAGAAGCAGAAGATATTAAGAAGAAGTGGCAAGAATACACAGAAAAACTATACAAAAAAGGTCTTCATGACCCAGATAACCACAATGGTATAATCACTCACCTAGAACCAGACATCATGGAATGAGAAGTCAAGTGGGCCTTAGGAAGCATCACTACAAACAAAGCTAGTAGAGGTGTTGAAATTCCAGCTGAGCTATTTTAAATCCTAAAAGATGATGCTATTAAAAGTGTTGCACTTAATATGTCAGAAAATTTGGAAAACTCAGCAGTGGCCATAGGACTGGAAAAGGTCAGTTTTCATTTCAATCCCTAAGAAAGGCAATGCCAAAGAATGCTCAAACTACCGCACTATTGCACTCATCTCACACGCTAGTAAAGTAATGCCCAAAATTCTCCAAGTTGGGCTTCAACAGTATGTGAACTGAGAACTCCCAGATATTCAAGCTGGATTTAGAAAAGGCAGAGGAACCAGAGATCAAATTGCCAACATCCGCTGGATCACGGAAAAAGTCAGAGAGTTCCAGAAAAGCATTTACTTCTGTTTCATTGACTATCACCAAACCATTGACTATGTCGATCACAACAAACTGTGGAAAATTCTTCAGAAGATGGAAATACCAAACCACCTGACCTGCCTCCTGAGAAATCTGTCTGCAGGTCAAGAAGCAATAGTTAGAACTGGACATGGAACAATGAACTGGTTCCAAATTGGGAAAGGAGTATGTCAAGGCTGTATATTGTTACCCTGCTTATTTAACTTCTGTGCAGAGTACATCATGCTTAATGCCAGGCTGCATGAAGCACAAGCTGGAATCAAGATTGCTGGGAGAAATACCAGTAACGTCAGATATGTAATTGACACCACCTTTATGACAGAAAGCAAAGAAGAACTAAAGAGCCTCTTGACAAAAGTGAAAAAGGTGAGTGAAAAAGCTGGCTTAAAACTCAATTTTCAAAAAAATAAGATCATGGCTTTGGGTTCCATCACTCCTTGACAAACAGATGGGGAAACAATGGAAACAGTGACAGACTATTTTCTTGGGGTCCCCAATCACTGCAGATGGTGACTGAAGCCATGAAATTAAAAGATACTTGCTCCTTGGAAGAAAAGCTATGACCAACCTAGACAGTATATTAAAAAGCAGACATTACTTTGCTGACAAAAGTCCATCTTGTCAAAGCTATGGTTTTTCCCATACTCATGTGTGGATGTGAGAGTTGGAGTATAAAGAAAGCTGATCACCAAAAAATTTTTGCTTTTGAACTGTGGTGTTGTAGAAGACTCTTGAGTTCCTTGGACTGCAAGCAATTCAAACCAGTGAATCTTAAAAGAAATCAGTCCTGAATATTCATTGGAAGGACTGATGCTGAAGGTGAAACTCCAATACTTAGGCCAACTGATGTGAAGGATTGACTCATTAGAAAAGATCCGGATGCTGGGCAAGATTGAAGGCAGGAGGAGAAGGGGACAACAGAGGATGAGATGGTTGGATGACATCACCGACTCGATGGACATGAGTTTGAGCAAGCCCGGGAGTTGGTGATGAACAGGGAAGCCTGGTGTGCTGCAGTCCATGGAGTCACAAAGAGTTGGACATGTCTGAGTGGCTGAACTGATAGTCAGAGGGATTTAAAGAAATGTCTTCATTGCAAATTAATGTAGAAACAGATTAATGTAGAAACAGATCCACCTGATGTTGTCATTTTGTTCTATTTTTTGTAACGCTTCCTTTGATCTTGCTTTTCTTGTTCTCTTTTAAAATGACAAAAATCCGTTTCACCTGCCACCTGCTTCTGAGAATCTCTATCAGGCAAATACATTTAGTACTCAAGAGGATACATATAATTCTACCACTGATTTCCAAACGTAGCATTAAGAGAGGGTGATTAGAGGAATAATACATGTGTATCTCAGGATCCCAATAAGTATGATGGGCAGTTTGTTATCAAATTTGTATTTATTACTATCTACTTGACACAAAATATTTTGAAAAAGGCATATGGTTTTACTGTAAATTTCATCATCACATTAGGAAAATACTACACATAGTGTTAGGTGAAACATTTTAGCCATGTCTCACTTATCCACTGAAGTATCATCAAAGGTGTGTATTAATACAAAAAACCATATCAACATTTTCTGAAATTACTTAAACATTGTTTCACCAATGAGATAATACATACATTTACCTCGATGTTGCTCCCTATAGTTTTTTTCTACAGTGTTTTCCCATTCATATATTTAGAGTATCATACGTAGTGGTAGATCACAAAATTCTTGTTAATTGGATTGTCTTGTTTGGATAACAATAATAAATTTAATGCTATAAATAATAATAGGATATAATAATAAATTACAATAATAAGAAATCAGAAAGAACTTTGGGGTATAATTTCTTTTGGGAAGTGAAATGTGGCAGCCATGGGTAGGTGCTGCTCACCCCTTTTCAGTAGAACCATTTGTGGGGAGCATCACTGACTGTCTGTAACTGATATTCCCTTGGATCCAACATACTGTTCAGGCAGAGTCCATGTTTCCTCTACGATGTCCTCAACCGTTGACTTAGCTTGGTCATAACAGAGCTGGCCATTATCTTTGTAACATAGATCTCTTCTGATAGGCAGTCTTTGCTTAGGGACTTATCATACTATTTGAGATTTTTCTTTTTGAACTACACTGTAATCTGAGGTTTTTCTACCAAATTCTTCCTTCTCTCTCTCCTTTCGTAGGTGTCACACTTTCATCCTGGTCTGAAAACTTTTTCACTGACACCCACTCCTTCCTATTTTATCTTTCACAGGCACTTACCACAGTAAATGTCTTGGAAGTCTAATCATTTCTTAGCATCTGTTTCTTGAACTCAAAATAACATAACACTAACTGATTTTAAAACTTAGTGTTAGGATATGGTAATCAAAACAGATTGGTTTTGTTATAAATATAGACAAATAAATCCATGGAATACAACAGAATATTTAGAAACAGATCCCTACTTACATAGTTTATTGATTTTTAACCAAGCAACTACGTTAATCTGGAGGTAAAGAAAAATCTAAACAATTGATGCTGAAAATGCTAATTAATCACGAGGAAAAGTAAACTTTGATTTCTACCTCACATCATACACAAAATTAATTTTAAATGGATCAAAACTATATACATAAAACTGTCATGAAGCTTCTAGAAGAAAGCATAGAAAATATGTTAATATAGGCACAGATTTCTTGGACATATTCTGGAAAACACTAAACCTAAAAGAAAAAAAAATAAAATGAGTTTCGTTTAAATTAGAGCATCTATGTATCAGAAAATATGTAAAAGCAGGCCACAGATTGGAAGAATATTTGCAATACGTATATGTGATAAAGTTATTATATCTAGGATATGTAACAACTTAATTAAAGTTTATCTCAGTGATAAAAAGATCATATCATATATTTTCAAATGATTTGAAAGACGCATTCTAAAGGAATGTGTAAATGGCCAATAAGCACATGGAAATGTGCTTAACTTGGTGCACCCCTTACGTACGGTAGATAGCTCTTCAACAGTCCCTTACCAGCTGTGCTATGCTCCCTCACATCATTGTCCAGACTTTTCCCCTTGAGTGGTTCAAGCCCTTGTCAGGTCTTCTTCAGGGTCTCCCTCCATGTTAGACCTTGCAGCCTCTTGGTGGAGTCTCTATTTCAGAGGTCCAGGCACCAGCTGTGGGGCATCTTCAAACCCTCCATTAATCCAAGCAGCAATCCTGTAGAGCTTCTCCTCTGAGATTCTAGAATTTGGTAATGCTTCTTAGTCTTTCTTTTTGTTCCATCAGTCCTGGAAGTAGTAGCTATTTTTTAATAGGATATTAGTCTTTATATTTTCCCCTGCTGCTTACTATACTCTGTGTCTATAGATCCAGTTCTCTTTTTAAAAAATGTCCTCTGTAGGAAGTATGTAGTATGCTATTTTTTTTTGACTGGAATTTGATACAGGGAACACATTTTATGTGATTGTGTTGGACTGACTTGACCCTCTCACAAAGCATATCCAGTCTAACCTTGATGACAGTGATTAATCAGAACAGTTATTTGGCTATAGTCTTTTCTGCCAAAATTGTTTAAACAGGCTTTTATCTTTGTAGTTGCTGAATTGGTAAGATTAAGTATTCAGGTAGCCCTATTTTCACTGCGTGGGAGAGATTAGCTGAGGTTGTAGTAGAACCAAGCAAATAGAACATGGGGGAACAGACACACCTCCATGAGTGGTTGGCCCTGTCCAACCAAATAAAAGGCCATGTATATTTGTGGCTTACCAGTTTCACACACTTTTGGGGAGTATGTTGGTTTATCTAGGCAAAATATAGTTGCAGGCATGACACATGGCTTGAAGTCTGAATGTGATATCCAAGTACCTAGAACACGCTGCTGGAAGTATGAGTCAGCAAATGCCTGGCCCAGTTTGTGAATCAGCAGGCTTATTTTGCAGGATGACTTTATATTCTGTAGATCAACCTGTCCAAAATGATCATTTAAAAATATTAAAATCACAATTCATATAAAACTAAAATGCTTAAGGCTTTAAATGTAGTGTTTTAGAAATAATTATAACTATAGAATTTAATGCAAAAATTATTTCAATATATTAAGCATTTAGGATATTTGGAAGTATCATGTCTGTAAATTGATGAATTGCTTGAAGATACAGGTAATGTCATAGATGACTTTATTGTCCTTCTGTATATGCTTCATGCATACTATTTTTTTGGGGAAAAAAAAGTTTGTTTTATTCATGTGGAATCCCTAGATGAACAGAGCCTAAAGTATATGCTAGATAGATGCTCTCAGAAGGGTAACAATAGAGTGTGTCTGATGTGATGGCATATACCATACTCTGGTCAGCGACAAGCATGGTTAGCCAAGTGAGGCATTCTCTGCTCTATTTCAACAGCTCAACCAAAGAGGTACTCCACCACCTGGTCACCAGCTAGGACAGTCACACACAAAGAGGGCAGTGCCTACTGTGGTCAGGAGTCCCACAGAGCTGCTGGGGGTGTCTGTTTCAGGTGCTCAGACTTGTGCTCAGCTTGTGGTGGGAGGCTGGGCAGGGAATCCTGATGCTTGGGATTCCATCTCCAAGTAGGTGCCCCAGTCTCTGTCTCCCATGTCAGATACTTCCATCTATCTCTAGCCAATTTGTCCTTTTAATGGCATGTAAGGAAATGGCAGCCCACTCCAGTGTTCTTGCCTGGAGAATCCCAGGGATGGCGGAGCCTGGTGGGCTGTCGTCTATGGGTCGCACAGAGTCGGACACGACTGAAGCGACTTAGCAGCAGCAGCAGCAGCAAACTAGATGCAGTGTGATTGCTCTAAGAACACATAGCCTTCTGAAAATTAGACTTTTTATTTTGAAATATTGGAAATGAAAAAATGAAATTAGTTCTAAATTTGTTGAACATTAAATTTGTAAGTAAAAAGAAAATAACTCATTATTTAAATATGATTTTGATGGCAAAGTTTTTGATGGTGATAAGAGTGATTTAAACTCTGTCTCTTACATTATAAAGTTTCTCATTGATGGTTATAAAAAAATTAAAAATTATTGATCAAGAATTGCAAATGACTATTTCAAGTACAAAGCCTGATACAGAAAAATTATATTCTGAAAGCAAGTATAGATTTTTATTTAGAATTATGAATACATTTTATTTGGGTTTCTTATTTAATAAAAAATCATATATTTCATTTAAGAGATATTTTTGGTTTTTTGATTAATTGACGTTACTATAGCATATAATGAATGTACCAACTTTGATTTTACCATCAAATATGATCCTAAATAGTTCCTAAAACATGCATTTACAATGAATAAATAATACAAAATTTATGTGATCAAAAGCCAGTCATAAAATAGAATATTTTTTCAGTATTTTTAGCTGGTTTTGAGTAGGTGGTAGATCCAATAACCTAGCCCAACAATACCAGAAATGACAATTGTTAAATAGTTTATTTAGTCAACTTCAACTTTGTTCTCAAA
This sequence comes from Muntiacus reevesi, assembly GCF_963930625.1. NCBI lineage: Eukaryota > Metazoa > Chordata > Mammalia > Artiodactyla > Cervidae > Muntiacus > Muntiacus reevesi. Next base: position 26,841,262 of record NC_089253.1, on the reverse strand, counting down.
TTGGATTAGGTGGTCAGGGAGTATTCACTGTATACTTTAGGTGAATGTCTTCAACTGTTAACGTCTTCAAGTAATTTTCTCCCACTCCTCCTCCCTGTGGTCTGAAACTCCCAATTACATACATACGAGGTTGCTTGATGTCTTAGGGCTCATTGATGCTGTGTTGATATTTTTGTTGTTCTTTTTTTCTCTCTGGATTTCATTTTGGGTAGTTTCTATTGCTCTTCTTTAAGTTTACCCATCAGCTCATCATTTCTTCTGATGTGGTGTTAACTGCATTCAATATGTCTATTTTTACACACTTTTTAAATTTTGGAATTGTTTTAAATTTACAGAAAAATTGTTAATGTAGTACAGTACAGAGTCTAGTTCCTCTTGCTGTCTTTCATCAGGCTTCCCTAATGGCTTAGCAGGGTGATACATTCATCAGTTAATGAACCAGTAGTGACACATTATTATTAAAGTCCATACTTTATCCCAGTTTTCTTAGTTTTTATCTAATGTTCTTTTTCCATCCTATGATCCCATTCAGAATACTGCAGTGCATTGATTAATTATGTCTCCTTGGATTCCTCTTGGCTATCACGTTTGCTCAGACCTCCCGTATTTTGGATGAGTTTGACAGTTTTGAAGAGTGTTAGGTATTTTGTAGAATGGGCTTCCCTGGTGGCTCAGCAGTAAAAGAACCTGCCTGCAATGTGGGAGACATGGGCAGGAGATGTAGGTTCCATCTCTAGGTCAGGAAGATCCCCTGGAGAAGGAAATGGCAACCCACTCCAGTATTCTTGACTGGAAAATCCCATGGACAGAGAAGTCTGGTGGGCTACAGTCTACGGGGTCACTAAAGAGTCAAGACAAGACTGAGCGACTAAATAACAGCAGCAACATTTTGTAGAATATCCCTCAATTGGGATTTCTAGTGTTTCTCTCATGATTATTTTGGGATTATGTATTTTTTTTGGATTTGGAACATTTTTCCATTTCATAGATTGTATTTTTCAGATCATGGAAATCGGCATTTTTTTTTTTTTCATATCTTTGTGTCTTTCCTTAACATGCAAATTTTTCCTTGAATGTATAGCATATATTAATAACAGCTCTTTTTTCTTGTCTATTAACCTTAAAATGTGTGTTATTTTTAGCATATTTCTACAGATTGAGGTTTTTCCTCATTGGATTGCATTTTCCTGCTTTTTGCACACTTGATTTTAAGCTAGTTTTCAGTTAGATTTCCTGTTAAACATGAAGGTTGCCATATTTTTAAACTAAAATTATTTGTAAATTTTTTTTTTTTTTAAAGAGTCAAGCTTGACTGTCACTCTTGGTGATAGAAATACAAACAAACTATGACAATTGGCAGAGCTCATGGAGCACAAGCTTAAATGGGAAGAAATTAATGTCCCAGTTGATTCTGATTATTTCTTTTTCCAGGGATTCTTTCTTTATGTCAACTTCATTGAATTTCCTCAGGTTTGGGACATGGATTCAATATAAGTCGAAATATCCTTTATGGAAACACCCAAGTCAAATCCCATGTAAGACTACTGACCCATCTGGTACAGCAGTGTCTCTAAGGGTAGTATGGAAAGGAGTAGATGAGTCTACCTCATACTGATATTAGAGATTAGAGATGTATTACTGAAACATAGACTAGTCTTCCATAATAATTACTTAGTGGTCTACTGAACAATATATTGTTTAAAATATTAAGCTCCATAAGTTTTTACACAAATTTTACTTATTAACAAAAACATTTCAAATTGTAATTTATGAGGTTTAATTTATGTATAATAAAACATAAAAATATGAGATATACAGATTAGACTTTTTGCCTAAGTATAAAGTTATTTAATCATCACCCAGAAGAAGATATGGAACATTTCCACGACCCCAGAAATTTCCCTTATGTCACTTTCTAATCAATAGCCAACTCTCATGCACCAGTTGAGGTAACAATTGCTCTGATTTCTGTCACTTCAAAGTAATTTTTCCTGTTCTTAAAAATCTTATGAATAAAATGATACTGTTTATACTCTTTTTGTGTCTTCTGTCTTTGATCAGCATAATGATTTGTGTATTTCAAGCACATTGGCACATGTGATAGGGCATTTTTTTTTTCTGAGAAATAACTCATTGAATGTATTTTCTACAATTTTATTATCTATTATATTCTCATCTTGATGGAAATTTGGCTATTAAAGTAAAACCTCAGTAAACATTCTTGTACAAGTATTTTTTTTTTTACATGCACTAATTTTTCTGGATGATGTATAACAGTGGTAGAATGTCTGGATCAGATGCTACCTATGTGTGCAACCTTATTAGAAAATACCAGTTTACTTTCTAAAGTAACGATCCAATTTTTCTCTTCCAACAGCAGTGTATGAAAGCTCCAGGAGTGCCATATCCAAATGTACACTTGGTGTAGACAGTCTTATTAATTTTAGCCATTCCGGTGTATATGCAGTGGTATCTCATTATAATTTTGATTTGATTTTCCTTGGGACAAAGGATGCTGAGGTACATTTTTTCAAACATACTAATATTTGAGCCTGTATCTTGGAATGATAACTTTAAACAGTTTTTAAATACATACTAGAAAAAAAGAAATACAGCTGCCTGTGTTCTTAGATGATATGATTATCTCTGTAGACAGTCCCTCAAAATTGACAGCAAGAACTACCAAACAAACAAATGAACTCAGTGGTAAAGAATCCCCCTGCAATGCAGGTGATGTGGGTTTGCTTCCTGGATGGGAAGCTCCTCTGGAGAAGGAAATGGCAACCCTCGCCAGTACTCTTGCCTGGGAAATCCCATGAACAGAGGAGCCTGGTGGGGTACAGTGCATGGGGTCACAAAAGAATTGGACATGACTTATCAACTAAATAACAATAATGCAGCAACTAAGATCTGGAGCAACCAAATAAATAAAATCAAGAAATAAAAAAAGGAACTGTTTCTAAAGTTTATATAGAAAGTCAAAAGACCCAGAATATCAAATACAGTACTGAAGGAGAAGAGAGTTACAGGAGAGAGACTGTCCAACTTTAAGATTCTATGTGTGTGTGCATGTTAATTCAGTTCAGTTGTGTCAGATTCTTTGCGACCCTATGGACCAAGGACCACCAAGCCCCTCTGTACATGGAATTTTCCAGGCAAGAATACTGGAGTGGGTTGCCATGCCATCCTACAGGGGATCTTCCCCACCCAGGGAATGAACCTGCGTCTGTTATGTCTCCTGCATCGGCAGTCGGGTTCTTTACCACTAGCGCCACCTGGGAAGCCCAAGACTCCCTATAAAACTATAGACAACAAGTCAGTGTGGTGTTGAAGGAAAAGACAGTGGATTAAAAGAGAGAATTTGGAAGTAGACCTATATAATATAGTCAACTGATCTTTGACAAAAGAGCAAAAACAATAAATGGAGAAATGATAGTCTTCATAACAATTGGTACTAGAAAGACCAGATGTCCCTATGCAAAAACATGAATTTAGACTAGACTTTACACCTTAAAAAAAAAATAAGAATCTAGAACCCCACCTCAGATCTGCTGAATTAGATTCTGCCTTCCCATTTCCTTTCTGGCACTTGTAGATTTAATTTTCTTTTTATTACAGAGTTACATTTAAAAATATATTAGCCAATGATTCTGGATGTTTGCAGCAGCTTAGCTTAGTGTGACATAATACTGCAAATTAAAATCCTATTTAGTTAATAAATATTTACATTTTTTGCACCTTTATGATAGTATCAGTTCAGTTCAGTTGCTTAGTCATGTCCGACTCTTTGCGATCCCATGAACATGTCAGGCCTCTCTGTCCATCACCAACTCCCGGAGATTACTCAAACTCATGTCCATTGAGTTGGTGATGCCATCCAGCTATCTCATCCTCTGTTGTCCCCTTCTCCTTCTGCCCCCAATCCCTCCCAGCATCAGGGTCTTTTCCAATGAGTCAACTCTTCGCATGAGGTGGCCAAAGTACTGGAGTTTCAGCTTCAGCATCAGTCCTTCCAGTGAACACCCAGGACTGATCTCCTTTAGGATGGACTGGTTGGATCTCCTTGCAGTCCAAGGGACCCTCAAAGAGTCTTCTCTAACATCACAGTTTAAAAGCATCAATTCTTCTGCACTCAGCTTTCTTCACAGTCCAACTCTCACATCCATACATGACCACTGGAAAAACCATAGCCTTGACTAGATGGACCTTTGTTGGCAAAGTAATGTCTCTGCTTTTTAATATGCTCTCTAGGTTGGTCATAACTTTCCTTCCAAGGAGTAAGCATCTTTTAATTTCATGGCTGCAGTCACCATCTGCAAAGATTTTGGAGCCCCCAAAAATAGTCAGCCACTGTTTGCAGTGTTTCCCCATCTATTTCCCATGAAGCGATTGGACCAGATGCCATGATCTTAGTTTTCTGAATGTTGAGTTTTAAGCCAACTTTTTCACTCTCTTTTTTCACTAGTATGAAACTTAATCTACTGCTGACTTTGTTAAGTTAGAACATATTGGGCTTGAGTTAAAAAAAGGAGCCAGGATTTAGCAAAAGATATAGTTCAGTGAAAAGGATGACTGTTTGATACGTTTTGTTATAACTAAATCAGGCTACTGTGACCATTATGTAGATAGAAGAAAGGAGGGTAATGAGTTAGTTTTGCAATGTTAGGAATAAGCTGAGTATCTCTACAATCATTTCTCTGCCTGTATTTACACTGGTTGTATTAAAGATGAAAGAATGACCTTTAACTTTGCCATAGTTTAGCACTTTGCCATAAACTTTCTTGTAATGTAACTTCGTGTAATATAAACTTGGAGAGAGTGTTTCTGTTTCCTGCATAATGTAAATAAGACTTCTAACATTTTTATAGAAAACAATGTTTTAATGAATCTCTAAGGTCCTCATCAAGACTAAGCCCCAAAATATCTATCTTGTGGGACACATTTCAAGTTTGTCCTGAGTAACTTTTGGTACTTTTGTTATTTCTAAGGATCTGGTAATAATAGTTGTGACTCATTTTAGTAATGATTGGATTTTCGAATGTCCTATGTGTAATCCATATGAAAGATTTTACAAAATTTTTTTGTGTCTCTGCTGTCTTTATTCTTTCTCATTGAGTTCCCCTGACTCCATGACGTTAACCTCTGTGGAAATGGTCCCCAGATCTTTTTTATCAGATTCTTGTCTTCCTCTTGAGCATTATTTAGCCTTATTTGGGTTGCATACTTCTTTTTAGTTGCTCAGTTGTGTCCAACTCTTTGTGACCCCATGGACTATGAAACCCACCAGGCTTCTTTGTTCATGGGATTTTTCAGGCAAAAATACTGCAGTGGGTTCCCATACTTCTACTTGTTTGTCCAGCTGGGAACTCAAGATCAGCATGTTCACAACTGAATGCATAATGTTTATGAATATTCCTACTCTTTCTGAATTTTCTGTTTGTAGTAACATCACAGTTTAACCTAGCACCTAGGCTAATGTCTTTGGGATTTTTGTCTATTTCTATCCCATTTGTGAGAAGCTCTACTGACTTTCCTTTCAGTATCTCTCGCATGTGTTTGTTTCTTGGAATTATTCACAGTAGCACAGTTAATTCAGGGCATTTTTATCATTCGCTGACCATTTTAATTGCCTTTTGTGAGTCACCTTGTCTCCAGTCTCTCTTATGCCAGGCCATTCTACCAGCTGTTGCCATATTAATCTTTCTAAGCTTGCACTTAGATGATTTCAATGCCATGTCAAAAAAAGAAATGAAAATCTCGAATGGTTCCTAATGGCTTCCGATAGTGAGCTGACCTTAATTTTGGCATTTGAAAGCTGCTTCTATTGACCCAAATCTGCCTTTTGATCTATGCTGTCAGGGAGAGACATTGAGACTTTTCTGAGAATTTGTGGAAATCCTCTTTGTGACATTCAGGGAAGATGGTAATTATATTATTTTCTCTGAATTCAGCAGCTTTGATCTGAAGTGCTCTTAGATGAGATCTAAGAGTTTAGCAGTGACCTTACATGCCTTACTGATGTCTTTCCTGTCTTACACTCAGGTCTGCAAAGAAAAACACCAGCACTACATAAGCCTTTGCCTGCAGGGCAAGAATTTTGCTGTAGTGTCCAACATAGGTTCCAGGAAAGATGGGAAAGGGATCCTCATTCCTTTATTCTTTTATTATACAAATATTTATTGGGTGCCTATTATGTGCCAAGTATTGCTCTGAGGTGCTACACAAATAACTCTGAAGAAAGTAGAAAAAAATATAGCTTAGATTTTGTGAGTACATAAATGTGTGTTTATGTGTGGTGGGAACATGCAGGAAACAAATAAATGTATAGTATTTCATATAGTGATAGATGCTAGAAAGAAACCACGTGGATGGAGGGGAGATTCTGCTTTTCTCTTTGGGGATATGTCCTATTTTGTAAGAAACTAAAAGATCTGTAAAATGGTATACTTCATATAAGTCAGTGTTGTTATCATGAACTAGGCTGAATATGCAAAGTACGTAATTTCTTTTTGCCTCAAAGTCTGACCTCTGGGGAAAACACTAAGAAAACACAGGTCTTTTAATTTTTAATCAGGTTCCTAGGATTTCCCAAGTCATAAAAACCCGTGGGTCAAATTAGCAGGTGGCTCCCTGGGCACCAGCAGATGCTATTTACACCCCCTAGTCTGGAGAGGACACTCTGCAGAGCCACCATCAGGAATCATGACCTGTAACTCGTGGCATCTCAGAGCCAGAGCTACTGAGGTCTGCTCTGGCTTCATCAGTCTAAAACTCACTGAAAACAAAACAACAGAAAACTCCTGTTTTAGGTTGTTCTTCCTCAAAATTCATCAAAGCCACTTGCCCTTCCATGCAAATAATGTAGAAGAGTTAATTAATAAGGTGAGCTGACCTTGATTTTGTCATTTAGAAGCTTCCAAAACTGATCCAAATCTGACTTTGGATCTGATTCTGTGCTGAATTTAGCAAGGAGAGACATTAGGACCTTTCTGAGAGCTTGTAGAAGTCCTTTACCTGACATTTGGGAAGGATGAAAGTGATTTTATTTCTCTGAGCTCAATTAACCCAGCAGGACTGAGGTCCTCATGAGGTGAGTGTTGCATTTTATCTGTCCTGTTACTCGTCTTCCACACCTCATCTGTGGAAGCCTGGGACTCCCTGAAATGACACGTCTTCTCTCTGCTGAGATGACCACTGTTCATCGGGTGGGCCTGGTAACTGTCAGAGCAGAAGCGGAGCAGCGAGGCTGCTGTCATGAGGTTCAGGGTCACTGAATCTAATCCCTGTAGAACTTGCCCATTAGTGTTTTTGATACACATCTTTAAAAATTCCCTCAGCCTTTATACAGAAGAGAAAACAAAGGCACAGAGGGGTGGGCTGGGGTTCCTTCTCGCATTCTGGGTCTCTCTCATTAGAGTGGGGTTGGGTGGAGAGAGCGGGGTACTCATTTTAACATTACCCTCTGTCCTGTTCTCCAGGTGTGTCCTAGGGAAGAATGGCCCCAGAGAATGACTCTTCAGTGACTGAGTTTATCCTGCTGGGTTTAACACAGAAGCCAGAACTCCAGCTGCCTCTCTTTTTCATTTTCTTAGCAATTTATGTGGTCACTGTGGTGGGGAACGTAGGCTTGATTATTCTTATTGCTCTGAACCCTCACCTGCACACTCCCATGTACTACTTTCTCTTCAACCTTTCCTTCATTGATCTCTGCCACTCCTCTGTCATTACCCCTAAAATGCTGATGAGTTTTGTGGGCCAGAACATCATCTCTTATGCAGAGTGCATGACTCAGCTCTGCTTCTTCTCCTTCTTTGTTATTGATGAGTGCTGTATTTTGACGTCAATGGCCTATGACCGATACGTGGCCATCTGTAAGCCCCTGCTCTACAAGGTCTCCATGTCCCATCAGGTCTGCCTCATGCTGACGGTGGGTGTATACGCAATGGGGCTTGTGGGTGCCATGGCCCACACTGGGTGCATGCTGCGACTCTCCTTCTGCGATGGAAACATCATCAATCACTACATGTGTGACATTCCTCCTCTCCTCCAGCTCTCCTGCACAAGCACCTCCATCAATGAGCTGGTGATTTTCATTGTGGTGGGTGTCAATGTCATAGTGCCCAGTGTCACCATCTCCATTTCTTACACCTTGATCCTCTTGAACATCCTTCATATCCGTTCTGCAGAGGGTAGGTCCAAAGCCTTCAGTACCTGCAGCTCCCACATAATTGTGGTTTCTATTTTCTTTGGATCATCTGCATTCATGTATCTCAAGCCTTTTCCTGCTGGGTCTCTGGATGAAGATAAAGTGTCCACAATTTTTTACACCATTGTGGGGCCAATGGTGAATCCTTTCATCTACAGTTTGAGGAACAAAGATGTCCAAGTTGCACTGAGTAAGACTTTGAGGAAAAGGGTGTTCTAAGTGAATTTTTTTTGTACTATTTGTTAGTACTATTTGTTACTAGTAATTAATAGTATTTTTTACCAATAATTAGTACTATTTGTTACTAATAATTGTTACAAATATTACTCTTTCCAAGGTGGTTCTTTCTCAGATCTTCACTGTGAGAACCTGCTGGGGTGTTCTGGAGGTAAAATCCAAGAAAGAGTGGCCATTCCCTAAAACTGTGACTCTTATGGTGTGCTGCAAATCTTTGGGGTTTCAAAGAATCAGATATGACTTAGTGACTGAATAACAATGAATCTTAATATATATTTGATAGAAACATGTTATCTCTGACTCTAATCTAGCATCATAGGATTCATGGTAGACTTTCCCTTTTGTGTATCTGTAAATTCTTTCTTTGATGGTGTTACCTACTTATTTGACTATACATTGTAAGGAGAAAAGGGGGAAAAGTAAAACTGTATACAAGCAATGTACTCCAGACAGTAAATGTATTTCTCACACTGGTATTGATTTGCAGTTCTGAAACTATCACATGTGTACTGGGATTGAATGAGTGATAATAAATTTAGATAATAGAAATTTTGTTATAGCCAAATGCCTTTTCCTGACTAATTTGCTTATGACTGATAATGATGCTGTACACTCTCACAAAGTGTAGTGGTAGGGCATTCCTTGCTTTCCCCTTAGCTTTGACCAGTTATTAAAAACCTGCTAAAAATCTGGATGTCTCAGTCTTTAATCATAGAGAAAGAAGAATGAGAGCCTTGACTCAAATTGGCTTAAAGAGGATTCAGAGAAGAATCAGCTTCAACTGTGATTTCTAGCCTCTGCCCCTGAAACATTTTCCATAAATAAAACATTTACTTTTGTATAAATACAAGAATATAGTAATATTTAAATTACTGCTGAAGGTGGAATAAACTTAAATTGTAAAAAATGGAATGCTGCTCAATAGTAAGGGAAATGGCTATTGATACATGCAACAAATGGGATGAACATTTAAGGCATCATGGCTAGTGAAAAAAGCCAGTCTCAGAAATTGCATATTGTTTGATTTCATTTATTATCCTCCAAATGACTTGACTATGGAGGTGGAGATGAAAGAGATAGAGATGAAGAAAACAGAAATGAAGGTGGAAGGGGATGGGTGTGACTATAAAAGAGTAGTATAAGAATTTCTATAGGTGGTGAAACAGTCTGTATCCAGTCTTGGTGTTGTTACATGAATATATACAAAGAATCAAATTGCGTAGATCTACACACATGTACACACACACAGTGTAAACACTCAGTGCATATAAAACTGCTAAAATCTCACTGTCTGCAGTCCTGAAGTCTTGTTACCATTACTAAACCAGTGTCCATTTCCTGGTTTTACTGTTACACAACAATTGTGAAAGTTGTCGTCATGATAGGAAGCTTCATGGCGTTCAAGGGACTCTACATTATTTTAGCAATTCCCTGTGGATCTATACTTATTTCAAAATAAGTGTTAGCTGCTCATAAGCATGAATAGAAGTTAATACATATCTAGGAATTTTAAAGTCATATTTTCTTGAAATATAAGTCTTTGAACAGTGATTTTCTTATATGCTCTATGCTTAGTCACTCAGTCATGTCCGACTCTTTGCGACTCCATGGATTGTAGCCCTCCAGACTGCTCTGTCCATGGGGATTCTCCAAGCAAGAATATTGGAGTGGGTTGCCATGCCCTCCCCCAGGGGATTTTCCCAACTCAGGGATTGAACCCAGGTCTCCCACATTGCAGGTGGATTCTTTATTGTCTGTGGCACCAAGGAAGCCCAAGAATACTGGAGTGGGTAGCCTATCCCTTCTCCAGGGGATCTTTCTGACCCAGGAATTGAGACAGGGCCTCCTGTATTCCAGAGGATTCTTTACCAGCTGATCTACCAGAGAAGCCCCTGATTTTTTTATAGACTTAATTTATTAAAAGCAAAGACATATTGAGTCAGAACAGCCCAAACTAAATTTTCGTGGAATATTGGATTAGAATTATACCTAATAGCATTTTACTGAAACAATAATGTCTAAATGCAACAATAATGTCTAAAAGCAATAAAAAAATCCTTTTACTATATGTCTATAAAATGTTCATAAATATTTAAAGATATTCAAACTATTTTACAAAGCAAGTAAATAACCTTTACTGAAGCGTTTATAAATTTCTACAAAAATTAATATGTTACCTGGAATGACAGTTAATGAAATTTTCAGTGACATTAGTTATTTTCATTTTTATGAAGAACAGAGAGGATCTTTTTCTATGTCCCAGGAGATGTACGTTCCCTGAAGGAAAACTAACATTTACTGTCATGATTAGGGTGTAAAAATAGACACCAATTTCTTGCTTGCAGAGCTTGTCACAATGGGAAGGTCTTAGGGGAGAGTTAGACCTGGATTTCTAATCAGGTATAAAAAAATTACAAACCTTAAGCAAATGCCATGAAATCTACAAGATAGCTGTAGCTGCCTAGTCTGTGGTTTCCCTTTACAGTCTCCTAATAGATTTATAGCTACAACTTTAATCTGAACCTTAGATTAACTTCTGTAACATTCCGACTGCTGTATCAGTGCTCTGACTCTTGCCAACACAGGGAGAAGATTCTGTGACTGCATCTGTTCAGTGTCGATATCTCCAAAGCCAGTTCTTCCAGAACAGAGGAGGTGAAATACATATGAAGTTACTTGGCACTGAGTTTCCTCAATGGAAGGAATGTGAGCTAACCAAGTTTCTTTTTTTCTCTGTTGCTAAAAAATGAGGAAAAGTGTTTATATTGAATAACAAGAAACTCCAAGGTCTGGATCTCTGACTCAACTGCTTGTATTGTTCTGAGCATATCCTCTGTGTTGGCTTTGTCCTCATTCTGGTAGCAGGGGAACTATAGCAGTTCCAAGTGACAAATCCAGAACATAGCAATCAGAGGAAGAAAATATTTTTCTCCTAAAATTTTTTTTGTTGAAATATATGTATTATACAACTTTACATGTCATTATAAGAATACAGCTTGGTTTGTTTTCACTAACTTAACACCTAATTTAATCAGCACCCAAATTAATTTATTTCTCTTTCATGCTATCCTACAAAACATGGTAAGTACATCTACCTTGTTTTATTCATCCTCTGTTCTTTTAGGATGGAATAGAGCAGGAGAATGTGTAGAAACAATGGAGTATATGTTTAGGCCACCAAGGTTCTCCTCCATACCTGTTACCAATTATTGACTTCATGATATCTTGTGGTTAAATGTCTGTAACTCCTATAGACTGTTAACAACTTCCTTCCAGGAAGCAGAATATTGGTGTGACCTCTGCTCTATAGGAATTCTCTCTTTCTTGAAGGTCATCATAGGGAAACTGAGATATCTAGTAGAGTGGTGGAAACTTGAGTAGAAATGAAAAAGTGACCAGTCAGATGAGTAGGTTAGAGAGATGGGGATACAGTCCCACTACTGAAACTTGTCAACAGGTAGATTTGTTTCTCAGCTGCCCCATCCCTTTATCTTTTAGTAAAAATAAAGTTAGAGCCATGATTTGTCCCATACAACTTATGAAAGCAAAAGACATGGGAGGGGACATAGGTAAACCTATGGCTGATTCATGTTGATGCTTGGTAGATAACAATGCAATATTGAAAAGCAATTATCCTTCAATTAAAAATAAATAAATTTGATAAAAAAAGAGTGATTTAAATGTTGAGATGTGCGTGCCTCCAAACACTATGAAGCAGGGGGAGGATGTACATGATTTCTGCCAGTCTGAGACTCTGTCTCATAAATAAAACTCATATAAAAGTGATTTTGTAAGGACAGAGCTGTGTTCCCTACTAATGAACTTTTCTTCTGTTCTCACAGATTTCTGAAATTGAGAATAGAATGCTGGCTAGAAATGACTCCTTAGTGACTGAATTTATTCTTGCTGGATTAACAGACCGTCCCGAGCTCCAGCAACCCCTCTTTTACCTGTTTCTAATGATCTGTGTTGTCACCGTGGTGGGCAACCTGGGCTTGATCATTCTTATTGGTCTAAATTCTCACCTCCACACCCCCATGTACTATTTCCTCTTCAACCTGTCCTTCGTTGATCTCTGTTACTCTTCTGTTTTCACCCCCAAGATGCTGATGAACTTTGTATTCAGGGAGAATATCATCTCTTATGTGGGGTGCATGACTCAGCTGTTTTTCTTTCTCTTTTTTGTCATCTCTGAGTGCTATATGTTGACCTCAATGGCCTATGATCGCTATGTGGCCATCTGTAATCCCTTGCTGTATAAGGTCTCCATGTCCCATCAGGTCTGTTTGGTGCTCTCTTTGGCTGCATATGTGATGGGGTTTGCTGGAGCATCTGCCCACACAGGGTGCCTGCTTAGACTGACCTTCTGCAGTGTTAATGTCATCAACCATTACTTGTGTGACATCCTCCCGCTCCTCCAACTCTCTTGTACCAGCACCTATGTCAATGAGGTGGTAGTTCTCATTGTTGTGGGTATTAACATCACAGTACCCAGTTTCACCATCCTAATTTCTTACATCTTCATCCTCACTAGTATTCTTCATATCAAATCCACTCAAGGAAGATCAAAAGCCTTCAGTACCTGTAGTTCCCACATGATTGCTCTTTCTCTTTTTTTTGGTTCAGCAGCATTCATGTACCTTAAATATTCTTCTCCTGGATCTATGGACCTGGGAAAAATTTCTTCTGTTTTTTATACTAATGTGGTGCCCATGCTTAATCCTTTGATTTACAGTTTGAGGAACAAGGATATCAAAGTGACACTGAGGAAATCCCTGTTTAAAACCCCGAGGAGAACTATGTTCTAATTTGAAGAGGCAATATTGTAAAGCAATTCAAGTTTTTGTTAGTTTTTATTGGTATTTTTCAAGAAGAGTCTTTGTTTATCACCATGTTACTTCCACAGATTGTGTTATATTTGGAATAATACTTATTACTTCTGGTCTTATCTCATATTTGTCCCCTGTATTTCTTGTACCTCATATCAGTTTACTGAATAGCAACTTGTTTATAAAAAGAACAAATATGCTGGCCTCTTTAAATATAATTTTTTATACTTCTATCTTTTGTGTTATTCCTACTGTGTACAAATGTGATGAAGTATGAATCATAGAAATTTAAAATTACACTTTGCCTGTCTAAACACAGAAGTGCCAAATACTATAGAAGCATTTTCATGCTTGTTGATAATATTGCTGGTATAAGCAACAGGATTCAATAAATTGTCTTAATACAAACTAGTATATAGCTTAAAGTGCTATCATATTTTCTGATCTGTTCCTTCTGTTCTATGTTTCTTATCAACTTACTTTTTAGTTTTGTTCTTTCTTATTCCCTTGGCAAATTGTAAAATTTGTACCATAGTATCACCTGTTTTTGAGAGCCTCCATAAGCCCAGGTCATGTAATACTAAAGAGAATATACGTAGTTCCATCTTTTATTGCCAAAGATGGCATTAACAGAATACAATTAAAGGAATAATACACATGTACCTTAGGATCCCAGTAAGGGGACTGGCTGCTTTATTATAGAACTTGCATTTGTTATTATATAAAATGATATAAAATGTTTTGAAAAAGAGCATATAGTTCTTACTGCAGAGTTTGTTATTTATCACTGTAAAGGAAAATATTGCACATTAGGTTAGGAGAAATATGTTAGACATTGTTTTATTCATCTAATGAGATTTATCATGAAAAAAGTCATATGCTAATGATAATAAACTATATTCCTTTCAATGGTTCTTGAGCTTATTTAAACCTGTTTCAGTGCATTCAGGCTAGTGTAACAAAATACCACAGACTCAATGACTTATAAACAACAGAAATTTATTTCTCACAGTTCTGAAGGTTGGAAGTCTAGGATCAGGATACCAGCATAAATGAGTGAGAGCACTTTTCTGGGCTACACCCTTCTCATTATATGCTTACTTGGTGGAAAGGGCTAGTGATTTCTGTGAAATGTCTTTTTCAATGCACTCATCTCAATTGTGAGGGTTCCATCTTCATGACTTAAGAACCTCCTGAGGGTCCTTTCTTCTAATATCATTATCATTGGGGGGGTTAGGATTTCAACATTTGATTGTAGCACCTTGTCTCACTGATAAGGTAATTTTTAAAGTAGTTGCTGTTTTCTGTAAGTTTCCTATTTCTCCAGTACCTTTTCAGCTTGTATATTTGGAATATCAGGTGTATTTGGAGGATAAAAAAATACTTGTTAAATTGTGTTATCTTGTTTGAATAACAACAATAATAAATTTTATTGCTATAAATAATAAAGGGAATATTATAGTAAATACAAATACTAGTAAATAAATCAGAGGGGTATCATTTATTTCTTTGAGGTGGACTTTCACAGCTCCAGACATGCTGCTCAGCTCCCAGGCAAGATAAGTAGCTGTGGGGAGCATCAGTCACTGTCTGTAGCTTATACTGCTTTGGATCCACCATAGTGTTCAGGCAGAGTCCATGCTTACTCAGAGATGTCCTCAGCCAACAGTTTGGCATGGTGGGTCACATAGGAGCTGGCCATTTTATATGTTATATATTATACATGCATCTCCTGATAGACAGTCTTTGGTTAGGGACTTTATATCATTATTAATGAGAATTATAGAACTGCACTGTGGCCTGGGATTTTCCTTCTCTCTCTCCTTTCTTCAGTTCAGCTCAGTTCAGTTCAGTAGCTCAGTCGTGTCTGACTCTTTGCGACCCCATGAATCGCAGCACTCCAGGCCTCCGTGTCCATCACCAACTCCCGGAGTTTACTCAAACTCATGTCCATCGAGTCGGTGATGCCATCCAGCCATCTCATCCTCTGTCGTCTCCTTCTTAGATGTCAGATTTTCACTGAGGTCTGAAGGCCTTTGTCATGGACTTTCAGCCTCCTGTTTTAGCCTTCATAGACTGTTTTATAGTAAGCGTCTTAAAAGTGAAAGATAGTGCAAGTCCCTCAGTCGTGTCCAACTCTTTGCGACCCCATGAACTATACAGTCCCTGGAATTCTCCGGGCCAGATTGCTGGAGTGGGTAACTGCTCCCTTCTCCAGGGGACCTTCTCAGCCCAGGGATCGAACCCAGGTCTCCCACATTCCAGTCAGATTCTTTATCAGCTGAGCAACAAGGGAAGCCCAAGAATATGGGAGTAGGTAGCCTATCCTTCTCCAGTGGATCTTCTGGACCCAGGAATCAAACCAGGGTATCCTGCCTTGCAGGCAGATTATTTACCAACTGAGCTATCAGGGAAGTAATAAATGTCTTGCAAGTCTGATATTTCTTGGCATTTGCTTTTTGGAGAACTTTAAGTGACACAAAGAACTTACTGATTTTAAAGTTTAGTGTAATGTTCAAATAAAGATTGAGTTTTTTGTTATAAAACAGACAAATGAATAACAGATAAAATAGAATATTCAGAAAAAGATCCTCATCTATACAGTTAATTGTTTTTTTTTTAACCAAGTAATAAGACAATTCCAAAGAAACAATTCCAAAGAGAAAGAGAAAGAAAAACTTAAGAACCTGATGCTTGGAAATATTAACTTTTCATGAGAAAACTATTAAATTTGATCTCTATTTAACAGCATACACAAAAATTAAAGTGTATCAAAACAACAAACACAAAACTTAAATGTGTCTTCTAAAAGAAAACATAGGAAAATGTCTTCGTGTAGGCATAGATTTCTTAGCCATTTCTTAAACAGGAGATCCCAAAGAAGAAAAAAAAGATAAACTTCTTTCAAATTAGAATACCTATCAAACTATTCATAAGCAAACCATATACTAGGAAAATATTTGCAGTACATAGATTTGATAAATTTATTCTAGCCAAAATACATGGCAATGTAATAACTAAAGTATATTTCAATGATAAAATACAGTTTCATATATTTGCAGATCATTTGAAAGACACATCCATGTGTGTAAATGGCATGTGTAAATGGCCAATAAGCACATGGAAATATGCTTAACTTGGTGCAGCCCCTTAATTGTATACTCAGTAACTGGACAATAGTCCTTTAACAATTATTCTGTCTTCCCTCAATTTGTTGCCCAAACTCTGCCCCTATCTTTTCTATTGATGTATAGTTGATTTACATATTCATATTAATTTCATGTGTATAGCCTGGTATGTTGGTACTTTTATATGCTGTACTCTGTTAAAAATTATTATAATTAATAGTCTTAATTGCTATACAATATATTCTTGTTGCTTATCTCTTTTACCTAGTGGTTTGTATGTCTTAGTCCCATGAATGTAATTTGCCTCTCCCTCCTTCCCTGTCAGCTCGTGCCTCCCCTGACAGTTCCCATGTAGATACCAGGTAACCAGGGAGCCACTGATGTAGCCCGTAAAAGCCAACCTTCAGGAAGGGGTCCAGAGAAAGTTGCAGAGAAAAGGAGTGGGGATCTGAAAGAGCCAATCAGGAAGATCCAGCAGGGTTTGCTTACTAGTAAACAACTTTTGAAACTGGGGACTTTCCCAAATGCTTCTGTTATATCTGGAATATCTAATGATTATTTTAATGTTGAGGGTTTTTCTTTTCTTTTTTGGTGGTGGTGGTGGGATGATGGATTTTCCCTTTGATTTGTTTTTCTCTGTTAAAATGACTTCATAAAGTTATTTAAAAAGTAATATGTAAAAAACAGCAAACATTATTCTCAATGGTAAAAAACTGAAAACATTTCTTCTAAGATCAAGAACAAGACAAGACAATTGCAATTAATAACCACTTTCACCACTGTTATTCAACAAAGTTTTGGAAGTCCACCCATGGCAATCGGAGAAGAAAAATAAATAAAAGAAATCTACATTGGAAAAGAACAAGTAAAACTCTCACTCTTTGCAGGTGATACACTGTACATAGAAAACCCTAAAGATACCATCAGAGGATTACTAGAGCTAATCAATACAAAGAGTCAGAGATGACTGAGCAGCTAAGCATTCAAAAGCTTTTGCACAGCAAATAAAATAAACAAAATGAAAAGACAACCCTCAGAATGGGAGAAAATATTGCAAATAAGACAACCGACAAAAGATTAATCTTCAAAATACACAAGCAACTCGTACAACTCACTCTCAGAAAAATAGACAACCTAACCAAAAAACCTTTTAGAACTAACACACAAAAAAGATGTCCTTTTCATTATAAGGGCCTGGAATGTAAAATCAGGAAGTCAAGAAACACCTAAAATAACAGGCAAATTTGGCTTCAAGTACAGAATGAAGCAGGGCAAAGGCTAACAGAGTTTTGCCCAGAGAAGGCACTGGTCATAGCAAACACCCTCTTCCAAAAACACAAGAGAAGATTCTACACATGGACATCACCAGGTGGCCAATACGGAAATCAGATTGATTATATTCTTTGCAGCCAAAGATGGAGAAGCTCTATACAGTCAGCAAAAACAAGACCAGGAGCTGACTGTGGCTCAGATCATGAACTCCTTATTGCCAAATTCAGACTTAAATTGAAGAAAGTAGGGAAAACTGCTAGACCATTCAGATATGACCTAAATCAAATCCCTTATGACTATACAGTGAAAGTGAGAAATAGATTTAAGGGCCTAGATCTGATAGACAGAGTACCTGATGAACTATGGATGGAGGTTCATGACATTGTACAGGAGACAGGGATCATGACCATCCCCAAGAAAAAGAAATGCAAAAAAGCAAAATGGCTGTCTGAGGAGGCCTTACAAATAGCTGTGAAAAGAAGTGAAAAGCAAAGGAGAAAAGGAAAGACATACCCATTTCAATGCAGAGTTCCAAAGAATAGCAAGGAGAGATAAGAAAGCCTTCCTCAGTGATCAGTGCAACGAAATAGAGGACAATAATACAATGGGAAGGACTAGACATCTCTTCAAGAAAATTAGAGATACCAAGGGAACATTTTATGCAAAAATGGGCTCAATAAAGGACAGAAATGGAATGGGTCTAACAGAAGCAGAAAATATTAAGAAGAGGTGGCAAGAATACACAGAGGAACTGTACAAAAAAGATCATCATGACCCGGATAACCACAATGGTGTGATCACTCACCTAGATCCAGACATCCTGGAATGTAAAGTCAAGTGGGCCTTAGGAAGCATCACTACATACAAAGCTAGTAGAGGTGTTGAAATTCCAGCTGAGCTATTTTAAATCCTAAAAGATGATGCTATTAAAAGTGCTGCACTTGATATGTCAGAAAATTTGGAAAACTCAGCAGTGGCCATAGGACTGGAAAAGGTCAGTTTTCATTCCAATCCCTAAGAAAGGCAATGCCAAAGAATGCTAAAACTACTGCACAATTGCACTCATCTCACACGCTAGTAAAGTAATGCCCCAAATTCTCCAAGTCAGGCTTCAGCAATACGTGAACTGTGAACTTCCAGATGTTCAAGCTGGTTTTAGAAAAGGCAGAGGAACCAGAGATCAAATTGCCAACATCCGCTGGATCATCGAAAAAGCAGGAGATTCCCAGAAAAACATCTATTTCTGCTTTCTTGACTATGCCAAAACCTTCGACTGTGTGGATCACAATAAACTGTGGAAAATTCTGAAAGAGATGGGAATACCAGACCCCCTGACCTGCCTCTTGAGAAATCTGTATGCAGGTCAGGAAGCAACAGTTAGAACTGGACACGGAACAACAGACTGGTTCCAAGTAGGAAGGGGAGTATGTCAAGGCATATTGTCACTGTGTTTATTTAACTTATATGCAGAGTATGTCTTGAGAAACGCTGGGGCTGGATGAAGCAAGAGCTGGAATCAAGATTGCTGGGAGAAATATCAATAACATCAGATGTGCAGATGACACTACCCTTATGGCAGAAAGTGAAGAACTAAAGAGCCTCTTGATGAAAGTGAAAGAGAAGAGTGAAAAAGTTGGCATTAAGCTCAATATTCAGAAAACTAAGATCATGGCATCCAGTCCCATCACTTCATGGCAAATAGACAGGGAGACAGTGTCAGACCTTATTTTTGGGTGGCTCCAAAATCACTGCAGATGATGATTGTAGCCATGAGATTAAAAGACACTTACTCCTTGGAAGGAAAGTTATGACCAACCTAGAGAGCATATCAAAAAGCAGAGACATTGCCAACAAAGGTCCATCTAGTCAAGGCTATGGTTTTTCCAGTGGTCATGTATGGGTGTGAGAGTTGGACTGTAAAAAAAGCTGAGTGCCGAAGAACTGATGCTTTTCAACTGTGGTGTTGGAGAAGACTCTTGAGTCCCTTGGACTACAAGGAGATCCAACCAGTCCATCCTAAAGGAGATCAGTCCTGGGTGTTCATTGGAGGAACCAATGTTGAAGCTGAAACTCCAATACCTTGGCCACCTGATGTGAAGAACTGACTCATTTGAAAAGACCCTGATGTTGGTAAAGATTGAGGGCAGGAGGAGAAGGGGACGACAGAGGATGAGATGGTTGTATGGCATCACCAACTCAATGGACATGAGTTTGGGTAAACTCCGGGAGTTGGTGATGGACAGGGAGGCCTGGCATGCTTCGGTTCATGGGGTTGCAAAGAGTCGGACATGACTTAGCGACTGAACTGAACTGAACTGAAGGTGGATATTGTCCTTGCAAGTGAAGAAAACCTTCTGGAAGAATTCTCATATAAAAATTGTGGCTTGTTCCCTTAGTATGTCAAGGACTGATGACCACAGTGATGGATACTGTCTTCTTCTTTGTCAGATGCTTTGACCTAAGGACCGTAGGGTAGAAGGAGTCCTAAGGTTCAGTGACAGTGAGGCATCGAGGAAAAAGAAGGTGAGGGTTGAATCACCTTTGTCTCAATTCCTTTCAAACCTCAGACTACATAAATTGAGGGTCTGAGGAACACCACATATTTATTGTCCTTTTCAGCCCTGATCCTGAACAGAGCTTGGAGAGAAGGAAAAATGATGTGCAGAGACACTGGGAGTCTACCAGGTTTTTTTAAGCACAGAGACAAACAAGAGGTGTAAGGACAGAAAGATGAAAATGAGGAGTCTGTGGGAACAATCATTACAAGTCTTGTATTTTGGATGCTTTGATGAGTGTCTTTAGACAATGCTGTGGTTATAAACCAAGAGATCCAGCTCCCACTTGGGAAACAGAGGGAAAGTCCATGAAGGTCCATTGTGAGTCTGAGTTTCTGTTCCTGTTCCTACAGATCACAACTGTGTAGTAAATGAATATGGAAAATGCCTCCTCTGTGACTGAGTTTATTCTTATGGGATTGACAGACCAACCTAAACTCCAGCTACATCTGTTTTTCCTCTTTCTGCTGAACTACATGATCATTGTGGTGGGCAATTTGTGCTTAATGAATCCAATTTGTCTAAATGCACACCTGCACACCCCCATGTACTTTTTTCTCTTCAGTCTCTCTTTTATTGGTCTTTGTTACTCATCTGTCTTTACCCCCACAATGCTAATGAGCTTTATTTTTTGAGAAATATGCAATGTCCTTTACAGGATGTATATCTCAGGTATTTTTCTTCTGCTTTTTTGTCAGCTCTGAGTGCTATGTGTTGACAGCCATGGCATATGATCGCTATGTGGCCATCTGTAAGGCCTTGCTGTACACAACGGCCATGTCCCCTCAGGTGTGTTCTCTGCTGATGTCTGGTTCATATGTGATGGGGTTTCCTGGAGCCATGGTCCACACAGGGTGTATGATGAGGCTGAACTTTTGTGATTCCAACATCATCAACCATTTCATGTGTGACATCTTCCCACTCCTCCAGCTCACCTGCAGCAGCATTTATGCCAATAGGATTGTAGTTTCTGCTGTGGTGGGGACAGTTGTAATAGTATCTAGCTTCATTATCTTTATTTCTTACACTTTGATTCAGTATTCTTCATATACCATCATCTAAAAGTTGATCCAAAGCCTTGAGCACCTGTTTGTCCCACTTTACAACAGTTGGTCTATTTTGTGGATTTGGGCTGCACACTCATGTCAGACCATCATCTTCTGGGTTTGTAGAAGAGGGAACTTTTTCTCACTCTTTTCCACCAATGTGGTACCCATGCCAAACCCTCTCATATAACTCCAGGAACAAGGATGTCAAAATTGCTGTGAAGAAAATCCTGAAGACAATTACAGACTGAACCAAACCACTTATGCCACCTTTTCTTTGTCATCTTTCTTTTATTCCTGCTCGACTTTATCCTCTTCCTCTTGTTCTTTTTTCACATCTTCCTTTGTCTTCCTTATATCTTCTTGACAGGATTTTATCTCTAATGTCTGATGCCCATTCTTCTCTTGCACATAATGTAACACTGTGGGCCTATTTGACTGGAGAATCTTCCTCAGCCCTAAGTGATCCCATAGCATTTGGAGAGTAGGGACCAATAACCTTTCCCATCTGATGATAACACCACTATTTCCCTTGTGTGTCAACTCATCCAAGGTATGCCATAGAGTAGTATGCTGTTTGACCAATTTTTTTTTTCTTGCTTTCATTACATAGAGCCCTTTCCTGTATCAGTTCTGTCGTTACTTACCACTCCATTAACACAGAGAAGTAATCCCCCAAAAGTGGACATGGTAAAGATGTAAAAATTTCCAAAAATTTTTTGGAGTTTCTTTTAGTAGTAGCTCCTGTTCTGTATTTTAGGTGCCACATAGGTAAAGCAATTGAATAATTTGTTGAACCATGATTCTTTTATTCTTGAGGGTACTTGAGAATGAATAAGCTAAACTATTCTACCTACCTTTCTCAATCCACACCAGTAAAAATGCCTGTTTTTAGTTTATTGGTCAGTTGATATGTTGGCATAAATATAGTTGAAATTGTTATCAACTTGCCTATCAGTGGATTGTAATTGTGATTAAAAGTTGCACAGTGGTATATTCGACTATGGAATATGTTATGAAACATAAGGTCAGGGTTCGTTGTCTAACTATGTAAGGGGGCTTCCCCTTTGCAAAGAAAGATGTGTTTCCCACTTTTCAAAAGAAAACAAAAGTATTTGGCAGAAACATTGTCTTGTTGATATTTTTTTCTTTTAGTTCATAAAATTTGACTCCCTCTATTAGAGGAAAATTTAAATCGGTAGAAAATATTGTGTTCTAGAATTTTATAAATGGTCTAAAAGCTAAATCTCCTTATCTGATTTTTTGCTGAGGAAATAGTTTTGTGACTTGCTCAGAATCACACAGCTAAAATTGCAGAGACCAGTTTTTGCAGCCACTATTCATCTTGTGAAAAAAAATGGAAGGAAAGAAAGAACTGTGAAGGGACAGATAGTACTTCTGGAGAGTTGTTTCTGAATGAGCTTGAAAGTGGGAATTTTCCAGTGTGGAATTATCTCAGAAAACTAGAAATAGAAATATCATATGTCCAGTAATTCCACTCCTGTGTATATATCTGAAAAATATAAAAACACTAACTCAAAAAGATATTTGTACCCCAATATTCAGTGCAGCATTATTTACAATTACCATGATATGGGAGTATCCTAAACTCCATCAACAGATTGAAGAGATAAGATGTGGCAAATATATACAATGGAATATTACTCATCCATCAAAAGAATGAAAATTCCCCATTTACAGCAGCATCAATGGACTTGGAGGGTATTACGCTAAGTGGAATAAGTCAGGCAAAAAAGACAAAGATGATATTACTTATATGTGAAATCGGAAAACTGTAAAAAGTTAGTGAATATAGCAAAAGAGATATAGACTCACTGATGTAGAGAACAAATTTATGTTTATCTGGGGGGAAAAGGAAGTGGGAAGAGGCAATAAAAGGATAGGTGACTAAAGACTTTACCAGAAAATTACTAGAACTAATCAACGAATATAGTAAAGTTGCAGGATATAAAATTAACACACAGAAATCCCTTGCATTCCCATACACTAACAATGAGAAAACTGAAAGAGAAATTAAGGAAACAATACCATTCACCATTGCAACAAAAAGAATAAAATACTTAGGAGTATATCTACCTAAAGAAACAAAAGACCTATACATAGAAAATTATAAAACACCGATGAAAGAAATCAAAGAGGACACAAACAGATGGAGAAACATACCATGTTCATGGACTGGAAGAATCAATATTGTCAAAAAGGCTATACTACCCCAAAGCAATCTATAGATTCAAGGCAATCCCTATCAAGCTACCAACGGTATTTTTCACAGAACTAGAACAAATAATTTCCCAATTTGTATGGAAATACAAAAAACCTCAAATAGTCAAAGCAATCTTGAGAAAGAAGAACGGAACTGGAGGAATCAACCTGCCTGACTTCAGACTATACTACAAAGCCACAGTCATCAAGACAGTATGGTACTGGCACAAAGACAGAAATATAGATCAATGGAACAGAATAGAAAGCCCAGAGATAAATCCACGAACCTATGGACACCTTATCTTCGACAAAGGAGGCAAGGATATACAATGGAAAAAAGACAAACTCTATAACAAGTGGTGCTGGGAAAACTGGTCAACCACTTGTAAAAGAGTGAAACTAGAACACTCTCTAACACCATACACAAAAGTAAACTCAAAACAGATTAAAGATCTAAATGTAAGACCAGAAACTATAAAACTACTAGAGGAGAGCATAGGCAAAACACTCTCCGACATAAATCACAGCAGGATCCTCTATGACCCACCTCCCAGAATATTGGAAATAAAAGCAAAACTAAACAAATGGGACCTAATGAAACTTAAAAGTTTTTGCACAACAAAGGAAACTATAAGCAAGATGAAAAGACAGCCCTCAGATTGGGAGAAGATAATAGCAAATGAAGCAACAGGCAAAGGATTAATCTTAAAAATATACAAGCAACTCCTGAAGCTCAATTCCAGAAAAATAAATGACCCAATCAAAAAGTGGGCCAAAGAACTGAACAGACATTTCTCCAAAGAAGATATACAGATTGCTAACAAACACATGAAAAGATGCTCAGCATCACTCATTATCAGAGAAATGCAAAGCAAAACCACAATGAGGTACCAGTACACGCCAGCCAGGATGGCTGCTATCCAAAAGTCTACAAGCAATAAATGCTGGAGAGGGTGTGGAGAAAAGGGAACCCTCTTACACTGTTGGTGGGAATGCAAACTAGTATAGCCGCTATGGAGAACAGTGTGGAGATTTCTTAAAAAACTGGAATTAGAACTGCCATATGATCCCACAATCCCACTTCTGGGCATACACACTGAGGAATCCAGATCTGAAAGACATATGTGCACCCCAATGTTCATCGCAGCACTGTTTATAATAGCCAGGACATGGAAGCAACCTAGATGCCCATCAGCAGATGAATGGATAAGGAAGCTGTGGTACATATACACCACGGAATATTACTCAGCCATTATAAAGAATATATTTGAATCAGTTCTAATGAGATAGATGAAACTGGAGCCCATTATACAGAGAGAAATAAGCCAGAAAGATAAAGAACATTGCAGTATACTAACGCATATATATGGAATTTAGAAAGATGGTAACGATAACCCTATATGCAAAACAGAAAAAGAGACACAGATGTACATTTCAGAATTTTGGACTCTGTGGGAGAAGGTGAGGGTGGGATGTTTCAAGAGAACAGCATCAAAACAAGTTTATTGTCTATAGTGAAACAGATCACCAGCCCAGGCTGGGTGCATGAGACAAGTGCTCGGGCCTGGTGCACTGGGAAGACCCAGAGGAATCGGGTGGAGAGGGAGGTGGGAAGGGGGATCGGGATGGGGAACACGTAAATCCGTGACTGATTCATGTCAGTGTATGACAAAACCCACTACAATATTGTAAAGTAATTAGTCTCCAACTAATAAAAATAAATGAAAAAAAAAAGGATCGGTGATTAAGAGGTATAAGCTATTATGTATAAAATAAGCTTTAAGGATATATTGTACAACACAGGAGATATAACCAGTATTTTTATAATAACTATAAATGGAATATAATCTCTAAGAATTATGAATCACTATATTGTACACCTGTAACTCATATAATATTGTACATAGATTGTACTTCAATAAAATAAGTAAAAAGAATTTTTGATTGGTAATTGATATTTCATTAATAAGACATTACAGAAAAATTCCACAAACAAGCACACATTTGCATTAGAATTTTGATGATTTTATTTGGAAATGTTATTGAGTAGATAAAATCATCATGATTCATCTTTAAATATGAGAATATTTTCATTTTTTATATAATTTATGTTAATATAATAAAGGTTGAAAATACCTATTTTTCTTTATCATCAAACTTAACAGACATGCTGGATGTTCACTGAACATTCATTCATGGTTTAATAAACAATTAAACATTCAATTTAATATCTACCAAGGTCATAATATTTCCAACATAATTGATTCAGTGCTTATAGCTATATTTCCCCCCATGTGTATTTGTTGTCAAAAATCTAGCTAAATGCTATGAGATAGGTAAGTTTTAAAAGAGCTTATTTAGTCAAATTC
This sequence comes from Muntiacus reevesi, assembly GCF_963930625.1. NCBI lineage: Eukaryota > Metazoa > Chordata > Mammalia > Artiodactyla > Cervidae > Muntiacus > Muntiacus reevesi. Next base: position 26,815,397 of record NC_089253.1, on the reverse strand, counting down.
GTGTGAGTGAATTTGGTGCTGTCATTGATTTTGCTGATTGTCTTTTTATTTGGAGGATTATTTGTATAAATAGGCCTATTTAGAATTAAAAACTGTGATGATATATAGCTTTGTGAATTCTTGCTAGTTTTCTTAATTAATTACTTGGTAGACATACTTTAACACAGAATCATGTAAACATTGTATATAAAACATTTTGGAAATAAATTATTTAGATAAGATTAGATAGCTACATAGGTCTTTCATTCTAAATTTTCTCTTGCCAGTTCAATTTACCTCACTTGATTCCTATGCCTGAAATCTTACATCAGGCCATTCAAAATATAGTATTAACTCCTTTTGGTTTGTCCAAGACTCTTTTATTATAATTTTTTAACTACAAACACCTTTTCATGCTGAAATTTTTTATTGAAATATAGCTGATTTACAACATTATTTTCAGGTGTACAGCATAGTGTTTCAGTGTTTTTACAGATTATACTCTATTAAAATTATTGCAAGACAATTGTACAATTCCCTGTTCTATAAAATAACTCCTTGTTGCTTATCTGCCTTATACATAGTAATTTTTATTTCTTAATCCTGTACCTGCCTCTTGCCCCTCTCCCTGCTGGTCACCTATAGTTTTTTTTTCCTTTGTTTGTGAGCCTCTTTCTGTTTTGATGTATACATTTGATTGTTATATACTTTAGATTCCCATATAACTGGTATCTTATACTATGTTTCTATATGAGATATTTCACTAATCGTAAAATTCTCTAGATCCTTCCAAGTACTGATGCTTTCTTTATTTTTTTCAAATTTTTTATTTTGTTTTGACCTATAGCTGGTTAACAGTGTTGTGATAGTTTCAGGTGAACGGCCAAGGGGCTCAGTCGTATATATACATGTTTCCATTCTCCCCCAAGCACCCCTCCCATCCTGGTGGCACATAACATTAAGCAGAGTTCCATGTGCTATACAATAGAAAGCAAGATTATTTACAAATGAGTCAAAGACCTTAACAGATATCTAACCAAAAAGATATACAATTGACAAATAAGCATGTGAAAAGTTGCTCAACATCATATGGCATCAAAAAACTGCATATGGCATCAAGCAACAATGAAATAGAACCACACAGATATAGAGAACAAATTCATGGCTGCCAGGGGAAGGGAGTGGTGGTTGGAGAAGGATAGATTGGAAGTTTGGGATTAGCATGTGCAATCTATTATATAGTAAATGAATAGACAAGGTCCTACTGTATAGCTCAGTGCACTACAGTTGCTATCCTATAATAAACTATAATGGAAAAGTATGAAAAAGAATATATATATATATATATAGATAGATAGATATGTATAACTGAATCACTTTGCTATTCAAGAGAAATTAACAGAGCGTTATAAATCAACCATGACTTAATAAAATGAGATACTTTTTAAAAAATGAGATACTACTACACCATGTTAGAATGGCTGAAATCTGGAATATAAACAACATGAAGTCCTGAAGAGAATGTGGAACTACAGGAATTCTCTTTCATGGGTGATGGGAATTCTGAATGGTACAGCCACTTTGGAAGTCATTTTGGCAATTTCTTACAAAACTAATCCTATTCTTAACATGAGATCCAGCAATTACACTTCTTGGAATTTACCCAAAAGAGTTGAAAACTTATATTCACATAAAAACCTGCACATGAATCTTTATAGCAGAATTTGTTCATAATCACTTAAACCTAGAAGCTAATAAAATACCCCTCAGAAGGTGAGTGGATAAATAAACTGTGACACATCGAGACAGTTATACAGCACTATAAAGAAATGAGCCATCAAGCTGTGAAAAGACTGGAGGAAACTTAATTCATATTACTAAATGAAAGAAGTCAATCTGAAACGGCTACATACTGTATGACTCCAACTACATACCGTTTTGAAAAAGGCAAAACTATTGAGACAGTAAAAAGATCATTAGTTGCCAGGGGAGAGAAGTATCCATAGGCAGAGCACAGATTAATTCTTAGGCAATGAAACTACTCTGTATGATGCTATAATGGTGGATATATGTCATTATAAATTTGTTCAAACCTATGTAATATACATCAAAAGAGAACCTAAAGTAAGTGATGAGCTTTAATGGTAATGATCTAGGAGAATTGATGCTTTTGAATTGTGGTAATGGAGAAGACTCTTGAGAGTCCTTTGGACAGCAAGGAGATCAAACCAGTTGATCCTAAAGGAAATTAACCTGGAATATTCGTTGGAAGGACGTGCTGAAGCTGAAGCTCCAATACTTTGGCTACCTGATGCGAAGAACCCACTCACTGGAAAAGACCCTGATGCTGGAAAAGATTGAGGGCAGGAGAAGTGAGTGACAGAGGATGAGATGGTTGAATGGCATAACTGATTCAATGGAGATGAGTTTAAGCAAACTCCGTGAGATAGTGAAGTACAGGGAAGCCTGGCGTGTTGCAAAGAGTCAGACATGCCCTTAGTGAGTGAATAACAGCAAAAATGTATATATACATATACATGTATTTGTATATATGTACACACATATATATATATATTTAATGACTAAGTATCATATATAATATTTTTAAAGCTGGGCTATATAATATATGCATAATGTATAACTCAGCCAATAAAAATAATGAAATCCTGCCATTTGCAATAATGTGGTTGGTCCCAGAGAATATTTTTTTTTTTTTAGTGAAATAAGGCAGACAGAGAATTACCAATATTTTATTACCATTTATATATGGAATATAAAAAATAAAAAGGAAAAAGTTAATATAATAGGACAGAAACAATCTCACAGATACCGAGATCAAAGTAGTGGTTATCAGTGGGGAGACGGAAGAGATGAGAGACAGTCAAGGAAGGAGGGGATTAAGAGATACAGATCAGTATGCATAAAATAAAAATAAATGAATGGAGAATACAGTCAGTATTTTAATATAGCGTTAAATGGAGTATAATCTATAAAAATATTTAATCACTATATTGTGCATCTGAAACTTACAACATACTGTAAATCAACTACACTTCAATAAAAAAAATTCTGTCTTTGACTTCTTATAACTTGATTGTAAGGTGTTTTCTTCTGTTGATTTCTTTGGGATCCTTTTTGTTTCCTGGTTTTGGAGATCCATTTCCTTGCACAGATGCAGTGATTTTTCAGCCAGTTTTTCTTCAAGAAATATTTTGCTTCATTTCTCACATTCTTCTTCTGAATCTCTATAGTGCCTATATGGTCCAGGTGACATTTTTCATAAATCCCTTAGACTTTACCCACTATTTTTAATTCTTTTTTCTTTTTCCTCCATTTACTGAATTATTTCAAATGTCTCCCCCCCCCCCAAATTTTACAATCCTTTCCTTAGTTTATTTAGTGTGCTGTTTTGAATTTTTAGTGAATTATTCCATTCAATTATTGTGTTCTTTGGCTTAATGATTTCTGCTTGGTATTCATAAAGCTAAAATTCTCACTTGTTCATGTATTGTTCTGTGACTACAATGAGCATCTTTATGGCAGTTAAATGAATCTCTGTCATGTAAATCATGTATCCATTTCATTAGGGCCACTTTTAGTCTCTTTTGGAAAGGCTTTTGTTTTTTTTTTGGAATGTAATTGAACTTTCCTTCATTTTACCTTGACTTTCTGCCTTGTGTCTATATATTGACAAAACAGCAACCTATTTTAGTCCTCATGAATTGGCTTTGTACTGGTGGAAAAAGCAAACCTCTTTAGCCTTGTAAAAGTACAATCCACTTTATTTTTAGTAGCTCTCAAGTATTTGGATCATGTTAGGATCACATCAGGCTCCTAAAACAAAGGATGCTAAAGTCAATTCCTTAAGCAGCCCCTAGATAAATCGGGTCATTGGATGCACAGTGCACATTTTCCTTAATTAAGGAGAAGCTGTAGGAAAAGTATTTTCTACAGGTAGCTGTGTTAAGCCAAGGGGAGGTGAATTCTAGCCCAGACTGCTATCTCAGTTCTTTCTCTCACCTCAGGCAGCTAACCTATGCCATACCCTATGTCCCCTCAACTTTCTGGCACAGGCTATACTGAAGCCAGTCTTCAGGATAGCCCCAGGAAAAGTTGGGGCCTTGTATGTGTTGTACATCTCTTTATCTCTCCAGGAAGAATCTGGGAACTGGGGGAAGTTTGTTCCAGTCACGTGGTTCTGGACCACCATAGGTATATGGCAAGAGTTTATTTTGAAATTTCTTAACAACTTCAACATAACTGGTATCGTGCTCGAACTGTGTGCCGGATCCTTTTAACTAAGTTTTGGGTTTCTTACAAAGGGAATTTGTACAGAAATTGTTTTTGAATCAGTGTGGTCATACAGAGGAGGAGATTCTAGGACTTGGGGTCTTCTGCATGTTGCTAATGGGAAATGGTTGTTAATTTTGGCTTGTCCTTGGAGGGTTAACAGTCCCTGCAGTGAGGGAAAAACTTGAATGAAATATTAATTGGATAAGGAACAAAAGACATATTGTGGTCTAGGTGTAAATACAATCCCCTTAGTTACCTATTACACCCAGAAACTGTTCCCTGGGGAAGAGACTGAGGAAGTGGCTGCCCTTTTTATATCTGAGTACATTATACCATTACACTCACAGTATATCTTTTGTGACTTACTGTGTGGCAAGAATGATATTAATAGAGGCCGTTTATTGCTTTCTGCTCCTTGATAGAGTGAAAAGTCATACTCAAGATGATGATCTATAATTCTGAGTATACTTTCCAGGGAGTATCAGAGATTAATTGCAGGTGGTATTTTCTTAGAATCAAAGAAACCAAAGCCTATGAATCTGAAACTAACCTTCCTGGATCAGGGATATAGCCATAATAAGAAGAAAGAATTTGGATTTTCTGGCTATGTAGGGTGAATTTCTGAATTCCATTTATTTTCGTGTTTTCCTTGTTTGAGATGGAGACCAAGAATCTTATATATGACAGTTTCTTAGACTCCTACTCCATCAGGTCTAATCTGCATTAGAGAAAAGCATCAGGCTCTGAGGGTTGCTGCCTTCAATTTTGGGCTTCCCAGGTGGCACTAGTGGTGAAGAACTTGCCCGCCAATGCAGGAGACCGAGAGATACAGTTTCGATCCCCGGGTTGGGAAGATCCCCTGAAGGAGGGAATGGCAACCCACCCCAGTATTCTTGCCTGGAGAATCCCCATGGACAGAGGAGCCTAGTGGGTTATGGTTCACAGGGTTCAATTTACTGGTGAGGGGTGGGTCCAATGCATGAAGAAGAAATGGTGAGATGAGAGAAGGAAAATCCTGTCCTGGTTCAAACTTCTTTTCCCTTTCCCTTCCCCCCCCCCACAACAGTTATGTTTGCATATCACAGCTGTTCCCTTCACTCTGTAGGTTAAACTTTGGTGATTTTTTGCTGCTTAGTTTATAACACCTTGAAAGGGAAAACTCTTGTCTTGCATCTCCATGGTAATGGTAAAAAAAATTCTATGGGTCAAGTTTTGGATAGTTTGGTCATTCCCTGTGCATACATCACTATGTGAGAGGAGCTGCTGTGAGAAAAGCTGTTTTTCCTCTATGTAAACCTTTTCTCCTGTGCTCACAGGTCTACTTAGAGAAGAATGGCTCTAAGAAATGGCTCTTCCGTGACTCAATTCATTTTGTTGGGATTAACAGACCAACCAGATCTCCAGCTCCCGCTCTTCTTCCTCTTTCTAGTAATGTATATGGTCACTGTGATGGGAAATTTGGGCTTGTTAATCCTTATTGGGCTGAGTTCACAACTACATACGCCCATGTATTTTTTCCTCTTTAACTTGTCCTTCATAGATCTCTGTTATTCTTCTGTGTTTACACCCAAAATGCTGATTAACTTCATATCAAAGAAGAATATTATTTCTTACATGGGGTGCATGACTCAGCTCTACTTCTTCTGTTTTCTTGTCATTTCTGAAATCTATGTGCTGACTTCAATGGCCTATGACCGCTATGTGGCCATCTGTAACCCACTTTTGTATAATGCTGCCATGTCCCCTAAAGTGTGTTCCAGCCTTTTGCTTGGTTCATACTTCATGGCATTTGCCGGTGCCATGGTTCTCACTGCATGCATGCTGAGACTGACCTTCTGTGAGGCAAACACCATCAACCATTTTATGTGTGATATCATGCCCCTGCTCAAGCTCTCCTGCACAAGCACCTATGTCAATGAGCTGGTAGATTCCATTATAGCAGGGTTCAATGTCACTGTGCCCAGTATCACCATCTTTGTCTCTTATGTTTTCATCCTCTCCAACATCCTTCAAATCAGCTCCAAAGAGGGCAGATCCAAAGCCTTTGGCACCTGCAGTTCTCACATCATTGCTGTTTCTCTCTTCTTTGGATCAATTTCATTTGTGTATTTCAAACCATCTTCTGCTGTGTCTATGGATGAAGGAAAAATCTCTTCTGTTTTTTACACCAATACGGTTCCTTTGCTGAACCCCTTAATCTACAGTTTGAGGAACAAAGATGTTAAACTTGCTCTGAGAAAAACCCTGCCTAGATGTTTTTGATCAGAGAGTATGCTTCTGTGCAGTTATTGATATGACAAGGAGATTCTGTGTTAATTAAAAATTAATTAAATATTTTTAGTTGCAGCCTTATTATCCTGTTTTTTTCATAACATGATTAAGAAAATGTGTGCCTTTTCTCAATAATTTACTTCCAATTTTTCTATCTGGAACTTCTTTTTTCTATAATATTGTATCCCTCATTTTTCCTATTTAGTAAGAACATTAAATTAGAAATGTCATCTGTGTTTTTTTATGATTTCAAACTTTTAGTTTTTACTGGAAAAAGAAAATAGTCTTCAAGTGATAAAATTTGAAATACCTCTGATACAATGAGCAACAAATGAAGGAAATCACCTAGATAACACTAGAGTAACACTGTTTCATTGGAATTGTGCTTATCTACCCACTTACTTTTAGAAGCATGCATCATAATCTCTTATTTCTACTCCCATGTATCCATTCTCTGACTATGAAAAAATGTTTCCTTTAAATGCTAGATACTGAAGTTTCTAAAATGGCTTTGACTATGATTCATTTTGCATCTGTAAATATTTTAAATCTTGCTTTCGGCAAGTATTTTCTTTTTACCCTTGTGCAGTGAAATCAGTACATACACAGCATATAAATATATTTATTTCATCAATAGTAAAATGAAGTTCAGAACAGTTAATGATTTAAAGTCACAGCTTTAAAGAAAAAACTTAGACTAAACTGTTAACCTTCTAATTTCAAGTCTACTAGTTTGTAAACTGCTTATGTCAAATTCATTCTGTTCTATTTGTTTCAGTAAGACTGTACTTTGAGAAAATATTTTTAACTTGTAACTTGACTATTATTTATTACAGAATTTCTCTCATGCCATGTGTTACCTTTTTTGTTGATGCTTGCTTGTTTAGCAAAGAGTTTCATTGGTTTCTTTAGTTGGGAAAGGAAGGCTTTTTGGGCTCAACTATTGCTGAAATGATTGATTCAAATTGGGAGGTTACTTTTTCTGCAAAATTAAGAAAACTGAATTTGGGATGTTTGAAAGTGTCTGTTATTAAAAGAATAGGACCTGGGTGAGAAAGGTGCCCAGAATCATGTCATTAGGACAGACCTCCTCAGCAAGGCACATGATCAACAAAAAAGAGACCGTGTGTGAGAAGTGTTCATGAAGCTTAGGAAACATTTTATTTTGAAACTGTATCCTTTCTGTACAGGACTGTAAATGTCTTTAAATTTTTGGTAAAACTACAAAATACATGACCGTAAATTAGTACTGCCTTGGGAAAATGAAGGTGAAAAACACCGTGGTTACATTTGGAACCATATAGAAAGAAGGCAGCAGTAATAAAATAATAAACAAATTAGTAAAATAGTTAAGAATAATTTGAATTCAAGTTAGAAAGATGAGATTTAGAGTAAAATGATGGATAATTAAAGCCCCTACCTGTTACTCTCCTCTTCTTTCTGGAAGGTCCTAGAAACATTCAGAGCTCATGGGGTTTCAAACTTCCTGATAGCTCAGAGGGTAAAGAATCTGCCTGCCAATGCAAGAGACTAGGGTTCAGTCCCTGGTTTGAGAAGATCCCCTTGAGAAGGGAATGACTACCTACTCCATTATCACAAGGTTTCTCTGGATAGGACACCAGCTGTTATTTGATACTTAACAAAGTTAAGCCAACAGAGCTTAAGACCCTAGGAACAACTAAATCACTCTTGATTTTGTGTGCTTCCATAAATATTTTAAGTTACTAAACTGCAAAGTGCAGCTGGCAGTATAATGACATCTTGAAAGAAATATTTTGTGAATACACAAATTTTGGCCCTGTTTTTACTGAAAAGGATGCTGAACTATTACTTTTCTTAGTTAAATATTCTCCCTTAAAAGTCCTCAGTATAATATGTCAAAGGATAATGTAAATATTTTCTGCATGGCTGGCAGGCATACACATGTTCAGGAGAAGTTTCCACAAAGCTTAACGGTAGCCAAAGTGAGAAAGTAGGGCTTTTCCCCTCAAATATCCCATGTCTGTCCCCTGATTACTACTTGTTGCTTCTGAATCACACATGCAGACACAGGGGGAGTGGCCACTGTTGGTGCACCTCCCCTTTATCCTTCTCATCTTTGTTTTTCTCTTTTTTTGTCTTGTGGGAGTCAGACACAAAGACCAAGGCTTTTAAAAAGCAAGAAGCACATCCAGAGGTAATTAGAAAGTCCCCATGCTTGTACATAATACAGGCTCAGAAAGACCAGGGAAGAACTTAAATTTTTACCTAAGCCTGATCTTCCACACAGAGGTAGCCTATAACAATTGGAACTACAGAAAATAAGAAAGGAGATCAAAATGGCAGAGTGGCAGGATGCTAAGCTCACCCCTCTTCAGGAACACCTCAAAGTACAACTACATTTGGAGCAACTCTTGCTGATATCAACCTGGGCACTAGCAGAACAGCTCTTATACAACCAAGGCTGTAATGAATGACCCACATGGAATCTGCAGGAAGGGGAGGGAAGTCATCAGGTCAGAGCACATACCCCTAGCCTGGGACAGAGAAGAGGAAGGGGAGATCACAGGCTGGGGAATCCTCCCCGAGGAGGGAAGATTTCGGTCCAGATTTCAGGCACACCAGCCCTGGGGTTTAACAGCAGGAAGATGAGCCGCCTTATCTGGTTTAACAACCAGTGGAGGTTTACCTGAGTTTGTAAGAAACGGAGACCCTGGTCTTGAAGGGCCTGTGCCAGAACTGCTCACTCCCAGTCATAGCACGGAGACAGCAGACTGAAAACTGCCAGGGACTCTTGGCAGCTGGTAGAGGCCACTCCAACACTCCCACCAAGCCTTAACTGAGCTTCTGCCCCAGTCCCTCTTGTCCCTGTGGCTGCTGCCCGCTAAGGGGAGGCCAACATTGCTAAAGAAAGTGTGCAGTCTTGGACAAAACAGAGGTGACTTGGACACTGAGCTTGCAACTGAGCTATTGTCGACTCATATGTCTCTGCACACACTCCAGGAGGAGTGAAGTTAGCTCCAGAGAGGAGAACATTATCAATAGAGTGTACATCCCTCTGTGAACTTAGGAGGGAGCAGGGCCAGTTCAGTGGTATGACCCCAACCCTCCAGTCCTGCCCAGATTCTCACTGAGACATACACACTGGGGAAGAAGAGAAACCAGCCCAGAAGAACAAGCCCAAGCTCTCAGGCCTTGGTACTGTCCCAGAAAAAATCAGACTGCCTTTACAGACAGGAGAAACCCAGTTTCTCAAGGCTCTTGTTCCAGCACCGCAGGCTGCACCCTACTCCTGATAAGGTGGTGAAAGCCACTGAGAATTGAAGCTCTTGCTCACCCCTGGATCTGGCTCTAACCCCACCAACTCCAGCCCTACATCCCACCAATGTAGTGGCTCCCATCACACTTCAGGGGAAGTCACACCCTGTCTTCAAGTACCTACGGAACTTTCTCCAGGATATATCACATACTAGGCTTCAGGACTAATCTTAACAAATTTAAGAGGATAAAAATTATATCAAACACCTATTTGGAGTGTATGAAACTACAGGAAGAAACTGCAGGAAGAAAAATGGGAAAACCACAAGCAATTGCAGATTAAACAACCTGCTACTAAAAAACTGCATGGGTCAAAGAAGAAATCAAATAGGAAATCAGAAAATACTTTGAGACAAATGCAAATAAAACTGCAACTTTTTTTTTTTTGCAGTTCTTTGGATACCAAAAGTAGTTCTAAGGGGTATATTTATAGCTATATAGGTATGCCTTAAAATGAAGAAGAATCTCAGACAAACAACCTAGAAATTAGAAAAAAAGAACAAATAAAGTTCAAAGTCAGTGGAAGGAAGGAAATAATAAAATTCAGAGACTAAATAAATTAGATATTAAAAATGTATAAAAAACAATGAAACCAAGAGCTTTTTTTTAAAAAAAGATAAAAAAATTTAATAAATCTTTACCCAGGCTCATCAAGAAAAAAAAGGGAGCATCCAAGTAAAATGAAAAAATGAAATAGAAATAACAACCAACAGCAGAGACACCAAAAATCATAAAGGTATATATACAAAAAGCAGTTATATGCTATCAATTTGGCAACCTAGAAAAATGGACAACGTTTTGAAGCATAGAAATTCTGGAGACTGAATCAGGAAGAAAGAGGCAATCTGAACCAACTGATCACTAATTTTGAATTTGTAATTAAAAAAAAAATCCCAGCAAAGGAAAAAAGTTTAGGATTGAACAGATTCAAATGGGAGTTCTACCAAGCATAGAAAGAAAGAGCTAATACCTAACTTCTCAAACTATTCCAAAATATTGAAGAACAAGGAACACGCCCAGGTTCATTCAACAAGGCTAGCACCTCCCCATTCCAAAACCACAGGAAGACACTACAAAAAAAAAGAACATTACAGGCCAATATGTCTGAGTAATATAGATGTAAAAAATATTCAACAAACTATTCTTAAACTAAAGTGATGGGTCATAAATCATGACCAAGTGGGATTAATTCTAGGACTGCAAGGATGATTCAATATCCAGAAATCAATTAATGGGATACACTACATTAATAAAAGGAAGAATAAAAATCAAATGATATCTACATAAATGCAAAAAATTTTGATGAAATTTAACATCCAATCATGATAAAATTTCTTACAATGTTTGTATAGAGAAAATATAACTTAATAAAGGTCATGTATGATAAACTCACAGATAACCATCGTATTCAAAAATGAAAAACTGAAAGACTTTCCTTTAAAGTCAGGAACAAGATATGGATGCCCACTTTCACCACTTCTATTTTACATGGTATTGGAGATTCTAGCCACAGCAATCATACGAGCAAAAGAAATAAAAACACCCAAATTGGAAGGGAAGAAGTAACACTGTCCCTGTTTGTGGATTGACATAATACTATATATAAAAAAACCTAATGTCTCCACCAAAAAAACTATTAGAACTAATAAATGAATTCAGTAAAGTTGAAGGATACAAGATTGATATACTAAAATCTGTTATTTTTCTGTACAGTAAAAATGAACTATCAGGAAGAGACAGCAGGAAAACAGTCCTGTTTAACGATGCATCAAAAAGAATAAAATACCCAAGAATAAACTTAGTCAAATAAGTGAAAAACCTATACTCTGAAAATTTTAAAACAATTAAATGGAAAGATATTCTGTGTTTATGGATTGGAAGAATCACTATTGTTAGAAGTCTGTAGTAATCTACAGTTTTAATGCAATTCCTAAGAAAATACCCATGGCATTTCCAACAAAAGTAGAACTCATAATCCTAAAATTTATATGGAATCACAGGAGACCCCTATTATCCAAAGGAATATTCAGAAAAAATTAACACAGGTGGATGTATCACATGCCCAGACTTCAGATTATACTATAAAGCTACAATCAAAACAACGTGGCCCAGGCACAAAAAATAAATACATAGATAAGTGGAACAGAATAAGTAATTCAGAAATAAACCCACTTTCCTTTGATCAATTAATCAATGACAATGGAGATAAAAATATACAGTGAAGATTAGACAGTCTCTTCAGCAAGTGGTTCTGGGAGAAGTGGACAGGTGCATATAAAACAATGAGATATGAACATTTCCTCACACTACATAGAAAGATAAACTCAAAATTATTTAAATACCTCAGTGTAAGATCTAAAACCATAAAACTCCTAGATAACGTAGGGAAATCTCTTTCTGCATAAACCTTTTTTTTTTTTTTTTTGAATCTGTCTTCTAAGGCAAAAGAAAGAAAAGCAAAAATGAATGAATGGGACCTAATTAAAGTTAAAAGGTTTTTTACCATAAAGATCATCAGCAAAATGAAGAAGCTATCTACTGAATGGGAGATAAATTTGCAAATGATATAACCAAAGGGAGTTAATATCCAAAATATATAAACAGCTCATACAACTCAGTATCAAAAAACCCAAACAACCCAATCAAAAAATGGACAAAGGAACTGAATAGACAATTTTTCAAAGAAGATACACAGGTAACAACAGATACATGAGAAGATGCTCAACCATCAGTGATCCTTAGAGAAATGCAAATCAGAACAATGAGATATTACTTCATACTTTTTAGAATGGCAGTCATCAAAAAACTCCCACAAATATCAGATGTTGTTAGAATGTGGAGAAAAGGAAACCCCCCTGTACACTGTTGGAGGGAATATAAAGGTGAAACCACTATGGAAAGAAGTACAGAGGTTCCTCAATAAACTAAAAATAAAACTACCATATGACCCAACAGTTGGGTATATATCTGAAGAAAGTGAAAAGAGTAGTCAGAAAAGATTAATGCTGCTGAGTGTTCATAGCAAAAATATTTTCAGTAACAAAGATTAAATAGATTAAAAAATGTAATATTTAATGGTCAGTGATGTGTTCAGTATATTGCATGTGTAAGTGCAAAGTTGCTTCAGTTATGTCCATCTCTTTGCAACCCTATGAACTGTAGCCTGACTGTCTCCGCTGTACATGGGATTCTCCAGGCAAGAATACTGGAGTGGGTTGCTATGCCCTGCTCCAAGGGATCTTCCCAACTTGGGGATCAAGCCCATGTCTCTTATGTATCCCGCACTGAAAGGCAGGTTGCTTACCACTAGCACCACCTGGGAATCCCAGGTACACTATATTACCCGGCCATTAAAAAGAATGGAATTCTGCCATTTGCAAATATATGGTTGTTCCTAGAGAATATTATGCATGGGGTCGCTAAGAGTCGGACACGACTGAGCGACTTCACTTTCATTTTTCACTTTCATGCATTGGAGAAGGAAATGGCAACCCACTCCAGTGTTCTTGCCTGGAGAATCCCAGAGACGGGGGAGCCTGGTGGGCTGCTGTCTATGGGGTTGCACAGAGTCGGACATGACTGAAGTGACTCAGCAACAGCAGCAGAGAATATTATATTTAGTGAAATAAGACAAAGAAAGATGAATTCTGTATGGAATATAAAAAATAAAAGAAAAAATGAATATAACAAAACAGAAACAATCTCACAGATACAGAGCCCAAAGTATTGATACTGGTGGGGAGAGGAAAGCAGTGAGGGTCAATGCAGGAGCAGATGATTAAAGAGATACAGACCAGCATGTATAAAATGAATAAACAAACAGGATATATTATACAGGTGAAGAATGTAGCCAGTGTTTTATAGTAGCTTCAAGTGGAGTATAATCTATAAAATAATTGAATCATTATATTTGTATATCTGAAATTAATATAATACTGCAAATCAACTCTATTTCAGGAAGAAATTCTGTCTGATTTCTGGTAGCTTGATTGTAATGTGTCTTGCTGTGGATTTCTTTGGAGTTACTGTATTTGATATCTTTATTGTTTCCTGGTTCTGGATGTCCATATCCTTTGACAGATTTGGGGACTTTTCAGTCAGTTTTTCTTTGAGAAAGCTTTTAGATCATTTCTCATATTTTTGTCCTTCTAGGATCTCTGTAGTGCCTATATGATCCATGTGATACTTCCCATAAATTCCTTAGACTTTTAATAGTATATATATTTTTCTTTTTGCTCCATTTAATAAATTATTTCAAATGTCTTTTTTTCAAATTATACAATCCTTTCCTTTATTTAATCTGCTGCTTTGACCATCTAGTGAATTTTTCAGTGCAGTTATTGTGCTTTTTGATTCATTATTTCTGTGTGGTACTCTTTTTTTTTTCCATTTATTTTTATTAGTTAGAGGCTAATTACTTTACAACATTGTAGTGGTTTTTGTTATACATTGACTTGAATCAGCCATATGTGTTACTCTTTAAAGCTGAAATTCTCACTTTGTTCATGTATTGTTCTGTGACTAGGTGATGCTTTAGTCACTAAGTCATGCCTGACTCTTGCTATCCCTTTGACTGTAGCCTGCCAGGCTCCTCTGTCCATGGGATTCTCCAGGCAAGAATAGTGGAGTGGGCTGCCATTTCCTTCTCCAGTGGATCTTCCCGACCCAGGAATTGAACCTGTGTCTCCTGCATTACAGGAGACTAGAGTGAGCATCTTTATGATGATTAAATGAGCCCTTTGTCAGGTAAATCATATATCTTAATTTCATTAGGGTCACTTTGTAGTGTCACTTTCTTGTAAAGCAGAGGGGTGTGTTAATTGGACTTTCTTTCATGTTTCCTTGACTTTCTTTGTTCGTGTCTGCACATAGGCAAACTAGCAACATATTTTACTCTTCATGAACTGGCCTTGTACTGGAGAAGACCAAGATTAATAAGCCTGGATGGAAAAAGTGGGCGTCTCAATCTGGTGATAGTATAATCCACTTGCCTTGTTTTTAGAAGCTTCCAGGTATCTGGAGAATGTCAGGGTCCCATCAGACTCCTAAAAGAAAGGAGACTAGAATCAATTCCTCAGGCAGCCTCCAGGTGAGCAGAGCGCATCTTTTCCTTCACCAAGGAGAAGCTGTCGGAAGTGTTTTCTACTGCTAGCTGTGTTAAGTCAGGGGGAGGGTTCATAATGAATTCTAGACCAAACTGCTCTCTCTCTTCTCCCTCACCTCAGGTAGCTAAAGTCTGTCGTATCCCATGTCCCTTTAGTTTTCTGACACAGGCTATACAGAAGTCAATCTTGTGAATGGCCCCAGGAAAGCTGGGGTTTTGGATGCCTTGTGCACCTCTTTCTCTTCCTGAGGAGAATCTGGGAACTGGTGATTTTGTCCCAGTCACATGGTTCTGAACCACCATAGCTATATGACAAGATGTATATTGAATTTTTCTAATAGATTCAACATGACTGGTATCATACTTGAACTGTGTGCAGGATCCTCTTAACCAAGTTTTGGATTTCTTACAAAGGGAATCTGTACATAAATTGCTTTTGAGGCCATGTATTCATGCAGAGAAGGAGATTCTAGCATTTCCTGTTCTGCCATCTTGCTGATGGGAAATGGGAGTTAATTTTGGCTCTTCCTAGGATGATGAAAATCTCTACAGTGAAGGGAAAACTTGAGTAAAAGATTGAGTCTATAAGGAACTAAAAGACAGATTTTAAATACAGTCCCCTTAGTTCCTATTACACGTAGAAACTGTTCCCTGGGGAAGAGACTGAACAAGCTGCTGCCATCTATAATGGAGTGCCTTATACCATTACACTCAAATTAAATCTTTTATGGCTTACTGAGTGGCTAAAATGATAATAATAGAGGCTGTTTATTGTTTTTTGCAGTTTGATAGGACTCAAAGTCATAATCATGATTATGATCTGTAGTTCAGGAAAGCTTTTGAGGGCATATCAGAAATTAATTACAGGTGACATTTTGTTAAAATCAAAGAAATTAAAGCCTCAGAACCTGAAATTACCCTTTAAGGACCAGGGGGATTATACACAATAAGAAGAAACCCTGGGGATATTCTGACTTAAAAGAGGGTGAGTTTCTGAATTCCATTTATATTCATGTTTCCTTTGTTGGAGATGGAGAATGAGGACCTACAATATGACAGTTCATTTCCTGTTTTTGCTGTCCTAAGATTCAGCTGAATCTTGCAGGGAAATGTGTTTGAAGAGAGAGCAGGGAATGTTAGAATTACTAAGGGGCACAGGTGATGCAGTTTCTCAGTAAATTCCCTTTCCATGGATGGAACATTCATTCTTCTAGATTTATAAGTTTTATTTTGTGACATGGTGAGTTAACTTAACCTCTCTTAGACTGTGGTCCCTTCCCCCCCCCACCGCCTTTTTTTTTTTTTTTTTTTGATGTAGAGATAATCTTCTTGGTTCCTACCTTGTAAAATCTTATCTGCATTGCAGGTGAGTACTAGGCTTTTGGGATGACTCCCTCTAAATTTACTGGTGAGGGGAAGGCCAAGTGAATGAAGAAATTGTGAGAAGAGGCAATAAAATTTCTGTTCTCATTCAAAGTTCTTTTTCATGATCCTTTGGTTTTTTCCAATAATTATCTTTGCATATGCAGTTCCCTTCACTCCATAGGCTTACTTTTAATGCTTTTAGCTACTTAGTTAAAAAAGGGTTTATAAGGGAAAGTTCCTGAAACTAATTTCCATGATAATGATAAGGAAGTTCCATGAGTGCAGGATAGGCTATCATAGTCATTCCAGCACATACACTGTCTTGTATAGGAGATGTTATACAAAACCCTGTTTTTCCTCTTTGTGACCCTTTTCTCCTGTGCTCTCAGATTCCTTTAGAGAAGAATGGCTCTGGGGAATGGTTCTTTCATGACTCAGTTTATTTTGATGGGATTGACAGACCAACCAGATCTCCAGCTCCTGCTCTTCTTCCTCTTTCTAGTAATGTATGTGGTCACTGTGATGGGAAATTTGGGCTTGATCATCCTTATTGGGCTGAGTTCACACCTACACACGCCCATGTACTTTTTCCTCTTTAGCTTGTCCTTCGTAGATCTCTGTTATTCTTCTGTGTTTACACCCAAAATGCTGATTAATATCATATCAAAGAAGAAGATTATTTCTTACATGGGGTGCATGACCCAGCTTTACTTTTTCAGTTTTTTTGGTATTTCTGAATGCTATGTGCTGACATCAATGGCCTATGACCGCTATGTGGCCATCTGTAACCCACTCTTGTATAATGCTGCCATGTCCCCTAAAGTGTGTTCCAGCCTTATGCTTGGTTCATACTTGATGGCAGTTTTGGATGCCACGACCCTTATTACATGCATGTTGAGACTGACCTTCTGTGATGCAAACACCATCAACCATTATTTGTGTGATATCCACCCTCTGCTCCAGCTCTCATGCACAAGTACCCACATCATTGAACTGGAAGTGTTCATTGTGGGAGGCATCAACATCATTGTGCCCAGTCTCACCATCTTTGTTTCTTACGGTCTCATCCTCACCAACATCTTCCACATCAAGTCCACAGAGGGCAGGTCCAAAGCCTTTAGCACCTGCAGTTCCCACATCATTGCTGTTTCTCTGTTCTTTGGATCAAGTGCATTTATGTATCTCAGACCATCTTCTGTGTCTGTGGATGATGGGAAAATATCCTCTGTCTTTTACACCAATGTGGTTCCCATGATGAATCCCTTAATTTACAGCTTGAGGAACAAAGATGTTAAGCTTGCTCTGAGAAAAACTTTGAGGATGAGAAAGTTTTGATCAGAAATGATGTTTGTGCATATAGTTACAGGACAAGGAGATTCAGTGTGATTACTTGCTTTTAGTTTCAGCCTTATTCGTATAAATATTTTCTTTTAGTATGATTAAGAAAATATGAGAGTTTTCTCCATACTGTATTTCCAGTTTTTTAGTCTGGGATTTCTTTTTCCCTATTTGCATACTATCTTTTTTCACATTTTTAAACTGTTTTTTGATAACTTTAAATGATATATGTAGTATCGCTGTTATTTTTTATTGTCATTTCCAACTTAAAAAAAAAAGTTTTTAAAAGAAAATGGTCTCCAAGTGATCAAATTTGAGATACCTGTGATATACTAAGAGATCTGTGATCAAAGTGAACTAGATAGCACTGGTGCTGCTGCTGCTAAGTCGCTTCAGTCGTGTCCGACCCTGTGCGACCCCATAGACGGCAGCCCACCAGGCTCCGGTCCCTGGGATTCTCCAGGTAAGAACACTGGAGTGGGTTGCCATTTCCTTCAATGCATGAAAGTGGAAAGGGAAAGTGAAGTCGCTCAGTCGTGGCTGACTTTTAGCGACCCCATGGACTGCAGCCCACCAGGCTTCTCCGTCCATGGGATTCTCCAGGCAAGAGCACTGGAGTGGGTGCCATTGCCCTCTCCGCTGGATAGCACTATTGTAACGTTATTCTATTGAGTTGTGCTTATTCTCCACTTGCTGTCAGAAGCATGAATTAGATACTGTTTCACTCCTGTCTTTCCATTTTCTGACTGGGAAGACTATGTCTCCTTTAAATGCCAGAGATTGAAGTTTCCATAAAGGCTTAGATTATGATTCAGTTTGCATCTCTAAATATTTGCATCTAGCTTTTAGCAAGTGTTTTCCTTTTACTATTTACAGTGAAACTATTACATGTCAGATCATATAAATATATTTATTTCATAAATGGTAAAATGAACTTCAGAATGGTTAATGATTTAAATTCACAGCTCCATAAAAAAAATCTAGACTTAACTGTTAGCCTTCTAATTTCAAGTCTATGACTTTTGTACTTATATTCACTTTACTCTATTATATTTGTTTCATTAAGACCATACTATGAGAAAATATTTTTAATTTGAAAACTGACTGTTATTTTTTCAAGGGGGATATATGAATTTCCTTCATACTATGTGTTGCTTTTGATGTTTTTTAGTTTAGGCAAAGTGTTTCACGGTTTTCTTTGGGTGGGAAAGGAATGCTTTTTGGACTAGTATATTGTTGAGATGATTGCTTCAAATAGGGAGTTACTAATTCTGAAAAATTAAAAGAACTGAATTTGGGATGTTTGAAAATGTTTCTTTTTTATTTTTAATTAAAAGGACAGGATATGGGTGAGAAAGGAATCCAGAATCATGTCATTAGGAGATACTTCAGCAAGGCACAGCCAACAAATAAGAGGTTGTTTGTGGAAAGTGGTCATGAGATTTAGGAAACAAATTTTATTCTGAAATTTTGTTCATCTACACAGAACTGTATGTGTATTTCATGGTCCATAAATCTTTGATAAAGTTGTAATGTGCATGACTGTAAAGTACTAGTGGATTGGGAAATGATGGTGAAAATGCTATGGTCATATTTGCTATGGTCACATTTGGAACAGGGAGAAAGAGGGAAGCTGGAGGTGATAAAATAACTACGGGCATTTGAAACTCAAGTTAGGAAGAAGAAATTTAGAGAGTAAATTGATGGATAATGAAAGATCCTACCTATGACATCGATCTCCTTTTTATAGAAATATTGTGATGCTCAATGGTGTTTCATTGGATAGGACACAAATTTAAGGTATTTGATTTTTTTCAGTTAAACCAACAGAGCTGGAGAACCTGGGAACAACTAAATCATTTTTGCTCTTGTGGACCTTCATATCTATTAATATTTCCTTGTGTGTGCTTAGTCGCTCAGTCATGTCTGACTCTTTGCAACTTCATGAACTGTAGCCCACCAGACTCCTCTCTCCATGGGATTCTCCAGGCAAGAATACTGGAGTGGGTTGTGATTCCCTTCTCCAGAGGATCTTCCTGAACCAGGGATCAAACCTGCATTGTAGGTGGATTCTTTACTGTCTCAGCCACCAGGGAAGCCCCTAGTACTTCCATACAGATTTTAAATTACTAAACCTCAAAGTGCAGCTGACAGTATAATGACATCTTGAAGGAAATATTTTGTGAATACACAAATTTTTGCACTGTCTTTACTGGAAAAGATGTTGCTTTTTTATTTTTTTTTTAAAGGCAAAAGTGCTACCTTAAAAATCCTCAATGTGATGTGGCAAGGGATAATTTAAATATTTTCTCCATGGATGTCAGGCATGCAAATGTCCAGGAGAAGCTTCCATAGAGCTTATGAAACCCAAATTGGGAAAGTAGGACCTTTCCCCCTCCAATATCCAGTGTCTGTACTCTAATTTCTAATTGTTGTTTCTGAATCAGATGTGCAGACATAGGGGGAACAGCCACTGTTGGTGCACCTCTCCACCGTGGCTACAAGCTGCTCCTAATCCAGCTGAAGTGACTTCCAGGGAATTTAAAGGCCAGCACACTTTTGCCCTGTCATCATTATTTTCTCTTTTTGGTCTTTCATGAGCCAGACATTAAAGATAGGACTTTTAAAAAGCAAGAAGCCTATATAGAGATAATGAGAAAGTTCTTGTGCCTGTGCTTGGAATGATACATGCTCAAAAAGACCATAAAATAATTTAAATTTTCTCCTGAGCCTGATCCTCTGCACGGAGATTGCTTATAACAATCTAAACTACAAAAATGAGGAGGGCGTTCTATGTGGCAGGTTGACAGGATGCTAAGCTCACCTCTCCTTAGGAACACATCACATTACCACTACATATAGAGAAACTCTTGCTGAAATCCACCTGGACAAGAGCAGAACAGCTGTTTTATAACCAAGGTTGTAAAGAATGATTTGTATGGAGTCTGCCAGGAAGGGGAGAGAAGCGATAAGGTTGGGACCTATACTTCTCACCTGGAACAGAGAAGAGGAAGGGGATATCACAAGCTTCGAAATACTCCTGGAGGAGCAAGGATTTGGAGCCAGAGTTTAGGCACACCAGCCCTGGGGTTTAAAAACAGGAAACAAACCCCCTTTCTGGCTCGAAAACCAGTGGAGATTTACCTGAGTACTGCAAGTAACTGAGACTCTGCTCTTGAAGAACATGTGCTAGACCTGCTCACTCCCAACCACAGCATGGAGGCAGCAGATTGAAAACTGTCTGGGACTCTGGCCAGCTGGCAAGGACCACCCCAGCATCCCCTCTTCCCCAGCTCTAACTGAGCTCCTGCCCCAGCCTCTCATGTTCCTGTGGTTGCTGCCCACTAAAAGGGAGGATACCATAGCTAACAAGTGTGCACACTTGGAGGGATGGGAGGTGACTTGGACTGAACCAGCAACTGAGCCATTGTCAACTCATATATCTCTGCAGGTACTCTAGGAGGAGGGATGTTAGGTCCAGGGAAGAGAACACTGTCAGCAGAGTGCACATTCCTGTCCATATTGGGAGGGGACAGGGTCAGCTCTGTGCTGTGGCACCAACCCCTCCACCAAGACTCAGTCACTACCAAGGCAAACACACTGGGGGAAAAGTGGGGAAAAAGTCACTATCAAGTCAGTACCCAAGGCATGCACACTGGGGAAAAAGTTGGGGAAAAGTCATTAACAAGTCACTACCCAGGGCGAGCACACTGGGGAAAATGTGGGGAAAGGTCACTAACAAGTCACTAACCACACTGGGGAAAAAGGTTGCTAACCAAGGCATGCACACTGGGGAAAAACCAGCACAGAAACATAGCTCCAAGCTCTCAGGCCTTGGTCCTGTCCCAGAATACTGACTGCCATCAAATGCAGAAGAAACCCAGTTTCTCAAGACTCTTGCACCACCTCCTTAGGCTACAGCTCTGGGCCTGATAGGGAAGTGACAGCCATTGAGAACTGGAGACAGCCATTGAGAACTGGAGAAGCCATTGAGAACTGGAGAAGCCCTTGCTCACCCCGGCTCTTGTCCCACCAACTCCATCCTAAATCCCATCAGTGCAGTGACTGCCATCACACTCCAGGAGAAGACACAGTCCATGCTCACTTCAGATCCAGTTCTCCCAGGAAAACCATTGGACGTTCACAGACTGCATAGGGACATTCCCACACAAGAAACCACCTTCAAGCCTGGGATAGGTAATTGCTTTACCTAGTGTCATAGAGATAGAGAAAATTAAGTAAAATGAGATGTTAGAAGAATTTGTTTCAAACAAAAGAACAACAGAAAAAAACTTCAATAAATCTCTAACAGAAAGGAGACAAATAGTTTACCTGATAGAGTTTAAGCAATCGTAATGAGATATCTAACTAAAGTGCAGAAAGGAATAGATGAACACCATGAAAATTTTAACAAGAAACTGTAAAATATTTAAAAATCTTGACTGAAGTATATAATAACTGATGTGGAAAATACACTGGAGGAGAATTAACAGCAGATTAGTGATAAAGGATAATGCCTAAGTCGACATGAAAGAGAGAATAATGGAAATAGCCCAGTTAAAACAGCAAAAAAAATGCAAATAAAATTTAAAAATATGAATAGTTTAAGGGAGCTCTGTGACAGTATCAAGTTTACTAACATTTGTATTCTAGTGAACCCAGCAGCAGAAGAAAGCAAGAAAGTGGTTAAAAAAAAAAAGGTATTTAGTGAAATTATGGCTAAACACTTATTGAACCTGAAGAAGGATATCTAGGTTTGGGAAGTACAGAGAGTCTCAAATAAGATGAACCCGAAGAGAACCAAACCAATCCATATCATATTTAAAATGGCAAAATTTAGGATCACAGTAGAATATTAAAGGTCACAATAGAAAAATAAGGAATTTCATGTGAGGAAATCTACATAAATATATGCTGATTATTCTGAAGAAACTTTGAAGGCCAGAGAGAGTAACATAATATATTTAAAGTGCTGAAAGTAAAAAGCTATAGCCTAAGATACTCTCCCAAGCCAAGCTATTGTTCAGAATTGAAGAAGAAATAAAAAGCATCTCCAATAAGCAAAACCTAGAGGCATTCATCAGTACTAAACCAACCATATAAGAAATGTTAAAATGTCTTCTTTATTGAAAAAGAAAATATTAAAAGAATATTAGGAAATATAGGAAGAGAAAATTCCACTGGTAAAGGCAAATATATGGTAAAGGCTGTTGATCAACCACTTAAATAAGCTAGTAGAATGGTTAAAAATGAAAAATGTGAGATTATGCCAAGAAATCAAAGCAACCTAAGTGGCCATGAAGAACTGAGTTTATGAAAAAGATGTGGTATATGTGCACAATGGAATGCTGTGCTGTGCTTCTTTGCTCAGTCGTGTTCGACTCTTTGCGACCCATGGACTGTAGCCTGCCAGGCTCCTCTGTCCATGGGGATTCTCCTGGCAAAAATACTAGAGTGGGTTGCCATGCCCTCCGCCAGGGGATCTTCCCAACCCAGGGATCAAACCCAGGTCTGCCACACTGCAGGTGGATTCTTTACCATCTGAGCTACCAGGGGAGCCCAAGAATACCGGAGTGGGTAGACTATCCCTTCTCCAGGGAATCTTCCCAACCCAGAAATCGAACCGGGGTCTCCTGCGTTACAGGCAGATTCTTTACCAGCTGCTGCTAAGTCGCTTCAGTCGTGTCCGACTCTTAGCGACCCCATGGTCTGCAGCCTACCAGGCTCCTCTGTCCATGGGATTTTCCAGGCAAGAGTACTGGAGTGGGGTGCCATTGCCTTCTCCGCTTTAGCTGAACTACAGAGAAATGTAAGTCAAAATTATAATGAGCTTATCACCTCACACCTGTTAGAATGGCTATCATGGATAATAACACAAATCACAAAATTTGGCAAGGATGT
Source organism: Muntiacus reevesi (assembly GCF_963930625.1). NCBI lineage: Eukaryota > Metazoa > Chordata > Mammalia > Artiodactyla > Cervidae > Muntiacus > Muntiacus reevesi. The sequence goes on along the minus strand of NC_089253.1, from coordinate 26,791,849 downwards.
GGAGAAAAGAAAACCTTAATACAATTCTGGGACTGCAAACAGGTGCAACCACTATGGAAAAAATTACAGAGGTTCTTCAAAAAACTAAAAATAAAACTTCTATATGATCCAACAATTGGTATATATTTGAAGAAAACAAAAATAATAATATGAAAAAATATATGAAACCAGTGTTCATAGCAGCATAATTTTTAATAGCATAGATGTGGCAGTCATTTAAGTATCCATCAACAGATGAATTATACATAGATACATATATACATTTAATGGCTGAGTTTTATATATTTGTGTGTGTATATATATATATATATATATATATATATGTCATGAAAAAGAATGAAATTCTGCTGTTTGTAATTATGTAGTTGACCATAGACAATAGTGCAAAAATCAATGCTATATGTTATCAGTTATATGTGAAATATAAAAAGAAAGAAAAATGAATATTACAGAAGAGAAACATTTTCACAGATATAGAGACCAAACTAGTGGTTACCAGTGAGGAAAGGGAAGGGGTGAAGGGAAATATAGGAGTAGGGGATTAAAAGATACAGAACAGTATGCATAAAATAAATCAACAAGGATATATTATATAGATGGAGAATATAGTCAATATTTTCATAAAGATTTAAATGAAGTATAATCTATAAACATATTGAATCACTATATCATACACCTGAAACTAAAATGATATTGTAAATCAACTATACTTGAAGAAAAAGCTCTTTCTTTGACTTCTGTTAACTTGATTGTAGTGTGCCTTGCGGTGGATTTCTTTGGAATCATCTTATTTGGGATGTTTTTGTTTCCTAGTTCTGAATGTCCAGTTGTTTGCACAGACTTGAGAATTTTTTCAGTCAGCTTTTCTTTGAGAAATCTTTTAGATTAGCACTTGCGTTTTCTCCTTTGGTGATCAATGGAGTGCCTATGTGGTCCATGTGATATTAGTACTTTCCACAAATCTTAGACTTTGGTGCAACTTTTCATTCTTTTTTCTTTTTGCTCCACTTACTAAATTATTTCAGATATCCTTTTTTCAATCTCTATAATTCTTTCTTATATTTGTTTAGTCTGCTATTTTGACATAGTGAATTTTTCAGTTCAATTACTGTGTTTTAGTTTCATGATTTCTGTTTGGTACTCTTCAAAGAATAAAACTGCCACTTTGTTCATTGTGTTGTTCTTCAACTAGCTTGAGCATCTTTATGATAGTTAAAGAAATTCTCTGTCAGGTAAATCATGTATCTCCATTTCAGTAGGGCCACTTTAGGATCACTTTCTTGGAAAGGGTCTTTTTTTCAGTGTACTTGCTCTTTTCTTCATTTTTCCTTGTCTTTCTGCACTCAGGTCTGCATGTAGACAAAACAGCAAACTATTTTAATTCTCATGAACTAGCCGCAAGGAGAGATAAGAAAGCCTTCCTCAGCAATCAATGCAAAGAAATGGAGGAAAACAATAGAATGGGAAAGACCAGAGATCTCTTCAAGAAAACTAGAGATACCAAGGGAACATTTCATGCAAAGATGGGCTCAATAAAGGACAGAAATGGAATGGGTCTAACAGAAGCAGAAGATATTAAGAAGAGGTGGCAAAATACACAGAAGAACTGTACAGAAAAGATCTTCACAACCCAGATAATCACGATGGAGTGATCACTCACCTAGAGCGAGACATCCTGGAACGTGAAGTCAAGTGGGTCTTAGGAAGCATACTACGAAAAAAGCTAGTGGAGGTGATGGAATTCCAGTTGAGCTATTTCAAATCCTTAAAGATGATGCTATGAAAGTGCTGCACTCAATATGTCAGCAAATTTGGAAAACTCAGCAGTGGCCACAGGACTGGAAAAGATCAGTTTTCATTCCAGTCCCAAAGAAAGGCAATGCCAAAGAATGCTCAAACTACCACACAATTGCACTCATCTCACATGCTAGTAAAGTAATGCTCAAAATTCTCCAAACCAGACTTCAGCAATACATGAACTGTGAACTTCCAGATGTTCAAGCTGGTTTTAGAAAAGGCAGAGGAACCAGAGATCAAATTGCCAACACCCACTGGATCATCAGAAAAGCAACTGTGTTCCAGAAAAACATCTATTTCTGCTTTCAGCCTTTGGCTATGTGGATCACAATAAACTGTGGAAAATTCTGAAAGAAATAGGCACACCAGACCGCCTGACTTGCCTCTTGAGAAACCTGTATGCAGGTCAAGAAGCAACAGTTAGAACTGGACAAGGAACAACAGGCTGGTTCCAAATAGGAAGAAGAGCACATCAAGGCTATATATTATAACCCTGCTTATTTAACTTATATGCAGAATACATCATGAGAAATGCTGGGCTGGAAGAGGCCCAAGCTGGAATCAAGATTGCTGGGAGAAATATCAGTAACATCAGATATGCAGATGATACCACCCTTAAGGCAGAAAGTGAAGAAGAACTAGAGAGCCTCTTGATGAAAGTGAAAGAGGAGAGTGAAAAAGTTGGCTTAAAGCTCAACATTCAGATCATGGCATCTGATCCCATTACTTCATGGCAAATAGATGGGTAAACAGTGGAAACAGTGGGTGACAACTTTTGGGGGTCCAAAATCACTGCAGATGGTGATTGCAGCCATGAAATTAAAAGACGCTTACTCCTTGGAAGGAAAGTTATGACCAACCTAGACAGCATATTAAAAGGCAGAGACATTACTTTGTCAACAAAGGTCCATCTAGTCAAGGCTATGGTTTTTTTAGTGATCATGTATGGGTGTGAGAGTTGGACTCTAAAGAAAGCTGAGAACTGAAGAATTGATGCTTTTGAACTGTTGTGTTGGAGAAGACTCTTGAGAGTCCCTTGGACTGCAAGGAGATCCAACCAGTCCATCCTAAAGGAGATCAGTCCTGGGTGTTCTTTGGAAGGACTGATGTTGAAGCTGAAACTCCAATACTTTGGTCACCTGATGCGAAGAGCTGATTCATTTGAAAAGACCCTGATGCTGGGAAAGATTGAGGGCAGGAGGAGAAGGGGATGACAGAGGATGAGGTGGTTGGATGGCATCACTGACTCAATGGACATGAGTTTGGGTAAACTATGGGAGTTGGTGATGGACAAGGAGGCCTGCTGTGCTACGGTTCATGGGGTCACAGAGTCATACATGACTGAATGACTGAACTGAACTGGACTGAGCCTTGTAAAGGAGTTGACCCTCTCAATAAACTTGTCTAGAGAAAGCAGACCTCTCAATCTCTTGATAATATAACCCAGTTCTTTGTTTTTAGTAGCTCCAGGCCTCTGGAGAATGTCAGGATCCCATAGTCCCTTAACACAGGAGATTAGTCAATTCCTTGGGCAGCTCGCAGATCATTTGGGACTTTGGTTGAACAGTGTACCTTTTACTTTACCAAAGAGAAGTTGAAGGAAAACTATTTTCTACTACTAGCTGTGTTAAGCCAATGTGGCTATAGTGAATTTTAGCTCAAACTGCTGTCTTTCTTCTCTCTCACCTCAGGCAGCTAAACTATGCCATATCCCATATCCCTTCAGCTTTCTCACAGAGACTATACAGAGGCCAATGTTCTGGATGGCAAGGACCACCCCAGCATCCCCTCTACCCAGCCCTAACTGAGCTCCTGCCCCAATCTCTCATGCTCCTGTGGTTGCTGCCCACTAAAGGGGAGGATGGATTCCATTGCTAACAAGCGTGTGCAGCCTTGGAGGGGTGGGACGTGACTTGGACACTGAGGCTGCAACTGAGCCACTGTCAGCTCATATGTCTCTGCAGGCACTCCAGGAGTGAAGTTAGGTCCAGGGGAGAGAACACTGTCACCAGTGTGCACATTCCTGTCCATGTTGGGAGGGGGAAGGTTCAGTTCTATTCTGTGGCACCAACCCCTCACTACTACTCAGCCACTAACTGAGGTGATGTTGTTGATATTTAGTTGTTAAGTCATGTCTGACTCTTTTGTGACCCCATGGACTGTAGCCCACAAGGCTCCTCTGTTCATGGGATTTCCCAGGCAAGAATACTGGAGCGGGTTTCCATTTCCTGCTTCAGAGGACCTTCCTGACCCAGGAGTCAAACCTGGGTCTCCTGCCCTTGGTAGACACTTCTTGCTTTTCTTTTCTTTTTTTTTTTAACCACTGAACCACCAAGGAAGCCTTTAGCACACTACGGAAAAAGCAAAACCAGCCCAGAAATGCAACCCCACGCTCTCATACCTTGATCATGGCCTGGAATAATTCAGAAACTGCCATCACATACAGGAAAAACCCACTTTCTCAAGGCTCTTGTTCCAGCTCCTCCGCCCACATGCCTATCCCCTGATAAGGTGGTGAAAACCATTGAGAACTGGGAAGCCCTTGCTCACACATGGCTCTGGCCCTGGTCCCACCAACTCCAGCCCTACATCCTACCAATGCAGTAGCTGCCATCACACCTCAGGGGAAGATACAGTACATGCTTACTTCAGATCCAATTCTCCCACCAAAGCCATTGAACATACATAGACTTCATAGGGACACTCCCATACAAGAAACCATTTTCAAGACTGGAATATGTAATTGCTTTATCTAATGTCTACAAGGAGATCCTACCAATCCATCCTAAAGGAGATCAGTCCTGGGTGTTCATTGGAAGGACTGATGCTGAAGCTGAAATTCCAATACTTTGGCCACCTCATATGAAGAGTTGACTCATTGGAAGAGACCCTGATGCTGGGAGGGATTGAGGGCAGGAGGAGAAGGGGACAACAGAGGATGAGATGGCTGGATGGCATCACCGACTCGATGAACATGAGTTTGAGTAAACTCCGGGAGTTGGTGATGGACAGGGAGGCCTGGCATGCTGCGATTCATGGGGTTGCAAAGGTCGGACATGACTGAGTGACTGAACTGAACTGAATTGAACTGAATGCCAGAGAGACAGAAAAAGTTAAGAAAAATCAGAAGTTATAAAAATTTGTTTCAGACCAAAGAATGAGAACAAGTAAAATCCTTATTAAAACCCTAATGAAAAGTAGATAACTAATTTACCTGATAAAGAATTTAAAGCAAAAGTAGTAAGAATGCTAATGAAACCAGGGGAAATAATAGATGAACACCATGAGTATTTTAACAAGGAACTAGAAAAAACAGTTATAGATCAACTGTACAATAACTGTAGTGAAAAATACATTAGCAGGAATTAGCAGCATTTTAGTGATAAAGAAGAATGCTTAAGTGATATGGATGACAGAATAATGGAAATAACACAATGAGAATAGCAAAAAAGAACAACAGATTTAAAAAATATGAGTAGTCTAATGGACCTCTGTGTCAACATCAGGCTTATTAACATTCATGTTCTAGTGGAAGCAGCAGGAAAAAAGAGAAAATGTGAAATATGTATTTAATGAAAATTTCGCTAAACATTTGAAGTAAATAGCTATCAAGGTTTGGGAATTACGGAGAGTCTCAAACAAGATGAACCCAATGTGAAATACACTACGGCATATCATAATTAAAATGGCAAAAGTTAAAGATCAAAATAGAATTTTAAAGGCAGCAAGAGGAAAACAAAGAATCTCATTTGTGGTAACCCACATGAATCTATTATAAGTTGATTTTTCTGAAGGGCTTCTGCAGGACAGAAGGAAGTAGCACAATATTTAAAGTGCTGAAGGGAAAAGCAAAACCAAAAACAAACCAAAAAACCCTGCAGCCTAGGATACTCTTCCAAGCCAAGTCTATCATTCAGAATTGAAGTAAAAATAAAGAGCATCTCCAACAGCAAGCACTAAAAGGGTTGACCAATACTAAACCAACTATAGAAGAAATGTTAAAAAGTCTTCTTTATTGAAAAAGACTACAAGAAGAATAAGAAATTAGAGGAAGGGAAATTTCTATTGGTAAAGGCAAGTATATAGTAAAGGCTGTGGATCAACCACTTTAAGCTAATATAGTGGTTAAAAGTGAAAATAATGCCAAGATATGGAAGAAACCTAAATGTCCATGAAGGACCAAATGGATGAAGATGTGGTAAATACACACAATGGAATACTGCTCAGCGGTTAAAAAGAATGAAGTTTTGCCATTAGCAATAAATGAATGGAGGTTATTATACTAAATGAAATAAGTCACTGAGAAAGACAAACACTACATAGTATCATTTATATTTTAATCTACAAAATACAGCAAACTAGTAAATATAAAAATGAATCAGACTCACATATATAGCAAACGAACTAATGGTTACCAATGAGGAATTAGAAGATGGAGGAGCAAGAAGAGGGTAGGGGACTAAGAGATATAGCTAGTATGTATAAAGTAAATAAGGCATAAGAATATCCTGTACCCACAGGGACTATAACCAATGTTGTATAATAAATATAAAAGAAATATAACTTTAAAATTTGAATCACTCTGTTGTACACCTGAAATTTATATAATATATACACATACATTTAATGGCTCAATAATATATATATTATATTCGTCATGAAAAGAATGAAATCTTGCCATTTGCAGTCATGTATCTGGTCCTAGAGAATAGTATATTCAGGGAACTAACACAAAGATCAGTATGGTATGTTATTAGTTATATGTGTAATACAAAAAAAAATACAAGAAAAAAACGAATATAACAGAACAGAAACATTCTCACAGATATAGAGACCAAATTGGTGGTTATCAATGAGGAGAGGGAAGGGATAAATGAAAATATAGGAGGAGGGCATTAAGGTATACAGACCATTGTATATAAAATATATAAAGAAGAAGGATATGCAATGAATATAGCCAATATTTTTATATAGCTTTAAGTGAACTATAATCTATAAAAATATTGAATCACTATGTTGTACACCTAAAATTGACATAGTATTTAAATTAAATATACTTCAATAAAAAATCTTTCTTTGACTTCTGATAATTATAATGTCCCTTGTAGTGGATTTCTTTGGGATTTGGAATATTTTTGTTTCCTCATTCGGGATGTCCAGTTCCTTGCACAGATTTGGGGATTTTTTTTCAGCTAGTTTTTCTTTGGGAAATCTTTTAGACTATTACTCACATTTTTCTCTTTTGGTGATCCCTATAATGCCTGTGTGTCATGTGATATAATACATTCCATAAATCTTAGACTTTTGACATTCTTTTTCATTCTTTTATCTATTTATTCCATTTACTGAATTGTTTGAATTGTCCTTTTTTCCTCAAATTCTATAATCCTTTGCTTTGTCTGTTTAGTCTGTGGTTTTGACCTTCTACTGAATTTTTCAGTTAAATTATCATGTTTTTGACTTCATGACTTCTGTTTGGTACTCTTTGAAGAAAAAAGTCACACTTTGTTCATGCATTGTTCTGTGACTACATCGAGCATCTTTATGACAGTTAAAGGAATTCTCTGTCACTTAAGTAATATATCTCCATTTCTTTAGGTTCACTTTGTATGCTCATTTTCTTGGAATGTTTCTTTTTTTAATGTAATTGAACTTTTCTTTATTTTTCCTTGACTTTCTGCACTCATATCTTCACACAGACAAAAATAGCAAACTATTTTAATCCTCATGAACTGGCCTGATCCTATTAATAAGCCTGGTTAGAAAAGGCAGACCTCTCAATCTTGTCATAGCACAATCCACTTTTCTAGTTTTTAGTAGGTCCCTGGAGTCAGGAGAATGTCAGGATCCCATCACACCCTTAATGTGGGAGAGTAAAGTCAATTCCCCTGGCAGCCCCTAGGTAGGTTGTGTTAGTGGCTGCACAGTGCAACTTTTCCTTTATAAGGAGAAGCTGTAGGAAAAGTATTTTCTACTTCTAGCTGTGTTAAACCAAAGTGAGGGGGGTGGCTACAGGGAGTTTTATCATAAACTGCTGTCTCTCTTCTCTCACCTGAGGCAGCTAGATTATGCCATTTCCTGTCCCTGTCCTGCTTTCTGACACGGGCTAAACAGAAACCAGTCTCCTGGATGGCCCCTAGAAAAGTTGGAGCTTTGGATGTTTTATGCATCTCTTTCTCTTCCCAGGGAGAACCTGGGAAATGGCGATTTTGTCCCAGTCACATGGTTTTGGACCTCCAAATGTATATGGAAGACATATCTTGAATTATCTTAACAGGTTCAACATAACTGATACTATGATTGAACTGTGCTCAGGATCCTTTAAACTAAGTTTTGGATTTCTTACAGAGAGAATCTGACATAAACTGTTTTTGAGTCAGTGTGTTCATGCCAGGAACGAGATTCTAGGGCTTGCTGTACTGCAATCTTGTTGATGGGAAGTTGTTAATTTTGGCTGTTCCTTGGGGAACTATCCTGATAGTGAAGGATAAAATTGTGTAAAATATTGAAGCTAAAAGGGACTAAAGACAGACTGTAAAGACAAACCCCTTAGTTCCCTATTATAGGTAGAAACTGTTCCCTAGGGAAGAGACTGAACAAGCTGCTTCCATGTCTATAACCAAGTGCGTTGTTATTATTACATGCACACTAAAATCCTCTGTGACTTAGTATGCACCAAAAATGATTTTAGAGTCCATTTATTGTTTTCTGCTGCTGGATAGGACAAAAATCATAATCAAAATTATGATCTATGATTCTGCAAGATTTCTAAGGTACATCAGAAATTATTTACAGGTGACATTTTCTTAGAAAAAATGAAACCAAAGCCTAAGAACCTGAAGTTGCCCTTCCAGGACCATAGCGGTAAAATCACTAAGAAGAAAGGCCTGGAATATTCTGGCTTAAGAGAGTGAGTTTCCGAATTACATTTATATTCATGTTTTCCTTGTCCAAGATGAAGACTGAGATACGACACAATTGAGACTCAGATATGACAGCTCATTTCCTCTTTGTGCAGTCCTGAGATTCAACTGAATCTTGCAGAGAAAACTGTTTGAAGGGAGAGCGGGGAATGTTCAGAAATATTAAAGAATAAAGGTGATACAGTTTCTTAGTAAGTTCCCTTTCCACAGATAGAAGACTCTTTCTTCTACTTTTATAGCTTTTATTCTGTGATATATGGAGTGACTTATCCTTCCCTAGACTTTGGTTGCTCTTGTGTTTCTTTTTCTTTATTTCTTTTTTTTTTTTTTTTAGTTAGAAGCAATGTTCTTGGTTCCTACCTTGTAAATTCTTATCTGCACTAGAGACAAAAGCCAGGCTTTGGGGGTTGCTGCCAAAAGAAGAGGAGAAGTAAGAAGAAGGTCCAAGTGAATGAAATAATGGTGAGATGAGAGAATGAAGATTCTGTCCTGGTTCAAACTTCTTTTCCATTATCCTTTTGGATAAAAAGCTAAATTTTGATGCTTTTTGCTACTTAGTTTATAAAGCATTTATAGAGGAAATTCTTGTCACTCATTTCCATGGTAACAGTAAGTAAATTCTATGGATTCAGTTCGGGCTATCCAAAGTCATTCCCAGTGCGTATATCACTTATGTGAGGAGATGTGAGAAATACTCTTTTTCTTCTGTGAGACCCTTCTCCCCTGTTTTCACAGATCCCCTTAGAGAAGAATGGCTCCAGGGAATGACTCTTTCATGACTCAGTTCATTTTAGCGGGATTAACAGACCAATCAGTTCTTCAACTCCCCCTGTTTCTCCTGTTTCTAGTAATGTATATGGTCACCGTGATGGGAAATTTGAGCTTGATCATCCTAATTGGGCTGAGTTCACACCTGCACACACCTATGTACTTTTTCCTCTTTAATTTGTCCTTCATAGATCTCTGCTATTCTTCTGTTTTTACACCTAAAATGCTGATCAACATCATATCAGAGAAGAAGATTATCTCCTACATGGGGTGCATGACCCAGCTTTACTTTTTGTGTTTTTTTGGTATTTCTGAAAGTTATGTGCTGACATCAATGGCCTATGATCGCTATGTGGCCATCTGTAACCCACTACTGTATAACATTGCCATGTCCCCTAAAGTGTGTTTCAGCCTTATGTTTGGTTCCTACTTGATGGCATTTTTTGAGGCAACAACCCTCATTGGATGCATGGTGAGACTGCTCTTCTGTGATGCAAACACCATTAACCATTATTTGTGTGACATCTACCCTCTCCTCCAGCTCTCCTGCACAAGTACCTACATCATTGAACTGGAGGTTATCATTGTGTCAGGCATCAATATCACTGTGCCCAGTCTCACCATCTTTATCTCTTATGGTCTCATCCTCTCCAACATCCTCCACATCAACTCCACAGAGGGCAGGTCTAAAGCCTTCAGCACCTGCAGTTCCCACATCATTGCTGTTTTTCTGTTCTTTGGATCAAGTGCATTTGTGTATCTCAAACCATCTTCTGTGTCTGCGGATGACGGAAAAATATCCTCTGTCTTTTACACCAATGTGATTCCCATGATGAATCCCTTAATTTACAGCTTGAGGAACAAAGATGTTAAACTTGCTTTGAGAAAAACTCTACGTGTGGCAGAGTTTTGATTAGAGACATTATCTGTCTGTGCATATAGTTACAAGACAAGGAGATTCTGTGTGTTCAATTAAATATTTTTAGTCAATGGCCTTATTTTTCTATTTTTTTTTAAATAACATGCCTACAAAAATTTAAGACTTCTCTCAATAATGTATTTACAATTTTTCTGTCTGGGACTTCTTTTTTCCCCAAGTGATTTGCACAATATCTCCTCCAGTTTTCTTTTTAGCTAATAATATTGAATTATAAATGTAACTCTGTTATTTTCTAGCTTCATTTCAAAGTTTTAATGTTTACTGAAAAAAATTGTCTCCGAGTGATCAAATTTGAGATACCTTTGATATGAGACAGCAATGATGAAAATCAGCTGGATACCACTAGAGTAGCATTGTTTTATTGGAGTTGTGTGTATTCTCCACATGCTTTACAAGCATGTATCAGATGTTTTTACTGTTTTTACTCCAATTTTTCTATTATCTGACTATGTCTCCTTTAAATGTCAGAGATTTGAGCCTTCCTTAAGATGTTGACTATAAGTTTATTTTGCATCTCTAAATATTTTACACCAAACTTCTTTGGGCAAGTGTTTTCTTTTTACTTTTGTTCAATGAAACCAGCAAGTGACAGATAATATCAATATGTTTATTTCATAGATGGTGAAATGAAGCTCAGAATGGTTAATGATTTAATGTCACAGCTAAATAAAGAAAAGATTTAGATTAAACTGTTAACCTTCTAATTTCAAGTCTGCTACTTTTGTAGTCTGCTTAAATCCACTTCATTCTACTCTATTTCCTTCAGTATGATCATTAATGAGAAGACATTTTAAATTTGAAGCTTAACTTTTGTTTATTCAGGGAAATACATGAATTTCTCTCATGCTGTTTGCTGCTTTTTTGTTGTTTGCTTGTTTAGGCAAAGAGTTTCATGGTTTATTTGGGTGGGTAAAGAAGGCCTTTTGGGCTAGTGTATTGGTGAGATGATTGACTCAAATAGGGAGCTTTTTTCTTTTTTTTTTTTTTCAAAATTAAGAAAACTGATTTTGAGATTTTTTTTAATTAAGAGAATATGGGTGAGAAAAGAGTCCAGAATCATGTCATTATGCCAGACCTCAACAAGACACATGTTCAATAAATAAGAGGTCTTGTGTGGGAAGTATTCATGTTCATTAGGAGACAAATATTGTTCTGAATCTGTATGCTTTCTGTACAGGACTATAAATGTATTTAACTGTCTGTAGATCTTTGATAAAGCTATGATGTACATGACTGTAAATTAATAGTGCTTTGGGAAATAAAGGTGAAAAAGCTGTGCTCACATTTGGAACCAGGAAAGAAGAAGGCCGCAGGTACAAGTAATAAAATTGTTAAGAGCATTTGAAACTCAGTTAGGAAATAGGAATTTAGAGAAGAAAAATGATGGATAAAGAAAGTCCATACCTATGATTCCCCTCTCCTTGCTGGAAGAGCCTAGCTATATTATGGAGCTCATAGGGTTTCTCTGGGTAGGATGAAATCCCAAATTATTGGACTTTTTAAAACAGTGAAATCAATGTAACTGGAGAGCCTGAGAACAGCGAAATCACTCCTGTTTCTGTGGACTTCCAAATGCTACTTCCATATGCATTTTATGGTGCTAAGCCTCAAAGTCCTGCTGGTAGTATAATGATAACTTGAAAAACACTTTGGCGGATACACTAAATTTTGGCATTGACTTTACTGAAAAGCATGTCGGATTTTTTTTAAAGGAAAAATACTACCTTAAAAATCCTCAATATGATATGTGAAGATCTAATGAAAATGATTTCTAAGATACTTTAACAATATTATTATATATCACTTTCCTAATCTCCACTCAATATTTGGGTGTTGTGAAATTTAGCATAGATTATTTGTTGAATTTTTTTTTTGTTTGTCTTTAGTTGTTTGGCATGGCTAAATCCCTATCTTATGGTTAAAATGACCACTCATCTCGCATCTCCTGACTTCTAATATCAACATGCTTCTTTTTCACTGAAAAGGTTATATTTATTTAAAATACTTGATCTTGGTTGGAATTTCCTTTTGTTTTTTTACTTTCTGTCTCTAGCTTGTTTCCCCAATAATAACAAATGTGTGTCTAAGCAAGTTCGTGTGTCGAGCCATTTGGAAACGTTTCATATCTCCATCCACTCACTCTGTTATGTATAAATATTTGTATGTATGTATAAATATTTGAGGTTTCCCAAGGGTACAACTTCCCTGGTGGTTCAGTATAAAGAAACCACCTGACAATGCAGGAGACTCGAGTTCGATCCCTGGGTCGGGAAGATCACCTGAAGGAAGAATTGACAACCCACTCCAGTATTCTTGCCTGAAGAATGTCATGGACAGAGGAGCCTGGCGGGCTACAGTCTGTGTGGTTGCAAAACAGTTGGCACAACTTAGCAACTGAGCAACAACAAAAACAAAGTGTGGGTTCGTGTGGTCACTAATGTTTAATTTCATGTGCCTAAAAATTCAGATAAAATGTGTTCATTTTCAGAGAAGGTAAACTGTCTTCACAGTTAATTATATATTTGACTTATTTGAAAAAAAGTAATAAATATATTTAAAATTACACTTTGTAATAGTTAAGGGTGGCAATTTAAATTTGAGAGGCAAGTTTGCTGATAGCTGATCAATTTAAGCACTTTTTATTTAACAATAAGCCTATCTATCATTTGGATTTCCATCAAAAGGAGGGAAATCAAGTCAGAGTATTTTACATGCACAACATAGTTTTTCTTAATCATTTTTGCTTTATTGAGTTATATGAATGACACTGACATCTTTTGAGGGAAGGAATTGAAAGGTTGCTGCTGAGCCATGAAAGATGCTGGGATTCTTCGCCTCCAGAGGAGAAGAATTCAATCCGGGGCCAGGGATGAGGCTAGATTGCTCAGAGCTTTTGTTTAATAAAGTTTTATTAAAGCATAAAAGATATAGAGAAAGCTTCTGACATAGGCATCAGAAAGGGGCAGAAAGAGTGCCCCCCTGCTAGTCTGTAGCCAGATGTTATGTAGCTACTGCTGCTGCTGCTGCTAAGTCGCTTCAGTCGTGTCTGACTCTGTGCGACCCCATAGACGACAGCCCACCAGGCTCCTCTGTCCCTGGGATTCTCCAGGCAAGAACACTGGAGTGGGTTGCCATTTTCTTCTCCAATGCATGCATGTATGCCAAGTCGCTTCAGTCGTGTCTGACTCTGTGTGACCCCATGGACAGCAGCCCACCAGGCTCCTCCTTCCACAGGAGTCTCCAGGCAAGAACACTGGAGTGGGTTGCGATTTCCTTCTCCTAGCATTCTGCTAATTGGAGAAAGGAAATGTCTCAAAACTCAGAGACTAGCACCAGGCCCCTCATCCACAACATGCATTTTGAGATACCATTGGCACAAGGTAAGTTGTCCTGGGCCATAAATTGATTGACATGAATCTTGAAGAAAGGCAGGTTTCCAAGCAAATACAGTCTCATTAACAAAGCTTAAGAGAACATTTGCATGAGTAAAACATACTGGCTTGTCAAGTAGGGTTTGAATCTTAGGTGAACTGACTTGAAGGCATAGTCTAGGGTAAATACATGGTTCATTAACATAGATTAAAACAAACATTTCAATAGAAAAACGCATTGGTTAAGTCAAAGTTTAAGAAAAGTTGAGTTCAGGTGGAACCAGGTGTCGTCAAGGCAACACAGAACTTTAAAAGAAACCTTTTTTAACATTTGTATAGAGAAGGGGAAAAAGACCCTAACATTTATAGTTTGTTTCCTCCTGCAGCTTAAGAGTGGAGAAGGAAATGGCAACCCCCTCCAGTATTTTGCCTGGAAAATTCCAGGAAGGGAGGAGCCTGGTGGGCTGCTGTCTGTGGGGTCGCACAGAGTCAGAAATGACTGAAGCGACTTAGCAGCAGCAGCAGCCGCCGCTTAAGAGAGAGAGAGAAAAAAATGTCTGACACCTGCAGCCTATTTCCTCCTTTTGGAGACACCTAGCCTAGCTGCCTGTTACCCTCTCAGAATGGTTCTAATGAAGTTACCACAGCTGAGAATCAATTGGGTGAGCCGTGGGATTCCCCTGTGCTTCTGTAAAAGGACAGAGATGTGTCTGAGTCAGTGTGAAAACTTCATTTGTAAGTTTAACAGAAAATGGTCCTCCAAGTTAAAGAGCAGAAAGTTTGTTCCCTGGTTACATCCCAAATTTGTTCAATGTAAATGTTCTCTGAGAGAGCTGATATTAATTACTCAAGATTGGGTTTGGAATGAGCATGATGAAGGGTCACTGTGGTTAAGGGTTGATGGAAATGAGAAGTAAAAGGCATTTTGAGTTCTTTATCCATTTATTTGCTGAAACTGCACTATATTGAATTTCATCCTCTATTTTCCTTCACAGGGATTACACACACACACACACACACACACACACACACAGTGTTTTCAAGTCTTGTATTTGATGAGGTCACTGTCTATTATTGCATGCTGTGGAGCCCACTTTTAATGTTTTCAAGCACATTCAGGTAGATAGTTCCTGCTCCAGCTCTCAGACTGAGTGAGAAGTACTTGCTGAATCTAACAAGAAGGTATAGTTATTGCTTCAGACATTAATTTGCTTCGATTAAAAACCCAACAACAGCAACCATTTTTTTCTTTTAACCCACTGAGTCCCTGGTAATGTGTTGCAGTATGCTGTATTTGAGACATTAAGATGGCGATGTAAGAAACTGATGACAGATTTTGATAATGCAACACAATAGAATAATATCTTACACAGAAATGAATTCTAAAATTCACCTTATATAATCAGCATTGCTCCTGACATTTGATTATCTGTTTTATGACCAGAGTCCCTTGGAAAGCAAGATCAAACCAGTCAATCATAAAGGAAATCAACCCTGAATATTCCTTGGAAGGACTGATCCTGAACCTGAAGTTCCGAAACTTTGGCCACCTGAAGTGAAGAGCCAACTCATTGGGAAAAACCCTGATCCTGGGAAAGATTGAGGGCAGGTGGAGAGGGGCCAACAGAGGATGAGACTGTTGGATGGTATCATCCACTCAATGAATATAAGTTTGAGTAAGCTCCAGGAACTAGTGAAGGATAGGGAAGTCTGATGTGCTACAGTCCATGAGGTTGTGAAGAGCTGGATATGACTGAGCGACTGAACAAAAAAAATGACCATACATTTTCCTCAAATTTCAAAATAAAAATATGACATTACTTTAAAAAGGAATTATTAATTAATTAATAGGAATTGTTAAAGGTTGTTAGAAAAATTTGTCATTAATTTAAAAAGGAATTATTAAAGGCTGTTAAAGGAATTATTCTACTAGAATATTTTCACTCACTTCAGAATATTTCAAAGCCAGTCAAATTAACCTTCCATTTCAAGAGATCCTCACTGTAACCCCACCCCTGCTTAGGTGTTGTGAAAGAAGGAAAACTTATCCAAATACATCACAATCCCTAGATAACAAAATGTGTTAAAGATCAATATACAAAGATAAATTGGACATAAATCCTGTTTCATTGAGAAAGTGATGTTTAAAGTGGATATTTGCAAAAATAGTTTTGGAGGGGTTAATGGCCAATACAAAACCCCTAAGGTGATGCTTTTATGTGTTTGAGAAATAATAAGGGCTCCTGTACTGAATGATGGTGTAAAGGAGAGAGTTAAAGGAGATGAGGACAGGGATGTAACAAGAGGAAGATCACCTTGGATCTTATGGGTTACTGTGAAAATCGGACTTTTTCTTTGAGTGAAATGGAGTCCAGAAAATTAAATTGAATTAAGATTTTTAAGCATGATTCTAATGGGAGTAATTAACTGTAGAAGGCAATGAATAAATGAGAGATCTACTTAGGGGAAGTCTGTAGTAGCACTAATAATAGTAACAGACTATGGTTCTCAAATCAACGGGGTGGTGTCATAGATGTGATATACACGATGTTGTTGTTGTATAAATGTTGTGTTAGTCGTTCATTCGTGTCTGACTCTGCAACTCCATGGACTGTAGCCCGCCAGGCTCCTCTGTCCATGGAATTCTCCAGGCAAATATACTGGAGTGGGTAGCTATTCCCTTCTCCAGGGCATCTTCCCAATCTAGGGATCAAACTCAGGTCTTCCACATTGCAGGTGGACTCTTTACCATCTGAGCCACCAGGGAAGCCCCAAGAACACTGGAGTGGGTAGCCTATCCCTTCTCCAGGGGATCGAACCTGGGTTTCCCACTTTGCAGGCAGATTCTTTACTGTCTAAGTCTAATTTTATGTGTGTGTGTGTATATATGTATATATATATATATATATATATATATATATATAATAAATATAGTCATCTTTTACTGAGTTAAATTTAATTTTTTTGGTCAAAATATACCCTAAGTAAATCAGTGGACAATAGTAGATTAGGAAAAAAATTGAATTTAATTGCAAGTAACAAGTATAGGATTACTATCCATTGTACTCTGTAACTGAGCAACAAATGAGAATTGACCTCATGGAAAATGGTGGGAGGACCTAAGTGTAAGTCACAGAAAAGCAAATTCAAACAATTTAGAAGTTAATGAAAGATTCTCAAGTTGAATAATAGAGGAATGTAATTTAGAAATGTTTGGGGAAGAATGGCAAGTTTCATTTATTCCCTGTGAGAATGGGAATTGTTATAGCCTTTGAGAAAATGGTGGAGAGTTCTGACAAAATGTGGTTCATGGCAGAAGGGAAAGGCAAACCACTTCAGTATTCTTGCCTTGAGAAACTCATGAACAGTATGAAAAGGAAAAAGATAGGACACTTGAAGATGAACACCCCAGGTCAATAGGTGCTCAATGTACTACTGGAATTCAGTGGGGAAATAACTCCAGAAAGAATGAAGAGATGGAGTCAAAGTCAAATCAATGCCCAGTTGTGGATGTGACTGGTGATGGAAGTAAAGCTCCATGCTGTAAAGAACAATATTGCAGAGGAACCTGGAATCTTAGGTCCATGAATCAAAGTAAATTAGCAGTGGTCAAACAGGAGATGGCAAGAGTAAACGTAGACATTTTAGGAATCAGAGAAGTAAAATAGACTGGAATAGATGAATTTAACTCGGATGACCATTATATCTACTACTGTGGGCCAGAATGCCTTACAAGAAATGGAATAGCCCTCATAGTCATAAAAAGAGTCCAAAATACAGTACTTGGTACAATCTCAAAAATGACAGAATGATCTCTGTTCGTTTCCAAGGCAAACCACTCAATATCACAATATTCCACGTCATGCCCCAACCAGTAATGTTGGAGAAGCTGAAGTTGAATGGTTCTACGAAGACCTACAGGACCTTCTAGAAATAACACTCCCAAAAGATGTCCTTTTCATTATAATGGGGACTGGAATGCAAAAGTAGGAAGTCAAGAAACTCCTGGAGTAACAGGCAAATTTGGCCTTGGAGTACAGAATGAAGCAGGGCCAACGCTAATGGAGATTTGCCAAAAGAATGCACTGCTCATAGCAAACACCCTCTTCCAACAACACAAGAGAAGACTCTACACTTGGACATCACCAGATGGTCAATATAAAAATCAAATTGATTATATTTACAGCCAAAGATGGAGAGGCTCTATACAGTCAGCAGAAACAAGACCAGGAGCATACTGTGACTCAGATCATGACTCCTTATTGCCAAATTCAGACTTAAATTGAAAAAAGTATGGAAAACCACTAGGCCATTCAGGTATGACCTGAATCAAATCCCTTATGATTGTACAGTGGAAGTGACAAATCATTTCAAGGGATTAGATCTGATACACAGAGTGCCTGAAGAACTTTGGACAGAGGTTTGTGACATTGAACAAGAGGCAGTGATCAAAAAACAAAAGGATCCCTAAGAAAAAGAAATGCAAAAAGGTAAAATGGTTGAGGAGTCCTTTCAAATAGCTGAGAAAGGAAGAGTAGCTAAAGGCAAAGGAGAAAAGGAAAGATATAAGCATCTGAATGCATAGTTCCAAAGAATATCAAGGAGAGATAAGAAAGTCTTCCTCAGTGATCAGTGCAAAGAAATAGAGGAAAACAATAGAATGGAAAAGACCAGAGATCTCTTCAAGAAAATTCGAGATACTAAGGGAAAATTTCATGCATGTATGGGCACAATAGAGGATAGAAACTGTATGGACCTAACAGAAGCAGAAGATATTAAGAAGAGGTGGCAAGAATACACAAAGAACTACACAAAAAGATCTTCATGATCACTCACCTAGAGCCAGACATCCTGGAATGCAAAGTCAAGTGACCTTTAGGAAACTTCACGATGAACAAAGCTAGTGGAGGTGATGAAATTCCAGTTGAGGTATTTCAAATCCTAAAAAATGATGCTATGAAAGTGCTGCACTCAGTATACCAGCAAATTCTGAAGACTCAGCAGTGGCCACAGGACTGGAAAATGTGTTTTCGTTCCAATCCCAAAGAAAAGGCAATGCCAAAGAATGTTCAAACTACTGTGCAATTGAACTCATCTCACACATTAGTAAAGTAATGCTTAAAATTCTCCAAACCAGGCTTCAACTGTACGTGAACTGTGAACTTCTAGATGTTCATGCTGGATTTAGAAAAGGCAGTGGAACCAGAGATCAAATTACAACATCTGTTGGATCATCAGAAAGCAAGAGTTCCAGAAAAACATGTACTTCTGCTTCATGGACTATGCCAAGTCCTTTGTGAATCACAACAAACTGTGGAAAATTCTTAAGGAGATGAGAATACTAGACCATGTAACCTGCCTCCTGAGAAATCTGTCTGTAGGTCAAGAAGCAACAGTTAGAACTAGCCATGAAACAACAGACTGGTTCCAAATCAGGAAAAGAGTATGCTAAGGCTGTATATTATCACCCTGCTTATTTAACTTCTATTCAGACTACATCATGCGAAATGGTGGGTGGAAGGAAGCACAAGCTGGAATCAAGATTGCCAGGAGAAATATCAATAACCTCAGATATGCAGATGACATCAACGTTAAGGCAGAAAGCAAAAGAGAACTAAAGAGACTGGTGATGAAATTGAAAAAGGAGAGTTTAAAAGCTTACTTAAAACACAATCTTCATTGCTCGCTTCAGCAGCACATATACTATAATTGGAACCTTACAGAGAAGATAGTATTGCCACTGTGCTAGGATGGCATGCAAAGTCATGAAGTGTTCCATATATTTAAAAAAAAAAAAAAATTATTTGCCTGAGTTTGTAACTGCCACTTGTCTGGAGTTTGTCTTTGGTTTTTCATTTTTGGTTGTTTGTTTTAATCTCATTTAATGCCATAGCAAACCACTAGTGGAATCTTCATTCCTGACCAGATATCAAGCCCTGAACCTTTGGAGTGGGAGCACTGACTCCAAGACCCTAGACTGCCAGAGAAAGTATAACCCTAGGGAGTATCAAGTAATGAGAACTCACACAAAGAAAACCAGTTGAATACAAGACCCGGCATCACCCAACCACCAGTAGCACCTTGTGTGGGATGCCTCATCTAAACACTAAACAAAACAATAATACAAACCCAATCATCAGCAGACAGGATTATCACCTCACTCAGCCTTGCCCATCAGAGGGGGGGAGGGGGGCGGGAACTCAGCAGAAACCTATACAAAGCTTACACAAACCACTGGGCCAACCTTAGGAGGACAGAAACCAAAAGAAAGAAAAAACTCAGCCTTTAAGCATGGGAAAAGGAGACCTCAAACATAATAAGTTAAAAAAAATAAAGAAAATGCAGAGAAATACAACACAAATGAAGGAAAAAACTAGAAACACAGAAGTTCAAATAAATGAAGAGGAATTGACAAACTACTTGAAAAATAATTCAGAATAATGATAGTAAAGATGATCAAAACCTTGAAAACAAAATGGAGAAAATGAAAAAATCAATGAACAAAGACCTAGAAGAATCAAATAATAAACATACAGAGACAAACAACACAATTACTGAAAATAAAAATACTCTAGAAGGAATCAATAGCAGAATATCTGAAGTAGAAGAATGAATCAGTGAGCTGGAAGATAAAATGGTGGAAATAATTTCTGAAGAGCAGAATAAGTCAAAAAGAATGAAAAGAACTGAGAATAGTCTCAGAGATTTCTGCAACATTATCAAATGCACCAACATTTGAATTATAAGGGCCTCAGAAGAAGAGAAAAAGAAAAAGTATGAGAATATTTTTGAAGAGACTGTAGTTGAAAATTTCCCCAACATGGAAAAGGAAACAGTCAATCAAGTCCAAGTGGCACAAAGAGTCCCATAGAGGATAAACCCAAGGAGAAGCATGCCAAGACACATACTATTCAAACTAAAAAGACTGAACAGAAAGAAAAAATATTAAAAAAAAAAAAAAAAAGCAAGAGAAAAGAAACAATTAACATACAGGGTAAACCCCATAGGTTTAACAACTGATCTTTCAGCAGAAACTCTGCAGGCCAGAAGGGAATGGCAGGATATATTTAAAGTATTGAAAGAGAAAAATCTACAACCAAAATTACTGCACCTGGAAAGGATCTCATTCAAAATTGATGGAGAAATAAAAAACTTTTCAGAGAAGCAAAAGTTAAGAGAATTCAGTACCACCAAACCAGCTTCATGACAAATGCTAAATGAACTTATATAGTCAAGAAATACAAGGGAAGAAAAGGATCTACAAAATCAACCCCAGACAATTAAGAAAATTGCAATAGGAACATGCATATCAATAATTACTTTAAATATAAATGGATTAAATGCTCCAACCAAAAGACACAGACTGGCTAAATGGATAAAAAAATAAGACCCATATATATGCTGTCTACAAGAAACTCACTTCAGACCTAAATACACATATAGACTAAAAGTGAGAGGATAGAAAAATTTATTCCATGCAAATGGAAAGCAAAAGAAAGTTGGAGTAGCAATACTCATGTCAGACAAAATAGAACTTAAAATAAAGAATATTGCAAGAGATAAGGAAGGACTCTTCATAATGATCAAGGGTTCAATCCAAGAGGAAGACATAAGAATTGTAAATATGTATGCACCCAATATAGAAGCATCTCAATACATAAAACAAACACTAACAGACATAAAAGGAGTAATTGGTAGTAACACAATGATAGTAGGAGATTTTAACACCCCACTCACACCAATGGACAGATCATCAAAACAGAACATTACTAAGGAAACACAAGTCTTAAATGATACATTAGATGAGATGGATTTCATTGATATCTTCAGGACATACATCCAAATGCAGAAGAATACGCCTTCTTCTCAGGTGCACATTAAACATTCTCCAGGATAGACCACATTATGGGTCACAAGTCAAACCTCAGTAAATTTAAGAAAATTGAAATTGTATCAGTCATCTTCTCTGACCACAAAGCTATGAGACTATATATTGATTACAAGAAAAAAAATTGAAAAAACACACACACATGGAGATTAAAGAACACATTTCTAAATAGCCAACAAGTTACTGAAAACAAAAGGGAATTCAAAAAGTTTCTAGAAACAAATGACAATGAAACACAATAACTCAAAACCTATGGAATGCAGCAAAAGCAGATCTAAGTAGGAAGTTTATAGCAATGTAATCATACCTCAAAAACCAAGAAAAACATCAAGTAGACTACCTAACTTTACACCTAAAACAACTGAAAAAAGAAGAACCCCCAAAATTAGTAGATGGAAATTAATCACAATTATCAGAGCAGAAATAATTGAAAAATAAATGAAAGAAACAATAGTAAAGATTAATAGAACTAAAAGCTGGTTCTTTGAGAAAATAAACAAAATTAACAAACATTTAGCCAGACTCATCAAGAAAAAAGGAAGAATCAAATCAACAGAATTAAAAATGAAAAAGGAGAGGTTACAAGAGACAATGCAGAAATACAAAGAATTATAGGAGACTACTATAGAAAACTATATGGCAATAAAATGTATAGCCTGGAAGAAATGGACAGATTCTTAGAAAAGTTCAATCTTTTGAGACTGAAGCAGGGAGAAATAGAAATTATGAGCAAGCCAATTCCAAGCACTGAAATTGAAACTGTGATCAAAATGTTCCAAAAAACAAAAGCGTAGGACCAGAGGGCTTCATAGGAGAATTCTATCAAACATTTAGAGAAGATCTAATGCCTATCCTTCTAAAACTCTTTCAAAAATTTGCAGAGAAAGGAACACTTCCAAACTCATTCTACGAGTCCACCATCATCCTGATACCAAAACCAGAAAAAGACAACACAAAAAAAGAAAACTACTGGCCAATATCACTTTTTAACACTGATGCAAAAATCTTCAACAAAATTTTAGCAAACAGAATTCAGCAGCACATCACAAAGCTCATACGCCATGATCAAGTTTGTTTTTTTCCCAGAAACGCAAGCATTCTTCAATATACACAAATCAGTCAATGTGATACACCATATTAACAAACTGAAAGATAAAAACCATATGATAATCTCAACAGAGGCAGAAAAAGCCTTTGACAATATTCAGCACATATTTATGATTAAAACTTCAAAAATGGCCATAGAAGGAACCTACCTCAACATAGTAAAGGCCATATATGATAAGCCTACAGCAAACATTATTCTCAATGGTTAAAAACTTAAAGCATTCTCCCTAAGGTAAGGAGCAAGACAAGGGTGCCCTCTTTCACCACTATTATTCAACACATTTCTGGAAGTCATAGCTATAGCAATCAGAGAAGAAAAAGAAATAAAAGGAGTCCAGATCAAAAAAGAAGGCATAAAGCTGTCAGTGTTTGCAGATGACATGATACTGTACATAGAAAACCCTAAAGATAGTATCAGAAAATTACTTGAGCTAATCAGTGAATTTAACAAACTTGCAGGGTATAAAATCAATACACAGAAATCACCTGCATTTCTATATACTAACAATGAAAAATCAGAGAAATTAAATCAATCCCATTCACCATTGCAACAAAAAGAATAAAATATCCAGGAAGAAACTTACCTAAGAAGACAAAAGAACTGTACACAGAAAATTATAAGACACTGGTGAAAGAAATCAAAGATGACATAACTATACACAAGGTGAAAAGACAACCCTCAGAATGGGAGAAAATAATAGCAAATGAAACAACTGACAAAATATTAATTTCCAAAATATACAAGCAGCTCATACAACTCAATACCAGAAAAACAAACAACCCAATCAAAAAATAGGGGAAAGACCTAAACAGACATTTCTCCAAAGAAGACATGCAGATGGCTAACAAACACATGAAAAGATTCTCGACATCTCTCATTATTAGAGAAATGCAAATCAAAACTACAATGAGATATCACCTGACATTAGTCAGAATGGCCATCATCAAAAAGTTTGGAGAGGATGTGGAGAACTGTAGGTGGGAATGCAAATTGATACAGCCACTATGGAAGATAGTATGGAGATTCTTTTAAAAACTAGGAATAAAACCACCATTTTACCCAGCTCCTAGGCATATACCCTGAAGAAACCAAAATTGAAAAAGACACATGTATCCCATTGTTCATTACAGCACTATTTACAGTAGCTAGAACATGGAAGCAACCTAGATGTCCATCAACAGATGAATGGATAAAGAAGTTGTGGTACATATACACAATGGAATATTACTCAGTCATAAAAAGGAACACATTTGAGTCAGTTCTAATGAGGTGGAACCTAGAGCCTATTATACAGAGTGAAGTAAGTCAGAAAGAGAAAGATAAATATTATATTCTAACACATATATATGGAATCTAGAAAAATGGTACTGAAGAATTTATTTATAGGGCAGCAATGGAAAAACAGACATAGAGAATAGATTTATGGACATGGGGAAAGGGGAGGAGAGGGTGAGATGTATGGAAAGAGTAACATGGAAATTTACATTACCATATGTAAAATAGACAGCCAATGGTAATTTGGCTCAGGAAATTCAAACAGGAGCTCTGAATCAACCTAGAGGGTTGGGATGAGGAGGGAGACTGGAGGGAGTTTCAGAAGGGAGGGGATATACGTATATCAATGGCTGATTCATGTTGAGGTTTGACAGAAAACAACAAAATTCTGTAAAGCAAAAAAAAACCAAAAAACAAACAACAAAAAAAACAATCCTGTAAAGCAATTATCCTTCAATTGGAAATAAATTAAAAACAACAAAAAAAAAACACCTCAACATTCAGGAAGCTAAGATCATGACATCCAGTCCCATCAGTTCATGGCAAATATTGGGGAGACACTGGAAGCAGTGACGGACTTTATTTTTGAGGGCTCCAAAATCACTGCAGATGGTGACTGCAGCCATGAAATTAAAAGATGTTTGCCCCTTGGAAGAAAAGCTATGACCAACCTAGACAGCATATTAAAAAGCAGAGACATTACTTTGCTGACTAAGGTCCATCTAGTCAAAGCTATGGTTTTTCCAGTAGTAATGTATGGATGTGATATATGGACTATAAAGAAAGCTGAGCACTGAAGAACTGATGCTTTTGAACTGTGGTGTTGGAGAAGACTCTTGAGAGTTCCTTGGAGTGCAAGGAGATCCAACCAGTCAATCCTAAAGGAAATCAGTCCTGAATATCCATTGGAAGAGCCTGATACTGAAGGTGAAACTCCAATACTTTGGCCACCTGATGTGAAGGACTGACTCATTTGAAAAGACCATGATGCTGGGAAAGATTGAAGGCAGGAGGAGAAGGGGACACAGAGGATGGGATGGTTGGATGGCATCACTGACTCTGTGAACATGAGTTTGAGCAAACTCTGGGATCTGGTGATGGACAGGGAAGCATGGAGTGCTGCCATCCATGGGGTTCCAAAGAGTCCAAGGCTTAGTGACTGAACTGACTGACTGACTCACTTCAGAAAAATATTTGGTTTATATAACACGCAGAAAGACAACCTTCTGGGATGTTATTGAAGTAAAAGAACTGGCATAAAATGATGTATGTATACTGGTGTTTATTTTGTCATTGCTTTTGATGATAAAAACTGGAAGTTTATAAAATCTGTCTATGTGAGATGGTTGGATAAATTATGTTTACAGCATAGAACACTGAAGAGGTTTCGATAAAGTTGTTTTAAATGGTCAGAAATGCTCTTCAAAAACAAGAGGTCAGATACTCTTTCAAATAATATTTTTTTTTAATCAAGGACATAGCCCTTCTAAATGTATTTGAGTATATCGAACAAGTAAGAAAATAGGAGAGGGTATGCTAGGTTTAAACACGTGTAACTGGGTTGATGAGCTGGAGGGTAGCTGTGAAAGGGAACAGATTGCTATGTAAAAGGGGAAGGAGGAGGATTCTGGGAAGAGGGCAAATAGGAAGCACTGCAAATATTTCCCCACTTAAAAACAATTGCACTGCCAGAATCTCTTATATAACTATTTTGGAGCTGTGTAGTCTATTGAAGCCTCACAACTTCCAGGAAACTTGAACAGTTAATTGTGGTTGATTTCAGTCACTTCACTGTAGTGCAGGTACCCAAGCCTCCACACAACTCTACGGCTAACCCACCTGCATAAGTTCCAGTTGAATTTTGCAAGAATGCTTATGGGAGCCAGGTGGTAAATAGGACATTTTCCTCCAAATATCCAATGTCTGTTCTCTGATTATTGATTGTTGCTTCTGAATCAGAGGTGCAGAGAGGAGAGCAGCCATAACTGGTGCATCTCCCCACCATGGCTTTGCCCCTCCCTCCCCGCCTCCCCAGCCCAGCTGAAGTGAGTTTCAGGGAATTTAAAGATCAGTACCTTGTATCCTTTCCATCTTCTTCTTTTTTTTTTTTTTTTCTTTTGGCAGCCAGACATTAAAGACTGGGACTTTTAAGAAGCATACACACAAAAAATTAGAAAGTCTTCATGCATGTACAGTGAGAGGTGCAGGCTCAGAAAGACCAGAGAACTTGTTTTGCTTGAGCCTAACCCTCAGCACAGAGATTGCCTATAACAATCAAAATTACAAATATAAAAAGGGAGATCAAGATAGCACAGTAGGAAGACAGTGGGTTCACCTTCCCTGAAGAACAAATCACACTACAACCACATATAGAGCAGCTCTTGCTGAAATCAGCCTGGGGACAAGCAGAACAGCTGTTCACAACCAAGGCTGTAAAGAGAGACCCACATGGAGTCTGGTTGGAATGTAAACTGATACAGTCATTATGTGAAACATTATGGAGGTTCCTCAGAAAAGAAAAATAGAATCACTGTATGATCCAGCAATTCCTACTCTGTGTATATATCTGAAGAAAATGAAAACACTGATTCCAACCACATTGCTCATAGCAGCATTATTTATAACTGTCAAGATGTGGAAGCAACCTGTGTTCATTAGTAAATGAAGATTTGGAATATATATGCAGTAGGTACTAATTAGTCAAAAAAAATTTTGCTATTTGCAAGACTGGTGGACTTGGGAAGTTATTATGCTTAGTGAAATAAGTCATATAGAGAAAGATAAATTCTACATTTTTCACTTATAAATGAAATATAAAAATTTACGTGAATGAATAACTATGCTGTTAATATAACTAATGTGAGACTAATATAACAATGTAAATCAACTATTCTTTCATTAAAAATGGATTAATAAAAAACATTTCTAGGATTGTTTGGAGATTACCGCCTGTGTTTTCTTCTAGAAATTTTATGGTTTCAGGTCTTTCACTTAATTCTTTAATCTATTTTGAATTAATTTTTGTGTTTGGTGTAAGATAATGGTCTAATTTTACTCTTTTGGTTGCCACAGATCTTTATTTGATTCATTTTTGGTAGGTTGTGTGTTTCTAGGAAAATCTCTTCTATACTCTTGGTATATTTCTTAGAGCGATTTTTTTTCTTTAAGTTAGTTGTAATATTATTTAAGGCAGAAGTCCCCATCAGAGGGAGCTGTTTACTTAGATTATTGCTGAAACAATTTCCAACTGAGACTAATTCTCTTCACTGATAGGAACTGTTTCATACCTCATAACTCTATTCCTTAATAGACAGGGACAATTAACACATTATTTTTTTTCACACAAGGTTGTAGTTCTGATACAGAAGGAAAGCTTATTTTAGGATACTTGAAATTTTAAGAAATCTGTCCCCTAAAACCCAGTGTTCTCTCTTTCCTTTGCCAAGAGTTATGTTTTAGACTATGTAGACAATTTATCTATATGAACTAGTAAATCTAAGAGAAAACCTTTTTCCTATAAGTCATTGATAGGACTGTTGATATGCATAGTAGGGTAAACCCCAGATAATTGCACTTCTCTTCTAATAATACATGCACTGTAACATTGTGGGATTTGCTAGGACACATTTCTAAGTTCTGTTGTCCAGAAATGCAATTATCCATTGCCTTTGCAGCCAGGATTTCTATTCTTTTCATCTGTTTAAAAATTCAAAATATGACAAGATTTGACTAAAAGAATATCCCTCAATCGTGGCTACTTGCTTTGAAATGGGGAGTTTTGGTTGTTAAAATGATTCTTGTGAAGAGAGCCTGCCTGGTGTCTCTCTCTCTCTTTTTTTTTTTTCATTTATTTTTATTAGTTGTAGGCTAATTACTTTACAATATTGTAGTGGTTTTTGCCATACATTGACATGAATCAGCCATGGACTAAACATTTCTGGAGTTTCCTAGCAGGATATCTAATCACAATTCACATAATTAATAATTTTCTATTTATTTGGATTCTTTTCCAAAATGCTACATCATGATTTTCCCCATTCTACATAACTGTGTGAGGATAGCATTTTCAAAATCCAGTGTGATATACTGTAATGATCCTAAACATAGATCTTAGGTTGTAGATACAAAGAATGAAGGAAAAAATTCAAAGTGAAACCTAAAATTAAAATGTCAACATGTGTAATCTTCGAGTGAAGATTACTATAGACTGAATGTTTGTGTCCTCCTGAAATTCATATGTTGAAACCTAATCCTCAACGTGATGGCCTTAGGAGGTGAGAACTGTGGTAGTTGATCTCACATAAGGATAGAGCTCTCATGGATGGGATCAGTGCTTTTGTAAAAGAGACAGCAGAGAGGTCTCCTTTCTGTTTGGTCCTGAGAGATTATAGCCAAGAAATGGCAGGCTCTGAACCAGGTAGAGGGACCTCACCAGACTCTGAATCTTCCAAAGCCTTGATCTTGGACTTCCTTGGATCCAGAACTTTGAGAAATAAACTTTGGTTTCTTTTTTATAAGTACCTCAATCTGTAGATTTTTACTCTGTGTGTGTGTGTGTGTGTGTGTGTGTGTGTGTGTGTGTGTATGTGTGTGTTAGTTCTCAATCATGTCTGACTCTTTGCCATCCTATGGGCTGGAACCACCAGGCTTCTCTGTCCTGAATTCTCATGGAATTCTCCAGGCAAGAATACTGGAGTGGGTTGATATTCCCTTCTCCAGGGGATCTTCTCAACCCAGGGATCGAACCTGGGTTTCCTGCATTGTAGGCAGATACTTTAACATCTGAGCCACCAGGGAAGCCCCAGATTTATTTTATTGTATTTTTTATTTATTCATACTATGTCTTTTAACCTTTTCAATATTTCTCCCTTTAGAGTTGCCTTGCAAAAAATATCCCATAATTGTGGTAGCACAGGTCATTGTTCTGAGTTTTGAATTGTGAGCACTTCTTATTCTGTGCAGTTTGACAAATTTCAAAGAGTCTGGTACTTTCTTTTACTACTAAGGGGACCTTGCTATATAGGTAAAAGTGATACGGTTTTCCCCTATAAATGTTGTTTATTTGCTAAGTTGTGTCTGATTCTTCTGTGAGCCCATGGACTGTAGCCCAGCAGACTCCTCTGTCCATGGGATTTCCCAGGAAAGAATGCTGGAGTGGGTTGCCAGTCTCTTCTCCAGCGTATCTTCTTGACCATGGGATTGAACCCACATCTCCTTTGCAGGTGGATTCTTTACCACTGAGCCACTAGGATAGCCCTACTAAATATGTGTGTGTGTAAATAAATGTGTATGTATTCTTTAGGCTCCCTTGGTGGCTCAGACAATGTGTGTGTGTAAATAAATGTGTATGTATTCTTTAGGCTTCCTTGGTGGCTCAGACGGTAAAGAGTCCTGCAGTGAAAGAGGTGCGGGTCCAATCCGTAGGTTGGTAAGATACCCTGGAGAAGCAGAAACCTGTTCCAGTATTCTTGCCTGGAGAATTCCACGGACAGAGGAGGCTGGCGGACTATAGTCAATGGGGTCACAAAGAGTCGGACAGGACTGAGTGACTGTTCTCTCTATTCTACTCTTCAGCTCCATGATTTCTGCTTAGTATTTTTAAGTTTTCTGTATCTTTGTGAAATTCTCACTTTGTTCATGTATTATTCTCTGATTACAGCAAGTGTGATGTATTTTTAAATTCTATGTCAGATAATTTACATATCCATTCTATTAAAGTCAGTTTGGAGTGCTTTATCTTAATCTCTTTTGGAAAATATTTCAACTAGTTTTCATCTTCATTGACTCTCTACTTTGGTGTCTGCATGTTACACGGAACACCCACCTGTCCTGATTTTCATGGGCTGGCCTTGTGCTGGAGAAAACACTAATAAGCCTGGCCAGTGTGGACTGCTCAACCTCTGTGTTAGTTCAGGCTTCTCTCTTTGCTCTTAGTGGGCTTCCAGGTATTCCAGGTATGTGTGGTCCCCTCAGTGCCCTAAAACAAGCAAGACCGAAGCCAGGTCCACATGCAGCCCCCAGATATGCTGTGTCCTGAGATGCATGGTGCACTTCCTTCCTCTCCAGGAAAGGCTGTAAGAGAGGGGTTTTCAATATTTTGTTCTATGCTGATCTGGTGAGGGGAAGCTATAGTGACTTCCAGCCCTGGGTGGTTCTCTCTCACCCAGGATAGCCACAGAATTCTGTATCCTGGGTCCCCTATGCTTTCTGACACAGGCAGTCTTGAAGCCTGTCTTCTGGACTTGGGGCATTGGCCACATAGTGCATACCTTTCCTTCCCCGGGGGAAGCTAGAACTGGGGAGCTGGTCCCAACCTGAAGGTTCTTTGGAAGAATAAGTACTTTGAAAAGAGGATTTCCTGAATTTCTCTAACAGTTTCTGTATAACTGGTTTCACACATTACTAGGAGCTGGACCTTTTTAATGACTCTCTGGATTTCTTACAAAGGAAATCTGTACCTGAAATGTTTCTGAAGCAGGGCGGGGGCTAGATGGTTCTAGGGCTTCCTTTTCTGTCATCTTGCTGAATAGGTAACAGGAATTTATTTTCGGCTTTTCCTTGGGGGATGTATAATCTCTATGAAAGTGAAAGTCACTCAATTGTGTCTGACTCTTTTCAACCCCATGGACTATACAGTCCATGGAATTCTCCAGGGCAGAATACTGGGATGGGTAGCCATTCCTTTCTTCAGGGGATCTTCCCAACCCAGGGATTGAACCCAGGTCTCCCACACTGCAGACAAATTCTTTACCAGTTGAGCCACCAGGGAAACTCAAAATATATTTTGTCTGCACCACGTGGCATGTGGGATCTTAGATCCCTGACCAGGGATCAAATTCGGCCCCTTGCATTGGAAGCTCAGAGTCTTAACCACTGGACTGCCAGGGAAGTCAGTAATACCTATAGTGAAGGGAAAACTTGAGTAAACATTTGAATCCCTAAGTGACGAAAAACACATAATGGTCATATTTGTAAATAAAATCCCTTCAGGTCCCTATTACACCTAGAATGTTTTCCTGAGGAAGTGTCTGAGCAAGCTTCTGCCCTGGGATAACTGAGTGTATGACATCATTACACTCACATTAAGTCTTCTGTGGCTTCAGTTCAGTTCAGTTCAGTTCAGTTCAGTTGCTCAGTCGTGACTGACTCTGCGACCCCATGAGTCGCAGCATGCCAGGCCTCCCTGTGCATCACCAACTCCCGGAGTTTACTCAAACTCATGTCCATCGAGTTCTGTGGTT
This sequence comes from Muntiacus reevesi, assembly GCF_963930625.1. NCBI lineage: Eukaryota > Metazoa > Chordata > Mammalia > Artiodactyla > Cervidae > Muntiacus > Muntiacus reevesi. The sequence continues at coordinate 26,760,538 of NC_089253.1, read as the reverse complement.
TACCAAGTGGCAAAGATGATAATAATAAAAACTCAATTTTGCTCAAAAGTTATGAGCTGTAGTTCTGAAAGATTTATGGTACATATCAGAAATTAAGTGTAGACTGCATCCTCTTAGAAGCAAAGGAAAGAAAGTTTCAGAGCCTGAAGTTGCTCTTCCAAGACATGGGGGTAAGAACTCAGATAAGGAAATTGCATGGTTTGATGGCCTATGGAAGGTGAGTTTCTGAATTCCACTTATATTAATACCTTCCTTTTGTGATAGGTGTTCAGGGAGCTAAGATAGATGACTTTCGTTTTCAATTTTGTAGTGCTGGGATTCAGTGAAACTGACAGAAGAATGCATTAAAAGAAGGGTGCTGAGAAAGTTTAAAGACATTATTTCGCTCAGAGAATGCATTATCTCAATCAGTTCCATCATGGACATCTCACTCTTCTGTATTTATGGTTTCTACTTTGTGACATGGAGCAATAGATTAATCCCTTCTAGATTCTGGTCCCTTAGTTTTGGTTTAGAAAATCTTCTTGATTCCCCCTCCACCAAGTCTAATCTGTGTTGGAGGTCAGTACCAGGTTGGTGGGGTTGCTGCCTCCAGTTTTACTGGTGAAGAGAAGGGTCATGTGAAGGACGAATTGATGAAAGAGAGAAGGGTGATTATGTCCTGGTCCAAACCTCTCCACAATTCTGTGGTTTTTACAGAAGTAGTTTGCATAGGAAAGCAAAGTGCTTCATGCTGTAGGCTAAGTTTTGATACTTTCTGCTCATATAGCTCATAAAGACTAACAAGGGAATGCCCATGTCATTCAGCTTCATGATAATGATAAAATAGATCACGGTCTACATTGGTCAGATCTCAGATCTTGCCAGTGCATGCAACATTCTTTTGAGAACAGATATTGTGGGAAAGTTGAATTTTTCTCTGTGTAGTTCTTTCTTCTCTGTCCACAGGTTCTCTTAGAGAAGAATGGCTTCTGGAAATGGTTCATTTGGGACTGAATTTCTTCTATTGGGATTAACAGACCAACCAGATTTCCAAGTCCTCTTGTTCTTCCTGTTCCTAGTAACATATAACAGTCACTGTGTTGGGAAACTTGGGCACGATAACTTAAATTGGGATGAATTCACATCTACACACCTCCATGTGCTTTTTCCTCTTTAACTTGTCCTTCATAGATCTCTGTTATTCTTCTGTGTTTACAGCAAAAATGCTGGTTACCTTCATATCAAAGAATAACTATTTCTTACATGGGGTGCATGACACAACTTTACTTGTTGTGTTTTTTTTTGCTATTTCTGAAATCTATGTACTGACATCAGTGGCCTATGACCACTATGTGGCCATCTGTAATCCACTTTTGTCGGATGTTATCATGTCCCCTAAAGTGTATTCCAGCCTCTTCCTTGGTTCCTACTTGATGGCATTTTCTGGTGCCATGGCTCACACTCTATGTTGACACTGACTTTCTGTGATGCAAATATCATCAGCCATTTTTTCTGTGACATGCTCCCTCTTCTCCACCTCTTCTGCACAAGTACTCATGTCAATGAGCTGGTACTTTTCATTGTGGTAGGCATCAATATCATCTTTGTCTCTTATGGTCTCATCTTCTCCAGCATCCTCCACATCAAGCCCATGGAAGGAAGATCCAAAGCCCTCAGCACCTGCAGTTCCCACATAATTGCTGTTTCCCTGTTCTTTGGATCAGCTTCATTTGTGAATCTCAAACCATCTGCTGGGCCGAAGGGTGAGGGAAAAACTTCTTCTATCTTTTATGTCAATACCATTCCCTTGCTGTACCCCTTAATTTATAGCTTGAGGAACAAAGACATTATACTTACTCTGGAAAAAAACCCTGAGTACGAGATAGTTTTGATCAAAGAGTATCTGTCTGTGCAGTTGGTTTTATGTCAGTTGGTTATATGAGATTCTGTGCTGCAATTATATATTACTTATGGCAGCCTTTTAATCCTATTTTTCCCTTAACTTGATAAAGGAAATTTGAGTCTTTTTTAATAAGTAATGTCTAGTCATTTTGGAGTAGGTCTTTTTTCTCACAATTACCAAAATATCTTCTCTGCCCTTTTTGTTCCTGTTTAGTAATAGCATTAATTAAATCATAACATTATCTCCGTCTTTTTATTGTCACTTCTGAACTCTTTTTTTTTTTTTTCCTTTGGAGCATGCATGGTTTACAAATAATGGCATTCTATAACAATAGAGTGACTTTGTATCATCGAGGGTGTTTTTATCTACCACTTGCTATTAAAAGCATGAATTAAATATTTCTACTCTTTTCATGCTCTTTTCAAGAAAGCCAGAGTTTAAAGGTTCTGTGGTGACTATCAAGGATAATCCATTTTACATATATAAATGTTATGCTTCAAACTTCTTTTGGCAAAGAGTTTTTTTTTTTAACCTTTGTACAGTCAAGCATAGGCATAACATTTCATCAAACTATATTGATTGTATGCATGCAAAAGTTAAGTTTAGAGTGGTTAGATTTACTTCAGTCACCTAACTTTACAAAAAAAACCTGATCTCAAATTTGCTACTTTGTAATCTATTTTGCTTTACTTTCTTATATTACTTTTATTTCAGTAATAGTAGAATATGAGGAAACACTAATTTCAAAAGTGACTCTGCCTTGCCCCAAGATGATAAATGAATTTCTCTCAATGTGGCTATCACTTTTTAGAGTTATTTTGTAGAAAAAAACTTGATTGTTCTTTTTGTTGGGACCTAGGAAACCTTTGGGGTTAATATATTGGGGAGCAGATTGGTTCAAACAAGGAAGTTAGTTTTTCTGAAAAAAAATTTAAAGAATTGAATTTAGAAGGTTTGCAACTATCTGTAATTCAGGAACAGTATGTGAGAAAAAGAATGTGAGAAAAAGGAGCCTAAATCATGCAATATGTCAGGACCGAGACAGACACATGGGCAGTAAATAAGAGGTCCCCCTTGGGAGTGGTCATGGTACAATTTCAATCTGAATTTATATCCCATTGAGTATTGTAAATACATTCCAGTGTCTGTAAGGCCTTGATAAAATTATAATACACAATGTCCATAAATTGGTGGTGTTTGGAAATGAAGATGGAAAAGTTATAGCCATGTTTGGGGAAGCAGGTAGAGAGAGGACAGACCTTCAGGAGATAAAATTGTTGTTCAATAGCTTAAGTTACATCCAACTCTGTGAACCGATGGACTCTAGCCTGCCAGGCACCTCTGTCCATGGGATTTTCCAGGCAAGAATACTGGAGTGGGTAGCCACTCCCTTCTCCAGGGGATCTTCCCAACCTGGGGATTGAACCTTTGTCTCCTGCACTGACAGGCAGATTCTTTACCACTGAGCTACCTGGGAAGCCCCAGGAGATAAAATAGCTAGGGATAATTGGAACTCAGTTTAAGAAAAAGGAATTTAGAACAAAGAATGGTAGATAATGGAAGCTCTTACCTATTGCTTTCTCCATTCTGGAAGGCCCTAGATATATTGTGGAGGTCACATAATTTATTTGGATGATAAAAGCATAATTTACTTGAATTAAAAGAAAAAATAAACTAAACCCACAGGACTGGAGGACTCGGAAATGACTAAATAGCACCTTCTTGTTGGCTTCCATATGCTATTTCCATTTGGATATTTAGGTATGAAAACCTTGAACTGCAGTTGGTATAGCAATGAGAAATTAAAGAAATTAAAAAAAAAATACTGGATGAATGAACCAAGTTGTAACCATGACTTCTGGAAGGAATCCTGAATTATTATCATTTTGGGGGTAAAAAGGTTAAAAAAAGCAACTCTAAAAATCCTCAACTGAATGTATCAAGTGAGAATTTAAATATTTTCTAGGATGCCTTTGATGATATTCACCATTTGCCACATTCTTAGTCTCCACTCACTGTTCAACTATTTTAAAATTCAGCATAACTGGTTTGTTTGTCTGTTAGTTTTTTGGATGTTGTGATTGTTAAATCCTTTCTTAGTTTAAAAAGACCACTCATTCCCTTCCCCTGATCCCAATATTAACACAATTTATTTTAACTTTACAAGTTCTAATAATGTGAAATATTTTATCTCGGCTGAAGCTTTCTGCCTTTTCCCCTTTCTTTTGCTTACTCTTCATTTTGAAAACCTTGTTTTCTTTGCTGAAAGAAAGGTATATATAAACAGGTATAAATAATATCCAAGTGATATTTGGAAATCTGTGGACATCACAGAGGTGTGTTCACTAGGTTATACATTCTATCATAATTTGAGGTGGCCACAAGAGTGGCTGAAACCCAGTTACTAATCTTTCATGAACATCAAAATGCAAATGAAATGTGCTTTATTTACAGAAAACAGAACGTTTCCTTGAAAGTAATTTGCCTTTGACTAATTGAAAAAAAATTAATAGAATTATTAAAATAGTAATTGTTATAATAAAGAGTGGTGACATTTCTAAGGAGATAACTTAGCAGAGAGTTGGGCAATTTGAACACATTTTAGTTAGAAATAAGTACTGTGTCTATCTATTTGTACTTCTTTCTAAAGAGGGAAATCTTAGGGTATTTTACTTGCACAGCATAGCTTTTCTTAGTTGTTTTTGCTTTTTTAACGTACGTGAATGGAGCTGATGAGTAACAAGGGAAGCTGTTAAAATTATCGCAACTGAGAGTTCATCAGGTAAACCATGGAATGTGACTGTACTTATGTACTAAACAGAGCTGAAAACTCTGGTTTTCTAGTTTTAACAAAAATGGTCCTCTGAATCACAGACCAGAAAGTTCCTAAATTACATCCTGAAAAATGGTAGAGATTAACGACCGTTAGTTAAAATGGTAAAGCAGAAAGAGAATCACAGATGTGGAGAACAAACTTATGGGTACTAAGAAGGGAAGAGGCTTCCCAGGTGGCTCAGACAGGTAAGGAATCATCCTGTAACATGGAAGACCTGGGTTTGATCCCTGAGTCGGGAAGATCCCCTGGAGAGGGAATGGCTACCCACTCCAGTATTCTTGCCTGGAGAATCCCTATGGACATAAGAACCTGGTGGGCTACAGCTCAGGGTTCACAGAGAATCCCTTGGACAGAAAGGAGATGAAATCACTCAATCCTAAAGGAAATTAACCCTGAATATTCATTGGAAGGACTGATGCTGAAGTTGAAACTCCAAAGCTTTGGTCACTTGATGCAAAGAATGAGCTCATTAGAAAAGACCCTGATGCTGGGAAAGACTGAGGGCAGGGGGACAAGGGGGCGATAGAGGATGAGCTGGTTGGACGGCATCATCAACTCAATGGACAAGAGTTTGAGCAAACTCTGGGAGATAGTGAAGGATAGGGAAGCCTGGCGTGCTATAGTCCACCGGGTCGCAAAGTGTCAGACAAGACTGGGAAACTGAACAACAACAACAAAAAAGAAGAGGCGGTGGGATGGATTAGGATATTGGGACCTACATATAAACACTACTATGTATAATATAGATAACTAATGAGAACCGCTTGTATAACACAAAAACCTCTATTCAATTCTCTGTAGTGACGTAAATGGGAAGGAAATTTTTAAAAAAAGAATGATTATAACAATATCCAATTTAAATATACTTGAAGTCTTTTTACATGTGATTTCAAATTTTCTGTTAGCCAAATTAAAAAGATAAAAGAGAAAGATGTGATGTTAATTACAATAATGTTTCCTGTATCTCAACAGACCCAAAATATTATCACTTCATCATGCAACCAATATAAAAATTAAGACATTTTTACCTTTTATTGTGCTAAGCCTTCAAAGTGTTCTCAGAACAACCCAGATCAATGTGGCACCAAATTTTTAGTATTAAGAGCACTTGATCTCTGTTTAGATTTCATTAAAGTTACAATTGAAGAGATAGAGTCCCATACTTAAGTTGTTCCAAGCATGTATCTGGGCTGTCTCTAGTTGTGGCGAGTGAGGGTTGCTCTCAAGCTGTGGCTCGCGAACTCAGTATTTGCCGCACTTGGACTCTAGAGCATGGGCTTCAGTTGTTCTGGCCCTAGGGCTCAGTAGTTGTGGTGAATGGACTTAGTTGTACCAGGACATGTGGAATCTTCCTGTATCAGGAATTGTACCCATGTCTACTGCATTGGCAGGTGGATTCCTTACTACTGGACCAACAGGGAAGTCCAATGGCCATACATTTTCTGTCATTTAAAAATAAAATATCTAATTTGGTAACTTTTTCATACTTTTGTAGTTTTATTGAGAAAAAATTGACTGTATACATTTAGTGAAAGTGAAAGTTGATCAGTCATGTCTGACTCTTTGCAACCCCAGGGATTATACAGCCCATGGAATTCTCCAGGCCAGAATGCTGGAGTGGGTAGCCTTTCCCTTCACCAGGGGATCTTCCCAACCCAGGGACCGAACCCAGGTCTCCTGCATTGCAGGTGGGTATTTACCAGCTGAACCACAAGGGAAGCCCAAGAGTACTGGAGTGAGTAGCTTATCATTTCTCCAGCAGATCTTGCTGACCCAGGAATTGAACTGAGGTCTCCTGCATTGCAGGCAGATTCTTTACCAACTGAGCTATCAGAGAAGCACAATTTTAGGGAACATGGTTCAAGATGGTGACATAGGAAGATCCTGAGCTCATCTCCCTCCATGAATAAAGTGATTCTACAGGTATATATGAAACGATCATATCTGAAAAAGATTTGAAAACTTGCTGAGCACTTTCGTCACCTTGTAAGGTGAGAAAAAAAGGTCACACTGAGGTCAATAGAACAGGCTGAGATACAGTCGCACGATAAACTCTACCCTGGTACAGAAACCAAAAATGGTGAGGATACTCACAAACCTGAGTTTTTTGCACTGTTCAAGTTCTGATACAGAGGAAAATTTTTATTTCAGAACCGTTTAAATTATAAGAAAGCTTTCACCTGAAGACCTAGTGTTCCTTTACTCCTTTAATAAGAATTATTTTCTAGGATGTGTAGAGAATTGATGGATTAGAAAATCTCAGAGGGAACATTTTTCCTATAAGTGAGTCATTGATAGGCCAGTTTATTGGGATTCCCTGGTAGCCCAGCTGGTAAAGAATCCAAATGCAATGCAGGGGAAACTGATTCTATTCCTAGATCAGGAAGATCCCCTGGAGAAGGGATAAGCTACCCACTCCAGCATTCTTGGGTTTCCCTGGTTTCTCAGATGGTAGAATCCATCTGCAATGAGGGACACATGGGTTCGATCCTGGGGTTGGGAAAATCCCCTGGAGGAGGGCATGGCAACCCACTCCAGTATTCTTCCCAGGAGAATCCCCATGGACATAGGAGCCTGGCAGGTTACAGTCCATGGGGTCACAAAGAGTTGGACAGACTGAGCGAGTACACACAGCGCCAGCACTGATTGGCTAGGACTCATTTCTGAATCATATTGTGCAGAAATGCAATTGCTCATTGCCCTTACACCCAGCTTCAATATGTCTGGCTTCATGCATGAACTGGGTGAAAGACTCTCTATCAATTTTCTGAATCTTACATATTTGATACATCAATTGTTTTTGCGTCAGTTGTTTTTGTAGGAAAAAAGACTCGGGCTTCCTCTTCATTTCTGTAATCTAAATGAACAGAAAATGGGAGATTTGGCTCTTCTTTGGGGAATGGACAATCCCTAAGTGAAGGGAAAACTTGAGTAAACTATGGAATCTCTAAGGGACTAAGGACAGATTAAGGAACAGTATGCAAATGCAATCCCCCTGGTCCCTATTATACATAGACTGTTTCCCTGGGGAAGAGCTTGAACAACTTCAGCCACATTTATAATTGAGTGCATTATAGCATTACACTCACATTAAATCTGTGACTTATCAAGTGGCAAATAATATGAAGAAGAATGTTTATTTTTCTCTGCTGCTTGAGTGGACTGAAAGTCATAAACAGAAATTATGATCTATATTTCTAAAAGATTTTGAAGTCAAATCAGAAAATACATGTGGGCTGCATTCTCTTAGAATCAACGGAACCAAAGCTTCAGAACCTGAAATTGTCCTACTAAGACCTGAGGGTAAAAGCAGTGATAAGAAAGCCCTGGGGTTTTCTGGAGACAGGAAGGTGAGTTGCTGAATTCCATTTATTCATGTCCTTATTGTTTGAAATGGAAGTATAAGGATCTAAGATACCACAATTTATTTCCAATTTAGAACCCTGAGACTCACATAAAACTTAGAAAAATGTCTATTCAAAGCATGGATCAGTGAATGTTCAGAGACACTAGAAGCCTAAAAGGATGTATTAGATCAGTCAGTAAGTTCCCTCTCCATGGACGGAAGTCTCATTCATCTACAGTTAAAGCTTTTACTCTGTGATGTGGGGTGAAGGGTTAACCTCTCATAGACTCTGGCCTTTTAGTTTTAGTTAAGAAGAAATTTTCTTTGTTCTCACCCCACCAGGTCTAATCTGCTTTAGAGACCAGCACCAAATTGCTAGAGTCTCTGCCTATAGTCTTACTGGTGAGGGGAGATTCCAAGTGAAAAGAGAAATGTTGAGATGTGGGAAGAATGAGTCAGTCCTGGTCCAGACCTCTCCTTTATCCACTCTTTGTTTTTTCCCCAAGCAGTCAAGTCTGCACAGGGCAGGTGTCTCCTTCCTTCTGTAAACTGAGTTTTGATACTCTTTCCTACTTAGTTTATAAAGACCCGGAAAAGTGAAATTTCCTGTCACTCAGTTTCAGGATAATGGTAACACAGTTCCATAAGAGAGTAGGTAAGACAATTCTGTGAGAAAGGCTGGGTTACTCTCAGAGATTCCCAGCCCAAACACCACACTTGCGAGAGGAGATACTGTGTGAAAATTGAGTCATTGATCTCCATGTAACCTTTTTCTTCTGTGCTCACAGATCGCCTTAGAGAAGAATGGCTCCTGGAAATGGCTCTTTTGTGACTGAATTCTTTCTGTTGGGGTTAACCAACCAGCCAGATCTCCAACTCCCTCTGTTTTTCCTGTTCCTAGGAATCTACATGGTCACTGTGCTGGGAAATTTGGGATTGATAATCCTAATTGCACTGAATTCAAACCTACACACCCCCATGTACTTTTTCCTCTTTAACTTGTCTTTCATAGATCTCTGTTATTCTTCTGTATTTACACCCAAAATGTTGATTAACTTCATATCAAAGAAGAATATTATTTCTTACCTGGGCTGCATGACCCAGCTCTACTTCTTCTGTTTTTTTAGCATTTCTGAATGCTACGTGCTGACATCAATGGCCTATGACCGCTATGTGGCCATCTGTAAGCCACTTTTGTATAACATTGCCATGTCCCCTAAAGTGTGTTCCAGCCTTATGTTTGGTTCATACTTGATGGCATTTTCTGGTGCCATGGCTCACACTGGATGCATGCTGAGACTGACCTTCTGTGATGCAAACACCATCAACCATTATTTCTGTGACATCCTCCCTCTGCTCGAGCTCTCCTGCACAAGTACCTATGTCAGTGAGCTGGAAATCTTCATTGTAGTGGGCATCAATATCACTGTGCCCAGTCTCACCATCTTTGTCTCTTATGGTCTCATCCTCACCAACATCCTCCACATCAGCTCCACAGAGGGCAGGTCCAAAGCCTTCAGCACCTGCAGTTCCCACATCATTGCTGTTTCTCTCTTCTTTGGATCAGGGGCATTTATGTATCTCAAACCACCTTCTGCTGTGTCTATGGATGAGGGGAAAATCTCTTCTGTCTTTTACACCAATTTGATTCCTATGATGAACCCATTAATCTACAGTTTGAGGAACAAAGATGTTAAACTTGCTCTGAGAAAAACTCTGAGTAGGAGACAGTTTTAATTAAAACTGTCTGTGTGCACAAGTAACTTGAGTATTTAATTTTAATGGCAACCTTCTTACCATATTTTTATTATCTTTTTAAAATATAGTATCTTAAAGAAATTTAAGTCCAATTTGAATAATTTATTTCCATTTTTATATATTTTTCCTACTATTTTCAAAATACATATCATCTCTTTTTCTTTCATAAACATTAAATAGTGAATATATTATCTTTTTTCATAATCATTTTGAAATTATTTTTCCTCTGGGGGAAGATGAATGGCCTTCAAATAATGACTTACATAACCCTAGACTGAAGACATATCACTAGGGTTATTTTTAATCTATCAACTTGCAATAAGAAGGATAAATAAGATACCGTGTTTCTACTCTTATCTTTCCATATTCCACTTGGCAATAATATACCTTCTTGAAATACCAGAGATTGATGGTTCTAAGAGTATCAAGGATAATCTCTTTCCCATATGTAAACCTTTAGTGTTAAGCTTCTTTTGGCAAAGAGTTTTATTTTCACCTTTGTAAGTAATACTGACACATAGCCAATCATCAAAATACATGTTTTGCATGGGTGGGAAAGTGAAGCCAAGAGTGGATAATGATTTACTTAAAGTCACACAGCTTTAGAAAGAAAAATTGTAGACTAAATTCTTATCACTTTGACTTCAAGTGTATTATTCTTCAGTAAACTCCATCATTCTTGATTACATTATTCTATTTCAGTGAGCATGAAATATGAGAAAACATTCCTGATTTAAAGTTGACTCTCCTCTGTTTCAGAATGACATATGAATTTCTCTCAAGCTGGGTATTCCTTTCTTTTCTTTTTAGCAAAACAGTTTGATTGTCTTTTGCTGTTGTTGTCAGAAAGAGAAAGCCTTATGAGCTCGTATATTATAGAAATTATTTGCTCAAAAAGGGAAATTACTCTTTCTGCAAAATTAAAAACCTGAATGTGGAATGCTTGCAAGTGTTTGTATTTCAGAGAGCAGGGCACGTGCAGTAAGGGCTCAGAAACATGTAATTATGTCAGGACTCAAGGAGGCATACGGCCAATAAATAAGATGTCCCAGTGTGGGACTTGGTTGTGAGATTTAGGTACCCGGGCTTCCCTTGTGGCTCAGCTGGTAAAGAATCCAACCTGTAATGCGAGAGATCTGGGTTTGATCCCTGGGTTGGGAAGATTCCCTGGAGAAGGGAACCCACTCCACTGTTCTGGCCTGAAGAATTCCATGCACTGTACTGTAAAGTGCATGGAATTGCAAAGAATTGGACATGACTGAGTGACTTTCACTTTCATTTTTATTCTGAAACTGTTCCCTGTTTGCAGAGTACTGTAAATATATTTTGCTATTCTTAAATCTTTGATTTTTTTAAACTACTTGCATAATGAGCACACATTATTAGTATTTTGGAGAATGAAAGTGGAAGGGCTGTGGTCTCATTTGGGGAAGTGGATAGAAGGAAGGCACCAGTTACAGGAGGTAAATTGTGAGGAGTAATTGCATAAAGAAAGGAACAAGTAATTACACAGAGAAGTGTTGGATAATGAAAACCTTTACCCATGGACTCACCCCTTGTGCGAGACCCTAGATACTGTTGAGATCACAGAATGTCTTTATATAAGATAAAAGCTTAAGTTATTTGTGATTTAAAATGTTAAAACAACAGGACTAGATGACCTTTGAACAAGTAGATTTTTTCCTGTTTTGTTGGCTTCTGTGTGCTACATTCATATGGAGTTTTAGGTACAGAAACATCAAATTGCAGCTGGGAGAATAATGACAATGTGAAAGAAATATTTGGAGAATAAAGCAAGTTATAACATGAATGTTGGATTATTTTTTGAAAGCAAAAATGTATTACTTTAAAAATCTTCAATATGCTGTATCAGTGACACTGTGATCATTTTCTAAGATATTTTGAATAATATTCATTTGTTAACACTTCACTATTTGTGTATTTTGAAATTTGGCAAAGCTGATTTTTGACTTGTTTGTGTTTGAGATGTTCAGCATAGCTTAATCCTTGGCTGATATTTTTAGATGATCACTCATATTTCATCTCTTGATTGCGATATGAACATGATTGACTTTTCCTTAACAAGTTATATTTACATAATATTGTTGATCTTTCTTAGAGGTTTTTTTTTGTTTGTTTGTTTAAACTCATGTTTCCCTCTATAAACTTTTTTTTCGAATGGAAACAAATGCATCTAAACAAGTAAAATTAACTGGGTCATTTGGAAACCTATAGAATACAGATGCAGGTACTTTATTATGTATTTTATAACAATTTGAGTAACCCTAGGAGTGAGTTAAACCTGGTCACTAATCTTCCCTTTCATGAGCCTCAAAATTAGAATGAAATCTGTTCACTTACATAAAAGAACTACTCCTTAAAATGAGTAATTTATATCTTTGGTTAATTTGAAAAAATATAAATAACTTAAAATACAATTTGTAATAATTACCTGTAGTAATGTTGTAAAGGAGGGAACTTTGTTGATTGTTCAACAAATTATTCATGTTTTAGTTAGCAATGGAACTGTGCATCTCTGTGTTTGGACTTCTACTAAATGGAGGGGGAATCAAGCCAGAGTATTTTAAATGTTCAGTTCAGTTGCTCAGTTGTGTCTGACTCTTTGTGACCCCATGGGCTGCAGCACTCCAGACTTCCCTGTCCATTACTAACTCCTGGAGCATGTTCAAACTCATGTGCATCGATTTGGTGATGCCATCCAGCCATCACATCCTCTGTCGTCCCCTTCTGCTCCTGCCTTCAGTCTTTCCCAGCATTAGCATCCTTTCTGATGACTCCATTTTTTGCATCAGGTGGCCAAAGTATTAGAGCTTCAGCTTCAACATCAGTCCCCCCAATGAATATTAGGACTGAGTTCCTTTAGGACTGACTGGTTTGATCTCTTTGTAGTTCTTCCTTTCTCGAGTTATGTGACTGGCACTGGCAGGTTTTGAGGGAAGTTGTGGTTCTGCTGGAGGTGTTCAGTCTTAGAGTCAAACTTGTAAGCCCTGGGTTTATCCTGTGCCCATCAACCAGGACAGAACTTTTTCTAAACTGGTGTGAAATTGGATTCTTTTCCAAAATGTTGAATCATGAATATATATCTTCTTTCCTAATTTAGCTAGACTAGTGATTTCAAATATTATACAATATATTGGGAAGATTCTAAACAAGATATAGAGACCTAAGAAGGTGTTTCAAAAAACCCCTACGTTTAAAATTTCACATGGCATGATTTTAATTTTCATTCATCAGAAATTCAGTGCCTAGTGGTTTCTTCCATCTCCCTTTTAAGGGTTGCCCCACTAAAAGCAAACAAACAAATTCTATAATTGTGGTAGCAGCACAAATCATTATTTTGTTTGTGGATGTCCTCTTTTTTGGAAGCATTTTGAAGACATATTTTTGAGCATTTGATGCTTTTCTATCAATAAGAGAGAACACTCTATTATCATAGAATGATATTCTTCTCTCTCCTACTTAATATAAGTAGTATGCTTAAAGATAGACTCGTGTAGGTTTATTTTTCACACAAAAACATATATATTTCTAAAGTGGGTTGTATCTCCCAAGACAATTGGATGGTCTTTGTTAAGTAAACATTCTCCTATTTTCTTTTTTATGTTTTTGAGAAGGTTAAAGTTTTGTACCATATTTAAAGTGTGCAAGATACTTCGATCAATCAGAATGGTACTTTCATGGCTTGTCATCTGACTCAATTTCTTCTTGAATTTTAACCAAGCCTTAATCATAGTTTTGAGAATTATGTTTTTACTACATAGCTTCAATTTTCAAGTGGGTGATGGAGAACCACTGAAAGTTTTTGAACTAGGGAGGGACTAGTAGCATTATTCATGACCAAATATGAGTGAATATGTGGGGAAATGTGAAAATAATAGGAGCCACTATAGTTCAGCATTACACTAGTTCAGTTTAATCATAAAGCCAGAAGTTGTGTGGTGGCTGGGGACAGGTGGGTACAGGTCATTGTGGTTGTAGATGTTGTGGTTTAGCATAAGAGAAGTTTTGAATGTATTCTGAAAGCTCTTAGATAAAAATAAGATGAGTTTCAGAAGTATTCATTGAATTCTTTCTGTGTACTCAGCAGTGTTCCGGCATTGTTCTTAGTTTCAGGATCCAAATTGTTAACAAGATAGAATAAATGTTTGTCCTTATAGAATACAGTTTATAGAAAAGCATGAATTAAAGGGGAGAAGTCTGATGAGTATTACGAAAAGAGAATTTACTGAAATTTCTGAGAACATGATTAAAAACAGCTGACATTTATTGACACTCATATGCCTATACTGGCCTAACCATTTTACTTAGTTTTTTTTTTTTTTTTCATTTGGTTAACACAACAGCTCAATGAAAGAGATGCTATTTTTACATTCCTTATTTTGCATAGGAGAACCAAGAGATTCAATAACTTATCCCAAGTGTTATAGTGTGTAAAAGTGGAAGAAAGAAGGTAGGATTCACAGCAGTCTCTCTAACTCCATAATAAATACTCTTTTCTGTGATGAGAAGAATCGATAACTTCAGTTACTGAAATATTCCAGAAAATTAGGTAGCAGGAGAGTCTGGTAGAAATTTCAGGAATATGTTAAAAGTATAAACTATAGAAGGGATACACTATATTGCAAATTATTTCAGAGACATCTCAGAAAGAGAACAACTGAAATTAGTTGCTGCAACATTTGATGTGTTCAGATAAATAAATAAAGAAACCTGGAAGTATGTCTTTTGTGGAAATATGTCCATTTGGTAAATGTGAATAAAGAGGGAATAAGACAATGTAGCAGCTTTCCCCTCAGAGGTGTAGATAATGAGGAGATGGACATTCACTTTGGATCTACCTGAGGGATATACAAAAATGAGTAATAGTGAGTAAAAGCAAAAATGAGTAATAGTGAGCCCCCAAGGAACTAAAGATAGATCATGAAGCAGGATCCATAATTTCCTTACTCCATATTGTACATATAATCTACACCCTGGGGAGGAGACCAAACAAGCTTCTAACCTGTTTTTCACCAAGTACATTACATCATTGCACTCACATTAAATCTGTGTCTAATCAAGTAGAAAGTATAATAATAAAAGCGTTATTTTTCTTCTGTTGCTTGAAAACACTGAAAATATCAGAAATTATAGAAGCTCAGAAAGATTTCCAGAGCATAGGTGAATTAATGTCTAGATCCTCTCCCCTGAAATCAAAGGGATCAAGCCTGGAGAACGTGAAATAACATTTCCAGAACCAACAGGGTTAAGATGTAGGGTAAGGAAGACAGTCCTGCAGTTTTAAGATCAAACTGGGTGAGTTTCTGAATTTAATTTACAATACTTATTCCTTGTTTGGTGTTCAGAGTCCAGGGACCTATTATATGTCCATTATTTCTCATCTTGTGTAGCTGAGACTCAAGTAAAACTTCTAGAAGCATCTGTTGGAGAGGAATCAGAGAATATTAGAGGGGCTCAAAAGACATATCAGTCAGGAAGTTTCCTCTAAATAGGTAGATCTCTCACTCTTCTTCCTTCATGATTTTTACTCTGTGACAAGGTTGGTAACAATTCTCATAGACTCGGGTCCCCTCATCTTGATTTAGAAACAATGCTCTTGGTTCCTGCCACATAAGGTCTAATCTGCATGAGAAGCCAGCGCCAGGTTGCTAGGGTCACTGCCTCCAGTTGTACTGGTGAGGGAAGAGTTCACAGGAATGAGGGAATGTTGGGAAGAGAGTAGAAGATTTGAATCCTTGTCCATCCTTCTTTTCCTTGGGTTTTTCCAGAGTGTATATTTGCATATGGTAGCTTTTGCCTTCCCTCTCTAGTAAGATTGTGATGTCCGTTGTAATATTTGGCTTATAAAAACTCTAATTAGGCAAGTCCACTTCACTCTATCCTGATAATGGAAAAGGCAGACTGTACGGGATCAGGTCAGGATAATGTCAGGCATTCGCAGTGTGTATACTGTTTTGTAGGATGGGACACTGGATGAGGTGAGTTGTTCTCTAATGGAACCCTTTCTCCTGTATCCACAGAGTCCTTTAGAGAAGAATGGCTCCTGGAAATGGGTCTTTCATGACTCAGTTCATTTTGATGGGATTAACAGACCAACCAGATCTCCAGCTCCCCTTGTTCTTCCTGTTCCTAGGAATGTACATAGTCACTGTGATGGGGAACCTGGGTTTGATAATCTTAATTTGGCTAAATTCACATCTACACACCCCCATGTACTTTTTCCTCTTTAACTTGTCCTTCATAGATCTCTGTTATTCTTCTGTGTTTACACCCAAAATGCTGATTAACTTCATATCAAAGAAGAACATTATTTCTTACATGGGGTGCATGACTCAGCTGTACTTTTTCTGTTTTTTTGTCATTTCTGAAATCTATGTGCTGACATCAATGGCCTATGACCGCTATGTGGCCATCTGCAACCCACTTTTGTATAATGCTGCCATGTCCCCTAAAGTGTGTTCCAGCCTTATGCTTGCTTCCTACCTGATGGCATTTTCTGGTGCCATGGCTCACACTGGATGCATGCTCAGGCTGACCTTCTGTAATGCAAACACCATCAACCATTATTTCTGTGATATTCACCCACTGCTTCAGCTCTCCTGCACAAGTACCTATGTCAATGAGTTGGTTGTTTTCACTGTGGTGGGCATCAACATCACTGTGCCCAGTCTCACCATCTTTATCTCTTATGGTCTCATTTTCTCCAGCATCCTCCACATCAGCTCCACGGAGGGCAGGTCCAAAGCCATCAGTACCTGCAGTTCCCACATCATTGCTGTTTCTCTCTTCTTTGGATCATGTGCATTTATGTATCTTAAACCATCGTCTGCTGGGTCTCTGGATGAGCAAAAAGTCTCTTCTCTCTTCTATACCAATGTGGTTGCTATGATGAACCCCTTAATATACAGTTTGAGAAACAAAGATGTAAAAACTGCTCTGAGAAAAACTGTAAGTGGAATACAGTTTTGATTAGAAACAACATGTCTTTGTGCAGATAATCACAAGATAGAGAAATTGTCTGGAGAAGGCAATGGCATCCCACTCCAGCACTCTTGCCTGGAAAATTCCATGGACGGAGGAGCCTGGTAGGCTGCAGTCCATGGGGTCGCAAAGAGTCTGACAGGACTGAGCGACTTCACTTTCACTTTTCACTCTTATGCATTGGAGAAGGAAATGGCAACCGACTCCAGTGTTCTTGCCTAGAGAATCCCAGGGATGGGGTCGCATAGAGTCGGACACGACTGAAGTGACTTAGCAGCAGCAGCAGTAGAGATATTGTCTTTTTAATTTTAATGATCTTATTAACAGTCTTATTATCCTGTTTTGTATCATATGAAAGAAATTTTTGACATTTCAATTTACTTATCCCAGAGTAGACTTCTCTCCTTGTTTACCATTTGCATAATTTCCTTTCCTCACATGTTCCCATTTATTAATACTATTAAGAAGAACATTTACTATCTTATTTATCATTCATTATAATCATTTTATTTATCATATTATTTATTATAATATATTTTCTGCATTAGTCTGAACTTACCTTTCCCTGTGAAAATAGAAGACTGGTC
This sequence comes from Muntiacus reevesi, assembly GCF_963930625.1. Lineage (NCBI taxonomy): Eukaryota > Metazoa > Chordata > Mammalia > Artiodactyla > Cervidae > Muntiacus > Muntiacus reevesi. The sequence continues at coordinate 26,743,124 of NC_089253.1, read as the reverse complement.
AACAAATCATCAAATTAGGGAACATTAGGGTGACATAATTGATGCTCTTGAAGTGTGGTGTTGGAGAGGACTCTTGAGAGTTCCTTGAACAGCAAGGAGATCCAACCAGTCCATCCTAAATGAAACGAGTCCTGAATATTCATTGGAAGGACCGATGCTGAAGCTGAAACTCCAATACTTTGGCCGCCTGATGGGAAGAACCGACTCATTTGAAAAGACCCTGATGCTGGAAAAGATTGAAGGCAGGAGGAGAAGGGGACAACAGAGGATGAGATGGTTGGATAGCATCACCGACTCAGTGGACGTGAGTTTGAGTAAACTCCAGGAGTTTGCGATGCACCGGGAGGCCTGGTGTGCTGCAGTTCATGGGGTTGCAAAGAGTCGGACCTGACTGAGTGACTGACCCTGAGGGCGACATAATGTCACTGGGGATGTCTTATCTGCCAGTTGCCATTAGAAATATGAATCTGAGAATGTTTCCTCTTTCCATCTTTCCAGAATTCCTTGAGCAAGATTATATCACTTTTAATTTCTAAAGTGGAAGACTTCATAGTGACTGTTAAGTATAACCCACTTTGTATCTGTAAGCACTGTGCATGCCTCCTTTGACAAAGGATTTTGTTATCTGCATGTAATGGATTGTCAAAATGTATTCATTATATGGTCATTACATAGAGTGGTTAATGATTTATTTGCAGTCATATGCATTTTTAATGAAATAGTCTAGAATAAATTTAGGTTTATGATTTCAAGATTACTCATCTCAATATACTTGGCTTCTATTGTATCTCTTTAATTTTGTTAATGTAAACTTGGCACGAGAAAAACTATTCTAGTTTTTAATCTGAGTATGCTTTGTTTCAGGGTGTTACGTGAATTTTTCTCAGAGTGTATATTGCTTTTTTGTTATTTTATTTAAATATTTGAGGAAAAGAGTTCTTCGGGAGTTTTGTTATAGTTGTTTATGGGAAAGATATTACCTTTGGGCTACTGGGGAGAAGATTGGTAATTAAGAATATTTCTTCATTCACAAAATTTAAAAAAATTAGTTTTTGGAATGCTTTAAATGTTTGTAATTCAGAGAACAGGGCATGGGAGAGAAAGGAGCCCAGAAAACTCTCATGAGGCTGGACCTCAACAGACACATTGCCAATAAATAAGAAGACCCCGTGGAGAGTAGTCGTGAGGCTTAGGACCTGCATTTTAATCTGGATGTTTATTCTGTGTCATCTGGTGAAGTAAATATATCCAGTCCATAAAGTTTTTCTAAACTTATAATGCACAGTGACCATACAGCATTAGTATTCGCAGGAATAAAGGTGAACAAGCTGTGGCCATAATTGTGGAAAACCAGAAAGAAATAAGATACTTTTTCATAAGATAAAATGGTGAGTAGTAATTAAAGCTCAAATTAGAAAGATGGAATCTAGAAAAATATGATAGAAAACAGAAACCTCTATTTATGAGTCTCCTATTTCTAGACAGCCATAGAAATATTACAGAGATCATGGGATTTGTCTGGATAGGATAAAAGCTTAAAATGTTTGATATTTAAAGAAAAAAAGTTAAACCCACGAACCTGCATCCATTTGGTGTAACCTGGGCACAACTAAATCACTCCTGCTTCTGTTGGTTTCCATATGGTATTTTCTTATGGATTTTAAGGCATGAAATCGTAAGTCAGTATGCAGTTAGAACTATGAGAACTGTGATAATTTGAAAGAAACATTTGGTGGATGAATCAAATATTGTGACAGTGTCTTTTCTGGAATAGAATGTTGGATTATTTTTCTTTTGAGAAAATAGGAGGAAATGGTTATTGAAATGCTTGCCTTACTGTGGCAATTTCAGCATTTTTAAAGATAACTTTAATAATATTTTAAAATTTTTCTTGCTTTCTCACCTCCTCTGAAGAGTTAGATATTGTGAATTTAGCAATACTGATATGCTTGCTTTTGTTGTATTTTTAGATGTTCAGCATTGACCTACAGTTTTTAACTCCTTGCTATATCCTTGATTTATCATTTTCAGTGGCACTCATACCACATCCCTTGATCTCAATATCAACATATATTACTTTCACATACCAGGGCCTATTTTTATAAATAGTCTACCTAGTTGGCAATTTTTTTTCATTTACATCTTACCCCTTTTTTATAAAGTTGTCTTCCTTATTGAAAAAGAAGTATATCTAAAGAATTAAATAATAATTACACTATTTGGAAACCCTTGTAGGCATACAGAGGTGCAGACACTCTGTTTTGTATTTTAGCATTAATTGATGTGCCAAAAATATGTTAAAGTTAGTCACAAGATTTCCATTTGAGGAGCCTCAAAATACAATTCATTTCTTTCTTTTTTTTTTTAAATAAACTTTCTGTGAAATTAGATTTCATTCTATCAGAATATTGTGTATAAAATAATATAGAAGTTTAAATAATACTTCTAAACTTTACGTTTGGCAATGGTTTAAGGAATCAACTTAATTATCATTTCTTGTTAGCAACTGAAGCTCTGTGTGTCTGTTTGGACCTCACTAAAAGAGGGGAATCAAGTTAGGATGCTTATGTGTATAATATGGAGCATATTATTGCAAAACTTGAACATTGCAGCATTTTAAAAATTTCAGATAAAGAAATAAAGAGACCTGGATTAGGACTGTTATGGAGATATGTCCACTTAGGAAATGGGCTTAGGGAGGGACTGAAGCAGTGTCCTAGCTTTCCCTTCAGAGGTGAAGATAATGGAGAGATGGGAATTCACTTTGGATCTACCTGAGGGATGCACAGTTCCCAGAGTAAAGCAAAAATGAGTAAAAGAGTAGGTCCATAAGAACTAAAGACAGATCACACACTGGGCGCACTGGGATCTATAACTTCCTTATTCTATATATATATATATATATATATATATATTCTACACTCCAGGGAAGAGACTTAGAAAGCTTCTACCCAATTTTTAACCAAGAGCATTACATCATTATACTCACATTAAATCTTTGTGTCTAATTACTAGCAAGTGTTTAACTAAAGGCTTTGTTTTTTCTACTGCTTGAAAGGACTTAATATAATCAGAAATCACACTAGATCATAATCATTTCCTAGGCTTATGTCTAGGCTGTCTCCTCTTAGAATCAAAGAAATCAAGCCTCAAGCACCTGAAGTCATGTTTTCAATATCAACAGAGTGACAATCAGCAATAAGGGAACCAGCTCTGTGGTTTTCTGAACTAAGAAGGGTGTTTCTGAGTTCAACTTACATACCTAATTCAATTTACAATACTTATTCCTTGTTTTGAGACAAAAGTTGGGGAGCCTAATATATGCCTAGTCTTTCTCATTTTGTGTGGTTCTGAGACTCAAGTGAATCCAGAGAATCTGTTGGAAAGGGATCAGAGAATGTTCCAAGACATGAGTGGGCTCAAAGCATGTCAGGAAGTTCCTGTAAGAGGATAAAGCTCTCACTCTTTTAACTTTATGGCTTTTACTTTGTGACAAGGGAAGTTACTTAATTCTCATAGACTATCTTCTTGGGTTAGAAACAATTCTTGGTTCTGACCACATGAAGTCTAATGTGTTTTTATAGCCAGCGCCAGGTTGCTAGGGTCACTGCTTGCAATTCTACTGGTGAGGGAAGAGCTCAAGTGAATGAGGAAATGTTGAGATGAGAGTAGAATGATAGTGTACTAATCCGCCCCTCCTCTACCTTGGTTTTTCCAGCAGGTATGGTTGTGTATGGTATCACTGGTCTTCCCTCTGTAGGCTGTCTGTGATATCCTTTGCTATATTTAGCTTATAAAAGCTCTAATTAAGGGCAACTCCACCTCACTCCATATCGTGATAAAGGTAAAGTCAGATTGTATGGGACTAGATTGGGATAGTGTCAGACATCCACGGTGTGTATACTCTTTCCTGGTGGCTCAGTGCTAACAATCGGTCTGTTAATGCAGGAGACACAGGTTCAATCCCTGGATTGGGAAAATCCCCTGGAAAAGGAAATGGCAACCCACTCTAGTATTCTTGCCTGGGGAATCCCATGGACAGAGGAGCCTTCCGGGCTACAGTCCATGGAGTCACAAAAAAGTTGGACATGATTTGGCAACTCAACAACAAAAATATTCTTTTGTAGGATGAGATCTTTTGTTAGAAGAGCTGAGTTGTTCTCTAATGGAACACTTTCCTCCTGTATCCACAGATTCCCTTTGAGAAGAATGGCTACTGGAAGTGTCTGTTTTGTGACCAAATTCATTCTGTTGGGATTAGCAGACTGACCTGATCTCCAGCTCCCTCTGTTCCTTCTGTTTCTAGGAATGTATATGGTCACTGTGCTGGGAAATTTGGGATTGATAATCCTAGTTGCACTGAATTCACATCTGCATACCCCTATGTACTTTTTCTTCTTTACCTTGTCCTTCATTCACCTCTGTTATTCTGTGTTTATAGCCAAAATGCTGATTTACTTCACATTGAAGAAGAATATTATTTCTCACATGAGGTGCATGATCAGCTGTGTTTTACTTCTGTTTTTTGTCATTTCTGAATGCTATGTGCTGACATCAATGGCCTATGACCACTATGTGGCCATCTGTAAGTCACTCTTGTATAATGCTGCCATATCCCCTAAAGTGTGTTCCAGCCTTATGCTTGCTTCCTACTTGATGGCATTTTCTGGTGCCATGGCTCACACTGGATGCGTGCTGAGACTGACCTTCTGTGATGCAAACACCATAAACCATTATTTCTGTGACATTCACCCTCTCCTTCGGCTCTCCTTCACCAGTACCTACGTCAATGAGCTGGTACTTTCACTGTGGTGGGCATCAGCATCACTGTGCCCAGTCTCCCCATCTTTGTCTCCTATGGTCTCATTGTCTTCAGCATCCTCCACATCAGCTCCACGGAGGGCAGGTCAAAATCCTTCAGTACCTGCTGTTCCTTCATCACTGCTGTTTCTCTGTCCTCTGGATCATGTGCATTTATGTATCTCAGACCATCTTCTGCTGGATCTCTGGATATGCAAAAAGCCTCTTCTCTCTTTTACACCAATGTGGTTGCCATGATGAACCCCTTAATCTACAGCTTGAGATATAGAGATGTGAAAGCTGCTCTGAGAAAAACTCTGAGTAGAAACAAATTTTGAATAGACTAGAGTATTTCTCTGTGCAGTTGTTCACAGGGGAGAAAGGTTCTGTGTTTAATCATAATAATTTGGTTGACAATTTTTTTGTTTCTTTTTAGCCAGGTAGAAGGAAATCTGAGTCATCTCTCAATTTATTTTCACTCTGTGTAAAGCCAGACTTCTCTCTTACCTAACAAGTTGCAGACTTTGTCACCAACTCCCATTTACTAATATTATTTAGAAAAATTTATTACCTCTTATGTTTTTTTCTCATTGAACATGTTTCCCCTCTGGAAATAGAAAAGTACTCTATAGTTGATGAAATCAGGGGACGTTAGGGTAAAAGAGCATCATTTGGGATGTCTTATCAGCCTCTTGCCATTGGAAGTATGAAGCAGACATTATTTTCTCTTCTCATCTTTTCAGTCTTCCTTGAGCAAGAATGTATCTCCTTAAATGCCTGAGATGGAAGGTTCCATAATGACTGTTAAGTGTAAACAGCTTTACTTCTCTGAACATTACACAGTATGCTTATGGAAAACAGTCTTCTTAGTTTGCACATCCAGTCCTGCATGTAACAGATTGTTAAAATATACTACCTGGATGAGAGAGCTAAGTTCAGAGTAGTATTTTGCTTCTACTTTATGTCATTGTTTTTGTTTCAGTTAACATGGAAAGGAGAAAATACTGTAATTTGAAAGTTGACTTCGTCTTTGGGTGGTATATGGCTTTTTCTCAGGGTGGGTATCAGAAAAGTTTACAGCAGTATCAGAAAAGTTTTTTGCACATGCCTACTCAATCTAAAAAATAAAAGCAAAATTAAGCCAAAGGGACTTCATCAAACTGAAAAGACACTGTGTAGCATAAGAAACTCAGTAAGATGAAAAATCAGTCTACTGAATGGGAGAAGATATTTGCAAACAATATGCCTGATAACAGGCTAATATCCAAAATATACAAATAATCTGTATTACTCAGCATCTGGAAAACAAAGAACCCGATTGAAAAATAGGCAGAGGTGTATTTTTTCAAAGACATATGGATGACTACCAGACCCATGAAACAATGCTCAGCTTCACTAATCTTCAGGAAAATGCAAATCAAATCCAAGGAGATACCTCTCTACTGTCAGAAAGGCAAACAAAAAGACAACAAGCAACAATTGTTGGTGAAGAGGTGGAGAAAAGGGAACTCTCACGCACCGTCGGCAGCATGTAAACACAATGGAAAACAGTATGAAGTTTCCTAAAAAATTAAAAATAGAACTACTACACAATTCAGCCTCTCCACTCCTGAGTATTTACCTAAAGGAAACAAAATCACCAATTCAAAAATATATACATACCCTGAATTTCACTGCAGCATTATTTATAATGGCCAAATTATGTATGCTTAAAGACCTGATGATATAATAGGTGAATGGATAAAGGAGATGTGGTGTATATTTATACAATGGAACATTTCTTATACATGAAAGAGAATGAAATCTTGCTATTTGAGAAAACATAAATGAACTTATAGAATGCAAAGTGAAAAGTGAAATAAGTCTGATAGGGAAAGACAAGTACTGTATGATTTCACTTATATTTGGAATCTACAAAATGGAAAAGATTAACCATAGGCAAACCGAAACTGTTACAGATACAGAGAATAAACAGATTGTTGCCAGAGGGAAGGAAGAGAGGATAGGGTAGAAATTGGTGAGAGAGTTTAAAAGGTATGATCTTCCAGTTACAAAATAAACAAGTGATAGGCATGAACAGTGTGGGGAATGTAGTTGATTATAATGTAGCATCTTTGTATGCTGAAAGTTGGTAGCAAGACATATTGGTGTTAATTTCAAAGAGTATAGAAATAGCAAATCATCTTATTACCCATTAGAAATTAATTTAATGTTGTTGGAAAAGTATACATTAAAAGCAAACAAACAAACAGATGTATATAGAAAAATAGATCAGGTTTATGGTTACCAAAGGCGGGGATCTGGAGGGAAGGTGAAGTGGATGAAGACAGGATGAATGTCCAGTTTAAGACACAAAAGTACTAGATGTAATGTATAATATGATAAATATAAATAACACTGCTGTATGTTTTATATGAAAATTGTTAAGAGAGGAAATCCTTAGAGTTCTCATCACAAAGAAAAAAAGTTACTTTTTCCCTTTTTTTTTTTTTTTTGGTATCCATATCATATGATGGATATTCTTATTGTGGTTATTGCTTCATGATGCATGTAAATCAAATAATTATACTGTACACTTTAAACTTACACAATATCATATGAAAAAAAGTGAAAATATTAGGCTTTCCAGTAGTGTCCTACTCTTTGCGACCTCATCGACTGTATCCAAAAGCTCCATGGTATTCTCTAGACAAGAATACTGAAGTAAGTAGCCATTCCCTTCCTCTAGGGATCTTTCCATCCCAGGGGTTGAACCCAGGTCTCCTGCATTGCAGGCAGATTCTTCACCATCTGAGCCATCAGGGAAGCAGATTATATTTTAAAACACAGAAGAAACATGTTTAAAAACGGGAAAAAATGCATGTGTTTGGATTTGAATGTATTCTGGACACTAGGTACTTATCAGTTATATCATTTACAAGTATCTCTTCCATTCTGTTAGTACTCTGTTCATTCTCTTGATGATATCTTTGAAACTTCAAAAGTTTTAATTTCATGATGCTCAGCATTCACTTCTTTTTCTTTTTTCATTTGTCCTTTATTAGTTATGTCAAAGAACCATTGTCCATCCCAAAGTCAAAAAGATTTACTCTGATGATTTCTTCTAGGGGTTTAGTAATATTACCTTTCTTATTTAGATATAAGGTTTATTTTGAGTTAACTTTCTTATTTTGTGGAGTGCTCCAAATCCATTCTTTCAAAATGGACTTAATTATTCTAGAAATGTCTGTTGAAAAGACTACTCTGTCCATCACATAATCATGGCATCTCTGTTGAAAATCAAGTGAACATAAATGGAATGGCTTATTTTCAGACTTTCATGTGTGTATGTAAATGCAGTGAATTCATATCTATGCTCTAACTGTTCATTTTCTTTCACTTCATTTCTCTACTGTGCTTGCATCACTGTTTTTAAATGTATTTATTTAAAATTGTTTTATTTCCATTGGTTAAAAACAAAGGTAGGCATGGTGTCATAATGTTTTCAAGCTACAACTTATGACCATCCTGACAGTAAGAGAAAGGGTAGAGAGGTAAAAGGAAGAGGCTTTATTTACACTTTTTTCTCCTGAACTCATTTCTGGAAAAACTACTTCCTTTACCTATTAATATTCCTCTAAAGGACTCAAAGCTTTCTTCCAATGAGATAAAATGTAGTGAAAGTAGAATGGAAAATAATTACCAATTTGTTATCCTTAGTATTATAATTTATAAAATTTTCTGCAGTTAAAATATATCAGACATATATTTCAAGGATCTCAATATGATTTTTAAAAAGTTTCTTCAGAGCCCTCATGTGGGAAATTCCCTAAAGCAATTTTTTCTTCTAATTCAAATCTTACCCAAGTCAAAAATTTCCACCAAAGGCAGCTCTTTACCTAGATTATCATGAAAACATTTCAAAATATTTCCAAATGATAAAGTTCCCATTCTCTGACAAGGACCTACTTGGACCACATAACTTTCATCCTTAATTCTCAGAGAGAGTTATCAGAGATTAGTTTTCACACTGTAGTAGTTTTGATTCAAAAGAACAGTTTTACTTTAGGACAGATGAAATCTGTAGGAAGACATTCCCCTTTAGGAAAAAGTCTTTAGAGCCAATGTTATTTTTTTCATGTATTATTTATTATGTTGCAGACTTTTTAGAGAGTTTATGATCTAACAAATCTTAGAGGCAACAAAATGTTCCTATTAGTGGGCTGTAGATAGGATTGTTGGCACCCCAAATAGGATAAACTCCAGATGATTGCACTTTCCTTCAAATAATGCAGATTGCATTACATTGCGGAATTTGCTAGAATGAATTTTTGAGTCCTATTTCTCTTTTGATCTTTTCAAAAGTTTTCAGCTACGAAACTGTCTGAGGAAATGTAAAGGCACTCAAACATGGTCACTTGGCTCTGAAGAGAACGTGAAAATAGCACTGATCACATGAATCATGGATTGTCAGGTCCTCCTTGTGATTCTTTATGTTTACTTAGGATCTTCCCAACTGGCTCAGATGCTAAGAATCTGCCTGCAGTGTGAGACCTGGGGTCAGCATGATCACCCAGAGAAGGGAATGACAACCCATCCAGGATTCAGAGTTTCAGGAACACAGTCAGGTTAGTCAGTCTTCAATACATCACAACTTTGAGTAAATGTTTTTATTTAAAATCAGGCTGTCTACCAGGGAAGCCTAGGAATACTGGAGTGGGTCGCCTGTCCCTTCTCCAGCAGATCTTCCCGACCGAGGAATCAAACCAGAGTTTCTTGCATTGCAGGCCAATTCTTTACCAACTGAGCTATCAAGGAATGAAAATGCTCAAGGAAGCCATTATAATCAGACATTCTTTGAGATATAAAGCCAGGTCCCATATAAGGACACCACTGAAGAGAGTTTTGTTGTTGTTCAGGCTCTCAGTCGTGTCCAACTCTTTGTGACCCCATGGACTGCAGCACGCCAGGATTCCCTGTCCTTCACCATCTCCAGAGCTTGCTCAAACTCATGTCCGTCGAGTCAGTGATGCCATCCAATCATCTCATCCTCTGTCATCTGCTTCTCCTCCTGCCTTCAGTCTTTCCCAGAATCAGGATCTTTTCTAATGAGTCAGCTCTTCGCATAAGGCGGCCTAAGTATTGGAGTTTCAGCTTCAGCATCAGTCCTTCCAATGAATATTCAGAACTGATTTCCTCTTAGACTGACAGGTTGGATCTCCTTGCAGTCCAAGAGACTCTCAAGAGTCTTCCCCAACACCACAGTTCAAAAGCATCAGTTCTTCGGTGCTCAGCTTTTTTTATGGTCCAACTCTCACATCCATACATGACTACTGGAAAAACCATAGCTTTAGTTATATGGCATAATCTTTATTTTGATTCATCAGAAATTTAGTGCCTATTGGTCTTTTCCATCTCTCTTTCTTTGGCATTGCCATGCAAATGAATAAATCAATAAATCACATAATCATGATAGCACAAGTCACTGTTTTGTGTGGAGGAGTTCATTTTTTATGAGCAGTTTGAAGACCTTTTTTAAGAGTTTGATGCTTTTCAACTAACAAGAGAACCCTTTTTTATTACAGAATGATATTCTTACCCCTCCTTCCAGTACATATAAGCAATAAGTGTAAATATAGGCATATATTTTTATTTTTCACACACAAACACACATATATTTATAAAATAGGTTGAGCTTCACAAGACAATTACATGGACTAAGAAGAGTAAACATTCTTCAATTTTCTTTTTTAGATTTTTGGGGTGAAAAATTTGTACAAAGGTTAAACTGCACAAAATACATATATCAATCAAAATGGTACTTTCTTGGCTTCTCATCAAAGATAACTAACTCAATTTCTCCTTTAGGAAGAAATTAACCAAGGATTAATCATAATTTTGAGAATTATACTTTTAATTCTTACTTCAATTTTCAAGTGGGTAATGTAGAACCATTGAAAGTACTTGAACTAGGGAGGGACAAAACTGTGATTTCAGACCTCAGTGTTTAGGGCTAAATAGGAGTATGTTGGAAAATACTAAAATTATCATTAGGAGTCAATATAGTTCGATATTACAGTACCTCAGTTAAAACACAAAAAGCCAGATGTGGTGGCTGAGCTACATGGGTGGAGGTCATTGTGGTTGCAGATGCTATGGTTTAGCATTAGAAAAATGTTGAATACATTCTGAACACTCTAGGACAAAAATAACATGGTTATCAGACATACTTATTAAGTTCCCTTTATGTCCTCTGCATTGTGCTTAGATCTAAGAGCCAAACAGTAACAAGATAGGAAAAATACTTTTCCTTATAGAATTTACAGTTTAGCAAGGAACACAGGTATTCAGGGGAGAAAAACTCTATGTGTGTTATGATTGAGAATCTAGTAGAATTTAGGTGAAAATGAATGACTGCTGACATGTATTGACTATTTACCATATGCCAGTCACTGACTCAACCACTTTGCTTAGACATTTTTCATTTAATTAACTCAGCAGGACGATGAAAGGTTGCCATCTTTACCATCCAATTTTACAACTTTGAACTAAAAGATTAAATAAATTCCCCAAAGAATTATAGTTTGTACTTAAATTAAGATTCACAACCCTCTCTCTAACTCCATAGGCCCTACTCATTGCTTTGATGAGAAGAAATTGAGAAGTTCAGTTACTGACTTTTTAAAAGTATAAACTGTAGAAGGAATATACAACTCTGCAAATTATTTCAGAGATATTCCAGAGTGAGAAGAACTGAAATGAGTTACTGAAACATTTGAAAAATTCCTGATGAAGAAGTACAGAAACCTGGAAATAGGAGCTTTACCAAAGATATGTCCATTTGGTAAATTGGAATAAAAAGGGAATGAAACAACATAGTGGCTCTCTGTTCAGAGGTGAATGTAATGAAGAGATGGGGATTTACTTTGGTTCTACACTGAGGGATATGTAATACCTAAAATGAAAAAGAGTGAAAGAATGAACCCCTAAGGAAGTAAAGGCTGATCATGATCCAGGATATATTATTTCTGTATTCCCTTTTATACACGTGATCTACTCCTGGGGAAAAGACTGAGATGCTTCTAGCCAAGTTCATTCATCATTACACTCATTTTGAATCCTCTGTGTCTAATAAAGTATCAAGTGTGATAGTTAAAAGGCTTTATTTTCCCTACTGCTTGAAAGGACTGAAATAATTATTAGAAATCATAGTAGTTCAGAAAGACTTCTCAGGCATATATCTAGGTTGGTACCTCTCAGGATCAAAGAAATCAAGCCTCAGCAATCCGAAATTGCATTTCCAGTCCCAACTGGGTAAAGACCAAGGATAAGGGAGCCAGCCCAGAAGCTGTTTTCTTTTTTTTCCTGAACTAAGGAGGGTGAATTTCTGACTTCAATTTACATACTTATTCCCTGTTTTGAGATGAAAGTACAGGGATCTAATACATGCTCTTTCTTTCTCATTTTGTGCAAATCTGAGACTCAGGTGTAACTGGAGGAGAAATCTGTCAGAGGGTCATCAGAGAATGTTCAGAGACATTAGGCCGCTCTGTCCTGATCTGTCCTTCTTGCCCTTTGTTTTCCCAGCAGTTACGTTTGCATAGAGCAGCGTTGGCCTTAACTCTGAAGTTTGTGGTTTCCATTGCTGCATTTAGCTTGTACAAGTCCACATCACTCTGTATCCTGATAAAGGTAAAGGCAAAATCTGTGGGACCAGGTAGGACTAGTCTCTGACATTCCCAGTGTTTACCCTGCCTTGTAGATGAGACCCTGTGGCAAGGGCTGGGTTGTTCTCTAATGGAACCCTTTCTCCTGTGTCCACAGATTCCCTAAGAGAAGAATGGCTCCTGCAAATGACTCTTTTGTGACCGAATTCATTCTCTTGGGATTAACAGACCAACCAGATCTCCAACTCCCCCTATTCTTTTTATTTCTAGGAAAGTATATGGTCACTGTGCTGGGGAAATTGGGCTTGATAATCCTAATTGTGCTAAATTCACATCTACACAACCCCATGTTCTTTTTCCTCTTTAACTTGTCCTCTATAGACCTCTGTTATTCTTCTGTGTTTACACCCAAAATGTTAATTAGTTAATTTCATATTAAAGAAGAATGTTATTTTTTACATGTGATGCATGACTCAGCTCTACTTTTGCTGGTTTTTTTTTTTGTCATTTCTGAATGCTATCTGCTGACATCAATGGCCTATGACCACTATGTAGCCAACAGTATACCACTTTTGCATAATATTATCATGTCCCCTAAAGTGTGTTCCACCCTTATGCTTGGTTCATACTTGATGGCATTTTCTGGTGCCATGGCTCACACTGGATGCATGCTGAGACTGACCTTCTGTGATGCAAACTCCATCAACCATTATTTCTGTGATATTCACCCACTGCTTCAGCTCTCCTGCACAAGTACCTACATCAATGAATTGGAAATGCTTGTTGTGGTGGGCATCAATATCACTGTGCCCAGTTTCACAATCTTTGTCTCTTATGGCCTCATCCTCTCCAACATCCTCCACATCAAGTCCATGGAGGGCAGGTCCGAAGCCTTCAGCACCTGCAGTTCCCACATCATTGCTATTTCTCTCTTCTTTGGATCAGGGGCATTTATGTATCTCAAACCACCTTCTGTTGTGTCTATGGATGAGGGTAAAATTTCTTCTGTTTTTACATCAAGACTGTTCCCTTCCTCAACCCCTTAATTTACAGTGTGAGGAACAAAGATGTTAAACTTGCTCTGAGAAAAACCCTGAGGAGGAGACAGTTTTGATTAGAAACACTCACCACGCATGAATTACAGGACAGTGAGATTCTGTTTAATTTTAGTCACAGCTTTCTTACCATATTCTTTCTATTACCTTTTTTTCCTAATACCTTAAATAAATTTGAGTCCTATTTGAATAATTTATTTCCATTTTTGGTAAGTATTTGTTTTCCCCACTGTTTTTACAATACATATCATCTCTATTTCCTTCTTTGTAAAATCATTAAATAGTAAATATTTTCTTTTTATTTTCTTTGTTATTTTGAAATTTTTTTCCACTGGGAAAGATGAATACTCTCCAAATACTGCATTTCATTACACTAGACTGAAAACATATCACTGGGGGTGTTTTTATCTGTCACTTGCAATAAGGATGAATAAAATACTCTGTTTCTACTCCTATCTTTCATATTTCACTTGGGAAGAATATACCTAGTTTAAATGCCAGAGATTGAAGGTTCTAAGTCCATCAAGGATAATCCATTTTGCATCTGTAAATGTTTGGTGTAAACTTCTTGGCAAAGAGGTTTATTTTTTACTTTTGTAAGTCAAATTGACATATAGCTGATCATCAAAAGACATGTTTTGCATGGATGGGAAAGTGAAGCCAAGAGTGAATAATGATTTACATAAACTCAACACAACTTTAGAAGGAAAAATAGGTAGATAGAGGACATCAGTTTATAGGAGATAAATTGTGAGGAGTAATTGCATTAAGAAAGGAAGTAACTTACACCGAGAAGTGTTGGATAGTGAAAATCTTACCAAGGGACTCACTCCTGTTGGAAGACCCTAGAAATATTATTGAGATCACCAAGTTTCTCTAGATAAGGTGAAAGCTTAAGTTATTTATGATTTAAAATGTTAAACCAACAGGGCTAGATGACCTTTGAACAACTAGATTATTTCTGATATATTTTTTTTTTTGACTTTTTTTAGGTACAGATTTTTAGATTTTTAGGTACAGAAACATCAAATCGCAGCTTGGAGGATAATGACAATATGAAAGCAATATTTGGTGAATAAAGCAAATTATGAGATGATGTTGGATTATTTTTTAAGGCAAAAATGTGCTATTTTATTTTATTTTTTATTAAATATGTGCTATTTTAAAACTCCTCAATATGCTGTACCAGTGACAATATATACATTTTCTAAGGTATTTTGAATAATTTTCTTTATTTAAAACCTTCTTAATCTCCAGTCAGTATTTGTACATTTTGAAATTTCTCAAAGCTGATTTTTGACTGGTTTGTTTTTAGATGTTCAGCACAGAGAAATCCTTAGCTGATGGTTTTCAATGACCACTCATATTCCATCACCTGACTGCAATATGAACATGATTGATTTTCTCTTAACAATTTCTATTCATATAAAATGTTTGATCTTGGTTAGAGTTTGCATGTTTAAATTAGTGTTTCCCTATATAAACTTGTTTTTTGAGTGGAAACGAATGTGCCTCTCAACAAGTGAACGTAATTGGGCCATTTGGAAACCTACAGAGTAGAGCTGCATCCACTCTGTTAGGTATTTTATAACAATTTGAGGATCCCCAAGAGTGAGTTGAGCCTGGTCACTAATCTTTCATTACAAGACCCTCAAAATTAATATGAAATCTGCTCATTTACATAAAAGAACTGCTCTTTAAAATGAGTAATTTGTACCATTAGTTAATTTGAAAAATTTTAAGTAACTTATACATGTAAATCCATGGCTGATTCATGTCAATGTATGACAAAATCCACTACAATATTGTAAAGTAATTAGCCTCCAACTAATAAAAATAAATGAAAAAAAAAAAAGAACTGTACAGCAGGAAAGAAAAAAAAAATTTTAAGTAACTTAGAATACAGTTTGTGAAAACTGTAGATGGTAACATTTTAAAAGAGGCAACTTTGCTGATTGTTCAGCAACTTAATCATGTTTTAGTTAGCAATGGAAGCTGTGTATTTCCATATTTATACTTCTTTTAAGAGGGGAGATCAAGTCAGAGTATTTGGCATTCATAACACAGCTACCCTTAGTAGTTTTTGCTTTCTTGAGTTATGTGATTGGCACTGACACGTTTTGAGGGAAGTTGCAGTTCTGCTGAAGGTATTAAAGCTAAGAGTCAACCTCGTAAGCCCTGGATTTCTCCTGTGCTTGTGAACCAGGATAGAGCTTTCTCTGCGTTGGTGTGAAGAGTGGATTCTTTTCCAAAATGCTACACTGTATATATTCCTTTTCTTATTTAATTTAGCTATACTAGTGATTTCAAATATTATATAATGTATTGGAAAGATTCTAAACAAGGGATGGAGAGCTAAGATGTTTCAAAGAAGACTACATTTAAAATTTCACATGACATAGTTTTAATTTTTATTTATCAGAAATGATGAACTTTCATTCATCATCATTCATCAGTGCCAAACAGTCTCTTCCAGCTCTCTCATTTAAAGGTTGCCGTACTAAAAATGGGTTTTCCTTGTAGCTCAGTTGGTCAAAAATCTGCTGGCAATGCAGGAGACCTGGGTTCAAGTCCTGGGTTGGAAAGATCCCCTGGAGAAAGAAATGGCAGCCCACTCCAGTATTCTTCCCTGGAGAATCCCATGGATAGAGGAACTTGGCAGGCTACAGTTCACAGGGGTCATAAGGATTGGACATGACTTAGCAAATAAATCACCGTACTAAAAACAAACAAATCCCATAATTGGGGGAGCACAAGTCATTGTTTTGTTTGAGATTTTGATGCTTTTCTATCAATGAAAGAACTCTTTTCTTTATCATAGAATAATATTCTCCCTTTTTCCACTCAGTTTAAGTAGTGTGTTTAAATATAGACTCATGTAGGTTTATTTTTAGCACAGACTCATATATATTTCTAAAATGGGTTGAATCTCCCAAGAGAATTGAGTGGTCTCTGAAAAGTAAACATTATCCAACTTCCTTTTTTATGTCTTTGAGAAGGTTAAAATTTTGTACCATATGTAATGTGTGCAAAATACTTTGATGGATCAAAATGGTATTTTCATGGCTTCTCATCAAGGATAATGCTGACTCAATTTCTTATTTAATTTTGACCAAGCCTAAATCATAGTTTTGAGACTTGCATTTTTATTACATAGCTCCATTCTTCAAGTGTATAGAGAACCATTGAAAATTCTTGAACTAGGGAAGAACAAATCTGTGCTTTCAGACCTTATTCAAGGAGCAGTATTCATGACCATATAAGAGTGAATATGTGGGAAAATGCTAAAATAATAGTTAGGAGTCACTATAGTTCAGCATTACAATAGTTTAGTTTAAAGACAAATTCTGAAGTTGGGTGGAGGCTGAGGGACATGGATGGAAGTCATCGTGGTTGTAGTTGTGATAGCTTAGCATAAGAGAAGTTTTGAATGTTTCCTTAAAGCACTTAGACAAAAATAAGATGAGTTTCAGAAGTACTCATTGAATTATTTTTTGTGTACTCTGCATTGTTCTTAGTTTCAGGATCTAAACACTTAACAAGATAAAATAAGCTTTTGTCCTTATAGAATTTACAGTTTATGGGGAACACAAGTTAAAGGGAAAAAGACTGACGAATGTTATGAAACAGAATCTACTGAAAGTTATAAGAACGTGAATAACAGCTGACATTTATTGACTATTATAAGCCAGACAGTGTTCCAACAATTTTACTTATTTTTCTTTCCATTTATTTAACACAACAGCTCAAAAAAAAAAAAAAAAAAAAAAAAAAGAGATGCTGTTTTGACATTCCTTATTCTACATAGGTGAACCAAGAGATTAAGTAACTTGTCCCAAGAGATGTAGTTTGTAAAAAGTGGAAGAAGAAAGGTAGAATTCACAATATTCTCTCTAACTGCATAGCCTCTACTCTTTTCTATGATGAGAAGAAATTGATAACTTCCGTTACTGAAATATTACAGAAAATGGGCCGTAGAAGAGTCAGGTAGAAATTTCAGGTATATGTTAAAAGGATAAACTATAGGAGGGATGTACTATATTAGAGATTATTTCAGAGACATCTCAGAGAGAGAACAAGTGAAATGAGTGATTGCAACATTTGAAGAATTTCTGATAAATAAATAAAGAAACCTGAAAGTAGATCTCTTGTAGAAACATGTCCATTTAGTACATGTGAATAAAGAGGGAATGAGACAATGTGGTAACTTTCCCCTCAGAGGTGTAGATAATGAGGAGATGGGAATTCACTATGGATCTACCTGAGGGGTATACAGTCCTTAGAGAAAATAAAAAATGATTAAAAGAGTGAGTCCCTAAGGAACTCTACAGATCATGAACTGAGATCCATAATTTCCTTATTCCATATAACCTAAACCCTGGGTAGGAACAAGCAAGATTCTGACCTATTTTTCACCAAATGTATTACATCATTACACTCACATTAAATCTTCTGTGCCTAATCAAGTAACAAGCATGATAAATGTATTATTTTCTTCTATCTTATGAAAACACTGAAAATATCAGAAATTACAGAAGTTCAGAAAGATTTCCATGCCATAGGTGAATTAATGTCTACTCCTCTCCCCTAAAATCAAAAGGATCAAGCCTGGAGAATGTGAAATGACATTTGCAGAACCAACAGGGTAAAGACCTAGAAACATAGATCAATGGAACAAAATAGAAAGCCCAGAGATAAATCCACACACCTATAGGCACCTTATCTTTGACAGAGGAAAGAATATACAATGGAGAAAAGACAATCTCTTTAACAAGTGGTGCTGGGAAAACTTGTCAACCACTTGTAAAAGAATGAAACTAGAACACTTTCTAACACCATACACAAAAATAAACTCAAAATGGGTTAAAGATCTAAAGGTAAGACCAGAAACTATAAAACTCCTAGAGGAAAACTTAGGCAAAACACTCTCTGATGTAAATCATAGAAGGATCCTCTATGATTCACCTTCCAGAATAATGGAAATAAAAGCAAAAATAAACAAATGGGACCTAATTAAGCTCAAAAGCTTTTGTATAACCAAGGAAACTATAAGCAAGGTGAAAAGACACCTTTCAGAATGGGAGAAAATAATAGCAAACAAAGCAACTGACAAAGAATTAATCTCAAAAATATACAAGCAACACCTGCAGCTCAATTCCAGAAAAATAAAAGACCCAATCAAAACGTGCACCAAAGAACTAAACAGACATTTCTCCAAAGAAGACATACAGATGGCTAACAAACACATGAAAATGTGCTCAACATCACTCATTATCAGAGAAATGCAAATCAAAACCACAGTGAGGTACCATCTCAAGCTGGTCAGAATAGCTGTTATCAAAAAGTCTACAAACAATAAATGCTGGAGAAGGTGTGGAGAAAAGAGAAGCCTCTTACAGTGTTGGTGGGAAGGCAAACTAGTGCAGCCACTATGGAGAACATTGTGGCTATTCCTTAAAAAACAGGAAATAGAACTGCCATATGACCCAGCGATCCCACTGCTGGGCATACATGCCAAGGAAACAAGAACTGAAAGAGACATGTGTACCCCAGTGTTCATCACAACACCGTAGCTAGGACATGGAAGCAACCTGGATGTCCATCAGCAGATGAATGGATAAGAAAGTTGTGGTAGCTATACACAATGGGATATTACTCAGCTGTTAAAAAGAATGCATTTGAGTCAGTTCTAATGAGGTGGATGAAACTGGAGCCTATTATACAGAGTAAGTAAGTCAGAAAGAAAAACAGTATATTAACAAATATATATGGAATTTAGAAAGATGGTAACGATAACTCTATATGTGAGACAGCAAAAGAAACACAGATATAAAGAACAGATTTTGGGACTCTTTGGGAGAAGGAGAGGATGGGATGATTTGAGAGAATAGATTTGAAACATGTATGTTATCATATGTGAAATAGATCGCCAGTCCAGATTTGATGCCTGAGACAGGGTGCTCAGGTCTGGTGCACTTGGATGACCCTGAGGGATGGGATGGGGAGGGAGGTGGGAGGGGGGATCAGGATGGGGACACATGTACACCCATGGCTGATTCATGTGAATGTATGGCAAAAACCACCACAATATTGCAAAGTAATTAGCCTCCAATTAAAAAAAAAAAAAAAAGACCTAGGTAAGAGAGCCAGGAGTGAAGTTTTAAGATCAAAGTTGGGTGAGTTTCTGAATTTAATTTGCAATACTCATTCTTTGTTTTGTTATGAAAGTCCAGGGACCTATTATATGTCCATTCTTTCTCATTTTGTGCAGTTGAGACTCAAGGAAAACTACTGGAAGCATCTGTTGGAGAGGAATCAGAGAATATTAGAGGGGCTCAAAAGACATATCAGTCAGGAAGTTTCCTCTAAATAGGTAGATCTCTCACTCTTCTATCTTTATGATTTTTACTCTGTGACAAATTGTAACTTAATTCTCGTAGACTCGGGTCCCCTCATCTAGATTTAGAAACAGTGCTCCTGGTTCCTGCCACATAAGGTCTAATCTGCATGAGAAGCCAGTGCCAGGTTGCTAGGGTCACTGCCTCCATTTGTACTGGTGAGGGAAGAGTTCACAGGAATGAGGGAATGTTGAGAAGAGAGTAGAAGACTTGAATCCTTGTCCATCTTTCTTTTCCCTGGGTGTTTCCAGAAGGTATATTTACATATGGCAGCTCTTGCCTTCCCTCTATAGCATGGTTGTGATGTCCTTTGTTATATTTTCTTATTGAAACTCTAATTAGGCAAGTCCACTTCACTCTGTATCCTGATAATGGAAAAGGCAGACTGTATGGGATCAGGTCAGGATGGTGTCAGGCATTCGCAGTGTGTATACTGTTTTGTAGGATGGGACACTGGATGAGGTGAGTTGTTCTCTAATGGAACCCTTTCTCCTGTATCCACAGAGTCCTTTAGAGAAGAATGGCTCCTGGAAATGGGTCTTTCGTGATTCAGTTCATTTTGATGGGATTAACAGACCAACCAGATCTCCTGCTTCACTTTTCCTTCCTGTTCCTAGGTATGTATATGGTCTCTGTGATGGGGAACCTGGGCTTGATAATCTTAATTAGGCTGAATTTACATCGACATACCATAATGTACTTTTTCCTCTTTAACTTGTCCTTTATAGATCTCTGTTGTTCTTCTGTGTTTACACCCAGAATGATGATTAACTTCATATCAAAGAAGAATATTATTTCTTACGTGGGGTGCATGACTCAGCTTTACTTTTTCTGTTTTGTTGTCATTTCTGAATGCTGTGTGCTGATATCAATGGCCTATGACCGCTAAGTGGCCATCTGTCATCCACTCTTGTATAATGCTGCCATGTCCCCTAAAGTGTGTTCCAGCCTTATGCTTGCTTCCTACTTGATGGCATTTTCTGGTGCCATGGCTCACACTGGATGCATGCTGAGACTGACCTTCTGTGATGCAAACACCATCAACCATTATTTCTGTGATGTCCACGCTTTTGCTCCAGCTTTCCTGCACAAGTACCTATGTCAGTGAGTTGGTCATTTTCATTGTGGTGGGCATCAACATCATTGTGCCCAGTTTCACAGCCTGTCTTTTATTGTCTCATCCTCACCAACATCCTCCAAATCAAGTCCACAGAGGGCAGGTCCAAAGCTTCAGCACTTGCACTTCCCACATCATTGCTGTTTCTCTGTTCTTTGGATCAATGTCATTCATGTATCTTAAACCATCTTCTGCTGGTTCTATGGATATGGAAAAAATCCCTTCTGTCTTTTACACGAATGTGGTTGCTATGATGAACCCCTTAAACTATAGTTTGAGAAATAAAGATGTCAAAACTGCTCTGAGCAAAAATCTGAGTAGGAGATAATTTTGAATAGAGTATCTCTCTCTGTGAAGTTGGTCAAGGGCAGAAAGTTTCTGTGTTTCATCATAGTAACTTTGTTGACAATCTTCTTATTTCTTTTTCACCATGTGGAAGGGTATCTGAATCATCTCACAATTTATTTCCGCTTTTTTAGAATTGGTCTCTCTTTTCTTAACACTGACACAATTTCCTTTCCTCACTTTCTGCCATTTATTAATACTATTCAAAAAAATTATTAAATCTGTTTTTTTCTATCAGTTTGAACTTTTTCCCTGTTGAAATAAAAGACTGGTCTATGGATGATCAAATCAGGGAACACAGTGTGATGTCGTGTCTTTATGGTTGTCTTATCTGCCATTGGAAGCATGAATCAGACAATGTTTTCTCTTCTTTTCCTTCCAGTCTTCCCTGAGAAAGAGTATATTTCATTTAATCCCTGAGATATAAAGTTACATAATGGCTAAGTATAAACAATTTTGTTTTTGTTAACAGTCCTCATTTTGGTTTTTTTGACAAAGAATTTTCTTACTTTTACACACCCAGTCCTGCACATAACAGATTATTAACATATACTGCCTGGATGGGAAAGTATAACTCACAGCAGTTATTGCTTTATTTACAGTTGCATATATTTTAATGAAAACATCTAGACTAAATTCAGTTTTATGATTTAAAGTCTACTAATCTCAGTATACTTCGCTTCTGCTTTATCTCATTATTTTTGTTTCAGTAAACATGGCACAGAGCAAAACATTCTAATCTGAAATTTGATTGTGCTTTTTCTCTGGGATGGTACATGAATTTTTCTCAGGATGAGTATTTTTTGTTTTTTTAGTTTTTTTGTTTGTTTGTTTATTAAAATAATTAATTTTGTTCTTGTTGTTGGGAAATAGGAAGCCTTATGGATGTGAATAGTGGGGAGATGATTGGTTTAAGTAAGGACATTATTTTTCCAATAAACTAAGAAAAAAAAATGGAACACTTTCAAGTGTTTGTAATTCAAGGAACAGGGCTTGGGAGATTAAAGAGTCCAGAATCCTGTCATGAGGCCAAGGTTCAACAGGCCACATTGCCAATAAATAAGAGGTTTTTGTGGGGATTTCTCATGAGGCTTAGGAATTGCATTTAAATATGGGTTTTTTTTTTTTAACCTATTCCACCAGTACATTAAATGTTTAGTCAATAAAGCTTTCATACATTTATGATACACAGTGAGCTTATGATAGTAGTGTTTTTTGAAATGAAAGTAGAAAACTTGTGGCTACATGTGAGGAAAAAGCTAGAAAACATTTTTTTTTCCCTGAAGGTAAAATAACTATTATTGATTAAAACTCAAATTAGAGATAAGGAGTCTAGGAAATAAACTTTTGAAAATAAAATCCTTTTTTTATGATTCCTTCTTTTTTTCTGGAAGACCTAGAAATATGAAAGAGATCACAGGATTTCTATGAATAGAATGAAAACTTATTTGCTAATTAAAAAATTAAACTCATCAAACTCCAACACTGTGTGACCTGGGCAAAACTAAACCACTTCTGCTTTTGCCGGCTACTTCCTCATGGATTTTAAGGTATAAAATCCTTAAATTGCTGTTAAGGAATGATAATTTGAAAGAAATATTTGGTGACTAACTCAAGTTGTGACTTTTCTTGAATAGATTTTTGGATTACTTTCCTTTTGAGAAAATATGGGGAAATGGATACCTTAAAATGCTTAAACGACTCTGCAGAATCACTCAGTTGTGTCCTACTCTTTGGGACCCCATGGACTGTAGCCCACCAGACTCCTGCCCATGGAATTTTCCAGGCAAGGATACTGGAGTGGGTTGTTGTACATGGCCTTTATTATATTGAGATATGTACCCTCTAGTCCTTGTTTCTGTAGTATAGTGATTATCACTTTTGCCTCACATGCCAAAGATCTGTGGTTCAAAACCAGGTAGAAACAGACTTTCAAAAGCCTAAGGGTCTTTGTTAGTCCCTAATTACTATGGGCTTCCCTGGTGGTAAAGAATCTGCCTGCAATGCAGGGGACCCAAGTTTGACCATTGAGTTGGGAAGATCCCCTGGAGAAGGAAATGGCAACCCACTCCAGTATTCTTGCCTGGAGGATCCCATGGACCAAGGAGCCTGGTGGGCTAGAGTTCATAGTGTCACAAAGAGTCGGACATGACTTAGCACACATACATATGTACCCTCTATGCCCAATTTCTGGAGAGTTTTTTTTTTTTTTTTTTTCATCTTAAATTGGTGCTGAATTTTGTCAAAAATTTATTGCACATCTATTGAGATGATCATATTGTTTTTATTCTTCAATTTGTCAGTGTGGTATATCACATCGATTGATTTGCAGAATTTGAAAAATCTTTGCATACCTGGGATGAATTCCAGTTGATCATGGTGTGTGATCTTTTCAAAATATTGTTGGATTCAAATTGCTAGGATTTTGTTGAGGCATTTTGCATCTATTTTCATCAATGCTATTGGCCTATAATTTTCTTTTTTTGTGGTATCTTTGTCTGGCTTTGGTTTCAGGTAATGGTGGCCTCATAGAATGAGTTTGAAAGTTTTCCTTCCTCTGCAATGTTTTGGAACAGTTTCAGGAACATATGTATTAACTCTTCTCTAAATTCTTGGTAGAATTTGCCTGTGAAACTATCAGGTCCTGGGCTTTTGTTTTTTGGGAGTTTTTTAATCACAGTTTCAATTTCAGTGTTTGTGGTTGGTCTGTTCATATTTTCCATTTCTTCCTGACTCAGTCTTAGGAGACCGTTTATAAGATTTGTCCATTTATTCCAGGTTGTCCATTTTATTGGCATACAGTTGCTCATAGTAGTCTCTTATGATTCCTTGTATTTCTGTGGAGTCATTTGTAACTTTTTATTTTTCATTTTTAATTTTATTGATTTGAGTCCTCTTCCTTTTTACTTGATAAGTTTTGCTAAAGGTTTATCAATTTTGTTTCTTTTCAAGGAACCATATTTTCATTTCATTGATCTTTACAACTGTTTTCTTTGTCTACTGCATTTATTTCTGTTCTTTTCGTTAGGATTTCTTTACTTCTACTAACTTTAGGTTGAGTATTACCTCACACCTGCCAGAATGGTTATCATCAAAAAAATCCACAAAGAATAAATACTGGAAAAGGTGTGGAGAGAAGGGAACCTTTCTACACTGCTTGTGGGAATGTAAATTTGTATAGGCACTATGAAGAACAGCATGGCGGTTCCTTAGCAAACAAAATAGAACTACCATATGACCCTGCAATCCCCCCGGGCATATATTAGAGAAAAACATGATCTGAACAGATAAACATGTACCCCAAAGTTCACTGAATCACTATTTACAATAGCCAAAACATGGAAGCAATCTAAATATCCATCAGTACAGGAATGGATAAAGAAGTTATGGTGCAAATGGAATATTACTCAGCCATTAAAAAAGAATGAAATAATGCCATTTACAGCAATGTGGATGGACCTAGAGACTGTCATACTGAGCAAAGTACGTCAGACAGAGAAGGGGAAATATCATATGAAATCCCTTATATTCAGGATCTAACAAGACATAATGCAAATGAACTTACAAAACAGAAAGAGACTCATTGAGTTAGAGAACCAACTAATGGTTGCTGGGGGAAGGAAGGGAGAAGAGACAGTTAGGGAGTTTTGAATGGATATGTACACACTGCTATATTTAAAAATGGATAACCTCTGGTATACCACAGGGAACTCTTCTTAATGCTATATGACAGCTTGGATGGGAGAGGAGTTTGGGGGAGAAGGGAAAAATGAATGTATATGGCTGAATCTTTTCACTGTCAACTGAAACTATCACAATACTGTGAATGAGCTATACTCCAATTGAAAATAAAAAGTTTAAATTAGAGAAAGAACTGCTTTCCAGAGGACCTATTAACATTCCTCTGAAGAACTCAAAGTCTTCCTAGAGTGAGATAAGATGTGAAAGTAGCTTGCAAAATAATTGCCAAATTGTTCTCCCATAATATTATAAATTTTTCTGCAATTAAAAATGTTAGCCATATATTTCAAGTATCTTAATCTGATTTTTAAAATTTTTCTTAAGAGGCCTCATTTGGGAAATTTGCTAAAGCAATTTTTTAAATTAATTTAAGTTTTATCCAAGTCAAAATTTCCCACCAATGGGAGCTGGCTACTTAGATTATCTTGAAAACATTTTAAAATATTTCCAAAACATTTCCAAATGATAAAATCCACATTCTCTGACAAGGACCTACTCAGAGACAAATAACATTCTTCCTTAATTTACAGGGAGAGTTATCAGAGATTGATTTTTCACTCTCTGGTAGTTTTGATTCAGAAGAATCAAATTGTTACTTCAGAACAATCAAATCAGTTGTTACTTTTAGGACAGATATTTGTAAGAAAGCTTTCTTTTCCCCTTTAGGAAAAGAGGATCTTTAGACCCAATGTTCTTTTTCCTCACCTGTCATCTACTATGTGTAGACTGTTTGGAGAATTTAT
The DNA here is from genome assembly GCF_963930625.1 of Muntiacus reevesi. Taxonomy (NCBI): domain Eukaryota; kingdom Metazoa; phylum Chordata; class Mammalia; order Artiodactyla; family Cervidae; genus Muntiacus; species Muntiacus reevesi. The sequence continues at coordinate 26,717,279 of NC_089253.1, read as the reverse complement.
GATCTAATGTATCTCAGAGGCAAGATATCTTTCTTGTAAATGGTTCATTGATAGGATAGTTTATACCCTAAATAGAGTGAACCCCAGATTACAGCACGTCTTTTCAAATAATGCATATACTGTTACACTGCGGGATTTGTTAAGACGCATTTCTGCATGCATTTTTCATTCTTTTATTTGTTCAGAAATTTCTGGCTATGGAATTTTTTGAGGAAATGAAAGGGCACTCAACTATGGACACTTGGTTCTGAAGAGGACATGAAAACTGACCTCTGATCACATGGACTGACAGGTCTTCTTTCTGCTTCATTATCTTTACTTCGTGTCTCAGAGGCACAGTCTGCTTAGTCAGCTCAATACGTCGTAACTTCCACTGGAATCGTTATCGTGTATAATCAGACTTTCTTTGAGATGGAGAGCCAAGACTGGTACAAGGATTTCCCTGAAGAGAGGCTAGTCTCTCTTATTTAATATTAATATCATAAGCATTTGTAAAGTTTCTTGGGGGTATTTCTGACCTGTGTTCACATAATTAGTACTTTTTTCTTTTCATTGGACTCTTTTCCAAAATGCTGTATCATGTATCATACCTTCTCTTACCTAATTTAGTTGACTAGTCGATTTAAATATTATACAATATATTAGAAAGATTCTAAACAAGAAGGGAGCTATGAAAAAATTGCAAAAAGCTCCAAAATTTTAGATGCCATACTCTTAATTTTTATTCATTAGAATTTCAGTTCCTATTGGTCTTTTCCATTTCTCTCTTTGGAGTTGTTATGAAAAAAAAAATCACTTAATTTTGGTAGCACAAGTGACTCCTTTGTGCGTGGGGAACTACTTTTTTGAGAGTTTGATGCTTTCCTACTAATAAGAGAAGCCTCTTATATTGTAAATGGTAATCTTTTCCCTCCTTCCACTAAATGTAAGCAATGTGTGTATAAATATAGACTTATGTCAAGGCTATGGTTTTTCCAGTGGTCATGTATGGATGTGAGAGTTGGACTATAAAGAAAGCTGAGTGCCAAAGAATTGATGCTTTTGAACTGTGGTGTAGCCTCCAATTAATAAAAATAAATGAAAAAAAAAAAAAAAAAAAAGGGAAATGAACTGTGGTGTTGAAGAAGACTCTTGAGAGTCCCTTGAACTGCAAGGAGATCCAACCAGTCCATCCTAAAGGAGACCAGTCCCGGGTGTTCCTTGGAAGGACTGATGCTGAAGCTGAAACTCCAATACTTTGGCCACCTAATGCAAAGAGCTGACTCATTCAAAAAGACCCTGATACTGGGAAAGATTGAGGGCAGGAGGAGAGGGGGACTACAGAGGATGAGATGGTTGGATGACATCACTGACTCGATGGACATGGGTTTGATCGGACTCCGGGAGTTGGTGATGGACGGGGAGGCCTGGCGTGCTGAGAGGTTCATGGGGTCGCAAAGAGTCGGACAGGACTGAGCGACTGAACTGAACTGATAAATGTTTATTTTTCACATACAAACACACATATATATTTCTAAAATAGATCGAATTTCCCAAAGCAACTGCATTGTCTCAGAAAAGTAACATTCTTTAATTTTCTTTTTTATGGTTTTAAGAAGGTTAAATTTTGTACAATGGTTAATTTGTGCAAAAGACTTCATAAATCAAATTGGTCTTTTCATGGCTTCTCATCAAAGATGACTCTGATTCAATTTCTTATTTAGTTTTAACCAATATTTAATCATAATTTTGAGAAGTATATTTTTATTACACTGCTTGAATTTTCAAGTGGGTAATGGAGAATCATTGAAGGTACCTGAACTAGAGAGAGAGAGAGCAATGATTTCTGATTTCGGTGTATATAGCTAAATAAGAGTGAGCTTCATGACAATGTTTATGGCTAAATAAGAATGAGTATGTTGGAAAATGCTAAAATAATCATTAGAAGCCATTAAAGTTCAGTACTACAGTAGTTCAGTTTAAACATCAAAAGCCAGAAGTTGTGTGGTGGCTAAAGGACATAGGTGGAGGTCATTGTGGTTGTAGATATTGTGATTGTAGATGTTGTGATTTGGTGTAAGAGAAATGTTGAATATTTTCTGATGGATCTTAGAGAAAAATAACATGATTTTCAGAAATATTTATTGAGTTTCTTCTATGTACTCTGCATTGTCTTAGATCTGGGAACCATATAGTAAACAAAATAAAAGAAATGTTTTTCTTTATAGAATTTACAGTTTCTAGAGGAACACAGGTATTCAGGTGGCAAAAAGTTCTGTTGAGTGTTATGGTGGAGAACCTAGTGGAATTTATGTGCATGGATAATGACAGCTGACATTTATTGACTATTTACCATATTCCAGGTACTTTCTCAACTAGTTCACTTAGACTTTTTCCATTAAATTAGCATGGTAGTCCAATGAAACAGAAGCTGTCTCTACCACCACTATTTTACAGGATGGAACAGAAAGAGAAGTCACCTGCCCAAAGAATTATAGTTTGTAAGTAAGAATTTAAGATTAACAACACTCTCTCTAACTCCATAGCCCCTATTCTTTTCTGCGATGAGAAGAAATTGATAATCTCAGTTACTGAAATGTTACAGAAAATGACCCAGCAGGAGAATCAGGTAGAAATTTCAAGTAAGTTTTTTAAAAGTATAAACTATAGAAGGAATATATTGTTGAGTTGCTAAGTCATGTCCAACTCTTTGTGACATCATGGACTATAAGCCACCAGGCTCCTCTGTCCATGGAATTTCCAGGTAAGAATACTGGAAGAAGTTGCACATTTCCTTCTCCAGGAGATCTTCCTGACCCAGGGATCAAACCTGTGTCTCTTGCATTGGCAGGCAGGTTCTTTACCACTGAGCTACTGGGGAAGCCCCATAGAAGGAGTATACAACATTGCAAATTATTTCACAGATATTCTAGAGAGAGAAGAATTGAAATGAGTTACTGCAACACTTGAAAAATTTCAGTAAAGAAATAAGGAAACCCGGAAATAGGAGCCTTACAGAGAATATGTACATTGGGGAACTGGGAATAAAAAGGGAATGAAATAATTAAGTAGTTTTTCCTTTGAGGTGAAAGTAATGAGGAGATGAGAATTTACTTCATATTTATACTGAGGGATGTATATTACCTAAAATGAAAAGGAGTAAAACAGTGATCCCCCAAGAAACAAAAGACAGGTCATGATCCAAGATATATAATTGCCTTATTCCCATTTATACATATAATCTATACCCTGGGGAAAAGATTGAACAAGCTTCTAGCCTATTTTTAACCAAATGCATCACATCATTACATGCACATTAAATCTTCTGTGTCTAATCAGGTAGCAAGTGTAATAATAAAAAGGCTTATTTTTCTCTGCTGTTCGAAGGCACTGAAAATAATTATCAGATATTATATTAGTTAAGAAAAATTTCCAAGAAATATGCTGATTTAAGTCAGGTTGTCTCCCTTAGAATCAAAGGAATTAAGCCTCAAGAATCTGAAAATGCATTTCCAGTATCAACTGGGTAGAGACCACTGATAAGAGAACCAGCCCTGAGGTTTTCTGAACTAAGGAGGGTAAGTTTCTGAATTCAATTTACAACATATAATCCTTGTTTTGAGACGAAAATCCAGGGACCTAAAGTTCATTCTTTCCTATTCTGTGTAGTTCTGAGACTCAAGTGAAGCTTGTGGGAAAATCTCTTCAGGGGATTGGTCAGAGAATATTTAGAGTCATTCAGGGGCTCAAAGAGTATATCAATCAGGAAGTCTCCTCTAAGTAGGTGGAACTCTGTCTTCTACCTTTGTAGCTTTTACTCTCTAACAGGGAAAGTAACTTAACCTCAGGAGGATTCTGGTGCCTTCATTTTGTATTAGAAACAGTGTTGTTGGTTCCTACCAGTCAAGACTAATCTGCGTTAGAAGCTGGCACCAGGTTGCTAGGAACACTGCCTCCGATTTTACTGGTGAGGAAAGAGTTGAGGTGAATGAGGAAACTTTGAGAGGAAAGTCATACAACCCTGTCCTGATCAACAGTTCTCCCTTAGTTTTTCCAGTGTCATCATTGCCTGTGGTCTTCCCACTATAGGCTAAGTTTGTGATGCCTTTGCTATATTAGCTTATAAAAGCTATGATAAAGTGAAAGTCCATTTCACTCTGTATCATGATAATGGTAAAGGTAAATTCCACGCATCTAGGTAAGGTCTAAGCTCATGCATTGACAGTGTATACACTCTATTGTAAGATGAAATATTATGGCAAGAACTGAGGTGTTTTCTAATCTTATTATTTTCTCCTAAATCCACAGATGCCCTTAGAGAAGTATGACTCCTGGAAACGACTCTTTTGTGACTGAATTCATTCTGTTGGGATTAACAGACCAACCGTATCTCCAACTCCCCCTGTTTCTCCTGTTTCTAGTAATGTATGTGGTCACTGTGATGGGGAATTTGGGGTTGATAGTTCTAATTGGGCTAAATTCACACCTACACACCCCCATGTACTTTTTCCTCTTTAACTTGTCCTTCATAGATCTCTGTTATTCTTCTGTGTTTACACCCAAAATGATGATTAATTTCATATCAAAGAAGAATATTATTTCTTACTTGGGGTGCATGACTCAGCTTTATTTTTTCTGTTTTTTTTGTATTTCTGAAATCTATGTGCTGACATCAATGGCCTATGATCGCTATGTGGCCATCTGCAACCCACTTTTGTATAATGTTGTTATGTCTCCTAAAGTGTGTTCCAGCCTTATTCTTGGTTCCTACTTGGTGGCATTTTCTTGTGCCATGGCTCACACTGGATGCATGCTGAGACTGACATTCTGTGATGCAAACACCATCAACCATTATTTTTGTGATATTCTCCCTCTGTTTCAGCTCTCCTGCACAAGTACCTATGTCAATGAGCTAGAACTTTTCATTGTGGCAGGTATTAATATCATTGTACCCAATCTCACCATCATTGTCTCTTATGGCCTCATCCTCACCAACATCCTCCGAATACGCTCCACAGAGGGCAGGTCCAAAGCCTTCAATACCTGCAGTTCCCACATCATTGCTGTTTCTCTGTTCTTTGGATCATGTATATTTATGTATCTCAAACCATCTTTTGCTGGGTCTATGAATGAGAGAAAGATCTCTTCTCTCTTTTACACCAATGTGGTTGCCGTGATGAATCCTTTAATCTACAGCTTGAGAAATAAAGATGTGAAAATTGCTCTGAGAAAAACTCTGAGTAGAAGACAAATTTAATTAGAAACTATCTTTCTGTGCACTTAGTCACAGGGCAGGAATTTTCTGTGTTTAGAATAATTTTATTGACAATCTTCTTTTTTCTTTCTCATCATGTTGAAGAAAATTTGAATCTTCTCTTAATTTATTTTCAGTTTTTATAGAGTAGGTCTTCTCTCTTTCCTCACTATTTGCACAATTTCCTTTCCTCTTTTCCCACTTACTAATACTAGTAAGAAGAAAAGTACTATCTCTGGGTTTTTTTCATTATCATTTTGAATGTTTTTCTCTCTGGAAATAGAAGACCGTTCTATAGATGATGAAATCAGGGAATATTAGACTGACACAGTGTCATTAAAGATGTTTTATCTGCCTGTTGCCATTGGAAACATGAATCAGACAATGTTTGATTTTCTTTTCTCTCTAGCCTTCACTGAGAAAGAATATTTATTTCTCCTTTAACACCTGAGATGGAAGGTTCTATACTGACTGTTTAGTATATCCCATTTTGCATCTGTAAACACTTCATATTATGCTTCATTTGGCAAAGGATTTTCTTACTTTTGCACACCCAGTCCTGTACATAATGGATTGTCAATATATATTTATTGCTTGTTTGGGAGAATAAAATTTAATGTAGTTATTGCCTTATTTGCAGTTATATATCTTTTCAATAAAAAAGTCTAGACCAAATTTAGCTTTCTGATTTTAAGTCCACTAATCTTAGTATACTTCTGCCTCTAAAGTGTATCTAAACAAGCAAATAATAATTACACAGTTTGGGAACATTTGTAGGCATTATAGAGGCCCATCTATTCCATTATATATTTTATCACTATTAGAGGTGCCAAAATTGTGTTAAAAGTTGGTCAAAAATCTTTCATTTGAGAAGCCTTAAAATAAAAATCAAACATTTCATTTTTAGAAACAATAAGCTTTCTTTAAAATTAGATTTCATTCTTTCAGATTATTTAAGGAAAAAGTAATTTTAAAATTGGCATACCATTGTAGACATTGTGTTTAGCAAAGTTTTAGAAGAAATAACCTAGTTCTCACTTTAATTATCAACTCAAGCTCTGTTTGTTTCTTTGTGTTAGTTGCTCAGTCGTGTCCGACTCTTTGCGACCCTATGGACTATACCCTACCAAGCTCCTCTGTCCATGGGATTCTCCAGGCAAGAATACTGGAGTGGGTTACCATGCCCTCCTCTAGAGATCTTCCCGATCCAAGGATTGAACCTACATCTCCTGCATTGCAGGCAGATTCTTTACCATCTGAGCCACCAAGTATTTATTTGGACCTCACTAAAAAAAGGGGGGAATCAACGTAGAGTGTTTACATGTATAACCCAGAGCTATCCTTTATAGTGTTTGCTTTTTTGTGTTATGTACTAAAGAAATTATGAGAGAAAATATAATTCTATTGAAATTTTACAGCTGAGAGTTAAACAGGCAAGTCAAGTTTCTCCTGTGTCTGTGTAATAGGAGAGCTTCTCTGGTGGCTCAGATTATAATGAGTTTGATCCTTGGATTGGGAAGATTCCCTGGAGAAGGAAATGCAACCCATTCCAATAATCTTGTCTGGAGAATTCCATGGATAGATAAGCCTGGCAGGCTTATCCATCAGGTCTTAGAGTCGGACATGACTGAGTCACTAACACTTCTTTTTTCCACCCAATTCAGTGTGAAAGCATGGACTCTCTAGGCAATTATAGAAAGCAGAAAGAAAATTTACTAATTGTTTTCATTGCATCCTCCACTCTTTTACACAACCTCCCTACAAACAAGCACACACAGAGACAGACATACAAAGATTGCCTTCAAATCTTGTGTTTTGTGAAATTATTGCCTAAAACCTACTGGGAGCATGCAATGCACTTGCCATCTTTGCAAGCACTTCCAGGTACTTGGTTCCTGTTTTCACCTCCTAAGAACAAGGGTTGAACTAGAAATGCTTGCTGATTTCAGGAAGAAATAATAATTATTGCTTCAACTATTCATTGTTTATGTAAAAGAAAAACAGAATAAAACACCACACACATTTTGTAACTGTGAAGAGTCTAGCACACACAAATGAAGAAATGTAAGAGATAGGTATACATTTAAATTTTCATTTTCTATATAGTAGGCTTTGGCAAAACACTCCAGTATTCTTGCTTTGGAAATCCCATATCAGAGGAACCCGGTTACTACAGTCAATGGGGCCCCAAAGTGTTGGTCATGATGTAGTGACTAAACAACAGACTTATATTCTACATGTGGGTAGATCCAAAAATAGATCTTACATGGTTACAATTATTCCCCAAAAGTGATTATGTCAGCAAATGCCCATGTTGAAGATAGACATGCCATTTTTCCCTTAGTCTGGCACACTTGGTGTTTTCTCCATCTTTATGACATTTCATTGTATATTCATTTTAGCTTCAGATGAAGTAGGTGGTTTATATGCAAGGCTTTGCTGTACAAAATATATACCTTTGTATCTTAGAATTCCTCTCTGGGTGGGGAAGTTTTACATTCTGAGGGTGGAATTTCCAGGTCCCTCAGTGAGTGGTAGGACAATGGAGTCACCTTGGATATTTAAATTCTCTCTGACATCAAGCTGAATTAATCCACTTCTACTAATAATAAAGAGAATGAATAGAGTGTTACCATTGCTCTTAGAACTAGTGTTGTACTTTTCTCTTTACTATTACTTCTGTCAGTATATGTGTAACTCCTGGGAGAACTTTGAGGTAAATAGGAAAGGGGAACTTGGCTTCCATCTTCTCAGTTCAGGTCAGTTGCTCAGTTGTGTCTGACTTTTTGTGATCACATAGACTGCAGCATGCCATCACAAATTCCCAAAGCTTACTCAAACTCACGTTCTTGGAGTTGGTTGTGCCATCCAAGCATCCCATCCTCTCTTGTACTCTTCTCCTCAGTCTTCAATCATTCCTAGCATCAGGGTTATTTCCAATGAGTCAATTCTTCACATCAGGTGGCCACAGTCTTGGAGTTTCAGCTTCAGCATCAGTCCTTCCAATGAATATTCAGGACTGATTTTCTTTGGGATGGACTGGTTGGATCTCCTTGCAGTCCAAGGGACTCTCAAGAATCTTCTCCAACATCACAGTACAAAAGCATCAATACTTCAGTGCTCAGCTTTCTTTATAGTCCAATTCTCACATCCAAACATGACTATCAGAAAAATCATAGCTTTGACTAGACGGACATTTGTAGGTAAAGTAATGTCTCTGCTTTTTAATATGCTGTCTAGGTTGGTCATAGCTTTTCTTCCAAGGAGCAAGCAGAATCTTTTAATTTCATGGCTGCAGTCACAAACAGCAGTGGTTTTGGAGCCCCAAAACTTAAAGTCTCTCACTGTTTCCATTGTTTCTCCATCTATTTGGCATGAAGTTGTGGGACTGGATGCCAGGATCTTAATTTTCTGAGTGTTGAGTTTTAAGCCAGTCATTTCACTCTCCTCTTTCACTTTCATCAAGAGGCTGTTTAGATCCTCTTCACTTTCTGCCATAAGGATGGTGTCATCTGCATATCTGAGGTTATTAATATTTCTCTTTGGAAACTTGATTCTAGTTTTTGCTTCATTCAGCCCGCCATTTTGCATGATGTATTCTGTATGTAAGTTAAAAAAGCAAGTTGACAATGTACACTCTTGATGTACTCCTTTCCTGATTTGGAACCAGTCTGTTGTACTATATACAGTTCTGTTGCTTCTTGACTTGCATACAGATTTCTCAGGAGGCAGGTAAAGTAGTTTGGTATTCCCATCTCTTGAAGAATTTTCCACAGTTTGTTGTGATCCACACAGTCAAAGTCTTTGGCATAGTCAATAAAGCAGAAGTGGATGTTTTTCTGGAACGCTCTTCCTGTTTTGATGATCCAGTCTATGTTGGCAAATTGATCTCTGCTTCCTCTGTCTTTTCTAAATCCGGCTTGAACATCTGGAAGTTCGTGGCTCATGTACCGTTGAAGCCTGGCTTGGAGAATTTTGAGCATTACTTTACTGGTGTGTGAGATGTGTGCAGTTGTGCGGTAGTTTGAACTTTCTTTGGCATTGCCTTTCTTTGGGATTCAGTATTCTTGCCTTGAGAACCCCATGAACAGTATGAAAAGTCGAAAGGATAGGACACTGAAAGATGACCTTCCCAGGTTGGTAGGTGCCCAATATGGTACTGGAGAACAATAGAGAAATGAAGAGATGGAGCCAAAGCAAAAATAATACCCAGTTTTGGATGTGATTGGTGATTGAAGTAAAATGCAGTTTTGTAAAGAACAATATTGGATAGGAACCTGGAGTGTTAGGTCTGTGAATCAAGGTAAATTGAAAGTGATCAAACAGGAGATAGCAAGAGTGAATATCGACATTTTAGGAATTAGTGAACTAAAATGGACTGGAATGGGTGAATTTAACTCAGATGACCATTGTATCTACTACTGTGGGTAAGAATCCCTTAGAAAAATTGAAGTAGCCCTGATAGTCAACAAAACAGTCTGAAATGCAGTACTTGGATGAAATCTCAAAAATGACAGAATGATTTCTCTTCATTTTCAAGGCAAACCATTCAATATCACAGTAATCCAAGTCTATGCCCCAATCAGTAATGCTGAAGAAGCTGAAGGAATGGTTCAGTGAAGACCTACAATACTTTTAGAACTAACACCCAAAAAAAGATGTCCTTTTCCTTATAGGGGACTGGAATGCAAAAGTATGAAGTCAAGAAATACCTGGAGTAACAGGCAAATTTGGCCTTGGAGTACAAAATGAAGCAGGACAAAGGCTAATAGAGTTTTGCCAAGAGAATGCACTGGTCATAGCAAACACCCTCTTCCAACAACACAAGAGAAGACTCTACACATGGACATCACCAGATGGTCAATGCTGAAATCAGACTGATTATATCCTGTGCTGCCAAACATGGAGAAACTCTACACAGTCATCAAAAACAATACTGGGAGCTGACTGTGGCTCAGATCATGAACTGCTTATTACCAAATTCGGACTTAAACTGAAGAAAAGAGGGAAAACCACTAGACCATTCAGGTATGACCTAAATCAAATCCCTTACGATTATACTGTGGAAGTATAGATTCAAGGGGTTAGATCTGATAGAATGCCTGAAGAACTATGGATGGAGGCTCATGATATTGTACAGGAGGCAGTGATTAAGACCATCTTCAAGAAAAAGAAATGAAAAAAGGCAAAATGGTTGTCTGAGGAGGCCTTACATACAGCTGAGGAAAGAAGAGAAGCAAAAGGCAAAGGAGAAAAGGAAAGAAACACCCATTGAATGCAGCATTCCAAAGAATAGCAAGGAGAGATATGAAAGCCTTCCTCAGTGATCAATGCAAAGAACTAGAGGAAAACAACAGAATGAGAAAGACTGGAGATCTCTTTAAGAAAATTAGAGATGCCAAGAGAACATGTCATGGAAAGATGGGCACAATAAAGAACAGAAATCGCATGGACCAAATAGAAGCAGAAGATATTAAGTAGAGGTGGCAAGAATACACAGAAGAACTGTACAAAAAATTCTTCATGACTCATATAGCCATAGTGGTGTGATCACTCACCTAGAGCCAGACATCCTGGAATGCAAAGTCAAATGGGTCTTAGAAAGCATCACTACAAACAAAGCTAGTGGAGGTGATGGAATTCCAATTGAGCTATATCAAGTCCTAAAATATGATGCTGTGAAAGTGCTGCACTCAGTCAATTAGCAAATTTGAAAAAGTCAGCAGTGGCCATAGGACTGGAAAACGTCCATCTCCTAGATTATGAAACTAATTCCCAGATATGTTCATGGCTTGTTCCAAATCACAGTTAATAAGTGGTACAGCTGTGACTAGGTCTTGGGTGTTTTGATTCTAAACCTCTTGTGGTTGTTTTAAAATTATTGTACAAAATTTACTATACTTAAAAAATCAGCAAACACGAACAGCAATTTTAGTGAATAAAAATGCCTCTGAGCATAAATAAGGGCAACATACTCAAATAAGAAAAATATCCAGAAACTCTCTTTTATATTTCATATTTAGCATCTTTATTGCCCAATTTAGAATGTGTGAGCATCTTTTCATTTGATATAGTGAAATGCCTTTGCAATAAATGGAAACACATAAAGTCAGCCTATAGTATTCAATATTGATGTAAGTGTTTCACCAGGTTCAGCTCAGCACTAAATTCTTACTTTCAACATCTTATTTAACCTTCAAACCAATGAGATTCATGATTAGCCCAGTGTGGCCAAAACTGATAGCTGTTCACCTCTTCTTCTAGAATATACATTTCTCCGTCTCTCTCCCAGTGAAATATGGCACGCATCTGTGCTAAGTAGTCAGCACCATTCTAGGGTCAAGGTGTGCCCTTTCTGGATTTTCTTTGCCTTTGTGTAGGCTTTGATGCAGATGACAGTGAGGCCCTATGTAGATGAGGAAGGTATAAGCAAAGCCAGAAAAAGATTGCAGTAGAGACCAGATGGAGAATGGAAGAATAGAACTCACAGACGTCTCTGGGCTACTGGCAGTAGTCTTTTTATAGATCTGCATGTTGGTTGCATACTGTTCATTGTATTAAGATGTGTGAATTATATACCTTATACCCTTTTATTTATGCATCTATGTTAAATTTTATGATAAATTAAGGTTACAAAACATTGATTAGGGCTCTCTTGAACATTAACCTAATCCACGGATAAAGACTGAGAAGAAAGGCCCAAGTATGTGAAACAATCTTTGTACAGAATATGCCACATAGAAGAAACCAGCAGAGGAAGGTGAACACATATAAAGTTACCCAGACCAGTCCAGGGAAGAGAGTCTCCTCTTTCCCAACACAATTAAGAATTTCCACCTGTCTGTGGAGAGAGAAAAGTTAGTGCACAATCCTATTGCCTGGACTTTAGGTATGTTATATATCATTGTGCTTAAGTTAAGAGTAAAGAGGGTTTACTTCTCTTTGCATATTATATAGTTTTCTATTATTTTTAATTAAAAGACTCTTTGTGAGCCCATGGACTGCAGCATGCCAGGCCTCTCTGTCCTTCACCATCTCCCAAAGCTTGCTCAAACTCTTATCCATTGAGTCAGTGATACCATCCAAACATCTCATCCTGTTGTCCCCTTCTCCTGCCTTCAATCTTTCCCAGCATCAGGGTCTTCTCTAATGAGTCAATTCTTTGCATTAGGTGGCCAAAGTATTGACTCTTCAGCTTAAACATCGGTCCTTCCAATGAATATTCAAGATTGATTTCCTTTAGGATTGACTGGTTGGATCTCCTTGCAGTCCAGGAGACTCTCAAGAATCTTCTTCAACACCACAGTTCAAAAAGCATTAATTTTTTGGCACTCAGCTTTCTTTATAGTCCAACTCTCATATCCATACATGACTAGTAGAAAAACTGTAGCTTTGACTAGACAGATCTTTGTTGGCAAAGTAATGTCTCTGCTTTTTAATATGCTATCTAAGTTTGTCACAGGTTTTCTTCCAAGGAGCAAGCATCTTTTAATTTCATCCTTAAATCATCTTTTAATCATCAATGCATCTTTTCATTTCAGTCACCATCTGCAGTCATTTTGGAGCCCAAGAAAATAAAGTCTATCACTGTTTCCCCATCTATTTGCCATGAAATGATGGGGCTAGATGCCATGATCTTCATTTTTTGAATGTTGAGTTTTAAACAAGCTTTTCACTCTCTTCCTTCTTTCACCTTCATCAGGAGGCTTTTTAGTTCCTCATCACTTTCTGCCATGAGTTGGTGTCATCTGCTTATCTGAAGTTATTGATATTTCTCCCGGCAATCTTGATTCCAGCTTGTGCTTCATCCAGCCCAACATTTCATATGATGTGCTCTTCATATAAGTTAAAATGGGGTGGAGAGCTTTTGATTTTCCTTCCAATTCTAAACCCTTCATTATTTTCTATGGAAAGCTAATTTATGGAAATTAGCACCAGTGAGGTGATATTTCCTGCTTAATGAAATCTTCCTTTGGAATTGGAGCTCATTATAGAGCTTCAGCATGTGACAGAAAAGTATCTGTGTACGTGCAGAGTGAAATGCCATCCATCACACCTGAGAACACTTATTTTGTTGTTGGTACAATTATAACCTTTCATCTCTACTTCTTACTCTGCTTGGACCCATTGTCTCCTTCTTTTTCCTATTCTATTACTTACTGGTCCCGAAGAAAGCAGAATCTGATTTTATGAGACTGTTTTACATCCCATTGGTATTTTCTTCTACTGTAGCATGTATCACATTATATTGTAATTATCTTTTTACAGGTGTTTGTCCATCTGAATATAATACCACTAGAAGCAGATATGTTTTTCTTCAAAACAAGTGGGTGGGTTTTTTTTTTTTTTTTACCAAATGTATGCACAAAAAAACATACACACATATAGTTCAATGCCATCTCCTCTCTTCGAGGCAGTGGAGAGGAAAATTGAATGAAGTAAGGCTTAACAAATTCCCACCAGTAAATAGGAGAGATCCATCCTCAATGGGCTTGGTGGATGGAACATGCTGAGGTTTCCACCAAGCTGGTCTTCTATTGTCTGGACAGGCAGCAAAACCACTACTATGTTCAAGTCTCAGCAGATACAAGTCTTGTCACCTTAGTTTCCCTAAAGTGATGTCTACTTTTATTCTTATGGGGCCACTGGATATAGTCCTGACTCCTGTGGACAGTTGCCAGCCATTTGGTAGCTGAACTGATTAATTAACTACTAAATACAGGCTATCAATCTATCTCACTGAAAAGTTTACATTTCAAACATAGAATTGGTGTCTAAATGCATACTACTGTATCACAATCTGAGTGTATTATTCAGTTATATATTTAAGTGAAATGAACTCAAATAAATGGATATTTGAGTGAAGAGCAACAATTTCCAACTGCAGATTGTTTGGGGCTTCTCTGCCCAGCATGTACCTTCATTCCTTACCAAAATGTAAGATCTTTAGGGATATACCATTACTTTGTTAACTGGTATATCCTTAGTTTCTAGTATATCATGTCTGCTCAACTAATATTATTTGAATAATATTTGAATAATTAGTGGCTGAGCTATAAGTATGTTGCTGCCAAGTGTGATATATGCTTACTGGAAGTTTAATACAGTGGCTTAGTGATTGATTCCTGTTGGGTTGTCTTTCTCGGCAGATTAGAATTCTTTGGGAGTTTTAAGTAAGTACTGAGCTTCATCAGAATTAAATCAGGAATTCTCCTGTTAGGATCAGTATATGTTATTTTATTCAAACATGTATGCATTGGTAAAAGCTATGCAATGCAAAGAAAAAAACATGACTTTCAAATTTAGGGTTTTATTTAAGCACCTTTATGACTGCTTTTAATCAATAATCATAACTTCTATTTCTAAAACACTACTTAATTTCACCTATTTTCCATCACTCATTTTGATTTAGAACTATTGGTAATATCTTGATTGACATCCCTAAGGACAGATCTGTAGTCATAATACAATCCATCTTTAAAAAATTAATTTCCTGAGATATACAAGGTTACATGTGACATAATCAAAATGAAGGGGAAATTAAACAGGAAATGAAAATCAACTATACTTGTCTTCTATATTTCCCTTCCTTCTGCAGTAGAGTTTCACATAAGAAAATATCAGAGTGCATTTCCTTTAGAGGTGAATCATGCAGCAGATGTGTTGTGTTCATCTATAAATCCAACCACATTTATTACCATAGATTTTGTTTCATTTAAAATAGAAATATATTATTTGACTAGCAGCTCTTAACAAACTCTTCAAATGAAATAATTTATTTTTTATTGAAGTATGGGCTTCCCTGGTGGCTCGGACATTAAAGAATCTGCCTGCAATGCGGGAGACCCGAGTTCGGTTCCTGGTCAGGTAGATCCCCTGGAGATGGGAACGGCAACCCTTTCAGTATTCTTGCCTGGAGAATTCCATGGAGAGAGGAGCCTGGAGGGCTACAGTACATGGGGTTGCAAAAAGTTGGACATGACTGAGCGACTATCACACACACATACATAGTTGATTTACAGTGCTGTGTTAATTTTTACTGTACAGGAAAGTGATTCAGTTATATATATGTGTATATATATATATACACACACACACACAAACACACACACACACACACATTTTAAAAAAATCTTCTTTTCCATTTTGGTTTATCACAGGATAGTGAATATAGTCACATATGTCATATAGTAGGACCTTACTGTTTATCCATTTATATATAAACCTTTGCACCTGCTAATTCCAATTCCCACTCCATCCTTACCCTACCAGTCCTCCCCCCTTCCAAACACAAGCCTGTTCTTTATGTCTGTTTCTGTTATGTGGATAAGTTCATTTGTATTGTATTGCAGATTCTAATATAAGTGATACCATATGGTATCATATCACTCTGTCTGGCTTCACTTAGTATGATGATCAAATTCCATCCTTGTTGCTGGAAATGACATTATTTCATTCCTTTTTATGGCTGAGTAGTATTCTATTTTGGGCTTCCCTGGTAGCTCAACTGGTAAAGAATCCACCTGCAATGCAGAAGACCGTGGTTTGATTTCTGGGCCGGGAAGATCCCCTAGAAAAGGGATAGGCTACCCACTCCACTAATTCATGGACTTCCCTGGTTGCTCAGACAGTAAAGAATTCAGCTGCAATGTGGGAGACCTGATTTAGATTTCTGGGTTGGGGAGATCCCCTGGAGGAGGGCCTGGCAGTCTACTCCAGTATTCTTGTCTGGAGAATCCCGATGGATAGAGAAGCCTGGTGGGCTGCAGTCCAAGGGGCTGCAAAGAGTTGGACATGACTGAGCAACTAAGCACACAGCACCACATTCTGTTTATATACGCACCACGTCTTTATCCAATCATCTGTCAAAGAACATTTAGATTGTTTCCATATCATGGCTATTGTGAATATTGCTGCTATGAATATAGGAGTATATGTATCTCTTTGAATTGCAGTTTTGACTGGATATGTGCCTAGGAATAGGGTTCTTGGATCTAAGGTGATAATTTGGCATGCTTGAGGAAAACATAGTGGTATTATGTATTGACAGGAGTGAGGGAAAGAGACGATGATAAGGACAGAGATGTAGTATGTTGGTCCCTATTCGGCCATTGTAAAGCTTGGGACTTTGAGTGAAATGGAATGCAGGAATTTATAACACAGTGACATGCTTTAAAAAATGATCTTGGTTGCTGTGTTGGGAATAGACTGTATGAGGCAATGGATGAATCAAGGATTTAGTCAGGAGGACTTACTTTGTGGTAACAAAAGTAAGAAATAACATTTTCTCAAATTTAGGTGGCTGTATCAGAGTTGCGATATATAGTATAATTATGGATGCATTATGAATATAAAAGTAGTCACATTTTATTTTGCATGATATTTAAAACTTTTGTTTGGGAAGAGATACCTTAAGCAAACCAGGGGGCTAATAATAGATCAGAAAAATGTATAGTTTAATGACAGTGACAAACATTAGATTAATATCTATTCTTGTCAGGTCTATAATATAAAATGTATTGAATACATTCAGTCTCCCACCCCATTTGTGGCACAGAGCTCCTAAAGACTTTGGAATTCAAGGGATGACAAAGATAAAGGTGTACTTTGTAATGTTAATGAGGTGACTTTGGGGCCTCATCTAAGGATGCTGACTGGTTGCCAGAAGAACCAACCTTGTTATTAGGCGGTTGGAGATTTCAGTCTCTTCTTAGAACTTCTAGAATTCCATGAAGGGGAGAGGGGCTGAAGATTGGGTTCAATCACCAATGGCCAGTGATGTAATCAATCATGCCTGTGCAATGAAGCCACCATAAAACCTCAGAATGATGGGATTCCATGAGCTTCTGGGTTGGTGAAAGTGTGGAGATGCTGGGAGAGCTGTGTACCTGAGAAGGGCAGGAAGCTCCACACTCTTTCTGCAGACCTTGCCCTATTCATCTCTTCTATCCAGATGTTCATCTGTATCCTATATCAGATCATTTTATAATAAGATGGTAACTGTAAGTAAACTTTTCCTGTGTTCTGTGAGTCACTTTAGCTGATGAATTGAACTTAAGGAGGGGGCCCGTGGGAGACATTCTGGAATTTATCCCATTAAAACAAAAGTACTGGAATATCAAAAGTATGTACAATGTTGAATATTTTAGCATTGCTATTCGATAGAAATTATAGATCTCTATCAATAGGGAGTGGTTTGATGTATTGCAATATGTTCACAACATAGACTTTTGGAGATATTTTAGTAAGGTTCTGTTAGATGAAAAAAGCAAAGGGTCAAAAATATGAAGTTTGTAATCATTTGTAAAGTCTTTATAGTTGTAATTATTTTTTATATTAGTGAGTAGGAAGATATAGAAAGGTGTTCTTGGTTATAAATAAACATGGATAATTGAAGGTGATTGATGGACAGGAGATCATATAGGAAGGAGAGTGCTAAGGAAAAGGAAATGATATGCTTTAAAAATATAAAATATGCATTATATGGTCATTTATGCCATAATGCTAAAAACATGTATGTGTGGGAAGATGTGCATGTGCATGTCATATTTTTATAGGTTTTAAAATATCATTAGCTATGTGTTAGCAATTGTACCTTAAAGTCAAAGAAGCATTAGAAGAAAGACAAGGGAAGAGAAAATATTTTTACCTGGGAGAATGTACAATCCCTAATATGAAATTTTGAGTAAAATATTGAGCTTCCAAAGACACCAGGGTTAAATTATCTTCACATTGTGTAAACAATTTCATAAATCTATACTTCCTCGAGGATTTGCACTATGCAGAGGCTCCTGAGAAAATCTCTTTATCAAATCTCTGAGACCTTGAAGCTCGGAATAAAATACGTATTATTATGTTGAAAACAAAAAATGCTGTTTGGATTCCTTTTTGTGGTTTAATGATCACCTCTGGGCAAAACCTTAATTAAAAATCATGATCTTCATCTGACTGACTCTCAGAGCAAAAGAAATGCTGAGACTTATAAATGCTCTGAGCCCCTCCACAGGGATGGAGGAGATGGGGTGAGTTCAGTTCTGCTGCCCGCTGCAGCAGAAGAGCTCTTCCTCTTTGGAGAGCCATGGTGGAGGGGGAACCACAAAGACAGTTCTGGTGCCTGTAGGCAAAGAATAGTGAGCACTGAATCCTTTTTGTTTTTACTTCTTTCACAACCCATAGCCATTGGAAAGTAATAGATTTTTCTGCTTCCTGCAGTTCTGGCCCTGTATAGAGATGACTAACAGATCTGTGGGGGAGGAAATTAGAAATTAAAGGTAGTGCTGAGATCAGTGGGTTTGCAGTGTTTCTAAGCTTTGTGCCTTTTAGGGAATTTCTTATGCAGGAGACCCAGGTTCTATGCCTGACTTAATGGCTTCCTTGTTGTGTATGCTTGAGAAGCCAAAGGTTCTCTCTGAATCTCTGTTTCCACAACTCTGCTGTGGACATGTGATTATGATCTGCCCCTACATAGTGTCCAATCTGGATTGGTAGCTAGCACAGGGTAAATGAAGTGTGGTGAGTAAATATTAACAAATACAAACTTTAGCAGGTGAAGGAATAAAAACTGTTAGCGACAAATTGAGGGGAGAAAAGGTAAGAAATGACTGCTCTTCTTATATTCTCTTGCACTCTTACATTCTCCCAGTATTACTATGCTGATGACTTCCATGCACTTATTTTTCTCCATATGAGCAGAGACAGATCCATTTATTATTTATTTCTGTAAAAAAGTTAAGCCTCAGCAGTCTCTGGGATTCTTGGCTCCAGAATGGGCATGGGATTGCATGGAGAATCTGAGTTCTGCCTCAAATATGACTCTATTCACCTATCTTTCAGATCCCACTGGAGAGAATGGATACTGGAAATGGCTTATTGGTCACTGAGCTTATCCTTATGGGTTAAACTAAACATCTAGAGATCCAGGTGCCCCTGTTCTTCCCCTTCTTGGGAATTTACATCATCACTGTTGCAGGAAACCTGGGCTTGGTCACTCTAATTAGACTGACTTCTCACCTCCACACTCCTATGTACTACTTCCTCTTTCAGTTCAGTTCAGTTCAGTCGCTCAGTCTTGTCCAACTCTTTGTGACCCCATGAATTGCAGCATGCCAGGCCTCCCTGTCCATCACCAATTCCTGGAGTTTACCCAAACTCATGTCCATTGAGTCGGTAATGCCATCCAGCCATCTCATCCTCTGTCGTCCCCTTCTCCTTCTGCCCTCTATCCCTCCCAACATCAGGGTCTTTTCCAATGAGTCAACTCTTCGCATGAGGTGGCCAAGGTACTGGAGTTTCAGCTTCAGCATCAGTCCTTCCAATGAACACCCAGGACTGATCTCCTTAAGGATGGACTGGTTGGATCTCCTTGCAGTCCAAGGGACTCTCAAGAGTCTTCTCCAACACCACAGTTCAAAAGCATCAATTCTTTAATTTATCCTATATTGATCTCTGTTACTCTTCTGTCATCACCCCCAAACTGTTGGTAAACTTTATGTTGAAGAGGAACATCATCTCCTATGCAGAATGCATGACTCAGCTGTTTTTCTACTGCTTCATTGTCAAACCAGAGTGCTATGTACTGACAGTGATGGTCTAGGATTTCTATGTGGCCATCTGCAAGCCCCTGCTGAACAAGGTCACCATGTCCACTCAGGTCTGATCTCTGCTGGCTGTGATTTTATACTTGGGGGCCTTTATTGCTGCCTGGACCCACACTAGTTGCATGTTAAGGTTGACCTTGTGAGATGCCAACACCCTCAACCTCCACATGTGTGACATCCTCCTTCTCCTGGAGCTCTCCTGCACCAGCACTCACATCAATGAACTGGTGTTTCTCATCATTTCAGCTTTGATGTTGCTGTGCCTGGTCTCACCATCATTGTCTCATATGCTTTTATCATTTCCAGTATCCTCTGCATCAGTTCCATGGAAGGAAGGTCCAAAGACTTCAGTACTTGTAGCTCACATATTCCTGTTTTCTTTGGGCCAGGGGCATTCATGCATCTTCATCCTTCTTCTGTTTTGTCCATGAACCAGAAGAAAGTATCCACCATATTCTATACCATTGTGGTATCCATGCTTAATCCTCTGATCTACAGCTTCAGATACAAGGAGGTTAAAGTTGCCCTGAAAAAAACCTTGAATAGAAAAATATCTTTCTGAGCTGGTGCAGTATTAATTATTATAATATAATACAGCTTTCTTTCAAAATTATTTTTGTTTCTGTATAGAGTTCTTTCACACAGGAAGAAGTGAGGTGTAATAGAAAGAGGTGTAATAGAAAGACTTTGACATAGAAGGTTTGAGCTGAACCCTGCAAAATACGGGCATCCTGTTACTTTATAGGATTATTGGGAAGAAGTTGATGCAACTTAACATTTGTAGCAAAGAATAGGCGGTCTTACAGTTGTGAAATGTATTCCTTCCTCCTTTCTCTTCTTACTATATCTCTATCTTCCCTTCCAGTGTTTTCCTCTTAGAAATCAGAAAGAATATTCACACCTTTTGAATGTAAGTTGACTAGTTCATAGCAAATAAGAATGTTCTGATTATGGAAAATTTCTACACAGAAAACACAGATTAAACTCACATTTGAACTTTAAACCTGTTTAACTGCCTAGTATCTCTGTTAGAATGCTCAACAGGCATCTGAACTTAATTTGTAAGAATCAACTTAATCACAGAAACATCACTAAGCCTACCAAGCTCTCTTCTCTTCTTTTGGTCTCTGTCACTGTGAATGGCACCATCTACTTAATTGCTCAAATCCCAAATTGGTATCTTCCTTGAGCCCTGTCTCTTTACTTGTCCTCCACACCCAACTTATCAAGTGCTAATAAATCTTGTTCTCCTCATGAACATTTCTCATTTCTATCCAGACACCATCCTTTCAATTGGCTTCTCCCTTTCTGGTCTTTCCCCTTAAAATCCATTCTCCACAATGCAATCTGAAAGCTCCTTCCTTACTTCCAATAATATCACATTTACCTTGGTTTACTGTGTTCATTGGAATTTCTTTCAAGGTAAAACCAAATTTCCATAGTAGAACAAACAAGGATCTTTTGGTCTGAACCCTGTTCACCTCTCCAGTCTGATCTACTGTCACTACAATTCCTTCCTCCCTGCTTCTTCCCAGTACTCTGCTAAAGTTATACTGAACTTTCCCAAATTAAATAAACCCTTGTTCCTTTGGATACATTTCTACAATCTATTCTCTTAGCCTGGAACACCTTCATGTACAGAGAAAGAGACCTTTGTCCTATGCAGCCCATTTATCCTTCAGGTATTAGGTTATCCAGAACTCCAGGAGGTCTTTCCCGAAAGATGGGTAGATGACCTTCAGGTATATGATTACCCTGTTGTGGCAAATATTCCACTGTACTGAATTTTCTTTCCTTCCTAAATATTCAATCTCACTCTATGTATTTAAAGATAAGAAAATTTTTAGATATTTATTTGCAGGAAAAATTTCAGTTCAATACAAAGGAATATGTAAAGTAAGACATGTTTATTTATTCAACTTGAACTTTCAAAACTGGGAAGAGAATCACATGATAACTTATAGAGAACATAAAGGGTTTCTCTTGTTTTCTTTTTCCTACCTTTCTGTGAAAACTCATTTTGCTCCCTGGTTATATTCTATGTACTTTCCTTTTTCTAGCATACTCTTATTATCTTTATAACCCACTTTGTTTTCTATTGATATTTTAGGTATCAGTTGAATGGAAACCTGTGTAATCCACCTTGTAAAGTTTAGGTACTCTTTTTTTTTTTTTTTTAAATTTCCCGGAGTGTAGCAGTCAGGCCTGACATGGAGTAATGAGAGCAATTTTCACATGCTTTTCTAATCATCTGATTATCTGTCTTGCCTGTGAGGGAAAGCACCTTGGGTGTCTTCTCATTTATATCTCTAGGGCTTAACATATTTGGTAAGGCTCAGTAATTTATGTCTGGAATAAGTGAGTCCTTCAATTTGATTTTAAATTTTGAGTCATAAAGAAGAGATATTTGGGGAGAAGGTGAGTCATCCTAAGAATTATTACCACTTCCTCCTGGAATGAGTTTTGTAACAATTAACTTCCACGGTGCTTTTCTTATTGCACAGTGATGGAAAACAAAGATTGATTTATTTTTATGTAGATTGTTGTGTGTGTTTAAGAGTCAGGAAATGAAGTTATGAGTTGGACAGACTCCTAGAAGCCCATTAGGGTGAGTAAGCTCACAGTTTCTGGTTTAAATTTTTACTACCTGTGTTTAAAATTTAGTTCTGTTATTTGCTAAATATGTGACTCTGAAAGACTTACTTAACATTTCAGAATATCTATTTCCTCATTTCCAAAATTAGAAAAATAATAATATCAACTTAAAAGGATTTTTGTGAAGGTTGTTATTTATTTGTTTGGGATTCAAGCTACAGTAAATGAAGTATAGTCCTGGATTTGACCCTACATAGTAGTATCATTTCACATCTAGAGTCTCAATTTAATAATCTGAAAAATAAGAGCCTTGACTGGACAATAACATGTTCTATTAAAAAAATCTTGCAATCACTGTGTCTCAATTTCTTGACTCATATGCCAATAGGACTGAACTGGATTAATCATTCTTATTTGGGTGTGTGTTGGAGTCACTCAGAATAATAATTAATATTATTATCTTCTTTTCCATTTCAAGACCCACTGTATTGGAATGGATCTGTCATCAGGGCTCAAGATTATGCACTTTTAAAACTCTTTTCAAATGATTATGCTACTGTTTGGTTAACTAGTAATTTAGAGCTTTCCACTTCTAATGTTCTGTGATTCTAAAATTATCTCTGGACAAGGAGGTATGTGGGCACATATAAACTTTAATAATAAGCAGTTTCATGGTATCAAGAAAGTTAACTAGGTATTTCAAGAAGGAAAGAGTAGTCAGTAGTATTCAGGACTGCAGAGAGTTTAGATAACCTTTGCACTGGCTGTATTCTGGTCACCTCTTCTGAACATCTTCTGCTTCTGTTAGGTCCATACCATTTCTGTCCTTTATTGTGCTCATTGTTGCATGAAAAATTCCCTTGGTATCTCTAATTTTCTTGAAGAGATCTCTAGTCTTTCCCATTCTATTGTTTTCCTCTATTTCTTTGCCCTGGTCACTGAGGAAGGCTTTCTTATCTCTCCTTGCTATTCTTTGGAATGCAGCATTCAAATGGGTATATCTTTCCTTTTCTCCTTTGCTTTTCACTTCCCTTCTTTTCACAGTTATTTGGAAGGCCTCCTCAGGCAACCATTTTGCCTTTTCACATTTCTTTTCCTTGGGGATGGTCTTGATTACTGTCTCCTGTACAATGTCAGGAATCTCTGTCCGTATTTCCTCAGGCACTCTCTCTATCAGATCTAATCCCTTAAATCTATTTCTCACTTCCACTGTATAGTCATAAGGGATTTGATTTAGGTCATACCTGAATGGTCTAGTGGTTTTCCCTCTTTACTTCAGTTTAAGTCTGAATTTGGTAATAAGCAGTTCATGATCTGAGCCACAGTCAGCTCCCAGTATTGTTTTTGATGACTGTATAGAACTTCTCTGTCTTTGACTGCAAAGAATATAATCAATCTGATTTCGGTATTGACCACCTGGTGATGTCCATGTGTAGAGTCTTCTCTTGAGTTGTTGGAAGAGGGTGTTTGCTATGACCAGTGTGTTCTCTTGGCAAAACTCTATTAGCCTTTGCCCTGCTTCATTCTGTACTCCAAGGCCAAATTTGCCTGTTACTTCAGGTGTTTCTTGACTTCGTACTTTTGCATTCCAGTCCCCTATAAGGAAAAGGACATCTTTTTTGGATGTTAGTTCTAGAAAGTCTTGTAGGTCTTCATAGAACCATTCAATTTCAGCTTCTTCAGCATTACTGGTCAGGACATAGACTTGGATTACCGTGATATTGAATGGTTTGCCTTGGAAATGAACAGAGATCATTCTGTCGTTTTTGAGATTACATCCTGTTATGCCCGATGTCCGAATCCCCAAGCGGGAAGAGAGAAGGCTTCCAAGACAATGCAACTCGCAAAAAAGGGAAGTTTATTGCTGACTCGAGTCAGGGCTTACTGCCGCAACCAACGCAGTGGTGCACGGTCAGAAAGCCCTGAGCAGAGGCGGTTACCCAAATTTATAAGGTATGCATAAGCAGTTAGTAGCTGGCTTAAGCGGATTGGTTACATGTTTGCAAAGCAATTTTATTGGTACAAACTTTCGAGGGCTTTTGTTCAAACTTAGGCGTTTGCAGGTTTTTCAGCTTTCCCCTGATAGGTTCCCTTTTTATTGCTAGGCACATGTTGATTGGCTGGCTCCAGGTGGCCTGATAATCATGTTACCCTGGAAAACCAGGCCTACTCCTAATCTAGGCTGCCTGTCATGGCACAGCCTCACACATCCAAGTACTGCATTTCAGACTCTTTTGTTGACTATGATGGCTACTCCATTTCTTCTAAGGGATCCTTGCCCACAGTAGTAGATATAATGATCATCATCAAATTCACCCATTCCAGTCCATTTTAGTTCACTGATTCCTAAAATGTCGATATTCACTCTTGCCATCTCTTGTTTGACCACTTCCAATTTACCTTGATTCATGGACCTAACATTCCAGGTTCCTATGCAGTATTCCTCTTTGCAGCATCAGACTTTATTTCCATCACCAGTCACATCCACAACTGGGTGTTGTTTTTGCTTTGGTTCCATCTCTTCATTCTTTCTGGAGTTATTTCTCCACTGATTTCCAGTATCATTTTGAGCACCTACCAACCTGTGGAGTTACATATCCTATCCTTTTGCCTTTTCATACTGTTCTTGGGGTTCTCATGGCCAGAATACTGAAGTGGTTTGCCATTCCCTTCTCCAGTGGACCACATTTTGTCAGAACTCTCCACCATAACCTGTCTATCTTGGGTGGCCCTACATGACATGGCTCATAGTTTCATTTAATTAGATAAGACTGTTTTCCATGTGATCAGACTGATTAGTTTTCTGTGGTTGTGGTTTTCAGTCTGTCTGCCCTCTGATGGAGAGGGATAGGAGGCTTATGGAAGCTTCCCGATGGGAGAGGCTGACTGAGGGGGAAACTGGGTCTTGTTCTGATGGGTGGGGTCATGCTCAGTAAGTCTTTAATCCAATTTTCTGTTGAAGGCTGGGGCTGTTGAAGAATACACAAAAGAACTACACAAACAAGATCTTCAGGACCCATATAATCATGATGGTCTGATCACTCACCTAGAGCCAGACATCCTGGAAGGCAAAGCCATATGGGCCTTAGGAAGAATCACTAGGAACAAAGCAAGTGGAGGTGATGGAATTCCAGTTGAGCCATTTCAAATCCTAAAACATGATGCTGTGAAAGTGCTGTACTCAATATGCCAGCAAATTTGGAAACTCAGCAGTGACCACAGGACTGGAAAAGGTCAGTTTTCATTTCAATCCCAAATAAAGGCAATGCCAAATAATGCCCAAACTACTGCACAATTGCACTCATCTCACATGCTAGCAAAGTAATGCTCAAAATTCTCCAAGCCAGTCTTCAACAGTATGAAACTGTGAACTTCCAGATATACAGGCTGGATTTAGAAAAGGTAGAGGAACCAGAGATCAAACTGCCAATGTCCATTGGATTATTGAAAAAACAAGAGAGTTCCAGAAATATATCTACTTCTGCTTTATAGGTCAGGATGCATTTAACAGGAGGCTTCTTGTGTGCTATTTTGGATCTGTCAGGAATCCTTTGGCCCTTATTAATTTCTGATTATTCAGGAATTAAGAAGAGAGGCATGCTATTCCCGGGGCTGAGGAATCCAGGCATTTCCTTTGTTAGTTTCTCATTATGGTGATAAGTACCCTCTTCTCTCTTTCATAGGGATCCCCTTGTGTTTTGTAAGTCTGGAATTTTAATTTTTATCTTTGCTGAGAATAACTACCTTGTAAGACAGTAAATATGCCCACGCCATGTTGATTAAGACACCTTTGCTCCATCAGAGCTTGGGTCCCTGTGTCTTTCTTTCTTTCTTTCTTTCTCTCTCTCTCTCTATTTCTGGATGATTCCCTGGAGCACGGAAGCTGGCTGCATAACCCAGGGAATATTAGCCTCTTTCCTTCTTTCACTCTTTCATCTTTGACTCCGGACCACCAGGTTCCGGTCCAATAAAGGACCAACAAGTGGTGCCCAGAAACAGGGACTTGGCATACGTGGATTTGGACGGAGTGAACCCAGAGGGCCTATTGAGGCCGGTAAGTACTAAGACATGGGTCAATCAGCTGGAAAGCCCCCTCACCTTTCTACTTTACTTTATCACTTATTTAAAGTTAAGGGATTTTCGATTTCATGCCAGCAAACAGAGACTTGCCTTCAGACAGTGGTTGAATGTAACCCTTGCTTCCCTGATGAAAGTAGTTTTGATTTAAAAATTTGGCATCAGGTCAAAAAAAAAGTTGAATGAGCCATCAGACAGGGAAAAAATATTCCAATAGATTTCTGGCCCCTATGGGCTCTCACTGAAGCTGTGATTCTGCCATTTCAAAGTAATTCTAGCTCTCCTGACATTTGGCAACAGGCAGAACACTTATTACATGAATATGTATTAGACGATAAAGCCTTACAAAAGGTTCAATTAGAACAACATAAGATACAGTGGAAGTGAGAAATCGATTTAAGGGACTAGATCTGATAGACAGAGAGCCTGATGAACAATGGGCGGAGGTTTGTGACGTTGTACAGGAGATGGGAATCAAGACCATCCCCATGGAAAAGAAATGCAAAAAGGCAAAATGATTGTCTGAGAAAGCCTTACAAATGGCTGTGAAAAGAAGGGAAGTGAAAAGCAAAGGAGAAAAGGAAAGATATTCCCATTTGAATGCAGGGTTCCAAAGAATAGCCAGAAGAGATAAGAAAGCCTTCCTCAGCCATCAATGCAGAAATAGAGGAAAACAACAGAATGGGAAAGGCTAGAGATCTCTTCAAGAAAATTAGAGATATCAAGGGAATATTTCAGGCAAAGATGGGTTCGATAAAGGACAGAAATGGTATGGACCTAACAGAAGCAGAAGATATTAACAAGAGGTGGCAAGAATACACAGAAGAACTGTACAAGAAAGATCTTCATGAGCCAGATAATCACAGTGGTGTGATCACTCACCTAGAGCCAGACATCCTGGAATATGAAGTCAAGTGGGCCTTAGAAAGCATCACTACGAACAAAGCTAGTAGATGTGATGAAATCCCAGTTGAGCTATTTCAAATCCTGAAAGACGATGCTATGAAAGTGCTTCACTCAATATGTCAGCAAATTTGGAAAACTCAGCAGTGGCCACAGGACTGGAAAAGGTCAGTTTTCATTCCAATCCCTAAGAAAGGCAATCCCAAAGAATGCTCAAACTACTGCACAGTTGCACTCATCTCACACACTAGTAAAGTAATGCTCAAAATTCTCCAAGCCAGGCTTCAGCAATACGTGAACCAAGAACTTCCAGATGTTCAAGCTGGTTTTCGAAAAGGCAGAAGAACCAGAGATCAAATTGCCAATATCTGCTGGATCATCGAAAAAGCAAGAGAGTTCCAGAAAAACATCTGTTTCTGCTTTCTTGACTATGCCAAAGCCTTCAAAAGTGTGGATCACAATAAACTGTGGAAAATTCTGAAAGAGATGGGAATACCAGACCACCTGACCTGCCTCTTGAGAAACCTGTATCCAGGTCAGGAAGCAACACTTAGAACTGGACAAGGAACAACAGACTGGTTCCAAATAGGAAGAGGAGTCTGTTAAGGCTATATATTGTCACCCTGCTTATTTAACTTATATGCAGAGTACATCATGAGAAACGCTGTTCTGGAAGAAGCACAAACTGGAATCAAGATTGCTGGGAGAAATATCAATAACCTCAGATAGGCAGATGACACCACCCTTATGGCAGATAGTGAAGAGGAACTGAAAAGCCTCTTGATGAAAGTGAAAAAGGAGAGTAAAAAAGTTGGCTTAAAGCTCAACATTCAGAAAACTAAGCTCATGGCATCAGGTCCCATCACCTCATGGGAAATAGATGGGGAGACAGTGGAAACAGTGTCAGACTTTATTTTTTGGGGGCTCCAAAATCACTGCAGATGGTGACTGCATCCGTGAAATTAAAAGATGCTTACTCCTTGGAAGGAAAGTTATGACCAACCTAGATAGTATATTAAAAAGCAGAGACACTACTTTGCCAACAAAGGTCCGTCTGGTCAAGGCTATGGTTTTTCCAGTGGTCATGTGTGGATGTGAGAGTTGGACTATGAAGAAAGCTGAGTGCCGAAGAATTGATGCTTTTGAACTGTGGTGTTGTAGAGGACTCTTGAGAGTCCTTTGGACTGCAAGGAGATCCAACCAGTCCATCCTAAAGGAGATCAGTCCTGGGTGTTCATTGGAAGGACTGATGCTGAAGCAGAAACTCCAATACTTTGGCTACCTCATGCGAAGAGTTGACTCATTGGAAAAGACCCTGATGCTGGGAGGGATTGGGGGCAGGAGGAGAAGGGGATGACAGAGGATGAGATGGCTGCATGGCATCAACAATTCGATGGGCATGAGTTTGAGTAAACTCCGGGAGTTGGTGATGGACATGGAGGCCTGGCGTGCTGCGATTCATGGGGTCGCAAAGAGTCAGACACGACTGAATGACTGAACTAACTGAACTGAAGATATTTCAGAATTTTCCTACTAACCCTGCCTAGTTGCTCCCAGTGGTCCTCCCCGGCCAGCGGGCACAAATCCCAAAGCCTCTAGATTGGAAAAAAAAAAAAAAAAGAAAGAAAAAAGCTAAAAGACAACTAAAAAAAAAAAGTTACTTGCTTATGAAAATGCAAATCAAATATGTCAAAAGTCTATAGCTCCAATTCGTGAGAAAGGGACTATTTTTGATTATTTGAAGACTTGTCGCCATGTAAGATCAGAAGCTCAAAAGATGTAAATGCTAACTGAGACAATGGTTGCTGCTTTAAGAAAAGAAAATGAAGGATGCTTTACATGTGGAGATAAAACCCGTTCAAAAAGGGACTGTCCTAAGAAAGCTAATAAAAACCCTCCAAAAATCTGTCCTCGCTGCCATAGAGAAATGCATTGGGCCAAAGAGTGTAAATCTAAATTTGATATTGAAGGGAAACCTATTCCAGGAAACTCCACTAGGAGATCCTCCAGGTCCCCTTCAACAAAAACCAGGGGCAAATTCCACCTTTCCCCTCAAACCCTTGACATCCGGCAGTGCTGCCGTGGATATACCAACCCTAAATGGCTTTCTTCTTTACCCTCAAGCAGTGTCCTCTAGAATACCTGCTGGACTTTTTGGGCCCCTACCCCCACAAATCTTCAGTCTTTTACTTGGCCGATCTAGTTTGACTTAACAGGCAGGAAGGCCGGGGGTCTCCACATGGAGACAATAGGCTGCAAGTGTCAGACATTTTTATCCCTCTTAAGTGGCAGGAGGAAGCAAACTAGAGATATTTCTTTTTTTTTTTTTTTCTTTTCTTTCTCTATACAAATTTAAAAGGAGGTTTCTCTTAAAATACTGTGTTGCCATAATGACACCTGGTTTCACTTGACGTTAACTATCCTCAAACCCTGAGTTAACCAATGCATTTTTCTTATGGAAATGTTTGTCTTAAGCTATGTTAATGTGCTATACATTTACCCCAGAATCTGTCTTCAAGTCGGTTCTGCCTAATGGCTCAGAACCTACTTGACAAACCATATGTTTTACTCATGCAAATGTTCTCTTACGCTATGTTAATGAAACTGTATTTGCATGGAAATCTGCTTTTCTTCAAGATTCATGTCAATCATTTTGTGGCCTGGGACAGCTCACCTGGTGCCAAGGTTATCTCAAAATGCATGTTGTGGGTGAGGGGCCTGGTGCTATTCTCTTCAGTTTTGAGACATTTCCTTTCTTCAATTAGCAGACTGCTAGAAGTTATATGACATCTGGCTAAAGACTAACAGGGGGACACTTTCTGCCGCCTTCTGATGCCTAAGTCAGAAGCTTTCTCTATCTCCTTTATACTTTAATAAAACTTTATTACAAATAAATCTCAATTTGAGAACACATTACAAACTTCTACCAATTTCCAATTAGCTTTTCTAAAATATTTTGGAGAAATATCATTTCATTATCCCTCTAGTAAGCTGTGGAATTTCTTCAAAAACACTGACTTTATTATTTCTCACATTTCTTTTATATACATGGGACTAAAAACACCAAAGCTTCATTATGGTCTCTTAAAAAATATAAAGTCTTTTATGCTAAATTTCATTCTGATCAACAAAATGAATTATATGCTCTTATTCAAGTTATTTGCCTACATCCTTACCCCATTAATATAGTCTCTGACTCTATATATTCAGTTTTTATATTAAAAAATATAGAAACCTCCACCATAAACTCCTAGTTCTATTAAAACAGACAATGGCCCTGCCTATATTTCTAGACACTTTAAACAATTTTTACAATCTTTTTCTAATAAACATATTGCAGGTATTCCTTATAATCCATAGACACAACACATAGTAGAACGGACACATCACACACTAAAGTTACAAAAAAAAAAAAAAAAATTAAAGAAGGGGGAATACACAGGTACACTACTGTCTTCCTTATCTAAAGCAGAATTTACTAGATTCCAACATAAAATATTTTCTAAACCTATAATTATTGTTAATACAGCTTTATTTGTTTTAAATTTTTTAAACCTATCACAGGGAAATATTTTAACAAGAGCAGAAAGACATTTTGAGGAATTGAAGGACATTTCTCTTACTCGGCCCATTTGGTATCAAGATGGGTTCAATAAACAATGGAAATCTGGAAAATTAATCTTACAGGGAAAGGGATATGCTTGTATTTCCCCAGATGGATCTAGCAAACTCACATGGCTTTCTCTCTGGAAAATTCGACCCAAGGGGGCCCCCGGCAATCAAAATGGAGATGAAACAACAAGAACCCCAAGAGGAAGAAATTCCAATAAGGGCCATGGGGGCTCTAAAGATCTCCAAAAAGCACTGCCCTCGGCGACATCAACCCTACAACCTCCCCACTTGGGGACAAATAAAAACCCTCACTAATCAAGTTAAAAATCTGATTTCTCAACAGGGAATGCCTCAGAGTCCTGAAAACCTTCTTATTGCTATGCTCTGTTGGCCTGTGCGATCCTCTCTTGAGCCAGATTAACTAACTACTTACCCAACCCCCCTTTATTACAGATCATAAAATAGAGAAAAGACCAATTGTATCAACCAATGACTTCACCCATATGCCCCTTCCCTGAACCCTCATACCCTGGGTAAGAGGGAAAACTAATTAGGGTTCCTTTAGGCCTTCCACTGTGCCTGGGCCCAGGAAAATTATGCATAAACGTCGGCCGACAAACTTGGGCTTCTTCCTACCTCCAAAAGAAGACTTTTGGACATTGCTGCCCTTTCTGTCTGTGTACCATGTTTGCTACTGAAACTATAGGGAAAGAATTAGGGAAAGAACAAAAAACATTGTGTAAAAGGTTACTAACACTACGTTGAAACATTACCATGACAAAGGACTTCTTGGCTGTCTTGAAGGTGGAATGGCATTTCCCCCCACTCCTCCTTGAATCGTCCTCCATAAACAAACTGGGCCTAAACAATGGGACATCGGGAAACTTGCTGCCAGCACTGAAGAACTTGAAACTTGGACTAAACATTTCACAGAGACCAGTCGTGGTCATAGTAACTATTTCTTTCCCTATAATCAGTCATATTTTATACAGGCCTGTGTCCCACTTCCTTTTGTTATGGCCATAGGAAATGTACAATTTAATAAGTCTTTACATTCTGTAACTTGTATTAATTGCCAATTTTGTGTTACTCTTGTTCAATTCAACCATAGTACCTACAACTGGGAACAAATCAAATTTCATTTACATGATAATGCCTCTCTGGATGTACAATTACTGCAAAAGAAAATCTTTGAAACTTTTTCTAAACGTCTGCCCTCTTCCACTAATTTGGAAACTTTAGCTTAACAAATTATCCAGGCTAAGCCCACGAGGATGGTTTCAAAGTATTACCCACAGCATCGGGTCTGGAACTGTAACTTTGGTGATTGTCTTGGAAATTATATTTGTTGTTTATCATCACCTTTCTATAACATTGGTTAATACTAACCAAACTCATTTGGTCAGGACTTTTTTTTTTTGTTTGTTTGTTTGTTTTTACAAATATAATAAAATAGGGGGAATTGTCAGGATGCATTTAACAGGAGGCTTCCTGTGTGCTATTTTGTATCTGTCAGGAAATCTTTGGCTCTTATTAATTCCTGAATATTCAGGAATAAAGAGGAGAGGCATGCCTTTCCTGGGGCTGAGGAATCCAGGCACTTACTTTGTTAGTTTCTCATTATGGTGATAAGTACGCTTTTCTCTCTTTCATAGGGATCACCTAGTGTTTTGTAAGTCTGGAATTTTAATCTTTATCTTTGCTGAGAATAACTACCTTGTAAGACAGTATATATGCCCACGCCATGTTGATTAAAACATCTTTGCTCCATCAGAGCTTGGGTCCCCGTCTCTCTCTCTCTCTCTGGCTGATTCTCTGGAGCGCGGAAGCCGGCTGCGTAACCCAGGGAATATTAGCCTCTTTCCTTCTTTCACTCTCTCATCTTCGACTCTGGACCACCAGGTTCCGGTCCAATAAAGGACCAACAATTTATTGACTATGCCAAAGCCTTTGACTGTGTGGATCACAACGAACTCTGGAAAATTCTTAAAAGAGATGGGGATATCAGACTACCTTACCTGCCTCCTGGGAAATCTGTATGCAGGTCAAGAAGGAACAGTTAGAACTGTACATGGTACAACAGACTGGTTCCTAATTGGGAAAGGAGTATGTCAGGCTGTATATTTTCACACTGCTTATTTAACATATATGCAGAGTACATCATGAGTACATCCAGTACATGGACTGGATGAAGCACAAGCTGCAATCAAGATTGCTGGGAGAAATATCAATAATCTCAGATATGCAGATGACACCACACTTATGGCAGTAAGGGAAGAAAAACTAAAGAGCCTCTTGATGAAAGTGAAAGAGGAGAGTGAAAAAGTTGGCTTAAAGCTCAACATTCAGAAAACTAAGATCATGGCATCTGGTCCCATCACTTCATGGCAAATAGATGGGGAAACAGTGACAGACTTTATTTTCTTGGGCTCCAAAATCACTGCAGATGGTGATTGCAGCCATGAAAATAAAAGACTCTTGCTCCTTGGAAGGAAAGTTATGACCAACCTAGATAGCCTATTAAGAAGCAGAGACATTACTTTGCCAACAAAGGTCCATCTAGTCAAGGCTATGGTTTTTCCAGTGGTCATGTATGGATGTGAGAGTTGGACTATAAGGAAAGCTGAGTGCAGAAGAATTGATGCTTTTAAACTGTGGTGTTGGCAAGGACTCTTGAGAGTCCTTTAGACTGCAAGGAGATCCAACCAGTCCATCCTAAAGGAAATCAATCCTGAATATTCATTGAACGGACTGATGCTGAAGCTGAAACTCTAATACTTTGGCCATCTGATGCGAAGAACTGACTCATTTGAAAAGACCCTGATCTTGGGAAAGATTGAAAGTGGGAGAAGAAGGGGACGACAGAGGATGAGATAGTTGGATGGCATGACTGACTCAATGCACATGAGTTTCAGTAAACTCTGGTAGTTAGTGATGGACAGGGAGGCCTGGCTTGCTGCAGTCCATGGGGTTGCAAAGAGTCAGACACAACTGAGTGATTGAACTGAACTGCACTGGGGATCTATAAACTCTGGAAGTTAACATGAAAATGATAGAAGCAGAAGTCTGATTGCAGTTCATTAAGGAGTAGAGGACAGGGAGGGAGTAGAAAATATTCATAGATTACTCATGGAAGTATTCTAATCTCAGGGTGAGTGCAGAAGAAGTAACTATAAGAAAATCTTTTTTTTTTCCAAAAAGTTAACAATGAAAACTTCTGTAAATATAAAAATGGAGAATAAAAGATACCAACTTTCACCTTTTTCTGTATGCTGAATTAGATACTCTGTTGGGCCCCATTTCTACAAAATAGCTAGGTCTTGTATAAGATATCATATACACTGAATTGTGTGATAATATATTTGGAAAATTGCCAAGGGGAACAAGAGCCCACATTCCTTGTATGGCGAGACTGAACTTCCATGATGCCAATATTGTCAACCACCATCTGTGTGATATTCTTCATGTGCTTCAGCTTTCCTGTACCACTACTTGAAGCAATGAGCTTGCAGTCTGTCTTCTAGTAGGATGAACATTTTGTGTTCACCAGCACTACTTTCACCTATACTTTTATCATCAGTCAGCTCCACAGAGAGCAGAGCTAAAGCTTTGATTCAGTACCTCAGGTTCCTGTATAATGATTATTTCACTTTTCTTCTGGACAACAGCATTCATGTACCTCTCAGCTTCTAATGCAGAGTCTATGGGCCAGGGAAATATTTCTTCAGTCGTTCATACAAATTTTGGACTCATCTTGCACCCCATAGAAATGTGTTTTCTTGGGCAGCAATTTGTGTGAAGAGTTTTTAGGACTGGATTGCTCTGCTGATTTTGTTTGGGTTTCTTCATGGCTGGATCTTAACCTTAATCAAATGGAAGTGGACTACATTTTCTACTTTAATTCAGTGTCTCTGCCTTCCTTCCATCCTTCTTTCCTTCCTTTTTTTTGCATTCTTTTCTTTCTTCCTTCTCTCTTTCTCTCTCTTTCTGAGGTTTCTCAGCATTTCCTCTCCCCTCATCTCTTAGCTTTTACAATTGTAATTATGTAATTGTAACATTAAGGAAAACAGAGAAGTTAATATTATTCAGTCTTTGCAATGTGGGATGATATCTATCTCTGGGGAAAATATTGAAAATTATGTAATAAATTAATAGAATAATATCACAAAATATCTATCTACACACTAAAGCTGTATGTGTAATAAGCTGAGGACTTAGTGCCAGTATGTCTTTGGTGTCAGTGATAGAATTCATATGAAACAGACACAGTTTCAAATTTGTTAACAAAAGAAAAAGCAGTGAATAAGAGCTTTTGTGATTTACTACTTTCACTATTTCCTGGTTTTATTAACACCTGCAAAGTTTTTGCCAACTTTTATTAGTCTTTAGAAATTATTAAATGAAAAAATATAAAATGGTAGTCAGTGTAGATGTGTGTTGAAAATAAGTACTATGGTGAATGCTGTCTTTCACAGTTCGGTTTCTATCAACTTTTCTAGCAACAATTGGGTTTTCATCATTTTAAGTGTTCTTTGTTAATCCTTTTATACTACTTGACGCAGTTAATCTTGAAAAATAATTATTTCTCTGCTACCTTTAATAGATTATGAAATCCTATAAAACTCAGACATTTTCTTTTTTAAATCTTTATATTCCTGGTGTTTGACACAGTTGTTGTTTGGAAATCATTCAGTATTCTATATTCTTTATATTGTAATATAAAATAAATTATGATACTTTTTGCTTCTAAAGCATAAAAGTTGGTGTTTCAACCATTCAGTATGAAGAAGATATTGCTTATATAAAATTTTAAGAGATATTTAAAATGCTTAAAAATTCTGCAGTGTCTATCTTTGCATCTAATCTTAGTGATTTTTTTTAATTTAAAAATTTCAGAAAGTCAATATAAATGATGCATATATATTTTATTTTTGTAGTTTTAGAGCACGAGTTCATTAAAAATCATTATAAAAGTGGTTGCAGTTTCATATCTTCAGGCGTAAATAAGATATATGAAAGTATTTGTTAACTTCTGACAACAAACAATTCCACTTTGATTTGACAATGAGTTAGGTGAATATTTGTCTTAGACGCTGTTTTGAAATAAGAGGTCAATTTTCAAATATTAAAACATGGAAAGCATATTGCTTTTCTCATTCCCAAGAGAAATTGTGCAGTGAAATAGAAAGCAAGGAATTTTATTGAGGATAAATGAAAAGCAGAAAGAAATTAAAAGAGCTTTAGAACAGTTAGAGATGTTTTGTTAACATTGGTAGCAATTTCTAAGAATATTTCTCAAGGACAAACATAGCTGGTTGCTTTAGAAATATGCTGCTGATGCATTTCACTGGGTAAAAGAAGATGATTTTGAAAACCTATCTCAGAAGTCCCAATGCTTCTAAATTTATCATCCAGGATAGTTACACTTTATTTATTTTTACAAAATCTGTCTTATATCTGTTCAAAATCAGATCAACTAATATACCATGTAGAGATATGTAGGTTACATTAAATGATCAGAATAAGGTAATATGGAAAAATTAAAAATAGCCACTATGTATGTATATTTCAAAGTAAATACCATAATAACACCGCCTTTGGTAATTTAACCTCTATCAAAGCTATAGCATTTTCTCTTGGTATACTGCCTCCTTCTAGTCCCTCCCCCCCAAAACCCACTTTTCCCCCTAATATTCCAAATATCTCTTAACTGTGTATATTTGCTTAATGTCCTCCCCTTCTTTGAATTCAATTGTTCCTTCATCTTAGGTAATAATACTGGGTGCCTAAAAAATATGCAAAACTTCTCTGGGTGGAAATTTCTCATATGTCAGTCTGTAGGGGATTTTCTCAGGGGAAATTAAATGCTTAAACAGAAAAGGGAATGATTCAGTATGAGTGGGAAGTAGCACAAACAACAAACAGACACATTAGAACTTCAACAATTTTTATTAGTAGAATATTAATCTGTAAAATATATTGTGGGACTACTTGGACTCCAAGAATAGAGGATAAGGGGATACTTATTCTCTGCCCTCGGAGGTTCCTTCCATATGGAGTAAGAGCATTAGTGAAATCACCTCGTCTTTTGCCAGCCATTACCTGATTGGAAAGAACATTTACCTTCTTCTCCTTTTTCCTTCATTGTTCAGTCACTCAGTCATGTCTGACTGTCTGCAATCCCATGGATTGCAGCACGCCAGACTTCCCTGTCTTTCACCATATCCTGGAGTTTGCTTAAACTCATGTCCATTGAGTCAGTTATAACTACCCAACCATCTCGTCCTCTGTCATCCCCTCTTCCTCCTGCCTTTGATTTTTCTCAGCATCAGGGTCTTTTCTAATGAGTTGGCTCTTCGCAACAGGTGGCCTAAGTATTGGAGTTTCAGCTTCAACATCAGTCCTTCTAATGAATATTCAGGATTGATTTCCTTTAAGATTGACTGGTTTTGATCTCTATGCAATCCAAGGGACTGTCAAGAGTCTTCTCCAACACCACAGTTCAAAAGTATCAATTCTTTGGCATTCATGTGCTCTGTTGTCATCCTCTATCCCAAAGATCAGGCCCTCCCACTGCAGGGAGAAGTAAGCATGGTGACCAGAATAGCAACTATATAATTGTGTATTAGGAAGTGTTACAAACTTAAAATATCAGATACAATTTAAAAAATACTGAGAATATGAATAATTTTACATAAATTTGAAAGTTTAGATGCAACCAATAACTTTGTGTAAAAAAAAACTTATCAGAAACTTGTTTCAAAAAATCATCTGTGCATATGTCCCCTCTTATGGTTAATTCATTTTAATGAATGGCAGAAATGAAACCAATATTGTAAAGTAATAATTTCAATTAAAAATAGCTTAAAATAGTCTGAATAAAAAATCAAAACAGTATTTTAAAATCTTAAAATTTTGTCTTCACAAAAATATTGTGATGGTTTTACATATAAATTCTAACATAACTTCAAACATAGCTATCTCTAATTTATGTGAACATTTTTGTGGAGAAGAACTAGAGGGATATCTCCCTCAAATTGTTAACAATAACACTAAGATCTCACCAAAAGATGATAGTATAAGAAAGAGCTATTAATAAGGCAACCTAACCTGTTTGGAGGGCTTCCCTGGTGGCTCAGCTGGTAAAGAATCCACCTGCAATGTGGGAGACCTGGGTTCAATCCCTGGGTTGGGAAGATCCCCTGGAGAAGAGAATGGCTACTTACTCCAGTATTCCAGCCTGAAGAATTCCATGGACTGTAATAGAGTCCATGTGTCACAAGAGTTGAACATGGCTGAGCAACTTTCACTTTCAACCTGTTTAGAAGCCTCAGTAATTTACTTTTGCTGTAATGCTACAGAAATACTTAAATTATCTAACATTATTTCATAGCTTAGGAAGCTGAGATTTGACCTGGTGACCCAAAGTAATTAAAATATTGAAATCATATGCTACACAAAAGAATTAAATTTATTCCAGAAACAACTGTACTTGAAACCTTATGTCCCCTTATTAATCTTATGACAGAAAACAGATGGACTATCAGAAAAAAATTCAAAAGCTTTCCCAGACAGCACATCTCTTTGGGGCTATCTGAGAACAACTAGAGTAGATTCAGACAAAAAAATTTTGCTAAGAGGAATAATATTTGATGAAACAGTTTGTAAATTCTATGGTATTATAGAAGACAATGTTTGCATTATTATTGTGTTTTACTAACAGAGACCAGTCCCTTGGGTGATGAAATCTTTTTGAGACCTAATTTCTATTTTTTGTTTCTTTCTTTTTTTTAAAA
This sequence comes from Muntiacus reevesi, assembly GCF_963930625.1. NCBI lineage: Eukaryota > Metazoa > Chordata > Mammalia > Artiodactyla > Cervidae > Muntiacus > Muntiacus reevesi. Next base: position 26,678,466 of record NC_089253.1, on the reverse strand, counting down.
TTGATTGCCTAATGCACATAGGGCCAAATCTTGAGAGATTTGTAGACCTTTGGGAATTAGTTATTGTGTATTTCTAAGCCCCATCACAATATTTGAAAACAATATCAAGATCCAATATCTTAAGGTGAGTGGATATCAACTTCTTTGCAGAGAAAAAGTTCAAAGTGATGTCTGAATTGGTTCTATTTAAACAGCCTAATTAATCATTTTTTCTTCATTTTTCTTCATGATATTAGGTTAATAATATGAAATAGTTATTCAGTACTTAATATGTACCATTTTTTTAATTAACCTCTGTTAACTAAAAAAATCTAAGGTACAGGTTTTACAGATGAAGACATTGAGATACAAGTGATATAATTGTCCCAAATCACACAAGTCTTAAGTGGTAAAATCAATGCATAATTCTACGTAGACTGAGGCTAGAGTGGCATTAAAGCTCTAATCACTATGTTACTCTATCCTTTAGTTTTTGAGATTATACTCATTTAAGTTTTCAATGACTGAAAAAAAAAGACGTACATTTCAAGACAAACCAGCTGTTCTGAAAAATTGCCTGGAGAAAGGTAATCCTGTGCTTTAAATGTACTTACTTGCTTTTTGTCAGTCTGTAAACTAGATGACAATTTTCTTGATTTAATTACCCAATGTCTGCAATTCAGTTTTAGTATTTCCTATCAGATGCTCCAATAAGCCAAATAATTTTCACAGAGCCCAATATTCTAAATCCCTCTTGTCCTGATATCTGTTACATTGGCTTAACTGAACACTAAATGATCTTTCTTATGTAGATGGAAATTACTAGCAAAATGGTGCCCTATTCAAGGCAGAACTGGCAAATGCAGCTCTAAATTATCAAACTTAAGTTGCTGGGTTGTTAACCATCATTGTTAAACTTCAACAATGAAATGTTCAAGTTTAACAATGAAATGCAAAGGTCACAATGCTCAGCTGTATTGTTATTGTTGTTCAGTCGCTAAGTTGTATTGAACTCTTTGTGACCCCATGGACTACAGAACCTCGGGGATAGGCAGCATTTAATGACCTCATCCTTTTGTTGCTCCCAGTGCTTTTCTGACCAGTTTACTGCAATCTATTCCTAAAACAGCAACAGCAGAGTTGACACAGTGGCTAACACAGCTCCTTCTTAAATCTGAATCCTGACTTTCTATTATTCATAGCCTTGAATGTACATCAAACTCTTGAAGATTCTCCCAAAGCCACTGTAGAAATGCCTGGAATCTCCTGACTGCTTTGATTTTTAAATTATAATTTAAAAAAATTTTTGCTTTTCATGGTTAAAGAGAGTGCCCTTCTTGATGAGACCCTGGAACAAACACTGCTTTTCTTGGTGAATACACTCCTATACTTTCATTACGTGGGTAAGGGTGCCTGTCACTTTGGGGAACAATGGCATATACAGGTAAAGTAAACTCAGAACATGTTTTGTAACTGTAAGAAATAAATGGTAACACAGTGGTATAAAGTTTTCAAATCTCAGTACAAGTCTTTGTCTTCATAGCTACTCTTTTTCTAGTTGAGGAAACAAAGATTGAGAGAGGGTGACTTGCGTTAGTCACACAGACTCTATGCAAAGTGCTCTTAGCCCATTCTTCACACTCCGTGTGTCATTATGCAATCACAGCATGTAAGATTTGAAATTAACAAACATTTTATTCTGATATAAATCATGCAGATGCTTTATAACATTTGCTTTGGATAAAGAAACAAACAGGAGTATCTCCTTTCCACAATATTTGAATTCTATGAAGAATTAAGCTTCATTCTCTACCCAAAAGATTAAACTTTATGAATTGTACTTTTTTTGACAAAAATACCCACTTCATCAGATCCTAAAGGGACAGGCATCTACTTTCCCGGTAGTATTTGAGACTCAGGTATCAAGACAATTTTATTCTTCTCTCTCAAATAAAGTTACATCATAGAAAGAATAAGAACAGGATTTCTCCCATAACTATAACTCTGTATTCTAGATCCTGCAACAAATTAGTCTAGGAAAATGTTATTAGTGTTATCTTTCAGAGAAGAAAATAACAAAGCAAAATAGTTCTACTTTAGAAAAGTAGGCCTTTGCAAGAAGAGTTTTCTTAGATTTGTGTATCTCTGTTAAAGAAACAAAACTTTACAATAAAAAAAAATTAATTAGGCGTACAGACACATACACACAGACATACACATATGCAAATGCTACTGTCCATGGGATTCTCCAGGCCAGAATACTGGAGTGGGTAGCCTTTCCCTTCTCCAGGGGATCTTCCCAACCCAAGGATGGGACCCACGTCTCCTGCATCGCAGGTGGATAATTTGCCAGTTGAGCCACAGGGAAGCACACTTATACTGTATGCATATTTAAATTTTAATTCTGAATCTTTTATGGGTAACTTGGTGAAGGATATAAGGAGCAGTATTTTTACATCCTTGAGTAGTTGATGATGCTACTTCCATTTATGGTCTCCAAGGATAGGAGCTGGCACTTTCCTGCCTTCACTATTGGTTGTATTATAAAAGTTTAAAAACAGTAGCATCCTAGACCACTAGCTATGGGGGAGAAAAATTGGGAGGGAAACAAAGCACTGTCTTTTTTCTTTCCCCACAGAGAAGCATATTACCTACATATATAGTAGTTATTCACTTTCATTTCATTTGGCATAATAATATTTCACTTCCAGTAAAAATCTCACATACATAAATATCTTACTATTCTTGCTTCATTTACTGAATTACTTTGATAGGAATATTAAATATTGCATATCATGTTTCCCTGACATTTTTAGCTAAAGGTATTAAAAATTAACTTTCTTTTGGTGATTCAGGGCAATTATTTTTATGCACATGAACTATTTTGTGCATGTATCTGCATTTTGATACATTCAAATTTTTTCGAGTCCTATATACCTATGCAGTTTGAGGACTTTTTCCTTTTTTTTTTTTTAAGCACTCTTCTGGAGGCCTGCTTTTTTGCTGTTAAACTGCTCTTCTTGCTATCCTGAGCCTTCTTTCTCGTGTCTACTCTCCCCTCCTTTAAAAGTCTGCCTTCAATGTGGTCTCATCCACATTTGTTAGAAGTATTTCTTAAGGAAAATAATAACAGGGAACTAAGAGAATCCTAAGTGGATTGACAAATGCATAAATTTTATTAAATGAAAATGTGACATTTATATTGGTGTCTTCAAGGTGTTTGGGGCTTCCCTAATTGCTCAATTGGTAAAGAATCCGGCTGCAATGCAGGAGACCCTGTTTGATTCCTGGGTAAGGAAGATATGCTGGAGAAGGGATAGACTACCCACTCCAGTATTCTTGGGCTTCCCTTATGGCTCAGCTGGTAAAGAACCCACTGGAGACCTGGGTTCGATCTTTGGGCTTGGGAAGATCCCCTGGAGAATGGAAAGGCTACCCACTCCAGGATTCTGGCCTGGAGAATTCCATGGACTATACACTCCATGGGGTCACAGAGTTGGACATGACTGAACGACTTTCACTTTTCAAGGTATTTTTACTTACATTCAGTTTCTTGGTAAGTTGTAAGTTACTAGAAAAATATCTCCAAATAAGTGAAGAGTTCGTGCATATATATTACTTTTCTTATTCTACCGGACTCCATCAAAGCATAAGCCAATAATGGGCTTTGTTGACTTGACAGACCAGCAACTTTAGTCTCAACATCAGCACAAATATCTGGAAAGGGAGAACAATCTTTTGTGCTTCTGATCTCTGGACAACCCTTCTTTCTGGTAATGATTTTAGTATTATTTGGGATTAAAAAAAGAATTTTACTCAGTTTATGTGTGAGCCTATTAAAAAACTGTAGTACTCAATCCAAAGTGAATCTCAACCCAAATTGTCCTACCTCTCTCCCTTTCAAGGAGTTTTGATTTGGTTTGAATAACAAAAACCTCCACCTTCAGTCTTAATTCTGTTTGGACAAATTCAGAGCATCTACCTGGAGATGTTTGAATTTCATGGTCTTTGCTAATCTGGTTACTTTGAGTTTTATCCTGGCAATTCTGACTCTCTTTTCTTAAGTTTTATCTAATTTTCTCAATTCAGAAACATTTTTTTTCTCTCTCTCATATGTTCTTTATTTTTCTGTTCCATTGTTGTTTATTGCTGCTGCTGCTGCTAAGTCACTTCAGTCGTGTCCAACTGTGTGCGACCCCATAGACAGCAGCCCATCAGGCTCCGCCATCCCTGGGATTCTCCAGGGAAGAGTACTGGAGTGGGTTGCCATTTCCTTCTCCTATTGTTGTTTATTACAGGATATTAAATATAATACCCTGTGCTATACAGCATGGCCTTGTTGTTTATCCATTTTATATAATAGTGTATGTCTGCTAATCCCAAACCCCTAATTTATCCTCCCCTACCTCCATTCCCCTTTGCTAACCACAGGTTTGTCTTCTATGTCTGTGAGTGTGTTTATGTCTCACAAATAAGTTCATTTGTGTCATACTTTAGATTCCACATATAAGCGATTTCAAAAGATATTTATTCTCATGTGTTCCCAAAGATAATGACCCTGTGTAATTAAGCCTTTTAATCAACACATATATTGAGCACCGTCAGCATGTTGTGGAAGGTAGAGAGAGAAAATAAATTGAAGCAAAGTTTCATAAATTTTTGTTTGTGATGAAACAGGATTTGTTTTTATTTTTCATGCAAAATAAAATCAAATTATATATCACTCGATGTACAAAATTTTTTCTCCATTTATTTTTTTTTCACTCAATGAAAAGTTATTAACTTTGATTCCTTTAGGTAATAAAGAATGCATGCACTGAAAGCAGGAATCTCTTTCCCCTGATTCCTCTTTAGGAGAAACTAAGTCAGTGAAGGAGAAACCCTCAGTTCTGATATAACAGCTTTGAGAGAGAAAGGCCAGTGCAAGTTTGGCCTCGATTATGGACATCGGGGAAGAACCAGGGATAAAACACTGATTTGTTGATGGCTCAGGAAATATACCTGAAAGCTAATCTTCCTTCTTTGCAGTTCCTTGAACAAGAAGGTTTTAAAATACAGACTAAGATCAGCCTTTGGCACCATATTTCTGTTAACCACATCTGCTGACAGAGGATGAAAAGAGCTTCCTGGCTTAACTAAAGTGTTCCAACCAGAGAACAATAGAAAGATAAGTAGGAGTCTGAATTGATTAAAACCACTGATTGAATTTCTTTTTGTGTAAGTAATCTCTTTCATAAGTCTGTTTCTAAATTCCCAGTTTTAGAGAATATTATGATGACTCATATAGATGGGTTGAGAAATTGAAAAGGATGACTTCATTTCATTAGAGCTAGATTAGAAGCCATTTTTCAATCAAATTTGAAGGTTCTATTCATATATGTCAGAGAAAGGGATGGGCAGAATTCCTTTAAGTATATTAAAGAAAAGCTAATTAGCCCTTGAAAGTTTGTGCTTTTTCTTTCAAAGTGAGGTAGTTGTTGGCTTAAGCCTGGGAGTAAAATAAAAAGGCTATGACTTATAGGAGGGTATTTGAATGTTGGGTAGATCCAAGGCTCTGGGCTATACTTCTAGTCTTTGTCTTTGAGTGCTTGTTTGTTTTCATTTTTTGGTAGATTCTTATTTTTTATAATTTTTTTTAATTGGAGGATAATTGGTTTACAATGTTGTGCTGGCTTCTGCCATACAATAAATTGAATCAGTGATAGTTACATGTGCATCCCATCCCTCTAGAGACTCCCTCCCACCTGAACCACTTTAGGGCATCATAGAGTGCCAGGATGAGCTCTACAATGCTGGCTATACTAACTGAGAAAGTAGCGTTGACGTACATAAACTACCATGTGTAAAATGGATAGCTTCCCTCTAGCTATCAATTTCACACATGAGAGTGAAAGTCGTTAAGTCATGTCTGACTCTTTGCAACCCCATAAACTATACAGCGCTTGGAATTCTTCAGGCCAGAATACTGGAGTGGGTGGCTGTTCCCGTCTTCAGGGTATCTTCCCAACTCAGGGATCGAACCTAGGTCTCCCACATTGCAGGCAGATTCTTCACCAGATGAGCCACCAGGAAAGCCCATTTTACATATGGTAGTATATATATGTCAATGCTACTGTCTCAGTTTTTCCCACCCTCTCCTTCCCCAGCTGTGTCCACAAGTCCATTTTTTATGTCTGCATCTTTATTCCTGCCCTACAAATAGGTTCATCAGTACCGTGTCCTTGAGCTTTCAAGAGATCACTGGAAAGGATGAAGACATGAGACAGATGAAAGATGGACCCAATCAAGACAGGATCTGTCATGCTGCTTTGGGAATCAGAAAATAACTCTAATTCACCTATTTTGTCTCACTTCTTTCTGCAGATAATATCTTGTAAGGAATGACTACTTTAAATCATTCTTCAGTGAGTGAATTTATCCTTGAAGGGTTAACAAAATGCCCAGAGCTTCAGTTGCCACTCTTCCTCCTGTTCCTTGGAATCTATGTAGTCACCGTGGTGGGGAACCTGGGCATGATCTTCTTAATCGCTACCAGTTCTCAACTTCACTCCCCAATGTACTATTTTCTCAGCCATTTGTCATTCATTGATCTCTGCTACTCCTCTGTCATTACTCCAAAGATGCTGGTGAGTTTTGTGTTAGAGAAGAATGTTATTTCCTTCCAGGAATGCATGGCTCAGCTTTACTTCTTCCTTATTTTTGTAATAGCAGAAGGTTATCTTCTCACTGCCATGGCGTATGATCGTTATGTTGCAATCTGCAGCCCACTGCTTTACAATATTATCATGTCCCATAGGGTCTGTTCCATAATGATGGGTGTAGTATATTCACTGGGCTTGTTTGGGGCCACAGTTCATACTACCCGCATGTCAATGTTGTCCTTCTGTGGGTCTCATGTTATCAGTCATTATTTTTGTGATATTCTTCCCTTGTTGAGTCTCTCCTGCTCCAGCACCCATGTTAATGAGATACTGTTGTTTATTATTGGAGGAGTTAATACCTTGGCACCAACACTGGCTTTACTCTTCTCTTATGCTTTCATCTTCTCTAGTATCCTCCATATTCACTCCATCAAGGGACGGTCCAAAGCCTTTGGCACTTGTAGCTCTCATCTCATGGCTGTGGTTATCTTTTTTGGGTCTATAACATTCATGTATTTCAAGCCTCCTTCGAGCAATACTATGGAGCAGGAGAAAGTGTCCTCAATATTCTACACCACCGTGATCCCCATGCTGAACCCCTTGATCTACAGTTTAAGGAACAAGGATGTGAAGAATGCACTGAGGAAGGTGCTTAGGGGAAAGTAGTCACCCCAACAAAGTAAATTTCGGCAGAGAGGAAGAAGTGAACCAGATGAAATGTTGTCATGAGCTCTGTATTATTTCTTTTTTTCCTCTAGAGACAAAATTCACTGTTACTTACAAAATATATATTTGTATTTGAGAATGTTTGAGGCATTTTAGTCATTTTTTATCAAATGATAAGCTTTTCTCATAGCCAATATAATATTTGGAAATTTTACTTGTATTCAAGGAACAGGATTTGGCGGAAGAGGGAGGACAAGTGAACACAAACAAAAATATGTTAAAGATATTAATTTTGAAAGTGCTTGGTAAATAAGAAGTGGGTTCAGGGTTGTATTTGAAAAAAGATCATGTTAACTAATTCAATATCTTGAAGGGCAGGAAGAGAGGTATTTTTAAACTTCCAAGGGAAGATTTCTTTTTTCTATCCCCAAGTCATTATAGTGAAATATTGAGAATATTGATATCATGACAGAGCTGTGAGGATGCAGTACTTATAGCAAAGAACCACACAGAGGTGGATTGTGGAGTGTGTGTATGGGGGGGGGGGGAGAATAGCTTTAGGGTGAAGAGGTGAGGGTAAGAGATATCAGAGTTAGCCTAGTCTTATCATATTCAGTTAAGATCAATTATAACTAATCTAAAATCTCACATTGCCTTTCTTTGGAGGCTATCACTTAAGCCATAACTAGCCATTAGAAGTCTAATAGAGTGTGGTTCCAACTTGTGGAGTTTAACTTACTATTCTGTATTAGAATAATTAGTTTAATGAGGGCAATGTTATTTCTTTTCTCCTGGAATTGTATATAGCTCCTTCCCACCCACCCTCTGTATGAATCATAGTGTTGTTTTGTTGGTTTGTTTGTTTTTATCACCTTGTGACTTTGCCTGTGTCCACCATTTTCCTGTGGTGCAGAAATCCAGCCCTCTTTGAGATCAGAAACACAGCCTCCTTGGTGGTTCCTTGCCCTGAGACATCATTTTGGGCATTAGTGCCTAACTTCCATCTTACTCGACTCTTAAGTATGGGGTTCTTAGAGGTATATGAATGAAGTGGCTGGGGTCTAGCTAAATGATTTTTTATCTTTGTTCAGTGACTTGAATAAGAATATTGGAAAACTTTTAATTAGGTTTGCCGTTAACCTTCATTAAGTATGAAGTTGTCATAACAACTAATCAGTGGATGAAGCAATGATGATTCTTAAAGACCTCCAGAGGCTGGAATGATGAGCACAATTAATCAGTTAAAATGTACTTGGATAATATAAAATTTATACTTTTACAAAATTGATGAGCAGAAAAGACTGGTTAACTGTAGAGAATTAAGAACTTTTGATGACAACAGAGTCAATAAAATAAGAGTGCAGCTTCTTTAAAGTTAATGTTACCTTGGCTGCAATAGCTGTATTTTAGCAGAGTAAGAAAACTTCAAAAATATCATTTGCACTATAATAATTAGAATACTTCCATTTGAATGTAATTCATTCAGTGGATATCATTTTTCAAAGGCCATTGGCTCCTTCTGCATTCTGAGGTCTATGGGCATGATGAATAAGGGACTTGTAATCATATATCCATTCCTATATTCATTCTCTTGGTTATTCATATAGCAAATATTGCAGTATATACCTAGCGTTATTCCTCATACTGGTGATAATATGATAAATAAAAGCACAGAAGTCCTTACCTTCACTAGATTTAGGTTTTGGTATCAAAGAAAGAAAATAAACAAGGATACATATATGTAATGTAATAGGTCACAAAATACTTTTTTAATAAATCAGGTAAGGCAAGAGAATATGGTTGGGGGGATGCTTAGATTCAAAAAAGAAAAAAAAAAATGGCAGAAGTTTGGTTGTGAAACTTGTGGTAGTTTTTGCCACAAGGTATAACTAAGCTTTGAGGAAGAAAGTTGCAGAGAGTCACATTTTTTTTTAAACAATTTAAGAAAGCCTTTTTCTCAAATTTCTCATTTCCATACCATCACCATTTGTAAGTGGGCCTCCAGCCTCCGTATGCTCATTTCCTGGCCTGAAAACAGCTTACATCTAAGAAGGCGAAATTTGGGGTGTGGGGGCATCTTTCTCTCAAGGAAATATAGCAAATCTTTGTTTTGGGCCTTCTATTAGTTCCCTGTGGCTACTGTAATGAATTACCATGTGAAAAAGAAAGTGAAAATGTTAGTTGCTCACTTGTGTCCTACTCTTTTGCCAACCCATGGACAGTAGCCCACCAGGCTCTTCTGTCCATGAGATTTCCCAGGCACGAGGACCGGAGTGGGTTGCCATTTCCTTCTCCAGGGGATCTTCCCTACTCAGGGATCCAACCCAGCTCTCCGTCTGAACCACCAGGGAAGCCCAATAGATTACCATAACGGAACTTCATTCTCTCACAGTTCTGTAGGTCAAAATCCAAAAATCACATTGAGTGGACAAGAGCCTAGTTCCCCCAGAGGCTCTAGGGAGAATCCGATCCTTGTCTCTTCTGGCTTCTGGTGGAATTCCTTGGCTTGTGACTGCATCACCACAATCTCTGATTGGTTACACACTGCCTCCTGTTTGGTGTGAAATCACCCTTTGCTTCCCTCTTATAAGCATGTGCTTGATTGTTTTAGTGCCCTCTGGATAATCCATTGCACTCTCCCCATCTCAAGATCTTAAGTTAGTCACATCTGCACAGTCTGTTGTGACCCTAAAATGTAGCACCCATAGGTTCCAGGGTTTAGGAAGTAGACATCTTTGGGGAGATATTTTTTCAGCTTATCACAGGCCCATGGGAAAACAAGGACCTATGAGGTTAATTCAGAATTGTGTGTATCCTCTAGGCTTCTCAGATACCTTGTCTTAGACAACAGAATGAAAAAAAAAAAAAAATGACTGAAAGTACAAGACATAAAGCCATAAAATATTACTGTAACTCTTTCAGGACATGTATCTAGATACCTGGAAAAAGGATATTCTTTGAGTCCAAGTTATTATCAAGGCCTGTGGATATAAAAAAAGCAATGTCTTTGTTTTATGTTCTACACCCTGGAGGCTCACTAGAGGCATTCATAGCTTTTTCATTTCTGTCATTTAAAACAAACTCCAGTACTTTAGTAATGATCTCACTTATCTTTTCTGAGAGTTTGGCTCCTTGGATTGATTTGAAGTGGAATGTCTTTCATATTATCTAATCATTTGTATTTCACTCAGACAGGTTCTAAGCTGGCAGAAACAGATCCTATGCAATATGGTTAGTCAACAAATCTACCTCCACCACTGCCTACATACAGAATAATTTTTCCCATTTATATGGGTGAGAAAGAAGAACAGATATGAGTGGCGGGAGAAAGTGAGTCTCAGAGAATTCTAGACACTTCCTCAGGTCAATTATTTTGACCAAATGGACAGTATATATGTAAAATGCTTAGTTATAAGCATCTATGAACAGTGGTACTAATTGTAAAACTAGGAAGAGCAGTTGTAGTCAGTGATATTATTATTATTGGAACAGGTTTGGAACAAGAGAATGAAAACACACTATTGAACAAATCCAACTCTGAATCAACTGTATTGATACATCATTTATGTGTAAACTTTGCTAGAGATCCTTGGATGCTTTACAAATGGATGTCATTAGAGAAGGGAGTTCAGTGGTAAAACCCTGGTATTTCTGGCAAGCCTAGAGCAGAAAAGCTGAGGGGGCCTTAAACGCTACCGTTGTCTTTGATCGTGGTGAGATGGTTGGATGGTATCATCAACTCAAAGGATATGAGTTTGAGCAAACTCCAGGAGAGAGTGAAGGACAGGGAAACCTGGCGTTCTGCAGTCCATGTGGTTTCAAAGGGTCAGACACAACTGAGTGACTGAAGAGCAACAACTAGGTCGCTAAGAACACATGCCACAATTATCTTAGAATAAGAAGAGCGCTGGAAAGGCTTAATAAACGAAAAGGGATTTAGGTTGCTCAAGCCATTTAATGATATTAACTCCTGTCACAGCAAACAGTATCAGAGCAGACAGAGAACCATCATTGCATTCTGGTAATTAAAGATGAGTTCGGGGGGAAGATTCATGGAAAATATGTCTTGGGCTCCCAGGAGATTTCTGACCTGTATGAGGCTCTGAGTCCTTAGACAGGAAGGCAGACAAGACTTTTGTCTATATTACCAAGCTCTGCGGTTCACAGCATTTGACCTCTAGAGGGCTGCCACATTTTTAGTTTGGCGGAAGTGCTGTGCTTAGTCGCTCAGTCGTGTCCCACTCTTTGCAACCCATGGACTTTAGTCTGCCAGGCTCCTCTGTCCATGGGATTTTTCAGGCAAGAAAACTGGAGTGGGTTGCTATTTCCTCCTCCAGGGGATCTTCCCTACCCAGAGATCAACCTTGCATCTCCTGTGTCTCCTGAATTGCAGGTGGATTCTTTACCCTCTCAACTATACTCATTCAAACAGAATAAGCAAACAAATAAGCAAATAACCAAGAAATATAACTATAATTTACTGTCAGCATCATATCATATAATTAAACAGTATTTGGAATCCCAACCACAATAAAAATAAAATGGGTATGATAACCCCTTTCCCCCCAAAAAGAGGAATATTTGTACACCCATGTTCATAGCAGCATTATTCACAACAGTTGAAAGTTTGAAGCAATCCAGGTTCTATTATCAAATGATTAAACAAAATGTGATATATACATACAATGAAAAATTGTTTGCCTTAAGAAAGAAATTATAACTCTCACCATAACATGGGTGAACTTTGAGGAGAATATGCTTACTGAAATAAGCTGGACACAAAAGGAGAAAAACATTATGATTTTGCTTATATGTGGTATCTAGTGTAGCCAAATTTATAGAGACTGAAAGAAGTGTGGTTACCAGGACCTGGGGAGGGAGAGAATGGGAAGTTATTGTTTAATGAGTATAGTTTCAATTTTGGGGATGATGGTGATTATCATTGAATGACAATGTGAATGTACTTAATGGCACAGGACTGTACACATTAAAATAGTAAATATGTACATTTTATTACAATTTTTAAAAAGAAAAATAAAAGACAGTCTTTACATTGAATCATTTAGCTGTAAGGAAAATTGTATTTTATTAGTTTCCTCCATTTTTTTCTACTGACTGATGAAATCATAGTCAAGAACCAGCAACTGCCTTTCAGTAATCAATGATCTTATTTCACTTCAGTCTCTGATCAGTGTCAGAATCCTCATAGATGACATGAAAACATAAACTAAAAAGCTTGGTTTGGGATCTTTACTACTCTTGGGAAATATAGCAATAGGCAGGCACAGGGGATGATTTGATTATTTTTGAAAAGGATTATTAAATACTGAGCACTCTGATAATCTCTAGGCTCAATGGGTATTGGGGGACCTGTGAATATATCTAATGGTGTCCCTAAGTTTCCGTTCAGTTCAGTCACTCAGTCGTGTCTGACTCTTTGCAATCCCATGAATCGCAGCATGCCAGGCCTCCCTGTCCATCACCAACTCCCGGAGTCGACCCAAACCCATGTCCATTGAGTCGGTGATGACATCCAACCATCTCATCCTCTGTTGTCCCCTTCTCCTCCAGCCCTCAATCTTTCCCAGCATCAGGCTCTTTTCCAATGAGTCAACTCTTTGAATCAGGTGGCCAAAGTATTGGAGTTTCAGCTTCAGCATCAGTCCTTCCAATGAACACCCAGGACTGATCTCCTTGCAGTCCAACGGACTCTCAAGAGTCTTCTCCAACACCACAATTCAAAAGCATCAATTCCACGGTGCTCAGCTGTCTTTATAGTCCAACTCTCACATCCATACTTGACCACTGGAAAAACCATAGCCTTGACTAGATGTACCTTGTTCACAAAGTAATGTCTCTGCTTTTTAATATGCTGTCTAGGTTGGTCATAACTTTCCTTCCAAGGAGTCTTTTAATTGCATAGCTGCAATCACTGTCTGCAGTGATTTTGGTGCCCAGAAAAATAAAGTCAGTCACTGTTTCCCTAAGTTTAACAAGCCACAAATAAAAGTTGAATAACATGCTTTTTAAGACTAGGAAACTGAATATCATAATTTTTTTTTGCCAGAGTTTGCACTATTAGATCAATTTTGATGTTTTACCTTTAGCCAATCAAATAATTCAATCACTGATGTATAAATGTGCACATGAGCCAGTCGAAAAGGATTTGTTTTCTTGGTTACAAGAACCTGTTTCCTCAGCAAAGTAAGCAGTTCCTAAGAACTCCAGTCTCTGATCAGTGTCAGGGTAAGTGTCCAGTTTTATTCATAGCAATTGTACCCAATCTAATAGAGGAAGGTTGGTGATTAGCAATGCTGCTAACCTTGTGCAATGTTTGTACTTTATCCAGGAGGAGACTTGACCTACAGTTCTTTCCACTTGGTTATGTCCACCATTCTCCTCTCTTATTAATCTCATCTTGTCTCTTCCTCCTAATTTGGGTACAACCTCATGCAGGAGTGTTTCCAATCTGAGTTCACCTCCCTCCAGTGCAGAAAACGTCAATGGGATTTCCATATGGCTCTGAGCGTTCACTTCCCTGGAGTGCTTCTAGTCGATGTATTTATTACTTGTCCTTCTTGTACTCCAGCCTACATAAGTCTCCACAAGATAAAAAATAAATCTGTAGATACAAACCCAGGTAACATATTAAATTATTGGGAAGAATATTAGATAAAAAACTCCTACTTCTCATTTATCCTGAAACATGGTTCCCAGGTCAGTAGGAGATAGAGGAAGAGTCCTTTCACCTCCTTAGCCCTGCTTCTTTCCTCTTGGCCTCAGAAGCACTTGCCAAAGGTACACCCTTTGGAATAAAGAGCCTTCAATGCCGATAATGCTCAATACTTCCAATGTCTCTCAAAATATACAAATCTGGAGACACAAATGTTTAAAAACCTAAGCCTCTCAAACATTTAAAATAATTTTATCCCTCACACCAAGATGAAAAATCTAGAATGAATAAGAAACACACATCTGTTTTTTCTTCCTATAAAGGTAATGTATATCCATCTCCCTGTATTGTGTTCATTTTGAAAAACAAATGTATATTGGGGTATAGTGATTTTGTGACTCCTTTGTAGCTCAGTCGGGAAAGAATCTGCCTGCAGTTCAGGAGACCCAGGTTTGATCCCTGGGTCGGGAAGATCCCCTGGAAAAGGAAATGGCAACCCACTCCAGTATCCTTGCCTGGAAAATCTCATGGATACAGGAACCTGGTGGGCTGAAGTACATGGGGTCGCAAAGAGTTCGGCATGACTGTGCGACTAACACTTACACTTACCATAGTGGTTACAATGTTGTGTTAGTTCCTACTACACTATCCTCTTTTTTTTTTTTTTTTTAAATTTCTTTCCCATTTAGGTCACTACGGAGCACTGAGTAGAGTTCCCTGAGCTACACAGTAGATTCTTATGAGTTACCTATTTTATACATATTAATAGTATCAATAATGTGTATAATGTCAATCCCAATCTCCCAATCCTTCCCCCATTGCCTCCTTGTGTTCCTTATATATCAATAATATTTTTAAAACATAAAATTTTCTTTAACTTTTTAAGCTAATGAACCTTTAAATTTATTTTTAAAAAATTTGTCACAACAAATCTTTGAAACTGGTTTATCATCCCAACTTCACAGGTTAGAACACTGAGGTTTCCACTAAATGACTTGCCCAAAGTTGTAAACTGCACTGTGGTGAAGTCAGTCCTTAAAATAAGCTTCCTTTGACATCAACGTTTTTTCATTGGTTTGCTGAGTAAGCTATAATTTCCTTCTTCTTTTTCAAGCTCATTTAATGTTTTTATTATCAAAGAAATATAAGAAGTACTGGATTCATAAAGTTGAATATGTTTCTTTCTAGTTGGACTATTTAAAGCATTTCAGGCGCAAATGTTCACTGTAGATTTCCAAGAGAAGTGAGTACTTCCTTGGAAATGGAAGCACATCTATTTGTTTTTGTTTTTGTTGCTCTTTTCCTTCACAGAAAATCATGAGCACTGTGTGAGTAATGCTGCTCTCAGATATGAACATATGGGGTGCCTCAGTATGCCTACGTGTAAGTGTTCTTTGATGTATGTTCTTTAATTTGTGTGCTTTTAATAACCTATTAGATAAAAGACCACACATTGAAAATGAATTTTTTTTCTCTTTTCTGTATTTCCTTCAAGCCACAGTCAGCACTGGGTTAGATTCTGAGGTCAGGAAGTGTGTGTTGGATCTCTAACATGCCTGTTTTAAAGGATTTGGGAAGTACTGTGTCACCAGCTGCTCACACTATATGAGCTTGTTGTTGCTCATCATCTAGGTCTGATCTTTCTTTGAAATGTTTTGAAATCTGAACCACTCTATAACATCGCATAATGCCCAAATTTCCTTATAGTCTCTCAGTCTCTTATTTTGTAATGCATTAGAAGGCAAGAAATGTCTTAATGGTAGATTATTAAGCCATCATTTAAGTAAAAGCAGAAGAACTTGGTGGAAAAGGACAGGAGCTCTGGCACTAGACTCTCTAAGTTCAAATTCTGACTATACTCTTAAATTATCTGTGCTTCAGTTTCTTCATCTGTAAAACAGAGATGAAAATAAAACCTTCTATTTCAAAGGTTTTCAAAAAATTAAATAAGATAATATATAGAAAGTGCTTGGAAGTGATTTGCAGTCAGTGCAGAAGAAAAAGTATAGTTATGTGTCTGGTCATCTTTTCTATATAGAGTAGACTGCCTGCTGTAGGTATTGCAGATGACCTAACAAACTAAAGCATGTCCTCAGAGGTTTTAGTAGGAAGTCTACTATATTCTCCTTGAAGAAGTGGCAGCAAAGCCTTTCAAGAGAGTCATCTTTCTGTCATGCCTTTTAAGCAAGCACAATCCTGCTTTGCTGTCCAGTAGAGAATAGTGAACATCAGCCTGAGCCCATTTCAAACTCCTCTCAGAAATTTCCCACCAATAACCATTTGACATCAAGCTTGGGCTCTTTCCATAGTTTTTCTATGGAAATAGTCACATCCTTTGCCTCTCAGCAGACTTTGGCTTGCTCTCACTTCATCCAAGACTACATTTTTCTTGACACTTGAAGAAAGATTTATGGCCCTCAAATTGGGGAGGGAAGTCAATAGGGTAATATTTTTAGACAGATTTTCTATGAGAATTTAGTGAACTTGCTATATTAGTGAACCTGGAATCTACTATATTTCAGGGACAATATCATCATGGTTGTAGCTCTCATTGAAGTTTTTGAATTTTATTTTCTTACTATAGCAAAATTTTCTCACTATACTGGTCTGTAGTGTTGGTAGTTTCAACTATCAACTGGAAAACAAGAGGATAAGTGATGATTTTATGCAAATAGTCAGAACCAAACCTCATATAAATCCTCATATAAATCCATTTCACATCTGCATGGCCTCAAGACATGCAGATGTGAAATGGATTTGATACCCATGGAATTTCATTTTCTTTTCAAGGTTTCAATCAGTTTTCATTTATGGAAAACTTTTTAACCAAGATCACAAATCTAGAAGCTATAAATTTTAAAAGCCAAACATATTCTTTTATTTAAATATTTGTAAATCTTTAAAGACATACATAAATAAAATCAATACATAAGCAACAGAGTTGAAAAAAATGTCATAGGGTAGAAAGTTTAATTTCTATAGTAGAAAAAGATGTACAAATTAGAAAGTGATGACACAATAAGCAATTTAAGAACAAATGAAAATGGCCAAAAACATATGGACATGTACTTACATTCATTACAAGATAAAAACAGGCAAATTATGTTATACTGCTCTATTGTGTAATACACAAAATACTGGCCAAAACTTATATTTCAAGTTGGGATGCATAAGAGAAAGCAGTTTTATATTGCTACCAAAAATATATACATTACAATATTTTTTAGAAATCATGATTATACCACTTATATAAAGGAAAAAAATTGCAAACTCTGACTCATAAGCATCTCTTTGGGGAAATTATTTTATAGAAACAAAACACTAAAGTTTGTATGTATGTGTATTTTAAAAAAGACATTATTATGTATTTATCAGTTGCAAAATTTTTAAAATAAATCCTAGAAAAAAATAAGCACTTCTAAAATGATGATGTAAATATACTGTATTATATCTAAATTACTGAATATTATATCGCTATATAAAAACACCCTCTTCCAACAACACAGGAGAAGACTCTACACATGGACATCACCAGATAGTCAACACCAAATCAGATTGATTATATTTCTGCAGTCAAAGATGGAGAAGTTCTATACAGTCCACAAAAACAAGATAGGAAGCTGATTGTGGCTCAGATCAAGAACACTTTATTGTCAAATTCAGACTTAAATTGAAGAAAGTGGGGAAAACCACTAAACCATTCGGTATGACCTGAATCAAATCCCTTATGATTTTACAGTGGAAGAGAGAAATAGATTTAAGGGACTAGATCTGATAGACAGAGAGCCTGATGAACTATGGGCGGAGGTTTGTGACACAATACAGGAGACAGGAATCAAGACCATCCCCATGGAAAATAAATGAAAAAAGGCAAAATGATTGTCTGAGAAAGCCTTACAAATAGTTGTGAAAAGAAGAGAAGCGAAAAGCAAAGGAGAAAAGGAAAGATGTTCCTATTTGAATGCAGAGTTCCAAAGAATAGCCAGGAGAGATAAGAAAGCCTTCCTTAGCGATCAATGCAAAGAAATAGAGGAAAACAATAGAATGGGAAAGACTAGAGATCTCTTCAAGAAAATTAGAGATACCAAGGGAACATTTCATGCAAAGATGGGTTCGATAAGGGACAGAAATGGTTTGGACCTAACAGAAGCAGAAGATATTAAGAAGAGGTGGCAAGAATATACAGAAGAACTGTACAAAAAAGATCTTTACAACCCAGATACTCACGATGGTGTGATCACTCACCTAGATCCAGACATCCTGGAATATGAAGTCAAGTGGGCCTTAGAAAGCATCACTACAAACAAAGCTAGTGGAGGTGATGGAATTCCAGTTGAGCTATTTCAAATCCTGAAAGATGATGCTGTGAAAGTGCTGCACTCAATATGCCAGGAAATTTGGAAAACTCAGCAGTGGCCACAGGACTGGAAAATGTCAGTTTTCATTCCAATCCCTAAGAAAGGCAATGCCAAAGAATGCTCAAACTACCACACAATTGCACTCATCTCACACGCTAGTAAAGTAATGCTCAAAATTCTCCAAGCCAGGCTTCAGCAATACGTGAACCAAGAACTTCCAGATGTTCACGCTGGGTTTAGAAAAAGCAGAGGAACCAGAGATCAAATTGCCAACATCTGATGGATCATTGAAAAAGCAAGAGAGTTCCAGAAAAACATCTATTTCTGTTGGTCCTTTAATGGACCAGAACCTGGTGGTCCAGAGTTGAGGATAAGAAAATAAGAGAGAGAAAGAGGCTGGTATCCCCTGGTTTATGCGGAAAGCCAATGGAGTCCTATTCTTAGGGCTCGCGATGCTGCATGTAGGAACCAGGCGCCCTCTCGAGTGGGTGAAGGCACAGTGTGCCTTCTCAAGAGGGTCTTTGAATCCTGGGCAAGAAAGTGAGTTCAGTGGGCCTCCGCGCTCCAAGGAATTAGCCAGAAATAGAATGAGAGAGAGTGTGCGCGCGCGCGAGAGAGAGAGAAAAGACAGACAGACAGACACGGGGACCCAAGCTCTGATGGAGCAAAGGTGTTTTTAATCAACATGGTGTGTGAATATATACTGTTTTACAAGGTGGTTATTCTCAGCAAAATAAAGATTAAAATTCCAGACTTACAAAACATAAGACAATCCCTGTCAAAGAGAGAGTTGCAAACAATCACTTTTTACCATATGGCTCATAAAAAGGAAGAGGGTACTTATCACTGTAATGAGAAATGCCTGGATTCCTCAGCCCAAGGACAGGCATGCCTCTCCTCTTAATTCCTGAATATTCAGGAATTAATAAGGGCCAGAGGGTTCCTAACAGATCCAAAACAGCACACAGAAAGCCTCTTGTTAAATGCCTCCTGACATATTTCTGCTTTATTGACTATGCCAAAGACTTTGACTGTGTGGATCACAATAAACTGTGGAAAATTCTGAAAGAGATGGGAATACCAGACCACCTGACCTGCCTCTTGAGAAACCTGTATGCAGGTCAGGAAGCAACAGTTAGAACTGGACATGGAACAACAGACTGGTTCCAAATAGGAAAAGGAGTACGTCAAGGCTGTATATTGTCACCCTGCTTATTTAACTTCTATGCAGAATACATCATGAGAAATGCTGGGCTGGAAGAAACACAAGCTGAAATCAAGATTGCTGGGAGAAATATCAATAACCTCAGATATGCAGATGACACCACTCTTATGGCAGAAAGTGAAGATGAAATAAAAAGCCTCTTGATGAAAGTGAAAGAGGAGAGTGAAAAAGTTGGCTTAAAGCTAAAAATTCAGAGAACTAAGATCAAGGCACCTGGTCTCATCACTTCATGGCAAAAAGATGGTGACACAGTGGAAACAGTGTCAGACTTTTTTGGGGGGGACTCCAAAATCACTGCAGATGGTGATTGCAGCCATGAAATTAATAGACGCTTACTCCTTGGAAGGAAAGTTATGACCAACCCAGATAGCATATTATAAAGCAGAGACATTACTTTGCCAACAAAGGTACGTCTAGTCAAGGCTATGGTTTTTCCAGTGGTCATGCATGGATGTGAGAGTTGGGCTGTGAAGAAAGCTGAGCGCCAAAGAATTGATGCTTTTGAACTGCAGTGTTGGAGAAGACTCTTGAGAGTCCCTTGGACTGCAAGGAGATCCAACCAGTCCATCCCCTAGGAGATCAGTCCTGGGTGTTCATTGGAAGGACTGATGTTGAAGCTGAAACTCCAATACTTTGGCCACCTGATGGGAAGTGTTGACTCATTGGAAAAGATCCTGATGCTGGGATGGATTGGGGGCAGGAGAAGGGGACAACAGAGGATGAGATGACTGGATGTCATCACCGACTCAATGGGCATGAGTTTGAGTAAACTCCAGGAGTTGGTGATGGACAGAGTGGCCTGGAGTGCTGCGATTCATGGGGTCGCAAAGAGTCAGACATGACTGAGCGACTGAACTGATCTGAAATGAGAATATCTTTTATTTCAGAAGTTTTGTTTTCTCTATATGTTTATTTTGTAATTATTCTAGGTGTTTTTAAATTGATCTTGCATATTTTCCATTTTGTTTTCAAGGTTTTTGATCATCTTTACTATCATTATTCTGAATTATTTTTCAGGTAGTTTGCCTATTTCCTCTTCATTTATTTGTACTTCAGTGTTTCTACTTTGTTCTTTCATTTACGTAGTCTTTCTCTACCTACATTATTTATTATTTTTTAAAATTTACTGTCTTTGAGTTCTCCTTTTCCCAGTCTTCAAGGTTAAATTTTTTCTTCCTTTTGGTTTCTGCCCTTCTAAGCCTGGTCCAGTGGTTTGTGTAAGCTTAATATAGAGTGAGATTTGTGATAAAGTTTTTGTTTGTTTGTTTGTTTGCTTGTTTTGTTTTTTGTTTGTTTTACCTCTGATGGGTAAGGCTGATTGAGGTTGTAATCCTGTCTATTGATGATTGGGTTTGTATTTTTGTTTTGTTTGCTGTTTAGATGAGGTGTCAGGCACAGAGTATTACTGCTGGTTGGGTGATGCCGGGTCTTGTATTCAAGTGGTTTCCTTTGTGTGAGTTCTCACTATTTGATTCTCCCTGGGGTTAATTCTCTAGTAGTTTTGGATCTTGGAGTCAGTGTTCCCACTCCAAAGGCTCAGGGCTTGATTTCTGGTCAGGAACAAAGATTCTACAAGTGGTTTATTATGGCATTAAATGAGATTAAAGCAAATACCCAAAAAGGAGAAATCAAAGATGAACCACAGAAAAATGGAAGTTACAAAAGCAGACAAGTAATAATTAAAATACTGGAATATACACGTATACTTATACACCCATGAGCAAAGTCAAAACAGTTCAACAAAAAGTACAATAGATTGACCTGGTGAACAAAGGAAATAAAAAAGTATATTTATCGGTTACAAACAAAACTAACTAAAGCACAAACTAGAAAACAAAAGTAAAGTGCCAAGTGGGGCATAAAGCAATGGAAACAAAACTAACAAATATGTTGAGAAGAAAGGAAGGAAAGAAAAAATAGATATGCAAAGTTAAATACAGGTAGATGAAGAAGATTTATACACATTAAAGATTAACTGCAAGGGGGAAAAACAGTAGGAAAGGCAAACAAAGGAATAAATGTAGAAAAATTATAATGGGCTTAAAAAATTAAAAATTCAAATTATAAATAAGAGAAAAGAAAAAAAGGAAGAGGAAAGAAAGAAAAAGAAAAAGAAAACTTCACAGAGCCGCACAAGGCCAATGTAGAGGCAGCGGTTTATAACAACAACAAAAAGTGTGACTGAATATACACACATACAAAACACCCTTAAGCAAATACAAAACAGTCCAAAAAAAAAATAAATAAATAAAGTACAATAGATTGACACAGTAAACAAAGGAAACCAAAAATTATATCTACCAGAACAAACCTAACTAAAGCATAAGCTGGAAAACAAAACTAAAGCAAGGTGCCAATTGGAGAATAAATCAATGAAAATAAAACTAACAAATATGTTGAGAGGATAGGAAAGAAAGAATACATATGCAAAGTTAAATAGAGGCAAGTAAAGAAGATTTATATACATTAAAGATTAACTGCAAGGGGAAAAGAACAGTCAGAAAAGCAAACAAATGAGTAAATGCAGAAAAAATCAAATTAGGTTTAAAAAACTAAAATTAAAAAATAGAAAAAGAAAGTTAAATTCCACAGAACTGTAAAAGCCCAATGTAGAGGCAGAGGTTTATTGCAGCAATATAAAATTTGACAGAGGGGAAAAAAAAAACCAGCTCAAAAGTGTAATTGGATTTCATAGTGCCAATAAAATAAACAACTACAACAGGGCGGGGGGGGCGGGGGGGAGTGGGAAGATAAAGAAAAATAATCCAAAAGAATCTACAGAACTACATACGAATAATGTTTTTCTTGAGTCACTGCTGTCAGGGTCCTTTCCCTCGCTGGGAGTCACAGATTACCTCACCTCCCTAGGAGGCCCTCCAGCACTGTACTGAACTCTGGATCTGCTGTAGGAGCAGCTCAGATTCTAATCTGGTCCTACTCCTGTGTATTCTTGTCTCCAATGCCCACAGTTATCAGAACCAGTGTGTTTTCTTTTGTGGGAGCTCTCAATGTCCTTTTGTATATTCCACACACACAGAGTCTGCCTAGTTGATCATGTGGATTTAATCTGCTGCTTATACTGCTGGTGGGAAGGTTCTGGGTCGTCTCCCTTAGCTGCAAAGCCCATGAGTTTCAATTGTGGTTTTATTTCCACCTGTGCATGTGGGTCATCCACTGGGGTTTGCTCCTGAGGTTGTCCTGAAGTTGTATTAATACTCCTGTTTTCCCCCCTAGTTCCTTCATTCTACTGAGTTTTGTGTGGTTCTATATATATTTGTCAGCTGGTCAGGTACTGCTGCCCACTCTCAGATGGTGTTTTGCATGAACTTCTGTGTCTGAAGGTGTATTGCTGATATATCCATGGAGAGTGATGTACTCCATGTCCACCTACTCTTCTGCCATCTTGTTCTCTCCTGACCTCCTCTAATATTCAAAGAAACAGTAGAAAAGGAAGGTGATAGATTTCCTATGCAGGTTATTTAAAATCCATTATAGTGTAAGGAACACTACAGAATGTTGTCAACATTATTATTAGACATACCTGTGTATGATAACTAGTTTTACACTTCCTAATTTTGAGCACTGCTAAGTTCTTTCTTAAAACTACTGCCTTAAATGTTGATTCCCTAACCATTTAAATGTTGAATAGTAACAGTTTTCACTCTACAAAGTATTTGTAAGAATTAAAAGAGAAAAATAGAGTGGAGTATTTAATATATTAAATATATTTATTTAAAAATAAATAAATATATTTAATATTACTAAAATTAATATATTTAATAAAAATAAGGTGGATTATTTAGTATATGTACAACATAGGTCTGTATAGTCAAAGTTATGATTTTTCCAGGAGTCATGTGTGGATATGAGAGTTGGACAATAAAGAAAGCTGAATGTGTGATGCTTTTGAAATGTGTTGTTGAGAGGACTCTTGAGAGTCCCTTGGACTGCAAGGAGATCCAACCAGCCCATCCTAAAGGAAATTAGTCTTGCATATTCATTGGAAGTACTGATGTTGAAGCTGAAGCTCCAATACTTTGGCCACCTGATGGGAAGAACTGACTCATTTGCAAAGACCCTGATGCTGGGAAAGATTGAAGGCAGGAGGAGAATGGGATGACAGAGGATGAGATAATTGGATGGCATCACCAACTCGATGGACATGAGTTTGAGAAATCTCCAGGAGTTGGTGATGAATTGGGAAGCCTGGCATGCTGCACTCCATGGGATTACAAAGAGGTGGACGTGACTGATTTAATTTATTGGCTGGTAGATGGTAAGTACTTGAAAATATTACTTGTTTTTAAAGTTATCAGTTAAATATTGTATATGTATTTTATTGTATATATCTATATCTCTCTATATATACTAGGTCCTTGATATAAATGGCAAGTAACTCTGTATTTTATTTTGATATCTATGTTGTCTACTCACTTTGAAAACTCTCAAGTAGTTTGTTTTCACAGAACTACACGAATTAAAAATCGTAGACAAAGTTTATGTACTTCTTTCTGTTTCATCATGATTTTACTTATACACTAGTATTTCATATATAATTCACAAAATATCTTGCATTTGCAGTAAAATATATCCTACTATTCCTGGTGGCTCGGACATTAAAGAATCTTCTTGCAATGCTGGAGACCTGGGTTCAGTCCCTGGGTTGGGAAGATTACCTGGAGAGGGAAATGGCACCCCACTCCAGTATTCTTACAGCCCATGGGGTCACAAAGAGTAGGAGATGTCTGAGCTATTAAAAACACATGCACACCTCCAGTTACAGTTCCTCTGATTCAATATGATTTTAGGGATGTTATTTACCCATTCTGGAGTTCAGTTCCCACATCTGGAAAAATGTGAATGATAATACACATTCTGAGGTGTTAATATAAACAGTTAATAATGTTATATGAAATTTTAAAAGAGAACTTCTTAGCACATAGTCAGAAACTAAACAATGTAACTTACTTTGTTCTTTTTCTTTACAGAACTGGTTTTAATACTGAGTCAAGATATAATTCTGCCTCACATTGTACTTTCAGAGTTTAACATGCCTCACTTAGCAAGCTGTGTTAAATATTTCTGTCGTAACCAGAACAAGGGCTACAAGTAGGTAGGAAACTTTAGTGAAAGGCTAAGAGTAATCTATTGGTTTGGAGCTGGTATTTTAGATAATCCTTGGACTAAGCAATCAAAGACATTTAAAACAATTAGGTAATCAATGACAGTGATAGCTGAGCTTCCAAATGGATGTCTGAGATGAGAGGTGGCAATAGAGTTATAGAGTTTGGCTCCACAGATGTAATTAAGTATGATCAAGGCACAGAATAAAATTAATGGAAAACAATGGAGTCTGCAGAAAAGAATTAGGACTCTATTTCCTTAAAGTCCTGAAACAGAAGAGCTAAGTCCAGCTCTGGGAAGAGTTCCAGTTGGCAATAAAAGCAAATCATCTCATCTAGGAAAGCAAGGTAGGAATGTGGTATCCAAAAGTCACTACTGAATGAGAAGAAAACATGATTGCTGCCAAGTTTCCTCTGTTTGGTGAAAACACTTTAGAGGACAAGGGCTATGACTACCATTCCAGCTTCATCCCAAGAGCCAGAAGATGTTTCTGCCCTTTCGACTCTCGAGATACTTGATAGATTAGAAATAACTGACAGGGGCTTCCCTGGTAATCCAGTGTTAATAAAACACCTGCCAATGCAGGAGGCATGGGTTTGATCCATAATCTAGGAAGATACCACGTGCCATGGAGCAACTAAGCCCAGAAGAAGAGAAGTCACCACAAGAGGTCCACACATCCCAACTGGAGAGCCAGCCATACTCACAAGAACAAGAGAAAAGCCCATGCAGCAATGAAGACCCAGCACAGCCAAAAAATAAATAACTAAATAAAAGAAATAACTGAGAGATATATTACTGAGGTTCTGCTTCCTCAACTAAATAAAAAACTCATCTGGGACTCAGAATTTCTTCAGCAAATGAACTGTTGATTTTATTTAGTCAGTCCCCAACTAACTCTTGTTTTCTAATTACCCTTCCTGAACCTACTTTAATTTCAGTGTCAAAAATGGCTTTGCTAAAACTTATCCTAGCATGATAGAGGGATATTTTTGTTAAGTCTGATTTAAAACACAGGGAAATGAGAGCCTGACTTGCTTAGCATAAAGTTTCACACAGGAAATATTTTAACTGGGTCTTTAGTGGGTTCCCTGGTGGATGGTAAAGAATCTGCCTGTGGTATAAGAGACTCAGGTTTGATCCCTGGGTCAGGAAGATCCCCTGGAGAAGGAAATGACTGCCCATTCCAGTATTCTTGTCTGGAGAATTCCATGGACAGAGGAGCCTGGCGGGGTACAGTCCATGGGAGTCACAAAGAGTCAGACATGATTGAGCAGCTAACACTGCACAATTGAGAAGCTAAAGACTCTGGAAGGAGCATTTCTGTTAGACAGAATAAAAGGCACAGGGTTTAAGAGAAATGATCAGGAGAAATGTTCTCCCCTTAAAAACATGAATCATTTCATCACCCCGATATGAATTTTTAAACACAATGTTGTGACTCGTTCAAGTGTGGGAAAATCCCTGACTGAACTCTGATCCTGAAAATAAAAAAAGCAGAGCTGAGTTGCCTCTACCTCTCTTTCTTCTCTTCCCATCACCCCTTTCTCTTCCCATCATGCCTTTCTCTTCACATTATTCCCTTCTCTTCCAATCACCAATCACTCTCTTCTCTTCCAATCACTCCTTTCTCTTCCCATCACCCACTTCTCTTCTCATCTTCCCCTTCACTATCCTTCAAATCTCTGCCTGGATTGAATAGCATGTATCTCATGCTGAGCTCATTAGAGTAAAGAAAAAGGAAAGTTAGGGGACAGTACTAAAGTCACAGCTTTCTGGTAAGCAAAGTATCCAAAACCATGGAACAATAGCAGCTTAGATTTTACATGGACTGCTGGTTGTGCTTGGGATTATAAAGACAACCTAAAATCTCTAATACTGAAAACCAGCAGAGCTAGTCACCCCTTCACAGACTCCCCCTGGCTACCTTCTTCACATTCTCTTTCATCTACAGTTTCAAATTGCAGTCGTCTTGTTTTCAGGTTGAAGACCAATAGGCAGACTTTGTGGGTGATACAGCACATTGATACCTATGATTCAGTCATTAGGAGGCAAAGGTCCTGAGGTCTCACCCTGAGGTCCTTTACTTTACACAGTTTCTTTTCATTTCAGACGTCACAGAGTACCACTGGAAGCCATATGGTTGAAACCTTCCCATTTTTCTACAATCCCTAGAGCAACAAATGAGGGCTTATCTGATGCAGGCATTTGAGAGGTTAATCATATAATCATGTCAGCCAAGATGAGGAAGTGCTAGGGTAAGGGAGAAGGGAACAGGAGAGGATTAGGAGGAGAGGAAGACAAAGAG
Organism: Muntiacus reevesi; assembly: GCF_963930625.1. NCBI lineage: Eukaryota > Metazoa > Chordata > Mammalia > Artiodactyla > Cervidae > Muntiacus > Muntiacus reevesi. The sequence continues at coordinate 26,651,492 of NC_089253.1, read as the reverse complement.
TGAGGGACAGAAGGCCTAGGTTTTTTATTGCCAAATGGGAGCAGTAGGATATCCTATTATCCCTCCTGAGCAGGGTAATTTATTAGTGACCTGGAGCAATTCACTTCATATCTTCAAATTTTAGCTTCTTCATCTGTAGTAAAAAGGAACAGAGGTAATATCTGTGCAAATTCCTCTTACAAGCAATGTGGAGTCACCTTTATCACTTTTCAGAAATTAGGGCCACCTGCTGTAGCACCTTCTCCAGAGAATATTTCACTTCCTTATTTCTCAAGCTGTAGATCAAAGAGGTAAGCATGGGGGTGACAAGGTTATTCAGGACCTGAACGGTTGCATTAAGCCAGGGGTTAGGGGTGGGCTGCAGGTAGATGAGAACCACTGGCATAAAGGAGAGGAGGATGGCAGTGAGGTGGGCGCTGCAGGTGGAGAAGGCACGCTGTTGGCCTTCAGTCGATCGGATTTGAAGAATGGAGTAAACGATGCAGCTGTAGGAGGTGAGGATGAGAAGGAAGCAGCTGAGGGGCATGAGACCCACACTGATGAACCCCACCATCTCTAGTGCAGAGGTATCTGCACAAGCCAGCTTCAGCGTCACTGGGATATCGCAGAAGTAATAGTCCACCTCATTGGGGCCACAGTAGGGCAAATGGAAGGTGAGTGTAGTTAGAAAGATGGCCTGAATACACCCAAAAAACGAGGTGCCCATGGCCAGGATGGCACACGCTCTGTGACTCATGATTATTGTGTAGCGCAGAGGGTAACATATGGCAACAAAGCGATCATAGGCCATTACCGTGTACAGGAAACACTCCGTACAACCCAGGAAGTGGTAGAAGAAGAGCTGGGACACGCAGCCTGCGTAGGAGATGGCTCGGCTGTTCCCTGAGAGGTAGAAGAGCATCTTGGGGGAACTCACAGAGGGAAAAAATATGTCACACACAGACAGTTTACATAGGAAGAGGTACATGGGAGTGTGCAGCCGAGCGGAGGAGACAACCGCCAGTAGGTTGAGCAGGTTCCCCATAAGGGTGAAGATGTAGAAGGACAGAAATAGGACAAAGAGCATGGTCTCCAGGTCCTCTGTGTGCGGGATGCCCAGCAGAATAAATTCAGTCACCACCGAGGTGTTCCTCATCTCTGTTAGAACGTTGGATTTCAAAATAGAATACAAGTCTCCAAAGTGTCAGCACTGATGTCAAACTGAGAAGCTCTTTAATAAAGGATAAGCAATTATTTAATTATCACCTTATGTGTCCTTCTAGCAAGTGTAATTTAAAAAAATCATTAATAAACTATTTTTAAAGGAAGATTGTAAATATGTAAAGTGACTTTAAATCATTCCATATGAAAATGTTTTAGTTAAAATAACAGCTTTTGACTAAATATTTGCAAGTGTTATGCTAATTTATTTTATTTTTAAATTTACGTCTCAGAAACAACCTTATTAAGTGAAAGAAGACATAAAAAGCTTGGGGAGTTTCTAGTAACCTGATCATGTAGTTAGCAAATAACAGATCTGAGATTAAAACTCAGGTCTGACTGCAGTTAAACTTCTAACATCTCTGCTGTGAAAGCTCCCAGGAAATTTTACTTTGAGAAGCAGAGACCTGATGTTCATATTCAAATAATCGGAGAGCTGCTATGTTGATGTGCTGTGTGCTTATCCATGGTGAATAACGTGCAAAAAAGTGGAACTAGTTAAAATTTAAATTTTGTTTCAGTATAGGAAAAAATTAATGGCTGAGTTGCCTTGTTAAGTGTTGTGTTCTCATCATGATAAGGGTTTGATTATTTGTAGGATGAATGATATTCTTTCAAATATGAAGACCTTGCATTCCCAATTTAAATGCTATTTTTTCCTACCTGCACCCTTAATATCCTCTGAAATTCTTTGCCTTTATTACATTGTTCATTTTCTCAAATATATCTGAAGAGGCACACATTTAACAAGCGATTCTCCTGGTGAACAGATGGCTTTGATTTAAATATGATAAATCTATCTACCTCTATAACAATAAGAATTATGAATATAGGTGTAAAAGTTACAATAATAACCTAATGCCGTTCTTAATGTATCTTAATAAAAGATAGACACATGCCATGGGGAAGGTCAGAATATCACTGAGCAAGAGTCCCTTTAATTGGCAGAAACTCATTGGGATGCTTTTGTGTTTGGTTTGTAGTTTTTTTTTTTTTTTTAAAGGAAGTAAGAATCTGTTGTGTGTATATATATATAGTTGATTCATGTTGTTATATAGTAGACATTAACACATTGTGCTTGTAAATTAATTATGCTCCAATTTTTTTAAAGTATAAAAATTAATTAACGTAAAAAGAGACAAAACCTGAGTTATGTTAATAGAAATATGTCCAGGCACTGCTGAATGCTTCTTGTACATTAACACCCTTAGTCCTTACCACAATTCTCTGAGATAGGTAGGGTTAATTCCTGTTTACATTAGGAAACTGAGGCACAAAGAGTTAAGAAAATTGACCAAGTTCCTTCATCTGTTAGATGGTAGAGTTGGATCTCCCACAAAGAACAGTAGGAACATCTGCTGAGTTATTGGGCTTCCCTGATAGCTCAGTTGGTAAAGAATCTGCTTCCAATGCAGGAGACCCCAGTTCAATTCCTGGGTTGGGAAGATCCCCTGGAGAAGGGATAGGCTACCCACTCCAGTATTCTTGAGCTTCCCTTGTGGCTCAGCTGGTAAAGAATCTGCCTGCAGTGTGGGAGACTTGGGTTCAATCCCTGGGTTGGGAAGATCTCCTGGAGAAGGAAGGAAATGGCAACCCACTCCAGTACTCTTGCCTGGAAAATCCCATGAACAGAAGAGCATGGTAGGCTACAGTCCATGGGGTCACAAAGAGTCTGGCACGACTGAGAGACTTCACTTTCACTTTCATAGCTACAGAGAAATTTCATTTCTTGAGGGCAATCCCCAAGGGGATATCTCGGATTATGGTGCAGCATCAATGAAAATTTGCATCATTAAGAAATATCAGCCTATGTCTTTATTTCACTTCTATTTTTGTGTCCCAATATTCTGCAAATTTTACAGATATTTCCCCCACTGAACTGGTCTGAAATAGTCTCACTCATAGAAATAAATTCTACCTCTAATTGGAAGTTGATTTTTACTTTTGCATATCTTCCTGTTTACATGAACACAAAAGCATTTATTTAAAGTATGTATTCACATATTATTTGTTTTGTAAGTGCATGGGTAGGTGGTAGAAATTGGTCAAGAAAATCAAAAGAGGAAAAAGTCAAGCATGGCTCAAAGACTGATGAATTGAATGTGAATCAGAAGGGAAGGATACTTTTTCATATGATTCATACATGTGGAAGGTTATACATATGAAAGAAATATCCGAGTTTAGAAAGGAAGAACTAAGGTTCACTCTAGCTATTGTGGATGATGCTATAGATTTGTATGTTATCCTCTCCAGGGTAAGAGCTGAAACTCTGTATGAGCATACTGCAGAATTAATACCAACTAAAGCCATAGTTCTTCTTCCCTTGGCTTATAGGCTTCAAGCATTCCTGAAAAGCAAAAAGAATATGGGCTGATCTAAATCATCATAAGTGATGATATTTTCTTATGATTCTAACCAACATCATGAGAACGGTTGAGTGTAGTTGCACAATTCAAAAAAGGAAACTTTCACAAACATTTAAGTACAAAACTTTATTAATTATTATAATACTTATCTTTCCTAAATGTTTCTCATTTTGTCATTGTAGGAACTCATTTATAATAATAAATGTCTAATTTTATCATCAAAAGAGGCTGCAGGGGCAAACACTTGTATATGCCCTTTTTAAGCCATCTTCTTTCCACATTTCAAAAACTATAACATCTCAAATGTTATATAACATTTCCAACAATTCCTGAGACACCATTGGTTCATAATAACTTTCCTTAATGTGCCAATGTAACAGTGTAGCATCTATTATAAATCATATTATATTCACATACCAACTAGACACAATCAAGTTATTTTCAAGAATCTATAGATCTGTCTTCTAGATCTATACAGAGTACATTTTGTGTAGATCTTCTTCATATTCTCTTACATGTTTTGAAGATCACAGAAGTTATATTATGTAATAAAATGTTTAAGGATGGGTATGACTGACCTAACAAACCCTTCTTAGAATATGAGAAAGCTGAAGGAGGAAGACCTGCTCATCAATGCATTTCAGTCCAAACGTCAGAATATGAACTTTCATCTGGTTCTGATTAAATCTCTGAAGCCACTTTCCAGTAGTTTTGAATACAGGTAACAAGGAAAGTACAGAAATGAATGCTTCTCGTTCTCACATTCTAACAGACTTGATTGAATCCATGATGATTTGTGAATTATGAATATGAGCATTTAAATACCCTAAATCCAGCATCAGGAAATAAATTTTCAAAATACTTTATAATAATTAACTTCCTTCATGTATTAAAATGACCTTCAAAATCCACTTGTAAATCAGCTCTCTCTCTCATCAACATAAATAACTGCTTGTGAAAAAGCAATTGAAGCTATTATTAAGTCAAATAGAATGATAAATTTGATGCTCCTCTTTTGGGGTTTCACCAATATAGGAGCCACAGGAGATGTGGGTTGGATCTCTAGATCTGGAAGATCCCCTGGAGTAAGAAATGGCACCCCGCTTCAGTATTCTTACCTGAAAAATTCCATGGGCACAGGAGCTTGGTAGGCTGCAGTCATTGGGGCCTCAAAGAGTTGGACATGACTGAGCAACTGAGCAAGCACACACGTACACACACACACACACACACACACACACACACACACACACACACACACACACAGTGACAGTATCTTCAATTGTAATCCTGAGTTGCCTGACTTAGCAACACATTGACTTGGTAATGGTAAGCCTGACATGCCCAGAATATAAAGTAAATATTCAGGCATTGTTTCTTTTATAAGTGCAAGGGTGGGTGGTAGAAATTGGTCAAGAAAACCAAAGAGGAAAAAGTCAAGCATGGTTCTTTGAACCCTGATAGCTCAAAGATGTTGAATTGAATGTGACTCAGAAGGGAAGAGTACTTTTTTCTTATGATTTGTAAATATGAAAGGTCATACATATGGAAGAATTATCTGAGTTTGGAAAGGAAGATCTAGGGTTCACTCTAGGTATTGTGGCTGATGTGGCTTCTGGTATAGTGCCAGAATTATGCAATAGATTCACACTTTTTTCTAGAGTCCAGTCACACATCAGAAACAAGGAAAACTCTAGGATTCTTTAAGTATCACCTAATATTAGCAGAAAAGGATATTGTAAAAAGACTAAAAGAGAATGCGTGATACTCTAAGCTGGATAATGAAGTATAGTAGGTCAGGCAGTTTTCATTTATCGTAGAAAAGTGCCACTTAAGAAAGCAAAATATGAAACCTGGAAATTACTGTTTATCCATCTATCTACATATATATTAGATGTAAAAATAAAAGTGTATACACTTACCTAAAACCATTTTTTATTTTCTTAACACTGTCTTTGCAAAGCAAAATATTTTAATTTTGATGAAATCTGCACTATCAATTTCTTGAGTTATGTTTTTGGGATAATATCTAGAAATTTTTTCCAAGCCCAAGGTTGGTTGTCAACACAACTTAATGGCTTGAGAAATCAGATATTCACAAGTTAGGATTTGGGAAAGATACTTTTCCAGATTAAATATGCAAAAGTTAGAGATTACAATCATTATACTTATAGCAGTTTTGCTGTTTTTTTTTTCAGACAGAAGAAAGAACATTAGTGATAACTGCTAGAAGATATTTCATTGGCAGAAGGTTTTTATTAATTGCAGACAAGAACAGAGGGAGGGACAGTTTAGATGGCTTTAGTGGGCCCACGTACCCAGATCATCCTATTTCTTTTAATCTGTACCTCAGTGATGTTTATGAGAGAAAAACTCAGAGACAAATGGCATCACAGGCTATATGACTATGAAATAATGTCAATAGAATACCACTGAATGTATGAATATATGCTAATAAATATATATATTGACATGTGGGCTAAAATTAAATATCAACTTGCACAATAAAATAGCCAGTTACATAGATTAAAAATTCATTCTCATATTTTTTCTGATCAGAAGACTATTCTTCTCTCTAGCATTTTCTTCAAGGCAACACTGACATCCCTGTTCCGTAGACTATAAATCAGGGGGTTCAGCATGGGTACAACAATAGTGTAAAACACAGAGGACACTTTCCCTTCATCCATGGAACTGACCGATGATGGCTGCAGGTACATGAATGCTGCAGACCCATAGAAAACAGCAACAGCTGAGATGTGGGAGCTGCATGTACTGAAGGCTTTAGATCTGCCCAGCATGGAAGGAATGTGAAGGATGCTGGAAATAATGAAGATGTATGAGCTGAGGATGATCAGGATGGGGGTAAAGATGTTAAGTGCACTAAAACATAGAACCAGTAATTCGTTGACATAGGTGCTAGAGCAGGAGAGCTTTAGGAGGGACAGAAGATCACAGAAATAATGGTTGATCACATCTAATTTGCAGAAATGAACCCTAAGTGTGCAGCCTGTGTGAGAGAATGCACATACCAGTCCCATCATATACACTCCCCAAATGAGGGAGAAACAGGCCTGATGTGACATGATGGAATTATAGAGCAAGGGGTTACAGATGGCAACATAGCGGTCATATGCCATTGCAGCCAACATGTAACACTCAGAGATAGCAAAAAGGAGGAAGAAGTAAAGCTGAGTTATGCATTCAGGGTAGGAGATGATGCTCTTCTCTGCCACAAAGTTCACCAGCATTCTGGGGGTAATGACAGTGGACTGACAGAGGTCAATGAAAGACAAGCTGCTTAGGAAATAGTACATGGGGGTGTGCAGGTGAGAACTGAGCCCGATCAATATGATCATGCCCAGGTTCCCCACCACCGTGGCCACATAGATTCCTAGGAAAAGGAGGAAAAGGGGCAGCTGGAGTCGTGGTTGTTCTGTGAGCCCAATAAGGATGAATTGAGTCACTGATGAGTGATTTCCAGGGTCCATTTTCTTCTCGGAAGGTTCTAAGTTTAAAAAACAGAAAATGAGTGTATGTGTGTGTGTGTGTGTGTGTGTGTGTGTATGGGTGTGAGAGGCAGAGAATAATTCTGCAGAGATCATTCTTTATCCATCATCAAAGGACATACATAATGAAGGAAATTCTCCAATATACCATGCCACTGTAGGATAAACAATCATTCTGGTTGAACTAGAATAGAAATTATAAACTTCAAGAACTTTATAAACAAGATATTTCATAAAGTAAGAGAAATAACAATTTATGTCTTTTTAAAGTCAGTCAAAAGAAATGTTTCTAGTATTATTTCTGAGTATTCATCTTTTCTCCAAGTTTCTATGTTTATATATTAATATTATCAATGTCGAATGACATAGAACTTTCATTTATAGTAAGTAATAGTAGTGTATGCTTTCTATAATTAATGAGAGGATTCACAAGTCTTTGAAAAGTAGTTATATTAGTTGGGGCTGTCTTTAATAACATTTCAACTGAAAATATCTGATGACCAGTATCATTTCACCTGAGATCTAATGCTTTAATGTCTCAGCTTCCTTCTCCCTGGAATTTGACTCATTCTGCCAGATGGCAGAAATGCAACTGCTTGGCAGACATCATGTTTATACCTCAATAGGTTTTCCCACACCAGGAACCATTTCTTATTCTAATTAGGATAATCTTAGGGCTGAGAGTATAATGGCCTAAATACAAGCCACGTGCTCCACCACTGTGACCAGGGCATCAGTGTACTAAGATTGATCTATGCAAAGCACTAAGTGTTAGGTATGCCAACATTTTAAAAATATAATCATGTATTTTGCACATGCTTGCAAAAGAATTCAAAGACAGTAGAGATATGGATGAGTAAAGTACATGCAAAGTAAAATAAGTAATTTTAGTGTCAATTCAATGCTAGTCAACAGTGATATGTCTTTTTAAAGACCAGTGTACCTTTGGTTTAGATTTGCAAAGGAAATGAGTAGTTTCTAGAAAATAGAAATTCATATTCTTAATACTCAAGCAATATTTGAACTATTGTGTTCAGTTTGAAGTAAAATACTGTGTGTGATAAAGGAAAAGCTGCACAGTTTCACAAATATGATCTAGAAATATGGTATTTTAAGATAGCTAAAGCAGCCAAGGATATTTTTCTCCAGCAAAGCAAAAATTCTTGTGACACTGCAGTTATCTGAGCATTCACTATATGGCAGTGAAGGTACTGAACTTATTTTATATGTTCAAGAGATTGAGTAAACTTAACTGCTTCAAATTATGGAAAGAAATATTTGGTTTTACAACAAGGACAAATATCCCTATCATCAGATACATCATAAAAATTTGAGCACAGACTGAGTAACCATCTACATAGCAGATATTCTTTAAGGACACACCTAATGGGTGTTGGATTTAATGTACTTCTATTATCTTCATTCTCATGGATCCTGAATATGTTAGACAGTAGGAGATTGAATCCTCAGCTAAACCTCATTCTTGCTGTGTGGTCTAGAGATAACATGTTTACTCTCCAACTCTCTGAAAAACAGAAGCACTAAAATCTACCTTCTGTGTAAATTCAGGTAGATGATTCCTATGAGATGCTTAGCATGGTCCATACATTTGGAAACACCTTAATACTGTCAATGTTATTTTAATGTTGACCTATTGACTTTCTTTCCATTATATCTTTTGGTTCAGTGGCATTTCCATTTCTGCTATGATGGCTGGAGTATGTCAAGGCTGCATATTGTCACCCTGCTTATTTAACTTATATGCAGACTACATCATGAGAATCGCTGGGCTGGAGGAAGCACAAGATGGAATCAAGATTGCTGGGAGAAATATCAATAACTTTAGATATGCCAATGACACCACCCTTATGACAGAAAGATAAGAAGAACTAAAGAGCCTCTTGATGAAAGTGAAAGAGGAGAGTGAAAAATCTGGCTTAAAACTCAACATTCAGAAAATTAAGATCATGGCATCTGGTCCCCTCATTTCACGGAAAATAGATGGATAAACAGTGGAAAGAGTGACAGATTCTATTTTCTTGGACTCCAAAATTATTGCAGATGGTGACTGCAGTCATGAAATTAAGAGACATTTGCTCCTTGGAAGGAAAGTTATGACCAATTTAAACAGTATATTAAAAAGCAGAGGCATTACTTTGCCAACAAAGGTTGGTCTAGCCAAAGCTATGGTTTTTCCAGCAGTCATGTACGGGTGTGGGGGTTGGGCTATAAAGAAAGCTGAGTGCTGAAGAACTGATGGTTTTGAACTGTGAAGTTGAAAAAGACTCTTGAGAGTCCCTTGAACTGCAAGGAGATCCAATCAGCCCATCCTAAAGGAAGTCAGACCTGATTATTCATTGGAAAGACTGATGTTGAAGCTGAAACTCCAATATTTGGCCGCTTGTTGTGAAGAACTGACTCATTTAAAAAGACTCTGATACTGGGAAGGATTGAAGGCAGGAGGAGAAGGGGATGACGGAGGATGAGATGGTTGGATGGCATCAACGATTCAATGGACATGAGTTTGAGTAAACTCTGGGAGTTGATGATGGACAGGGAGGCCTTGCGTGCTGCAGTCCATGGGTCACAAAGAGATGGATACAACTGAGCGACTGAACTGATGATGGCTGGAATTTTTTTTTTTCCTTAAGACATTTTCTTGTTCCTCCTTTCTACCTAAATACATACAATGATCCTGAAATTTGAAGTTTTTCCTAAATATAAACTTCCTAAATATTAATATTTTCTACATTCTCCAAATGAAGTTTGAATAAATTTCTGTCATTCAATGATTTATATCACCCAACAATGAAAACTTTTATTTTTATGTACCACCAGGTGTCACATATTTTAACTATTACACAAAAGAGCATTTGATAGAATCTCTCTTATGACTCATTATATTTCTTTATCTGTCTCTCACACATTTCCAATGTATCTGATGATATCTAGTCAATGCTTAGGGTCCTTAAGTTACAGGCTTTAATAATGGAAACCCCAGTTAATAAGGCCGTTTTCTATGTGCTGAGGATAACTTTCTCATGTTTACATTTAGCATGTGTTTAATTCTGCATCAGTTATTATGAGTTACTTATCGGCTTTTCTTCTGTACTAGACTGTAAACTCAATACAATGTTTGGCACAATACCTTATATACAAGTATCACTAAATATGATTTTTTAATAAAATTATTGAATGGAGTGTAGTGATAAGTTAACACAGACTCCAACACAAGTGAATAGAGCTCTCACACTACCTGAGTTGAAATGAGTAAATAAAGAAATACTGGCCATACTTTTATCCAGCAGGGACAGAAAGATGATTAGGGAATCTTTGCTCCTCAGGGAATGTGGATATTAGAGTGAGGAGAGATAGAGACAGAAAAATAGCTACTCACATCTTTTCGTCTGAGGGACTTAGAACAGAAGATTCAACTTTCTAAAGTCCTGGACTGGGATTCAGATACATCTCTCTTTGTCCCCCAAACACCAGTGCTGTGTATTCTTCTCCTCTATTTCTCTGTATGGGAAATGGTTCTGGTGATGCAGGGGGATAGTTCTGAGTACTAACCTTGGAGGACTTCTTGTTGTAGGGTCATAACCTAGAAAACTCTGTTGTAATAATTTTGAGTCACTGGTCCTGATTTCTGCTGAAGTTGATGGTCCCCTGAAAATGTTGGTTGATGTGAATGGTGATTTATAATCTGAGTATTGATGCTAAGAGTCAGATGAGGAACAGATAATGCTAATGATCTCCCATGAGAATCATATCCCACAAGTATCAACTCTTGGGAAAAGTTACAATTAGCAATTCCCTTTTCTCCCATTGACTCTCTAGTGTTTAATAGTGTCATAGAGTTGTAATTTATCATTTTTGTTAGATTATATGTTTGAAGCAAGGCTAGGATATATCTTATTAGAACTCCGATGAATTTCATGTCAAGCTATATAGGAATTCAGAATTTTAGAAAATTTTTAGACCTGCTAAAGGAACACTCTAAAGTGATTTCACACAAGAGATTAAAAAATAAAACAGAAAAAAATCTTTGTGTGCAATAGTTGAACAATTTTTTTTTCTCCTTGACATATGCTAACTGTTTTTAGATTCTTTGATGTGTTTATAAAGCAGTAGTACTTGTAATATTTTAACATGTAGGCTGCAGGAAGGTTTCAACTGGTTATTGTTATAATCCCATGAAAAGTTCTTAACAAGTAGAATAAGTTAATGATTTTATCTAACTCTATAAAAATAAATATTAAGGAATAATATAGAGATATATCACTTAATGTGAAAAAGTTTACTAGATGTTGTTTGCTTAATGTATAGAGTAATTAAAAATCATGTTCTGGTTCAAGGTGGCAATCTAGGAAGATCCACAGCTCTGACTGCAGCAATATAGGTCATCATATTTTCTCTTTACCTTGAACCAAATTTATTGCACTATAATTTACATGTGGTAAAATTCTACATACTATGAATTTTCTCAATATCAATATAGGTGAAGTTCTTCTGCTCTGGGTATAGGAAATCATGGTAATCTAGATTGGAGTATTTGAGTCCCTGGTACCAATGTATCTCCAGATTTGTTATGCTGACCCATCAGATACCAACCATACATATTATTTTTTAACACATGTAGGCTGTATGCTTGAAAACCAAAAGTTTTGTTTCAAGGATATTGGGTTTTTAATTTTATTTAATAACCTAAGAAATCAGCTATTCGCAAGTTATATTACCTGCACTGGGGTTTGATACAGAAGCTAATTACATCCATGCTTCTAAATTTCTTTCTGTATAGAAATAATTTATTATGTCATCAGTTTTATTGCAGATCTTTGAAGAACTCATTAAATATAAATTTGATTGATTTTAACTTTTAAAAGTCATGTGTACCTAATTAGAGAAAGTAATGGACAAACACAGTATGAGATATATATGGCTTCCATAAATGTTTTTTAAAAGGAAATAAGAAAGTTATCAAGGTCTTTCTAGTGTGAGGAACTATCTTAGGTCCTGCAGATATGGCAGTAAAATACAAGCATTGGGGTAACCTTTATGAACATTACAGTAGATAGTACATCGTGGACAGTAAGCATGCAAGTACCCACCAAAAATAATAAATGGCGTTGTAGGAGGCATACTGGTTTGAGCAATGTTACAAAACATGACACTTTGTTCTTAACTCAGATTTTAAGCTCTGGTAAGGATTTTGAAGTAAGAGAATCATACATCTATTCAATGTAATAAGCAATGACTGGATCTAAAATATTATGCTCATGTTATGTCTGGTCACAAAAATTTTCTTCTCTCAAGCATTTTCTTCAGGGCAACATTGACATCTTTATTCCTGAGGCTGTAGATCAGGGGATTCAGCAATGGCACAACAATAGTATAAAACACAGAGGACACTTTCCCTTGGTCCATGGAGCTCACAGATGATGGCTGCAGATACATAAATGCTTCAGATCCATAGAAAATAGCAACAGCTGTGATGTGGGAGCTGCATGTGCTGAAGGCTTTGGACCTGCCCTCTGTGGAACGAATGTGGAGGATGCTGGAGATGATGAAGATGTAGGAGCTGAGGATGGTCAGGATGGGGGCAAAGATGTTAAGTGCACCAAAGCATAGAACCAGTAATTCGTTGACATAGGTGCTAGAGCAGGAGAGCTTTAGGAGGGGCAGAAGATCACAGAAATAATGGTTGATCACATCTAATTTGCAGAAATGAACCCTAAGCATGCAGCCTGTGTGAGAGAATGCACATACCAGTCCCATCATATACACTCCCAAAATGAGGGAGGAACAGGCCTGATGTGACATGATGGAATGATATAGCAAGGGGCTACAGATGGCAACATAGCAGTCATATGCCATTGCAGCCAACAGGTAACACTCTGCAATTATAAAAACTAGAAAGAAAAAGAGCTGAGTCATGCATTCAGGGTAGGAGATGATATTCTTCTCTGTAACAAAGTTCACCAGCATTCTGGGGGTAATGACAGTGGACTGACAGAGGTCAATGAAGGACAAGCTGCTAAGGAAATAGTACATGGGGGTGTGCAGGTGAGGATTGAGCCCAATCAGTATGATCATGCCCAGGTTCCCCACCACCGTGACCACATAGATTCCTAGGAAGAGGAGGAAAAGGGGAAGCTGGAGTCGTGGCTGTTCTGTGAGCCCAGCAAGGATGAACTCAGTCACTGAGGAGTGATTTTCTGCTGCCATTTTCATCTGCATAGTCTCTGGAAGGGAAAGAGTAAAACACTGTCATTGGAGGGAATTCATTATGTTCTTTTTCATTTGGAGTAGAGTGCTCCATATAAATGATTCACAGTTTTGGCATCCTTTCCACCTATATGATCACTTAACTCTGGGTCTATTTATGGAAGAAAAGTACATCTAAATTCAACATTGATAAAGACTCATTTTCAAATATAATAAATATATTTTCTATTAAAGCATTTAGTCATGTTTATAATCATAAAAACATGCATGGCAGCTTTATGCATACCGATGCAAATTGGAAATAATTCAAATTTATGTCCATCAACTGATGAATAGTTGAGTAAGTCATAGCATAGTATGTACATACATAATAATATGCATATCCACATATATACATATATGTATGTGCATATACAAACATATAAACATATACAGCGACATATAGAGATGGTATCTATAGATGGGACTTAAAGTGTGACATTCAGAGCCTTTTAATTCATTGTCATCAGCCACAAACTGCTTCATCCATCTACTCTATGATGCCATATCAATATTACCATTTTCAATTTGCGCCATAAAAATCAACCCCGAATATTCATTTGACAGGATTGTTGCTGAAGGTGAACCTGATGCAAAGAGCTGACTCGTTGGAAAAGACCCTAATGCTGGGAAAGACTGAAGGTTAAAGGAGAAGCAGGCAGCAGCTGTCTGTCTTTTTGTTTTTTTTCACATGAAATAATCCTACCAACTTTCTTTGTCTCTGTTGTATGGTAAGTATGTTCTCTTTTCTTTTCAATCTTACTTAAGTTAGAAATCATCATGAAAACATTCTCCAACACCTTGTAATTGATTTAACTTTCCCACTTTATATCCAGGAAACAGTCATTTCTAAACAGCACATTTTTAGACATGGGATATATTGTAAGTCAGTTGATGCACCAAATGAGACTTATTCTCCTCTGTCCTCTGTATAACAAAACTGCATAGTGTTTAGAACACAGGAGGATATAAATGGGATTTTATAAGTAATTCCATACATGAATGTATGAGGAATATTTGCCTGAATTTTCACAGTATTATTTCCAGACTTAATAGTCTCAAGCCACAAATGTGAGATGAATACACTCACCTTTCTTCTTGTTGGAAATCACAACACCAAATTTTGTTTGCAACATGCTTCTTTTGACTCAGAAGATAGCTCTGTATTGGTGTCAGGAATGATAGATACCCAGCTTTCTGCTGTCTTTAGTGTTGAGAGGGCTGGCACAGCCCCTTGTGAGGCTGGTCTGCATCACAGGTCAGCATCTCTAATTCTAAGTCTTCAGTGTGTGTTTCTTTAGCTTCAAGGTGGCAAACATCTGCACCTTTCTCTGTTCTCCCCTGAGTGGTTGTGATCACTGTGCTATGAAGGTGTGTCATGGATTTCATATAAGCCAGGCAATAAATAACATGGAGTCAAATACTCTCCAAGGATGTCTATTTCTCAGGAGATAAGGTCTTGAGAAAGAAGCAGTTGCAGTTGACATGTCCCTGGTTGTCTCACTTTTTCCTTCAAGAGGGATTCTCTGTCAATCCTGAACTCAACAATTAGTGACCAAGATTTCTCCACAGGATCACCTGGAGATTTTTTCAAAATAAAATCCTCAACCAGCATCAGATCCTTCTGAGGAGCATTTGAGGTTTTGGGATTCTGCATCTGATACAAGCTCCCAGCCAGTTCTAGTTGTTCCTAGTCCTCTCTGTGAATAAATGGCTTTAGAGGATTGGGCAACATTCTGAAAAGTTATCTTAATGTTAAAATGGAAACAATTTTTAATAAATATGGTGAAGTAAATCATTTATCCTTGCAAAAATGTATTTAATCCATTTTACATATAAATACAAAATACACATATTAATTTAAAGTCAAATCTACATGTTATTAGATTTAAAGTTATGGGGTAAGAATTCAGAATATTGACTTAATTTTTGATTTTTTAGATGCTCACTATTAATCATTCTAGTGGTAAGCTGCATATATAAAATATTTTATTAGGCACTTATGTTTCATGTTTCCTCTCTTCTTATATATTGTATATTCACTTTTTGTTCTAAAACAGGAAATTTGGAAACATACTTAGAAATGATTGAATCAAGGTAAATTACACACTCAAGTCAGGAGAAATCTTATAGTTAAATATAAGAAGATTCAGTTTTATTTTTACCAGTTTATACTTGTGCTACATTGAAAGTAAAAGTCACTCAGTTGTTTCTGATTCTTTGTGACTCCATGGACTATGAGTCCATGGAATTCTCCAGGCCAAAATATTGGACTGGTTATTCTTTCCCTACTCCTCGGGATCTTCCCAACCCAGGGATCGAACTCATGTCTTCCGCTTTGCAGGTGGATTCTATACAAGCTGAGCCACAAGGGAAGCTAATGCTTCTCAATTTTAGATACTCATTTAAACTCATTAAAAAGAATTATCAGGGAAGTTTTTTTTTTTCTTTTAATTTCAATACCGAGGTTGAATCCTATGCCAATTAAGTCAAAATTTTAGGGTGTGAGGTCAGATACCAATATTTTTCAAAAGCTCCTCAACTTTTAATGTTCATGGGAATAACCTAAGGATCTTGATCAAAAGCAGATTCTGATAGTTTGTCTTGTGTATGGTTTGAGATTATACATTTTAAATAAAATCTTTCAGATTTTGCCACTATTTCTCATCTATTGACCACTCAGAGAAACAAGGTGCTAGAGGATCTCTTGTTTTGAATACCTTCCACTGGAGTTCTTTCAGATTCAAGGAAAATCCACCATACCCATGCATCAAAAATCTTTTAGCTTTGGGTTTGCTGTGACTGCAGGATTCTGACATGTTTGGAGAAGAATACTCTGTGTCTGGAATGCCACCTTATAAGTGAGCAGACTACAATTGAAGCTGCTTCACTGTGCCAAAAAAAAGAAGTGAGAAACAGAGTTGGAATTTGGCAACAGATGTAGAAAGAATGTAAACAAGAAGTAAAGAGATCATTCCTACACTTATTCAGAAATTAAAAATACGAGGAGATCCATACAAGCCATACTTTCATTTCTGACAGATTATATGCCTGATTTAGCTGATTTATATATATATTTATATATTCTGGACTATATATAACAGACTAGGAATCATGCCTAAGAAAGGAGCTGTAATTGTAACCAATCTACTTTCTTTTATAGTATTGATAAATATTATGTCAAATAATATGATAATAATAAGACAAATAATATGAAAATTAAGTCAAATAATATGAAATAGTTGAAGATGAATGTTTGACATTGATGAATGAATGGATAATGAAATACATGGGTGATAAAATTATGTTATATATATATTTATATTTCATTTATATATAATATATATTTATATTATATATAATATTATTATAAATATATAATACACACTATTATATATTATTTATTAATATTATATATATATATATATATATATAGTCATAGTCATATATTTGGACATGATAATTGAATAAGGCAGCACACTACCCAAAGAATGTTGATGTGTCAGTAATGAGTAAGATGGTTTGAACTGAGAAGAGGCAGAAGACAACTGGGTACTCAGAGTTTCATGTGAATTTGTAGTTACCAGATGTTAATGCCCAGAAGCTAAAAAGGAGAAATATGAGGGGAGATAAGAGGTGTTTCCAAGATAAAACTGACAAGAAATGGCAATTGTTTATAACTTACATGGCAAAAGGCGTGAACCTCATGGAAGTAATATAGCTTACAGAATTTGGGGTTATTATGAGTAGTTGTTAGCATACGTTTATTGTTGTAGTTTAGTGGCAAGGTTGTGTTGGATGGACGCTTTGCAACCCTGTGGACTGTGGCCTGCAAAGCTCCTCTCTCCATGGGATTTCCCAGGAAAGAATACTGGAGTGGGTTGCCAGTTTCTTCTCCAGGGCATCTTCCCCACCCAAGGACTGAACCCACGTCTCCTGCATTGGTAGCTGTATTCTTTACCACTTAGCCACCAGGGAAGCACCTGTTACATAAACAGTAGAGCACTAATGGTTTAAAGATTAAAATGTATTGGGCTACTTGTGTAGAAATTGTTGGTATTGAACATGATAATTTGAATCGCTTTGATAAGTCTTATCATAAGATTCTGCAGTCACTCTGCATTTGGTCTTTTTGCTTAATCAACACAAGTTTGAAATATTTTGATTGTTTTCATTAAATCAAATGAAATAAAAGTGAAAATCACATGGGAGAGATCTAGCAAAAAGCAATACAATCTCACAGAAAAGATAGATGCATAATGCGTAGAAAGCAATTACTGGAAATTGCTGAGTCACATTACTTACCCATAATTAGCTGGGTCAATAGATTACTATGAGTAAAATCACAGTTCTTGGAGCCAGACATTCTAGCCTCTGTCTTTATTATGTTTAGGACTATGGGAACATATACTCAGAGTAAACAAGCTTCAATTTATTCATCTCTCAAATGGAAACAATACTAGGGATTGCCTTGAGAGAGTATCATAAATATTAAAGAAAGTCATCTAATATAAAGTGCTAGGCACAGTGTTTGATATTTTGTACTATCTCAATAATAATATCATTACTTTATGATGATCATCATAGTTATTCTTTTTATTTTTTAATATTACACTGAAACTTTAATTCTCAAGAGTCTCTGACTTTATTCTTGATATTTCTCCACACATAGTCATATAACACAAATTCAAAGGAATTAGCCTAAAGGGAATTTGGGAAATGTATTGTATGGGAAAATGACCCTAAATTTCCAAAAATTTGAATAAAACTAAATCATTACATATCTCAACAATGCAAAGATTTACTTCTGATATGACACCAACACTGAGTCTATTCATCTACATTTTCCACTGTCCAGCATTTTATTTAGGGCCAATTTGACATCCTTATTCTATAGAGTATAGATCAGAGGGTTCAGCATGGGCACAGTGCTGGTATAAAACCATTATCTTTATATGAGCCCCTTGGTCCATTGGACTCACAGATGATGACTGCAGGTACATGAATGCTGCAGATCCATAGAGAACAGCAACAGCCAAGATGTGGGAACTGCAGGTGCTGAAGGCTTTGGACCTGCCCTCCATGGAGTGGATGTGGACTGCTTTGTAGAGAATGAAGATGTAGGAGATGAGAATAGTTAAGGCAGGAAGGACGTTGAAAGAACTGTAGGCTAGAGCCAAAAATTTGTTGAAATAGATGCTAGAACAGTATAGCCCCATGAATGGAAAAACATGGCAGAAATAATGGCCAACCACATTGGCCTTGCAGAAATAGAGTCTCAAGATAAGGCAATTATGGATTGAATGATTCACAAGACATAAACTGCTGCTGTGAGCTGGAAGCACCTATAATAAGACATGATGGCATTATAAAGCAAGGGGTTACAGATGGCAACATAGCAGTCATATGCCATTTCAGCCAACATATAACTCTCCGCAATAATAAAAAGAAGAAAGAAATAGAGCTGAGTCAAGCATTCAGGGTAGGAGATGACATTTTTCTCTGTAACAGAGTTCACCAGCATTTTGGGGGTAATGACAGTGGACTGACAGAGATCAGTAAAGGACAAATTGCTGAGGAAATAGTACATGGCGGTGTGCAGGTGAGAACTGATCCCCATCAGTGTGATCATGCCCTGGTTCCCCATCACTGTGACCACATAGGTTCCTTGGAAGAGGAGGAAAAGGGGCACCTGGAGTTGTGGCTGTTCTGTGAGGCAGCGAGGATTAACTCACTGAGGAGTGACTTCCAGGGTCCATCTTCTTCTCAGCAGATTCTAATTAAAAAAACAGAAAATGAATGTATTTCTGTGTGTGTGTGTGTGTGTGTGTGTGTGTGTGTGTGTGTGCATGAGAGAGAGAGAGAGAGAGAGAGAGAGAGAGAGGCAGAGAGTAATTCTGTGGAGATCATTCTTTACCTTTCATCAGAGGACATACATAATGCAGGGAATTCTCCAGTATCTCCTACTACTCGAGGACAAACAATCATTCTGGTTGAACTAGAATAGAAATTATAAACATCAAGAACTTTATAATTAAGAAATTTCATAAAGTTTAAGAGAAAAAACAACTCATGGATTTTAAAAGTTAGTCAACATGAACATTTCTAGTATTATTTCTGAGTATTCTTTTTTCCACCAAATTTCTCTGTTGATATATTAATATCATGCATGTCAAATGACATAGTATTTCCCTTCCATTTATAATAAGTGATAGTAGTGTATGCTTTCTATAATTAATGCAGGAGGATTCACAAGTCAGTGGAAAGTAGTTAAATTAGTTGGGACTGTCTTTAGTAACATCTCAACTGAAAATACCTGAAATGTGACAACCAATATCACTTCACCTGAGATCTGATGCTCTAATGTCCCAGCTTGCTTCTCCCTCGACTTTGACTCCAAAGGGCAGAAATACAACTGCTTGGTAGACATCATGCTTATACCTAAAAAGTTTTTCCACACCAGGAATCATTCTTCTTATTCTAATTTGTATAATCTTAGGGGTGAGAGTATAAAAGCCTAAATACAAGTCATGTACTCCAACACTGTGACCGGGGCATCAGTGTACCAAGATTGATCTATTCAGTTTGGACTTCAGGATTTAAATGGTGGAGGTGAGAAAATGATTCTATTCTCCAAATCATAAAGTTCTTTTGAACACAAACACTAGGTGTTTGGTATGCCAACCTTTTAAAAATATAATCATGTATTTTGCATGTGCTCTCAATAGAATTCAAAGGTGGTAGAGATGTGGATGAGTAAAGTACATGCAAAATAAAGTAAATAATTTTAGTGTCAATTCAATACTAGTCAACAGTGTGATGTATTTTTTAAATACCAATGTATCTTTAGTTTACATTGGCAAAGGAAATGGGTAGGTTCTAGAAAATAGAAATTCATATTCTTAACACTCAAGTGATATTTGGCTATTGTGTTCAGTTTGAAGTAAAATACTGTGTGTGATATAGGAAAAGCTACACAGTTTCCTAAATATGATCTAGAAATCAGTTATTTTAAGATGGCTAAAACAACTGAGAATATTTTTTTCTGGCAAAGCAAAAATTCATGTGGCACAGGCCAGTTATTTCAATGTTCTTCATATGGAAGCGAGAGGTACTGAACTTATTGTATACATTCAAAAGACTGTGTAAAATTAAGTGCCTCAAACTATGGGAAGAAATATTTGGTTTCACAGCAAAGACAAACATCCCTATAATCAGACACACCCGAGCCGACTGTCATAAAAGTTGGAGCACAGACTGAATAACCACGTACATAGCAGATATTCAAGAACACACCTAATGGGTAGTTGGATTAAATGTACTTCTATTATATTCATTCTAATGGATCATGAATATGGTAGATGTTAGAGTATTGAATCCTCAATTCAACCCCGTTCTTGCTGTGCAGTCTTGAGACAACATGTCTACTTTCCAACTCTCTGAAAAACAGAAATACTAAAATCTACCTTCTGTGTATATTCAGATAAATGATTCCTATGAGATGCTTAGCACAGTCTTATACCCTTGTTAAGAACAGAATTTTTGTCACTGTTAATTTATTTTTAATCTATTGAATTTCTTTCCATTATATCTTTTGTTTCAGCAGCATTTTCATTCCTGCTATGATGGCTGGGATTTTTTATTTTTTTCCTTAAGACATTTTCTTGTTCCTCCTTTCTACTTAAATACATACAATGATACTGAAATTTGAATGTTTTACTAAATATTAACTCCTAAATACCAATATTTTCCAATGTCTCCAAATAAAGTTTGAATAAATTTCTGTCATTCAATGATTTATATCACCTAACAATAAAATCTCTTATTTTTATGTCCCACCACGTATCACATGATTTAACAATTACACAAAACAGCATTTGGTTGAATCTTTTTTTTTGACTCATTATATTTTTTTATCTTCTCTTAACACATTCGCAGTGTATCTGATGAAATTTATTCAATAGTTAGGGTCCTTAAGTTAAGGGCTTTAATAATGAAAACCCCAGATAATGAGACCATTTTTATGTGGTGAGGAATACACTTCTTATGCTTACATTTAGCACATGCTTAATTCTGTATCAATTATTATGAGTTATTTATTGGCTTTTCTTCTGTACTAGCCTGTAAGCTCAATACAGTTCTTGGTACAATGCCTTATATACAAGTATCAATAAATATGATTTTTTAATAAAATTATTGAAAGTAGTGTAGTGATAAGTTAACATAGACCCCAACACAAGTGAGTGAACCTCTCACACTGCGTGAGTGGAGGTGAGTAAACAAAGAAACACTGGCCATAAATTTCTCCAGCGGGGACAGAGAAATGATAAGGGAAACTTTGTTCCTCAGGGAGCATGAATATTAGAATGAGGACAGATAGAGACAGAAAAATAGCTACTCACATCTATTAGTGCACTGTGAGGGCTATGGATGGATGGCATCACCAACTCAATGGACATGGGTTTGAGTAAACTCCGGGAGTTGGTGATGGACAGGGAGGCCTGGTGTGCTGCAGTTCATGGCGTCACAAAGACTCGGACACGACTGAACTGAACTGAACTGAACTGAACTGAACTAAAGGGAGCTAGAACAGAAGATCAAATTTTTTAAAGTCTAGGACTGGGATTCAGATACATCCCTCTTGCTCCCCAAAACGCCAGTGCTGTGTATTAATCTCCTCTATTTCTCTGAAGGGAAAAAAGATGTGGTGATGCTGGTAGATAGTTCTGAGTACTAACCTTGCAGGACTTCTTGTTGTTGTAGGGTCATAATCTAGAAGACTATTGTAATGATTTCGAGTCACTGTTCCTGACTTCTGTTGAAGTTGATGGCCATTTGCAAATGTTGGTTGATGTGAATGGTGACTTATAATCTGAGTATTGATGCTAAGAGTCAGATGAGGAATGGATAATGCTAGTGATCTCCCATTAGGATCATATCCCACAAATATCAACTCTTGGGAAAAGTTACAATTAGCAATCCCCTTTTCTCCCACTGACTCTCAAGTGCTTAATAGTGTCATATCATTGTAACTTATTTTTTTTTTTTGTTAGATTATAGGTTGGAAGCAAAGTTGGGATAGATCTTATTAGAACTCTGGTGACTTTCATGTCAAGCTATATAAGAATTCAAAATCTTAGGAAATTTTTAAGACCTGCACTAAAGGAACACTCTAAAGTGATTTCACACAAGAAACAAATAAAAAATCAGAAAAACAATCTTTGTGTGCAATATTTGATCGATTTTTTTTCTCATGACCTATATTAACTGTATTTAGAGGCCATGATGTATTTATAAAACAGCAGTACTTAAAATATTTTAACATATAGGCTGCAGGAAGGTTTCAACTGAAACCTTGAAAAGTTCCTTCTAGGTACAATAAGTTAATGACTTTATCTAACTCTATAAATAAAATAAATATTGAGGAATAATATAGATATCTGTCACTTAATGTGAAAAGATTCACTAGATGTTTTTTTCTTAATGTATAGAGTAATAAAGAATTCATGTTCTGGTTCAAGGTGACAATCTAGGAAGATCCACAACTCTGACTGAAACAATATAGGTTATCATATTTTCTCTTTATCTTGAAACTAAATTTTTTGAATTATAATTTGCATGTGGTAAAATTCTACATACTAAGAATTTTCTCAGTGTCAATATAGATGAAGTTCTATTTTAGTCTGGGTGTGGGAAACCCTGTTAATCTAGGCTGGAGTAATTGAGTTCCAGATACCACTGTATCTCCAGATTTGCTATGTTGACCCATCAGATAAGAAATATACATATTACTTTTTAACATGTGTATGCTGCGTGCTTGAAAACCAAGAGTTTTGGTTCAAGGATTTTGAGTTGTTGACTTTATTTAATGACTTAAAAAATCAGGTGTTCACAAGTTATCTTACCTTTATTGGCGTTTGATACTGAAGTCACTCAAGTTCATGCTTCAAATTTTTGTATAGAAGTAATTTAGGATATTATCAGTTTTATTACAGATCTTTGAAGAACTTTTCAAACATAAATTTAACTGATTTTAACTTTTGAAAGTCATATGTAGCTATTAAAGAAAGTAATGGATATTGATATTATAATATATATATGGCTTCCCATAAATATTTTTAAAAAGGAAATAAGAAAGTTATCAAGGTCTTTCTAATGCTTGGAACTATCTTAGGTCCTGCGTATACAGCAGTGAAATACATGCATAGGGATAACCTTCATGAACATTACAGTAGATAGTACATTTTGGACAATAAGCAGGCAAGTACACACCTAAAACAATAAATGGCATTGTAGGAGGCATATAGATTTGATCAATGTTACAAAGCATGAAGGGGTTCTTAGCTCAGATATTAATCTTTGGTAAGGATTTTGATGTAAGAGAACAATACATTCATACAATGTAATGAGCAATGAGTGATCTAAAATATTATGCTCATGTTATGTCTAGTCACAAAAATTTTCTTCTCTTAAGCATTTTCTTCAGGGCAACATTGACATCTTTATTCCTGAGGCTGTAGATCAGGGGATTCAGCATGGGCACACCAATAGTATAAAACACAGAGGACACCTTCCCTTGGTCCATGGAGCTCACAGATGATGGCTGCAGGTACATGAATGCTGCAGATCCATAGAAAACAGCAACAGCTGAGATGTGGGAGCTGCATGTGCTGAAGGCTTTGGACCTGCCCTCTGTGGAACGTATGTGGAGGATGCTGGAGATGATGAAGATGTAGGAGCTGAGGATGGTCAGGATGGGGGCAAAGATGTTAAGTGCACCAAAGCATAGAACCAGTAATTCGTTGACATAGGTGCTAGAGCAGGAGAGCTTTAGGAGGGGTAGAAGATCACAGAAATAATGGTTGATCACATCTAATTTGCAGAAATGAACCCTAAGCATGCAGCCTGTGTGAGAGAATGCACATACCAGTCCCATCATATACACTCCCCAAATGAGGGAGGAACAGGCCTGATGTGACATGATGGAATTATAGAGCAAGGGGCTACAGATGGCAACATAGCGGTCATATGCCATTGCAGCCAACATGTAACACTCAGAGATAGCAAAAAGGAGGAAGAAGTAAAGCTGAGTTATGCATTCAGGATAGGAGATGAAGTTCTTCT
Source organism: Muntiacus reevesi (assembly GCF_963930625.1). Lineage (NCBI taxonomy): Eukaryota > Metazoa > Chordata > Mammalia > Artiodactyla > Cervidae > Muntiacus > Muntiacus reevesi. The sequence continues at coordinate 26,627,029 of NC_089253.1, read as the reverse complement.
CTGTCACAAAGTTCACCAGCATTTTTGGGGTAATGACAGTGGAATGACAGAGGTCAATGAAGGACAAGCTACTGAGGAAATAGTACATGGGGGTGTGCAGGTGAGGACTGAGCCCAATTAGTGTGATCATGCCTAGGTTCCCCACCACCGTGACCACATAGATTCCTAGGAAGAGGAGGAAAAGGGGCAGCTGGAGCTGTGACTGTTCTGTTAGTCCACCGAGGATAAACTCAGTCACTGAGGAGTGATTTTCTTTTGCCATTTTATCTAGGAAGTTTCTGAAGGAGAGAGAAAGGGACAGTTTTGAAGAAGTGTCTTTTTTATGCCTTGTTTATTAAAGTTACCTCACACAAAAGGTTAACTGTTTGAATATTTCCTTGGTTTCTATGGAAAGTTTAAATTTTGGATAAATTTTCTAAATAACATTTTCTTAATAAAATGTTTTTACAGTTTGACAGAAAATGTATTAAGCTATTTTCACTTACACATTTTTCAGCCTTAATAGTGATCATTTTACCTATTTGAATGGCTATTCCTGAATTCAAACATTCATCTGTTTTAAGCACTTTTTTCCCAATTGAGGTTTGCAAATTTGAAATCTTATAGGACCTATTAAAAATGACAGAAACTAGTTAAACATCAACCTGGAGTGAGAAAATCTCATGTAAGTGCAGAACCTTTTATTAACTAGAAATTAATTTCTGTCAGAGGAGAAAAGAGACACATCAAAACAGATTTTGTAATTATTTTCTCTGATAATTATAAAACACAGTTTCTATGTAAAAATCTTCAATTTTTAATGTTATTTTAAAATAAAACAGCACAAACAGCATTCACTGTGAACTAGTGCACTGTTGGCATGTTTGTGGACTAAATGCTTTAAGAAAAGATACATGAATCGTGCTTGTGAGTTAAAGTGCAAGTGTCTGCATTCATCTACTGACTCATCAATTACTACCTGATAATCTTTGAATAGTAACATAATCTCATTGTCTAATTAGAAAAGATTAGCAATCTGAAAATGGTAATAATAACAAAAGCTGTTTTTATTGTTGTTATACTATGCTGTTATTTGGAAAACAAAAGATAGTTACACACTTCAAAATACAGAAAGAGCCCTTATAATGGTTAAACTTTTTCTTTTTCATCTTTCATTAACTAAAAGGGTATTAAAACTGTCATAAAATTAGGGGATATAGAATCAGAAATGCAGTCTCCTGTTAAGCAGTAAGCAGATTATCGTTACATATTTCAAAATGTCTTCTGTTATTTATTAGTACTGACACGTCCATAGGATCTACCTCTGAGAGTCTGAGTATTATATTTCTTTTGAAACAAGTTATTATACCCTACTTACATAAGAATCAATTAAAGATAGAGATTTCCCTATCATATATAGATAGACTAGATGTACTAGAAAAACTAAGAATTGGATATGTATAGCAATGCCAATTAAGTAGCTGGCCACTTAAGTACGGTTAAGTCTTTTGTCAAACTATGAGATGAGATCACTAAACATTAAAAATGACAAAATACTTTTTACTGGCCTTTCAATATTTGAATTTTAAAGGGGATAGGAGGGAGTCAAGGTAGAGAAGTTCAGTTGGGGCTCAAACTCTGTCTGTGAAATTTTTCTTTTCTCAGTGAAGCTTGAGCTTGAAGATTGCCAGTCCCCTCCAGTGGGAGGGGACTCTGTGGTCAACAAAACTGTTGAAGTTCCCACAACCTAGACCCTGAGGAAGGACAATAACTGGAAACGTGAATAGAGACCCTGAAAACACTTAAAACAAATACACTGAAATTTAGCAAGGAGAGTTGTTATGTTTAAAATTTAGATTTTAAAAAACCCAATTCTTTGTATACTGGTTATAGCTTTGGGTGCAATTCACCTGAAAAGAATAAGGGGTCAATTCATTATTAACTTAATAAAACCCACAAAGTAAGTGGCTGGTTAATAAATTAGTTTCAGATTACACTTGTAGAAACAATATCTAGAGTATGATCAGTAGTAACCTAATAATATAGCTTTCTAACACTAGTTCCATGGAACTACAAAGTCACAGATCATCATATGGGTTCAAAGGTCTTGGGTTCTTAACATATCTGGAAGTGGGGATGAACCTACTTCCTCATGTGTTAAGTTGGTCACTACTGGCCATATGCAGCCTGATCCTTAACCTGTCACTTCACACAATATTACCCTTTTCTATGTGTGCAATTAGGTTAGGAAGCACTTAATTTAATTTAAGCACTTAATATAAGTGCTACACTTAAATTATATTGGGACTTTCGAGTTATAGAAATTCTTTTTAAGGAGAGACATTGACAAGATAAAAGGCAAATAAAAACTGTGAAGAACTTAGAAAATATGTGAGGGTAATGGGGTACTTAACAGATCTATCTATCGATCTATCGATCTATCTGCCTATCTTAGCAGATATATCTCAAGGGAGATATATCCTAAAGAAAATCAACTCTGAATATTCATTGGAAGGACTGATGCTGAAGCCAAAACTCCAGTAGTTTGGCCACCTGTTAAGAAGAGCCGACTCATTGGAAAAGACCCCGATGCTGGGAAAGGTTGAAAACAAAAGGAAAAGGGGGTGGCAGAGGATGAGATGGTTAGGTAGCAGCACTGACTCAATGGACATGAGTTTGAGTAAACTCCAAGAGATAGTGAAAGACAGGGAAGCCTGGCATGCTGCAGCCATGGGGTCACAAAGAGTTGGACAGGACTTATCAACTAAGCAACAACTTCTCAAGGGGATCTAAACGGAAGAAAGACATTTTATGTATGGAGGCAAAACCAATACAATATTGTAAAGTAAAATAAATAAATTAATTAATTAAAAAAAGAAAGATCAAAGAATATACCCTTCTCTAGATATAAGCGAAAATATTCTAAAAATTGGGGTTCTTAAAAATGGCAATTCTTGATCATGAATACACTCAACCATAAATCAGATGATGAACCACTCAGGGACATTAGGGAAAGGATTTTCTTCATGGCTTTTAAGACAAAGTATGAATATCTACACCACCTCTTTCCACTTTCCAGACTCAATTTTTATCTAGCTCCTTTTAGTTTCAGAAACTTTTATTCAAATTCAGAAAATTTTCTTTTTCTAGAATAAGTCAAATTCTCTCAACCTATCTAGACTTTTATTTACTCATGTTTTCATTATTTCACATAAAAAAATAGTCTTACAATCCCATTATCTCTATTGTCTGCTAAATAATTTTTTTCTTTTCTAATCTTATTTACAATTAACGTCATCATGAAAACCTCCAGTTCCTTGAAAGTGATTAGACTTTCTTACTACATGCTCAACAAATCTTCCATTTCTAAATATCATGTTTTCAGACTGCATTTGTTCTCCTCTGGTCAGTAAACAGCTCACATCTGGCACATCATAATAAGTTAAAAATATGCTATGAATAAATTGATAATTATGTGAATGACTGTATTGTGGAATATTCGCCTAAATGCCAATGGTTATTACTTTCGTAATTAAAGTCTCAAAAAGAAAATGCAAAATCAACACACCTTTTTTCTTCTGGAAACTACAATGCCAAATCTCGTTGGAAACGTGCTCTTAGGGAAGAGTAGTACTAGTGTGAGTGTTGGGAGTGATAGGTATCCAGCATTCTGCTGTCTTTAGTGCTGAGGAGGCAGGGACAACCTTGGCCTCAGAGCCACTTTTGAAGCTGATCTGCATCACAGGTCAGCATCTCCAATTCTAAGTCTTCAGTGTGTGTTTTTGCTTCAAGGTAGCAAACATCTGCACCTTTCTCAGCTCTCCCCTGAGGGGCTGTGATCACTGTGCTATGAAGTTGTGTCCTGGATTTAGCTATGCCAGGCAATACATAGCATGGAGTCAAATACTCTCCAAGGATTTCCATTTCTCAGGAGACAAGGTCTTGAGAAAAGAAGCAATTGCAGTTGACATGATCCCAGTTGTCTAATTTTTTCCTTCAACAGGGATTGTTTGTCAATCCTGAACTCATCAGTTAGTAATAACGATTTCTTCACAGGATCACTGGGGGGACTTTTTAAAATGTAGATCCTCATCCAGTGGTTCTGAGGAGTATTTGAGATTTTGAGACTCTGCATCTCTTACAAACTCCTTGCCAATGCTACTGGTTCCCAGTTCACTCTGTGAATAAAAGGTTTTAGAGGATCATGGCTCATCTTGACAAGTTGCAAGCGTGCATGCTAAGTCACTTCAGTCATGTCTGACTCTTTTGAAATTCCACGGACAATAGCCTGCCAGGCTCCTCTGTCCCTGGGATTCTTCAGGCAAGAATACTGGAGTGGATTGCCATGCCCTCCTCCAGGAGATCTTCCAGACCCAGGGATTGAACCTGCATCTCATTTATCTCCTGTATTGGCAGACTGGTTCGTTACCACTAGCACCACCTGGAAAACCTCCTGACAAGTTGTCTTAATGGTAATAGGACAATAGATTTTAAAATAATGAAGTAAATTAATTAAGTTTTTATAAAAATACATTTAATTCATTTAACTGTAAATAGCAAATATAAATATTGATTCAAAAGTCAAACCTATATATAATTGGATTTAAAGTTTTCAGGTAAGAATTCAGAATATTTATGTTACATTTGGTTTTTTGAGGCCCTCATTATTAAAAATTCTAGTTGCTATATATATATATAAGAAACATTTTATTAGGCACCTTTGTTTCTTATTCCTTCTATTTTTGCATTTTCTTGTATATTTTCATTTTTTGTTCCAAAATAAGAAAATGGGAAATAATATAAGATTTAACTGAATCAAAGTAAATTGTGTACTCAGGAGAGGAGAAATACTATAAAATATAGTTAAATATATCAGTTCATTTATTATTACCAGTTTACATTTTCATGCATTACTATTTCCCAATTTTGGATACTCATTTCAAGTTAACAAGGGAGTTTATTTTATTATTATTTCAATACCCAGGATACACCCCATGTCAATAAAGTCAAAATTTTAAGAGTATAACATAAGATATCAGTATTTTTTGAAAAGTTCTAACCTTTAATGTGCACAGGAATAACCAAAGGATCTTGATCAAAAGTAGTTTGTGACAGTAAGTCTCATAAATGGCTTGATATTATGCATTTTAAATAAAATCTCTCAGATCTTGTCACTGCTCGTCTATGGACATCTTGGAAAAATGAAGGGTAGACGATCTCTTGTTTTGAATAACTTCCTTAGAGTTCTTTCAGATTCAAGCAAAGTGCCCCCAGATTAAAAGGTTTCTTTAGCATCGGATTTGCTGTGGCTGCAGGACTCTGGGCTGTTTGAAGGGCAGTGTGTTTGTCTGGAATGCCACCTTATAGGTGAGCAGGCAATGGTTTACAGTTACTTCACTGCGCCAAATGAAAAAAGTGAGAAAGAGATTTTGGAGTTTGGTAAAGGTCAAGGCTGTACATTATCACCCTGCTTATTTAACTTATATGCAGAGTACATCATGCAAAATGCCTGGCTGGATGAAGCACAAGGTGGAGCCAAGGTTGCTGGGAGAAATATCAATAATCTCAGATATGCAGATAACACACCTTTATGGCAGAAAGAGAAGAGGAACTAAAGAGCCTCTTGACGAAAGTGAAAGAGGAGAGTGAAAAGTTGACCTAAAACTCAACTTTCAAAAAACTAAGATCATGGCATCTCGTCCCATCAGTTCAGTTCAGTTCAGTCGCTCAGTCGTGTCCAACTCTCTGCGACCGCATGAATCGCAGCACGCCAGGCCTCCCTGTTCATCACCAACTGCCGGAGTTTACTCAAACTCATGTCCATCCAGTCGGTAATGCTATCCAGCCATCTCATCGTCTGTCGTCCCCTTGTCCTCCGTCCCCCAAACCCTCCCAGCATCAGGGTCTTTTCCAATGAGTCATCTCTTGGCATGAGGTGGCCAAAGTATTGGAGTTTCAGCTTCAGCATCAGTCCTTCCAATGAACAGCCAGGACTGATCTCCTTAAGGATGGACTGGTTGGATCTCCTTGCTGTCCAAGGGACTCGCAAGAATCTTCTCCAACACCACAGTTCAAAAGCAAGCATCAATTCTTCGGTGCTCAGCGTTCTTCACAGTCCAACTCTCACATCCATACATGACTATTGGAAAAACCATAGCCTTGACTAGACAGACCTTTGTTGGCAAAGTAATGTCTCTGTTTTTTTAATATGCTATCTAGTTTGGTCATAACTTTTCTTCCAAAGAGTAAGTGTCTCTTAATTCCATGGCTGCAATCACCATTTGCTGTGATTTTGGAGCCCCCCCCCAAAAGTCAGCCACTGTTTCCACTGTTCCCCTATCTATTTCCCATGAGGTGATGGGACCAGATGCCATGATCTTAGTTTTCTGAATGTTGAACTTCAAGCCAACTTTTTCACTTTCCTCTTTGACTTTCATCAAGAGGCTCTTTAGTTCTTCACTTTGTGCCATAAGTGGGGCACATCTGCATATCTGAGGTTATTGATAATTCTCCTGACAATCTTGATTCCAATTTGTGCTTCTTCCAGCCCAGCATTTCTCATGATGTACTCTGCATATAAGTTAAATAAGCAGGGTGACAATATACAGCCTTGACATACTCCTTTTCCTATTTGAGACCAGTCTGTTGTTCCATGTCCAGTTCTAACTGTTACTTCCTGACCTGCATATATGCTTCTCAAGAGGCAGGTCAGGTGGTCTGGTATTCCCATCTCTTTCAGAATTTTCCACAGTTTATCGTGATCCACACAGTCAAAGGCTTTGGCATAGTCAATAAAGCAGAAATATATATTTTTATGGAACTCTCTTGCTTTTTTGATGATCCAGCTGATGTTGACAATTTGATCTCTGGTTCCTCTGCCTTTTCAAAAACTAGCTTGAACATCTGGAAATTCATGGTTCATGTATTGCTGAAGCCTGGCTTGGAGAATTTTGAGCATTACTTTACTTGTGTGTGAGATGAGTGCAATTGTGCAGTAGTTTGAGCATTCTTAGGGATTGCCTTTCTTTGGGATTGGAGTGAAAAGTGACCTTTTCCTGTCCTGTGGCCACAGCTGAGTTTTCTAAATTTGCTGGCATATTGCATGCAGCACTTTCACAGCATCATCTTTCAGGATTTGAAATAGCTCAACTGGGTATTCCACCACCTCCACTAGCTTTGTTCATTGTGATGCTTTCTAAGGCCCACTTGACTTCACACTCCAAGATATTTGGCTCTAAGTGAGTGATCACACCATCGTGATTATCTGGGTCATGAAGATCTTTTTTGTACAGTTCTGTGTATTCTTGCCACCTCTTCTTAATGTCTTCTGCTTCTGTTAGGTCCATACCATTTCTGTCCTTTATCGAACCCATCTTTGGTTGAAACGTTCCCTTGGTATCTCTAATTTTCTTCAAGAGATCTCTAGTCTTTCCCATTCTGTTGTTTTCCTTTATTTCTTTGCACTGATCACTGAGGAAGGCTTTCTTATCTCTCCTTGTTATTCTTTGGAACTCTGCATTCAAGTGGGAATATCTTTCATTTCTTCCTTTGCTTTTCACTTCTCTTCTTTTCACAACTATTTGTAAGGCCTCCACACACAGCCATTTTGCTTTTTTGCATTTCTTTTCCATGGGGATAGTCTTGATCCCTGTCTCTTGTACAATGTCATGAAACTCCGTCCATAGTCCCATCACTTCATGACAAATAGATGGGAAGAAATGGAAACAGCAGATGCCAAAATCACTGCAGATGATGCCTGTAGCCACAAATTTAAAAGACATTTACTCCTTGGAAGAAAAGTTGTTACCAACCTAGAGAACATATTAAAAAGCAGAGACATTACTTTGCTGACAAAGATCTGTCTAGTCAAAGCTTTGGTTTTTCCAGTAGTCATGTATGGATGTGAGAGCTGGACCAAAGAGGCTGAGCGCCAAAGAATTGACACCTTTGAACTGTCTTGTTGGAGAAGACTCTTGAGAATCCTTTGGACTGCAAGGAGATCAAACCAGTTAATCGTAAAGGAAATCAATCCCAAATATTCATTAGAAGGATTGATGCTGAAGCTGAAGCTCCAATACTTTGGCCACCTGATGTGAAGAGCTGACTCATTGGAAAAAACCCTGATGCTGGGAAGGATTGAACATATGAGAAAAAGGAGGGGACAACAGAAGACGAGATGGTTGGATGGCATCACTGACTCAGTGGACATGAGTTTGAGCAAGCTCCGGGAGATGGTGAAGGATAAGGAAGCCTGGCGTGCTCCAGTTCCTGAGGTCACAAAGAGTTGGACATGACTGAGTGACTGAACAACAACAACAAAAAGTCAGACACAGAAAAGATGTAAACAAAAAGTAAAAACAGATATTTTTTCTGTGACTGTACATCCTGAAAAGTGTTAAGATACCCATAGATTCCATTCTTTCAGTTCTAATAGCTATATGTTCTGATTTAGATGAATATATATATTGTTGTTGTTCAGTTGCTCAGTCATGTCCAACTCTTTGTGACCCTATGGACTGCAGCACACCAGGCTTCCCTGTCCTTCCACATCTGTCAGAGCTTGCTCAAACTCATGTGCATTGAATTGGTGATGCCATCCAACCATCTCATCCTCTGTAGTCCCCTTCTCTTCCTGGCTTCAATCTTTCCCAGCTTCAGGGTCTTTTCTAATAGGTCAACTCTTTGCATCAGGGGGCCAAAATACTGGAGCTTCAGTTTCAGCATCAGTCCTCCCAGTGAATATTCAGGGTTGATTTCCTTTAGGATTGACTGGTTTGATCTCCTTGCAGTCCAGAGGACTCTTAAGTCTTCTCCAACACAGCAGTTCAAAAGCATCAATTCTTAAGTTTGTGCTTCTAGCTTATGGAATCAAGATTGCACAAGCTGAAGAAATATATATATATATATATGTGTGTGTGTGTGTGTGAGTATACACATATACACATATATATTCTAGAATACATATATAGCAGAGTAGGAATCATGTCTGAGATAGGAGGTTTTTTTAAATTAATTTTAATTGGAAGGATAGGAGTTTTAATTGTAGCCATTTATGTTCTTTTAAAATACTGACTAAAATTCAGTCAAATAATGATAGCACTTGGAAAATGAATGTCTGACCTCAATTAATTAATGGATAATGGGATACAAGGGTGGTAAATAATATTATGTTATAAATGTTTTTGTTCCATAAGCAGACACTACAGGTGAATAAGGTTAAACACTTTCCAAAGAACATTGACCTGTTATTAATGAGTAAATATTTTGAACTGAGAAGAGACAGAAGACAGTTGAGTGTTTAGAATTTCATGAGAATTTATAGTTGTTGTTGTTTAGTCTCTGAGTCATGTCTGACTCCTTTTTGACACCCATAGTCTATAGTCCACCAGGCTCCTATGTCCATGGAATTTCCCAGGTTAGAATATTGGAGTGGGTTGCCATTTATTTCTCCAAGGGATCTTCTGGACCCAGGGATCAGACTCATTTGTCCTGCATTGACAGGCAGATTCTTTGCCACTGAGGCACCAGGGAAGACCCGAATTTATAGTAACCAGGTAGTAAAATGTCCAGAAGCAAATAAGGAATCATATAAGGGGAAAGAAGAAATGTTTCTGAGGTAAAACTGATGTGGAATGGCAATTATTTGTAAATTATGGCTTTTTTGGCTCCTATGAGTAGTTTTTCCATAAATAATACAGCATTACTTGTATAGAGATAAAAATGTGTTGGGCTGCTTTTATAAAAATTGTTGGTGTTGAGCATGAAAATTTGAGTCTTTTTAGTGAGTTTCTGTCATAAGATTCTGCAGTAACTCTCCAACTGATTTCTTTTTCCTTTGATTAGGACAGATTTGAAATATTTTGATTATTTTCATTATATCAAATGAAACAAAAGTGATACTAAGATTGGAGAGAGAGAAGAAAATGACACAGTTTTATAAGGAACTGTAGATTAAAGTGCAGAAGAAAATTACTGGGAAGACCTTAGACTTACGCATGATTACTTGGGGCCAATATATCACTTTGAGTAAAATCACAGATCCTGCAGCCAGACATTCTAGACTCTTGTCATTTATTATGTTTGGGAACTTGGACATTTACTGAAACTAAATGTCAGCTTATTCAGATTTTAAAATAAAATAATACTAGGGCTTGCCCTGAGAGAAACCTGTAAATATTAAATGAAGTTATCTACTTTCAAGTACTGGGCTTTGTACTTGATATTTTATACTATCTCAATCATGTGTGTTATTATTTTATGATGATCATCATAATTGTTGTTTGTATTTTTTAAAATCAAACTGGAACTTCTTTAATTCTTAAGAATCTCTGACTTTATTCTTGTTATTTCTCCATACATAGTCACTGTAACACAGGTTCAATGGAAGTGGCCCAGAGAGAATTTGGGAAAGGTATTATAAGAGAAAATGGTTCTGAATTTCCAAAAATTTGAACAACAAAATTAAAGCATTGCATATCTCAGCAAAAAAAAGGATATTTCTGATGTGACACTATGGCACTGAATCTATTCATCTACATTTTCTACTGTCCAGAATTTTCTTCAGAGCAAATTTGACATCTTTATTGCGCAGACTATAGATCAGAGGGTTTAGCATGGGTACAATGCAGGTATAAAACACAGAGGACACTTTCCCTTGGTCCATGGAGCTGACTGATGAAGGCTGCAGGTACATAAATGCTACAGATCCATAGAAAATAGCAACAGCTGAGATATGGGAGCTGCAGGTGCTGAAGGCTTTGGACCTGCCTTCAGTGGAGTGGATTTGAAGGATGCTAGAGAGGATGAAGATGTAGGAAGCAAGGATTGTTAAAACAGGAATCAGGATATTAAAAGCACTAAAGACTAGAGCCAGTAATTCATTCATGGAGATGCTAGAACAGGATAGCTCCAAGAGTGGAAAGAGATCACAGAAGTAATGATTGATCACATTGGCCTTGCAGAAATAAAGTCTCAACAAAAAGCCTGTATGGATTGCAGATTCAAAGATGCACAAAATATAAACAGGCACTGTGAGATGGAAGCAGTTATAATAAGACATGATGACATTGTAAAGCAAGGGGTTACAGATGGCAACATAGCGGTCATATGCCATTACAGCCAACATATAACATTCTGCAAGAATAAAAACAATAAAGAAATAGAGCTGAGTCATACATTCAGGGTAGGAGATGATACTCTTCTCTTTCACAAAGTTCACTAGCATTTTGGGGGTAACGACAGTGGAATGACAGAAATCAATAAAGGACAAATTAGTGAGGAAATAGTACATGGGGGTGTGCAGGTGAGAACTGAGCCCTATCAGTGTGATCATGCCCAGGTTCCCCACCACTGTGACTAAGTAGATTCCTAGGAAGAAGACCAGAAGGGGAATCTGGAGCTCTGGTTTCTCTGTGAGCCCAGCGAGGATGAACTCAGTCACTGAAGAGTGATTTCCGGGATCCATTTTCTTCTCAGCAGGTTCTAAATTTAAAAGTAAGGAAATGAGTGTACTTTTGTGTTGGGGTGTGTGTGTGTGTGTGTATGTGAGAGAGAGAGAGAGAGAGAGAGAAAGTGAGAAACACTTATGAACATATGCATGTGCATGTGTGTGAGGCAGAGAATAATCCTGCTGAGATAATTCTTTAATGGTCATCAGAGGACATACATAATGTGGGGATTTCTTCAGCATCTATTGTCATTCTAGGACAAACTATGATTCTGGTTGAACTAGAAAAGAAATTATAGACTTCAACAATCTTATAATCAAGATATTTCATAAAGTTTAAGAGAAACACTAATGTCTGGACTTTTAAAGGCAGTCAAAATAAACATTTCTACTATTATTTGAACACTCTTCTTTCCTCCAAGTTTCTGGATTCCAACTTATTTCAAGTCAGAAGAATTTTACATCAAGGCCAAGATTTTAGTTTATGAACATAAACATGATATAATAACTTATCATCACTTCACATAGTCAAGTGGCACTGGCTCTCATGATATACTCGTGGGTAAGATGGAGTTCTATGGGCTGATCACTTTACAATCAGATGTAAAAGAACATATCTGAACACAAAGATGGTCTTTTAATTCAGGATTTCCCAATATGGTTGATCATCAGAGTCACCTAGAGAGATTACAACATTTATAAAAATAATGAGTGTAAAAATGTAAACATATAATTAAAAATGAAAGTCCTGGATCATCTTCTTTAATGTTCTTTACTCCAGGGATAGATTAATCTCTGTAGAATAGGTCTGATAAATCATTTTTGTTTCTGTCTCTTCGAAAGATTGCCTCTACAACTCTAAATAATTCACAAATCTTGGTACTTCCAGAATTACCAAGCATGAACATTTTATCAAATTTCTCTTTTATTATATATGCTGTTACTTTAGTTAAATCATTGCCACTTTTTAGTCTAATATTTGATACTTGTATTTTTTTAAAATGTTTTTCCTTTTTGCTGTTTACCTTTAAAAATGTTTTCAAAAGTGTTTAGAATCTTGGAAGAATTTAAAGATCTTAACATCTATAGCAACATTTATAATCAAAATAGTATAAGACAGATAAGCCAACACAACTGCCAGTGTAATTCTGATGATCAGCGAGGTTTGGGAAGTACTGGGTTAGAAGACACAACATTCATGTAGCAGCGTGTTTTAGGTGGAGAACTTGAGAGGTGTTTTTTCTCCTTTCTTTTCCTTTTATCATCTTATTTCTTTCCCCCCTTTCTTCCCTTTCCTGTTTTTCATCCTTCTTCCCCTACCTACTTCCTTCTTTCTTTCTTCAATAGTTTAGCAAAAATTGCTGAAACAGCCCTTCACTTCAAAATGAAGTTTAGCCTAGAGTATAAAAATTAAAAAAACACAGTTATTTACCTCATGAAATTCAAATTTTGTTAGTAAAAAGGCCTAATATTCATTATAAAGAAGCATAATATGAAATAAAATTGGAATGGAAACTCAGAGGGGCATGCAAATTTGAACAGCTCTCCTAATGGATTCAGAGATAGGGAACTGAATATTTTGTAATATTTGTTTCAAAATGTCTTCTGTTATTTATTAGTCTTGTTCCAGTGTCCATCTTATACACCAAATGTAAGAATTAGGTGTATATAGCAATGACATAAACCCTGTTTATGTGGGGTTTGAGTCATTTATCAGATTATAAGATGGTATCACTGAATATTAAAAATGACAAAGTTACTACTTACTGGCCTTAGCTTATTTGACTTTTAATGGAGATAGTTAGGAATACAATTAGAAAAGAGCAGTTGGTACTCAAACTCTCTGCTGAAATTTTTCTTTTCTCAGTGAAGCTTGGTCTTGAAAATTACCAGTGGACCCCCTGATTAGTGCACACTCTGCGGTCAACAAAACCTTCCAACTTTGTACAATTTAGACCCTGAGGATGATGGCAACTGGAGAAATGAATAGAGATACTGAAAACAGTTAAAGCAAACAAATTGAAATTTAGCAAAGTAAAGAGTATTTATGTTTAAAATTTAGATTAAAAAAACCCAATCCTTTGAACACTGGATATAGCTTTGTGTGCCATTCACTTGAAAAGAATAAGGGGTCATTTATTTATTAACTCAATAAAATTCACAAAGTAAGTGACTGGTTAATAAAGAAGTTAGTTTCAGATTGCACTTGTAGAAACACAATGTCTAGAGTATAATCAGTAATAATTCCAGTAACATGATTTTCTAATATTAGTTTCATGGAACTACAAAGCCACGGATACGAGGAAGTGTGATAGAACCAATACTTCCTCATGTGTTAAGCTGATCACCACTGGCCACCTGCATCCTGAGTCACTTAACCTGTCACTTCACACAAATATTATCATTTTCAATGAGTGTGATTAGGTTAGGAAGCACTATGCCACACTTAAATTATAAATGAGCTTGGAGTTTAGTTATGGCTATTCTCTTTAAGGAGAGATATTGACAAGATGTGAAACTTGAAAAATATTTGAGGGTGTTGGGATAATTAGCAGATGTTGTTATATACCTCAAGGGACTCTAAAGAGACAAAAGACATTTTATGTATGGCATTTGAAAGATCTAAGAATGCAAGGGGAAATATTCTAAACCTTTGAGTTCTTAGAAATGTCTGTTTTTAATTACTGAATACACTCAATCAGACTCAGTTCACATCTGATTCCTTCCAGTTTCAGAAACTTACATTCAAATTCAGAAAATGTTCACTTTCTGGAATAAGTGAAATTCTCTCAACTTATCTAGATTTTTACTTACTCATGTGAAATAATAGTCTCATCAACCCCATTCAACTCTATTATTTGCTAAATAGTTTTTCTTTACTAATCTCATTCACAATTAATGTCATCACAGTAGTAGCAGTGTTAGCTGCTCAGTCATGTCTGACTCTTTGCAACCCCATGGACTATAGTCCACCAGGCTGCTCTGTCCGTGGGATTCTCCAGGCAAGAATACTGGAGTGGGTCGCCATTCTCTTCTCCAGGGGATCTTCCCAACCCAGATATCAAACTCAGGTCTCTCACATTACAAGCAGATTCTTTACCACCTGAGCCACCAGAAAAGCAGAATATAATCATGAAAACCTCAAATTCCTTCCAATTGATTAGACTTTCTTACTACAAGCTCAATAAACTTTCATTTCTAAACAGCACATTTTCAGACTCCAGCTGCACTATAAATCAAAATGATGAACAAATCTGACTTTGTCTCCTCTGTATCCAAGAAAATATCCCACATCGGGCACATCACAGCAAGTTTAAAAACATAGTTTATGAATAAATTGATAATTTTATGAATGAAGATGTTGTGGAATGTTTGCCTGAATGTCAAAGGTTATTACTTTCATAAGTCTCAAATATCAAGCATAAAATCATCACACTCACCTTTTCTTCTTCCTGGAAATCTCAACACCAAATCTGCCTCACAATGTGTTCTCAGAGAAGAATAGCACTAGTGTTAGTGTGGGGAGTGATAGGTACCCAGCATTCTGCTGTCTTTAGTGTTGGGAGGGCGGACCTGGCAGCCCTGGTCTCAAGAGTCACTTTTGAAGCCGTTGTGCATCACAGATCGGCATTTCCAATTCTAAGTCTTCAGTGTACGTTTTTTCAGCTTCAAGGAAGCAAACATCCTGAACTTTCTCAGTTCTCACCTGAGCGATTGCGATCACCATGCTATGAAGGTGTGTCCTGGATTTAGTTATGGCAGGCAATAAATAACATAGATTCAAATACTCTCCAAGGATTTTCATTTCTCAAGAGACTGGCTCTTGAGGAAAGAGGCAATTGCAGGTGACGTGTCCCCAGTTGTCAAACATTTTCTTTCAAAACGTAGTATTTATCAATCCTGAACTTATCAACTAGCAACAAAGATTTGTTCATAGTCTCTGTTAAGGATTTTGTTAAAATGCAGATTCTGATCCAGCCAGTCTAAGTTGGATCTGAGATTCTACATTTATTACAAGCTCCTACCAATGCTGTGGATTCACCATCTAGACTGTGAATAGTAGATTTAGAGGATCAGGACATATTCTAAAAATGTATCCTACTGTTAATAAAGGCAGAAAATTTTAATAATGAGTTGCCATTTTTCATGTAGTAAATATACTTAATTTTTATGCAAATAGATAATATATATAATTGATTCAAAAATGAAATCTTAAAAAAAATTATTTTTACTCATTTTATTTATTTATTTATTTTTTAGTTTATTTATTTTAATTGGAGGCTAATTACTTTACAATATTGTAGTGGTTTTGCCATACATTGACATGAATCAGCCGTGGATTTACATGTGTTTCTCATCCTGTTCCAATGAAATCTATATATAACTGAACTTTAGAGTTATGAGGCAAGAATTCAGAATATTGACGCAATTTTTAAAAAGTAGTCACTAATAATAATTTCACTTGCTAAACTGTGTATTTAATGAGATAGTTTATTATTGGGTAATTATGTTTCATAATTCTTCTTTTTTATATACTTTTACTTTTTTCCAAAGCTGGAATAATTTAGATTGTAGTAGTCTTAGATTGTAGCATGATGTAAGATAAATTGGAAACTCACATCAGGGAGCACTTATAAAATATGATTAAATGAATTAAGTTCAATTATTTTTGAAAGAATTTACAGTTGGGTGACACAGTGCTTCTCAATCAATTTTCCACATTGAAACTGGAAAAACTCAATCATTTACTCAACTGAAATAAGCTTCTATTATACTAGAGCTTGCCTTGAGGGAATACAGTAAATAGTTACCCATTTGAAAATAGGGCATACTGTTTATATTTCACAAAATCTTTTATTATTTATTATATTTATTGGGGTATAATTGCTTTACAATGTTGTGTTAGTTTTTCCTTTACAGCAATTGATATTTGTTTTTCTCTTTCTGCCTTACTTCACTCTATATGACAGACTCTAGGTCCATCCACATCTCTAGAAATAAAAGCTTAATAAAATATATTACTATAAGTTTCTTCATCATCATCATTGCTGTAGTTCTTGTTTTATTGTAGCTCATTAAAAATAAAATAAATGCTCTGTTAATCCTTAAGAACATTTTATTTTATTCATCCATTTATCCACACATAATCATTGTAATATACTTTTGAAGAAGCATCCAGGAAGAGAATGTTGGAGATGTTATATGAGGAAGTGTCACTAAAACTGTAAAGATCTGAATAATAAATCTAACTCACTGCAAATGATTACTATGACATCATGATACAGATTCTATTCATGAATGTTTTCTACTGCACAGATTTTCCTCAGAGCAAATTTGACGTCTTCATTCTACAGACTATAGGTCACCTGATGCGAAGAACTGACTTATTTGAAAAGACCCTGATGCTGGGAAAGAATGAAGGTGGGAGGATGTTATGGTCTTTGTAGACCAGGATCTGGGGACTGGAGTCAATGAGAAGAGGGATGCAGGGGACCCAAGTCTCAAGTGAAACAAGGGTACTTTATTTGCAGAAACGCATTCTTATATATCTTCAATAAAATGATTACTCAGCTGTTAAAAAGAATGAGGTGGCCAAAGTATTGGAGTTTTAGCTTCCGCATCAGTCCTTCCAATGAACATCCAGGACTGATCTCCTTTAGGATGGACAGAGGTCAATATAGGATAAATTAGTGAGGAAATAGTACATGGGAATGTGCAGGTGGGAACTGAACCCAATCAGTATAATCATGTTCAGGTTCCCCACCACCGTGACCACATAGATTCCTAGGAAGAGAAGGATAAGTGGCAGCTGGAGTCGTGGCTGATTTGTGAGCCCAGCAAGGATGAACTCAGTCACTGAGGAGTGACTTCCTGCAGCCATTTCTCTCTGGGTAGTTTCTGAAGGGGAGAGGGTAAGGGACAGTTTTTGGACTCATGGCTTTGTTTTGCCCCATTTATTAATGGTATATCATATAGAAAATTAGTCATTTGAATATTCTCTAGGTTTCTGTGAATAATTTTAACTCTGGATAAGTTTACATAAGTAATATTTTCTTAATTAAATGTTTTTACACCTTTATATTAAAGGTATTAAATTATCTAATTTAAAAGTGTTTCAGCCTTTTGGCTGATTACCAGTTTAAAAATTTGAGCAGTTACTTCCTAGTTTGAACATTTCACTTATCTTTAAACATTTTTTCCAAAGTGAGGTTTGCAGACTTGAAAACGTAGAAGACCTATTAAAAATGACAGAAGCTGACTGAGCATCAACCTAGAGAAAGCAAATCCCATGTAATTACAGAATCTTTTGTTCACCAACAACTGATTTCTGCCAGAGGTGAAAAGAGACAAATTATTACTAGATTTGATCATTATTTTTCTGAGCATCAAAAATTTGGGTTTATACATAAGATCAAAAATTTGGGTTTATACATAAAATCATCAGATTTTTAATATTGTTCTTGAATTAAAGTAACACAAACAACATTCATTGTGCAGATGTGATACCTGAATTGTCCCACTGTTAGCTTGCTTGTGGTTCAAATGCCTCTGCTTTGCTTGAGAGAAGAAATATAGTGCTTAAGTGAATATGCCTTAAAGTTCAAGTGCATGTGTTCTTCTACTGACCTGTCATTTACAGTTGATAAACCTGGACAAGTAAAATAAACTCATTATTTAATTAGCAATGTTTAATTGATGCTTTTGAACTGTGGTGTTGGAGAAGATTCTTGAGAGTCCCTTGGACTGCAAGGAGATCCGACCAGTCCATCCTAAAGGAATGGACTGATTGGAAGGACTGATGCTGAAGCTGAAACTCCATTACTTTGGCCACCTCATGCGTAGAGTTGACTCATTGGAAAAGGCCCTGATGCTGGGAGGGATTGAGGGCAGGAGGAGAAGGGGACAACAGAGGATGAGATGACTGGATGGCATCACCGACTCGATGGGCATGAGTTTGAGTAAACTCCGGGCGTTGGTGATGGACAGGGAGGCCTGGCATGCTGAGATTCATGGGGTCGCAGAGTCGGACACGACTGAGAGACTGAACTGAATTGAACTGAACACTCTAAAAATGGTAATAATAATAGTTGTTGTTATTGTTGTTGTTACAACATGTTATCAATTGAAAACAAAAGATAATTATACACTTCAAAATAATTAAACTCTTCAATAAAAGCAATTGTAATGTTTAAACCTTTTTATCTTTCTTTAACTAAGAGGGTATAAAAACAGCCATAAAATTAGAGGATATAGAATACTAGATGCAGTTCCCTATTCTATTAAGTAATAGATTATTTTTATCTTTACATATGGATCAAAGCAAATTAGAAATAAATTACACTTGAATAAAAATTAAAAAGAAGAAACAAAAACTAAAATGTTCTACTTCACAGCTAAATAAAAATATAATTGAAACGAATCTTAATTATAAGTAAAATACTTCTGGGAAAAACATTAAAGTATAAATTATAGTTTAAATACTAAACTACAACATTGTATAGTTAGTATGTGTTCTATTAATCTTTGAGCCTACAAATTAACAGAACACATGGTAACTATACATTATTATACAATATTGATCTGTTACATCCAAATTAAACATTGTTCTCCAAAGTGCATTATTAGAACACTAAAAGCAAGCCACTGACTACAGACTGTTATTGAAAAATATAAATTAATATTGAAAATGAAAATATGAAGACAATCAAGCAAATTAAAAAAGAAGAAAACTATTTGAACAGATATTATCACAGAAGATAAAAGAATAATTAATCAGCATATGAAAAGATACTGAAATTACTATTCATCAAGGAAATTAAAACTAAACTAAAACATTAATAAAAAATACTACATATCTACAAAAAAAAAATAAAGGAAACATAGAAATGAAAACTTACAACCAAAAGTTTAGAGGCAATGTGAGGCAACCAGAAGTCTCAAATACAGATAGTTAAAAAAGGCATAAATGTTTCCAACAAATTTGGAAAACCAACAATTTTTAGAAAGTCAAGATAACACTTATAATTTAATAACTCCAATTCTTGGTGTATTACCCAAGATAAAAATAGACATATGCCTACACAATGACTTGTATAAAAATGGGCATAAAGTATTTGTTACTAACAACCAAAAACATGAAAAAACCCAAGTACTCAACCAACTAAAAGATAAATGAATTGTGACATGTATACACACAGAGTGGAATACGACTCACCAACAAAATGCAACAAATCACAGATATATGCACATTAATCTTGAAAATAGTATCTTAAGAAGAGCCAATATGTATAAAAGAGAAGATGCATATTTCCATTTATATAAAGCTCTAGAAAAGGAGAATAATCTATGAAGAGATAAAAATGAGATCAGTAACTGACAGCATGGGGCATGGGAGAATAACTGGAAAAGGCCATGAGAAAAGATTTTAAAAGAAAAGATGATAAAAACATTTCATGTCATTACTGAGATGTTTTCACCAGTGCAGAGAGTATGCAACTCTCAAAACTCCTGTAGGTGAAATTTATTCTTAGAATGAGTACATAAGTCTTTAAATAATCTTGATAATGTTGTATCTTGGTATGAGCATGAAAAATATTAACATATCAAAATACATTTTAAAATAAATTAATAATATTAATTTTAAAATAGAAAATCTAAAAAAATTGGCAACGATTAAGGAGAATCTCAACAAGATTCATAAATTTGAATGCAAGCATAATTCCATTGCATGCAGCAGTTAAATGACGTGTATTCTTCTTAAGGGCACATAGAACCTTTAGAAGTTATTTGTATGCATTTTACAAAATTATTTGTATGTAGGTTCATTATTCAAGCTACAATACTATTTCAAATGTTTTCACTGGTCTTTAGCTGAAGAAAGTAATGACAGTAATATTATAGATTTCCTTCTAAAATATTGAGAAGGAAGCAACATCCGATAGTAATAATAACCTCGTAGGAAATGCAGAATAGATAATAAGTTTTTAAATCTTTTTAAAGAACAGGCATAGCAAACAGCAAACTTAATAGTGAGACATGACAAATGTCCTCTGGTACTGTGAGAGTGACAAAGATACTTACTGTCTCCATTTCTGTTCATTATTTTACTGAACATACTGACAAATTCAATAAGGCAATCAGAAGACCAAAGGAAGGATTGGAAAGGAAGAAATAAATCTCTCATGTATAGGTGATATGACTGAGTAGGTAGAAAAATCAAAGTGATAGAGATGTCCTAGAAATTAATAAACTAAATACAAATTAGACACTAAGTTGAATGTTTAGGAGTGGATTTTTATAAGAACATATATCATTTTAGAACATAAAATATCGGGTGTATGTCTAAAATAAATTAACTTTCTCTGTGTGCTGTGTGATCTGTATGTATGTGTATGTGTGACTAGAATTGTGACTAACAATTCAAATTGCTAATATTGAATTTCCATAATCATAAGAAAGATGGATTTCTATTTTTTCTCATTTGTAATGTTCTTGTTATAATTGTTTTTAAAATCTCCCTGGCCTCATAAGAGACTTACAAAATTTTTGCTCTCTTTATATTGATGGAGTATAAAAAGCACCTTAATTGTTTGGACATGTTCCCAGTGGCACAGTCTAGATCCATGGTGTCTTTTATAGTCAGGTTTTGAATAACAGGTTGACATTGTTGAATAAATATCAGTTTTTCAGATTTTTTTCAATCCTTTTTGTTTTCCTTAAATGAAATTTCAAGTCATTTACCATTTTGAAAATTGTCAGATGGTTTTTATTTCATTCTTTTTTACCTTCCATGGAACTAAAATGCCATGAAAGCTTATAACAATGCTGAGGTCTTCATTTTAATCGTTGAGGGAGTCAAGTTGAGTCTGTCACATCCATAGACTACTAGGTGGTCACCGCTGTCCACATACAGTCTTATCCACTTAATCTGGTACCTCATACAAATATGACCATATTCTAAGAGTGCTGTAAGATTAAGGAGCACTGTGCTACACTTAAATTACTTCTGTATTTCTGGGTTTTCTTATACATATTCTTTTTAAGGAGGAACATTAACTAAACGGAAGGCAGATTAAAAACTATTGAACTTGGAAAATACTTTAGGACTTCCCTGGTTCCTATCCCTGGGTTGGGAAGTTCCCCTGGAGGAGGGAAAGTCTACCCACTCCAGTATTCTGGCCTAGAGGATTCCATGGACTGTATAGTCTATGGGGTTTCAAGGAGTCAAACACGGCTAAGCTACTTTCACTGGCGGCTCAGACAGTAAAGAAACTGCTTGCAGTGTAGGAGACCTGGGTTCATTCCCTAGATTGTGAAGATCCGCTGGAGAAGAAAATGGCAACCCACTCCAGCAATCTTGCCTGGGAAATCCCACTGACAGAGGAGCCTGGTGGGCTACAGTCCATGGGGTCACAAAAGACTCAGATGCAACTAAGTGACTATGAAGGGGTATCTTTTTAAGGAGGAACATTGACAAAATGGAAGGTAAATAAAAACTATTGAACTTGGAAAATATTTGAAGGTAATGGGATAATTAGCAGGCATCATCATATATATCAAGGGAATCTAAAGAGAAGAAAGTATAATTTACATACAGTGTTGGAAAAATCTAAAATATATCCTTTGTGGAATAAATGGAAAATATTATTACAATTTGAATTCTTAGAAATGGAATCAGGCAATTATTCTTAATGACTGAATACACTCAACCATAATGCAGATGATGATCCACTGTCAGAGACAGTGGAGAAAAGATTTCCTCTACTGAATTTAAGATAACGTGTGAATATGTACTCTACTTCCTTCCAGACTCAGCTCACATTTGGTTCTGTTTATATTTAGAAACTTTACTTCCCACCTCAGAAAAATTTCATTTTATGAGATGGGTTACACTCTCTCAAACTATCTGTATTTTATTTGCTCATTTTTTTTTCACATGAAATAATAGTCTTACCAACCTCATTTAGCTCTGTTTTCTGGTAAATATATATATTATATATAAAACTTTTATTTATATATATATACTTATATTTATATTACATGACCACTTATATGTATATACATTACTTTTTCAATTTCATTTATAATTGATGTCATCATGGGAACCTCCAATTTCTTTTTACGTTTTTTTATTTTTTTCCTCCAATTCCTTTTAAGTGATTGGACCTTCTTATTGCATGCTCAGAAAACTGTCATTTCTGAGCAACAGTTTTAATATTTGAGCTGCACTGTAAGCCAGTGCGTGCATGCTAAGTCACCTCATTTGTGTCCAACTCTTTGCTTCTCTATAGACAGTAGCCCTCCAGGCTTTCTGTCCATGGGATTCTCCAGGCAAGAATACTGGAGTGTGTTCTTATGCTTTCCTCCAGGGGATCTTACCAACTCAGGGATGGAATCCATGTCTCTTTTGTCTCCTGCACTGGCAGGTGGGTTCTTTACCACTAGAGCCACCTGTAAGCCAGAGGATGGGCCAAATCAGACTAAACTGTCCTCTGCATTCAAGTAAATAGCACACATCTGGAACATCACAGCAAGTTAAAAAAAATATGAAAAATATTTTATGAGTAATAACATGAATGAATAAAGATATCATGAGAGATTTCCCTGAATTCTCAAGGTGATTATTTCCAGACTTAATAGTCTTGTAACATAAGTATGAAATCAACATGCTTACCTGTTTTCTTCCTGGAAAACTGAACACCAATTTTTATTTTCTTTGGTAACATGCTCTCAGAGGAAAATAACATTGATGTTTATGTTGGGAGTAATATGAACCCAGCATTCTGCTGTCTTTTGTGCTGGGAGGGCAGGCACAGTCCTGGTCTCAGAGCTATTTCTGAAGCTGGTCTGCATCACAGGTCAGCATCACCAATTCTAAATCTTCGGTGTGTGTTTCTACAGCATCAGTGAAACAAACATCCTCAGGACAGACCCCTGAGAAGTTATTACTGCTGTGCTGTGGAGACTTGGCCCGAGTTTAGTTCAGTTCAGTTCAGTCTCTCAGTTGTGTCCGACACTTTGCGACCCCATGAACTGCAGCACATGGCCTCTCTGTCCATCACCAACTCCAGGAATTTACCTAAACTCATGTCCATTGAGTCAGTGATGCCATCTAACCATCTCATTCTCTGTTGTCCCCTCCTCCTTCTGCCTTCATCTTTCCCAACATCAGGGTCTTTTCAAAGAGTCAGCTCTTCACATCAGGTGGCCAAAATACTGGAGTTTCAGCTTCAACATCAGTCCTTCCAATGAACACCCAGGGCTGATTTCCTTTAGGATGGATTAGTTGGATCTCCTTGCAGTCCAAGGGACTCTCAAGAGTCTTCTCCAATACCACAGTTTAAAAGCATCAATTCTTCGGCACTCAGCTTTCTTCACAGTCCAATTCTCACATCCATACATGACCACTGGAGAAACCATAGCTTTGACTAGATGGACCTTTGTTGACAAAGTAATGTCTCTGCTTTTTAATATGATGTCTAGATTGGTCATAACTTTCCTTCCAAAGAGTAAGCGTCTTTTAATATCATGGCTGCAATCACCATCTGCAGTGATGTTGGAGCCCAAAAAGATAAAGTCAGCCACTGTTTCCACTGTTTCCCCATCTATTTCCCATGAGGTGATGGGACCAGATGCCATGATCTTAGTTTTCTGAACACTGAGCCTCAAGCCAACTTTTTCACTTTCCTCTTTCATTTTCATCAAGAGGCTCTTTAGTTCTTCTTCATTTTCTGCCATAAGGGTGGTGTCATCTGCACATCTGAGGTTATCGATATTTCTCCTGGCAATCTTGATTACAGCTTGTGCTTCATCCAGCCCAGCTTTTCTCATGATGTACTCTGCATAGAAGTTAAATAAGCAGGCTGACAATATACAGCCTTGATGTACTCCTTTTCTTATTTGGAACCAGTCTGTTGTTCCATGTCCAGTTCTAACTGTTGCTTTCTGACCTGCATACAGATTTCTCATGAGGCAGGTTAGGTGGTCTGGTATTCCCATCTCTTTCAGAATTTTCCACAGTTTAATTGTGATCCACACAGTCAAAGACTTTGGCATAGTCAATAAAGCAGAAATAGATGTTTTTCTGGAACTCTCTTGCTTTTCCAATGATTGAATGTTGGCAACCTGATCTCTGGCTCCTCTGCCTTTTCTAAAACCAGCTTGAACATCTGGAAGTTCACAGTTCACGTATTCCTGAAGCCTGGCTTGGAGAATTTTGAGCATTACTTTACTAGTGTGTAAGATGAATGAAACTGTGTGGTAGTTTGAGCATTCTTTGGCATTACTTTTCTTTGGGATTGGAATGAAAACTGACCATTTCCAGTCCCATGGCCACTGCTGAATTCTCCAAATTTGCTGGCATATTGAGTGCAGAACTTTCACAGCAGCATTTTCTAGGATTTGAAATAGCTCAACTGGAATTCCATCACCTCCACTAGCTTTGTTCGTAGTAGTACTTCCTAAGGCCCACTTGACTCCACATTCAAGGATGTCTGGCTCTAGGTGAGTGATCACACCATCGTGATCATCATGGCATTCCCCTTCTGATGTCTATGTCAGAAGCTTTCCCAGTATCTTTTCTTACTTTAATAAAACTCTGCTGCACAAAAGCTTTTGAGTAATCAAGTCTTTTTCCTGGTCCTGAAGCTAAATTTTCATCTTTGAAGATCATAAATTAGACATTGTTCACCATAAGTTATCATTTCCATCCATTGCCCTCTACCCAACCTAGGTGTGGTATTATTGACATTCAAAACTGCATCACTTCATTGTTTACAACAAGCAAACAAACAAACAAAAAAACATTTAGCAGCTCCCGTCACAATAAATAAATAAATAAAATGGTGACATCTTATAGCGATCCACAAGAGATTCATGAACGGTCTGCTATCTACTTTTCTAGTCTGGTAGAATGGTCATATCATCTGAAATGTGACCTGTTTTTTCTGGATCTGCATAGGCTTTTCTTCTCTAGTGAGACCATTTCCTGTCACTTGGTCTATGTTTTATCTAGGAGCCTAAGCCCTAGTAGCTCAAGGATCTTTCCACCAGAACTCTTAGCATTTGTCCTCCACTAATTCATTTGTGTTTGTTGGGAAAAGGACTGGAGTAGGAATCATGCCTATGACAGGATTTGTGATTGTAGCCATCTCCCCTCTTTTACACGACTGGCTTCCCAGGTGGCTCTAGGGATAAAGCATCTCCCTGCCAATGCAGGAGATGGAGATGCAGGTTTAGGAAGATCTCCTGAAGTAGGAAATGACACCCCATCCCATTATTCTTGCCTGGAAAATTCCGTTGGCAGAAGAGCCTGGTGGGTTACAGTCCAAAGGGCTGCAAAAAAGAGTCAGACACAACTGGGCAACAGAGGCCATAGGACTGATGAAAATTAAGTCAAATGATAGATATGAGTGTTCTTTGAAAATGACCATCTGATATTTAATGGATGTTTAATAAAATACAAGGAGGTAAAGTTTTATTTATGGGCTTCACTGCTGGCTCAGCAGTAAAGTATCCACCTGTCAATGCAGAAGATATGCATCTTCCAATACATTGGGAAGATCCTCTGGAGAAGGAAATAGTAACCCACTCCAGTATTTCTGCCTGGGAAATTCCATGGACAGAGAAGCCTTGCAGGCTATAGTCCATGGGGTTGCAAAGAGTTGGGTAGAACTTAGTGGCTAAACACCAGCAAAGTTATATTATATATTTAATCCCATATTTGGATACTATAAGTAAACACTGCAACTTGTTTTACCGGGTGAATAGACAGCACACTATCTAAAATATATTGATATGGCAATAATGAAAAGGATGATTTGAATTAGGAAATGACAGAAGACAACTGAGTATTTAGAATAACATGAGAATTTATAACTACAAGATGTTAAAGACAAACAATCAAAAAGCAATAGTATGAGGGAAAAGAAGAGATGTTTTAAGGAGAACATAACATGAAAACAGCATTAACATACACTAAGACTGTATAAGGTCAGCTTGCTTATTTAACTTATATGCAGAGTACAACCTGTGAAATGCAAGGCTGGATGAAGCACAAGCAGGGACCAAGATTTCCAGGAGAAATATCAATAACCTCAGAAACTCAGATGACACCACCCTTATGGCAGAAAGTGAAGAGGAACTAAAGAGCTTCTTGATGAAAGTGAAAGAGAATCGTGAAAAAACTGGCTTAAAACTCAACATTCAAGAAACTGAGACCATGGCATCTGGTCCCATCACTTCTTGGCAAATAGATGGCGAAACAATGGAAATAGACAGACTTTATTTTCTTGGGCTACAAAATCACTGCATATGGTGACTGCCACCATGAAATTAAAAGACACTTGCTCCTTGGAAACAGTGTTTTTACCAACCTAGACAGCTTATTAAAAAGCAGAGACATTACCGCTGACAAAGGTCCATCTAGCCAAAGCTTTGGTTTATCCAGTAGTCATGTATGGATCTGAGAGTTGGATTATAAGGATGGGAAGGAGGTGGGAGGGGGGTTCAGAATGGGGAACACATGTACACCCATGGCTGATTCATGTCAGTGTATGGCAAAAACCACTACAATATTGTAAAGTAATTGGCCTCCAATTAGAAAGAAAGAAAGAAAGGAAAAGGAAGAAAGAAAGAAAGAAAGCTGGGCGCTGAAGAATTGATGTTTTTCAACTGTGGTGTTAGAGAAGACTCTTGAGAGTCCCTTGGACTGTAAGGAGGTCCAACCAGTCCATCCTAAAGGAAATCAGTCCTGAATATTCATTGGAAGGAATGATGCTGAAACTCTAATACTTGGGCCATCTGATGCAAACAACTGACTCGTTTGAAGAGACACTGATGCTGGGAAAGATTGAAGGCAGAAGATTGAAGAAGGGGACAACAGAGGATGAGATGGCCGGATGGCATCACCGACTCCATGGACATGAGTTTGAGTAAACTCTGGGAGTTGACAATGGACAGGAAGGCCTGGCGTATTGCAGTCCATGGGGTCACAAAGAGTCAGACACAACTGAATTACTGAACTGAACATGAAATGGCAACTGTATAAATTATGGGGCAAAAGAGCATTAACAACATGAAAGGGATATAACTCAGCAGGATTTTTGGCTTTCATGAACAGTTGTTTCATAAATATCTATAGCATTATTGGTATAAATAAAAGACAATGTTGTTTATGCTGCTTTTATAAATTTGTTCATATCAGTTATAATTTGAATCTCTTTAATGACTCTCTACTGTGAATCTCTGTGATTAATCTCCATTTTTTTCTTTCTTTTTTCTTTTTTTTTTTTTTTTGCTTTGACCAGTACAGTTTGAAAGATTTGATTATTTTCCTTATGTTAAAGGAAATAAAAGTGAAAATAGCATAGAAGATATCTACAGGAAACAAACACAGTCTTATAGGAAAGTGATGTTGCCTGATATATAAAAGGGAATTCTCAGGGAAGCATTGGATCTACTCACAATCTTCTTGTGCAAAAGTACACTTGTTCTGCTCTATAATTTATTATGTTTGGGACTGTGGCATATAAACAAATAAAAAAGCCTCCCATTTCTTCTTTTCAAAGGAAAATAATACTAGAATTTGTCCTGAAGGAATACAGTAAGTAAAGCTATACATTTTAACTACTGGGCATAGTGCTTTACATTTCATAAATCTTGAAAACATGCATTGCTGTGATTTTCACCATAATCATCATAAGCATTGTTGTTCTTTCTAGATATACTATTATTAAAAATAAAACTAAGCTACTTTAATATTCAAGATTTTGATTCAAGATTTGAATTCAAATTTGAATTCAAAAATTCAAGATTCAACTAAAGAAACAAAAGACCTATATACAGAAAACTATTAAACACTGGTGAGAGAAATCAAAGAGGACACAAATAGATGGAGAAATAGACCGTGTTCATGGATCAGAAGAATCAATATAGTGAAAATGAGTATACTACCCTAAGCAATCTATAAATTCAATCCAATCCCTATCAAGCTACCATGGGTATTTTTCAGAGAACTAGGACAAATAATTTCACAACTTGTATGGAAATACAAAAAACCTCAAATAGCCAAAGCAATCCTGAGAAAGAAGAATGGAACTGGAGGAATCAACCTGCCTGACTTCAGGCTCTACTACAAAGCCACAGTCATCAAGACAGTATGGTACTGGCACAAAGACAGAAATATAGATCAATGGAACAAAATAGAAAGCCCAGAGATAAACCCACGCACCTATGGACACCTTATCTTCGACAAAGGAGGCAAGAGTATACAACGGAGTAAAGACAACCTCTTTAACAAGTGGTGCTGGGAAAACTGGTCAACCACTTGTAAAAGAATGAAACTAGAACACTTTCTAATACCACACACAAAAATAAACTCAAAATGGATTAAAGATCTAAATGTAAGACCAGAAACTATAAAACTAGAGGAAAACATAGGCAAAACACTCTCTGACATAAACCACAGCAGGATCCTCTATGACCCACCTCCCAGAATATTGGAAATAAAAGCAAAAATAAACAAATAAGATCTAATTAATATTAAAAGCTTCTGCACAACAAAGGAAATGATAAGCAAGGTGAAAAGACAGTCTTCAGAATGGGAGAAAATAATAGCAAGCAAAGCAACAGACAAAGGACTAATCTCAAACATACACAAGCAACTCCTGTAGCTCAATTCCAGAAAAATAAAAGAACCAATCAAAAAGTGGGCCAAAGAACTAAACAGACATTTCTCCAAAGAAGACATGCAGATGGCTAATAAATACATGAAAAGATGCTCAACATCACTCATTATGAGAGAAATGCAAATCAAAACCTCAACGAGGTACCGTTACACGCCAGTCAGAATGGCTGCTATCCAGTAGTCTACAAGCAATAATTACTGGAGAGGGTGTGGAGAAAAGGGAACCCTCTTAAACTGTTGGTGGGAATGCAAACTAGTACAGGCGCTATGGAGAACAGTGTGGAGATTCCTTAAAGAATTGGAAATAGAACTGCCATATGACCCAGCAATCCCATTGCTGGGCATACACACCCAGGAAACCAGAACTGAAAGAGACACGTGTACCCCAATGTTCATCATAGCACTGTTTGTAATAGCCAGGACAAGGAAGCAACCTAGATGTCCATCAGTAGATGAATGGATAAGAAAGCTGTGGTACATATACACAAAGGAATATTACTCAGCCAATAAAAAGAATGCATTTGAATCAGTTCTAATGAGATGGATGAAACTGGAGCCTCTTATACAGAGTGAAGTAAGCCAGAAAGAAAAACACCAATACAGTATACTAACGCATATATATAGAATTTAGAAAGATGGTAATGATAACCCTGTATGCGAGACAGCAAAAGAAACACAGATGTATTGAACAGTCTTTTGGATTCTGTGGGAGAGGGCAAGGGCAGGATGATATGGGAGAATGGCATTGAAACATGGAAATTATCATATGTGAAACGAATCGCCAGTCCAGGTTCGATGCATGATACAGGATGTTCGGAGTTGGTGCACTGGGATGACCCAGAGGGATGGGATGGGGAGGTAGGTGGGAGGGGGGTTCAGGACGGGGAACACATGTACACCCATGGCGGATTCAAGTTAATGTATGGCAAAACCAATATAATATTGTTAAGTAAAGTAAATAAATAAATAAGAATTTTAATCAGAATTTAAACTTTGAAAAAAAATTATTCAAAATTATTTGAAAAAATAAACTACATTTGGCCGTTGAATAAGGCAGAGGTTGATCTTCATGTAACTTATAGTCAGCCCTCCATACCCAGAGTTCCTCCACATCCGTGGATTCAACCAACTGCAGATTATGTAGCACTCTAGTAATTACCACTGAAAAATACCCACATTTAAGTGGACCCATGCAGTTCAAACCCATGTTGTTCAAGGGTCAACTGTATTCAGTTTCTTACCACTTTATTAGAAAGTAAAGGTGTCTCTGAATATCTAAGGACATTGCTACATTTTATTTAGGCATGATTCAGATATAGTTTCATTACGAAATGAGTTAGTTTTAAAAGAATGTGGGGCGCGGTGGGGCGCGGTGTGGGGAGGGATGCAAACTTCTCAACATCATATAACCCTTTAAGACCCCTGGCTGCTCCCGGAATTACTACTCAAAATTGCAACATCATGATAGAATGAAATTAGTCTAGATATTTAAAGGGCAAATCCATGTTTTTCTCTGAAAACGTTAACCTGCTGCCTAAGCAAAACCCTCAAAGGAAACTCCTTTTCATTAGAAAGAGTGAGAGAACATGACAGTAAGACAAGATAGGAATAAAGAATTCCTCAGAATAAAGAAGGCATATGGTACCTAGAAAGTTAAAAAAAAAAAAAAAAAAAAAGACACCGTTAAGCTCTGTGAACCTGGAAACACAAACATTAAAATTGAGTTACAAAGTTCATACTTCCAAAGGAAAGTTTAAATAGTTCACAAAAAGGATTCTAATTTACTCTGATTTTTAAAGTATTTCTCCATTTAACCTACATGGGTAAATCTCCCAGCACTGGCAAGATGATAAGTAGCTACTCTTATTTTTAAGAATTATGGCCGCAGCAAGAATGTGGAGGAAATCAGCTTGTAGTCAGACCTCTGTACCTGGTGGTTTTCAATACAATTTGCTCTTCTTCTGAGTCTAAAAGTTTGAGCCTCTCCCTCACTAATGAAGTGTCAATTTGCTATAACTTGTGATTAAACTCTCTGAAATCTGCCAAAAAAAAAAATCTATTATTGTATTTCTCCTTATATAATCATTGTAATGTATGTTCAAAGAAATTGCCAGAAGAAGAATTTTGGAGGTGAATTATATAGAGAAGTATCAATAAATTTCCAAAAATTTGAACAATAAATCTAACACACTGCATATCTCAGCTAACCAAATGAGTTCTATGACATCATGCTATTGATTCTAATCATATATATTTTCCTCTTTCCAGAATTTTCTCCAGGACAAATCTGACATCCTTATTCCGCAGACTGTAAATTAGAGGATTTAGCATGGGAACAATGCAGGTATAAAACACAGAGGACACTTTTCCTTGATCCATGGAGCTTACAGATGATGGCTGCAGGTACATGAATGCTGCAGATCCAAAGAAAGCAAAAACAGCTGAGATGTGAGAGCTGCAGGTGCTGAAGGCTTTGGACCTGCCCTCAGGGGAGTGGATTTGGAGGATGCTGCGGAGAATGAAGATGTAGGATGTTAGGATGGTTAAGGCAGGAGTCAGGATGTTGAATGCACTCAAGACTAGAACCAATAATTCATTGATGAAGATGCTGGAACAGGATAGTTCCAAAAGTGGGAAGAGATCACAGAAATAATGGTTAATCACCTTGTTCTTGCAGAAAAGGAGTCTCAACATAAATCCTGTATGGATTGTGGATCCAATGATGGCCAAAATATAAACTCCCACTGTGAGGCAGAAGCAGATGTGATAAGACATGATGACATTGTAAAGCAAGGGATTGCAGATGGCAACATAGCGGTCATATGCCATTGCAGCCAACATGTGACACTCTGCAATAGCAAAAGTGCTGAAGAAGTAAAGCTAAGTCATGCATTCAGAGTAAGAAATGATGTTCTCCTTTGTCACAAAGTTGACCAGCATCTTGGGGGTAATGACAGTGGACTGACAGAAGTCAATAAAGGACAAATTGCTGAGGAAGTAGTACATGGGAGTGTGCAGGTGAGAACTGAGCCTAATCAGTGTGATCATGCCGAGGTTCCCCATCACTGTGACCACATAGATTCCTAGGAAGAGGAAGAAAAGGGGCAGCTGGAGTCGTGGCTGTTTTGTAAGCCAGCGAGGATGAACTCAGTCACTGAGGAGTGATTTCCAGCATCCATTATTATCTCCGTAATTCTAAGTATTAAAAAAAAAAAAAAGATGAGTGTATTTTTGTGTTCCTCTGTGTGTGTGTATGTATGTACAAGTGTGTGCACGAGGGAGAGTAATTCTGGAGAGATCATTACTTTATCCCTCATCAGAGAAGGTTCATAATGTGGGGTTCTCGTGAAAATCAATGATTCTGGTTGTACTAGAATAGAAAGTATAGACTTCAAGAAAATTATAATTAAGATATCAAATACTATTTTAAAAGAAGACACCAATTCTGGATTTTTAAAGTCAGTCAGAAAAATGTTACTACTCTTATTTCTGAGGAGTTTTTCTTTTCCTTTCGTATCCAATGTGTCTATATTAATATAATGCATTTCATATGGCCAGTATTTTCATTTCACTCAGAATGGTAGCCTCTCCCTTCTCCAGGGGATCTTCTCAACCCAGGGATCAAATCCAGGTCTCCTGCATTGCTGATGGATTCTTTATGAGCCGAACCACAAGGGAAGCCCTAGAATACTGAAATGTGTAGCCTATCCCTTCTCTAGGGGATCTTCCTGACCCAGGGATTGAACCAGGGTCTCTTGTATTGCAGGAAGACTATCAGCTGAGCTACCAGGGAAGCTCTATAATTTCAAAAGGACTGGGCAACTATCAGCTTCATTCCATCTGAGATCTGCTGCTTTAGTGGTCACCTTCTTCCAACCTGGACCATGACCCAGGAGTTTAGAAACACAACTGATTAGCAGGCATAGTATTTATATCTCAACAGCTTTTCCAACTCCCAGGAACCCTGCTCCTATTTCTAATTTGGATACTCCAAGGGAACATAATGTAACAGCATAAATTTAAGTCATATATTCCACCACTCTGACCCTGGGAGCAGTGCACTAAGAATGGTTTAGGCAACTTGAGCTTCATGGTTGAAGTACTGGCAGTCAGATAATTATTCATATTTCCAAAATATAATAATGACTTTTGAAGACAAACACTAAGGGTCATTTATGATGTTTTTTTTTTCAATAATCATGCATTTTGCATATGTTCTCCATGGAAATCAAAGACGGTGGGGATATAAATTAGTAGAACATATGAAAAACACAAGTAGAAATTTTGGTAAACATTAGTCAACATTAAATAGAGTATTTTTATAAAGACCAATGAGTTAGATTAACTAGCAACAGTTACATTAACTAGAGTATTTAAAAAAAAAAAACAATGTGTTTTTAGTTTAAATTTATGAAGAAATTTTGTATCAGTTCAGTCACTCAGTCATGTCTGACTCTTTGTAACCCCATGGACTGCAGCAGGCCAGGATTCCCTGCCCATCACCAACTCCTGGAGCTTACTCAAACTCATGTCCATCGAATTGGTTATGCCAAGATTAACAGGATCACAGAAAATGGAAACTCATGTTCTTACTTAATGCTCAAGCAATAGTTGGATTAGTGTGCTCAATTTGAGGTACACTATTTTATATGATAGGAAAAAACTTGACAGCTTCATAAAAATGATATAGAAATAGGCATTTTAGAATGACTGAAAGAGATGAAGACATTTTTTTTAGCAGAGAAAAACTGCACATGGCACATTACAGTCATCTCAATATTAAATGTATTGACTTATTTTAGAGGTATGTCTTTGTATGTCTTAAGAGTTTAAAGTAACATTAACTGCTTGAAACTGTAGGAAGAATTATTTGGTTTCACAACAAAGGTTTAAGATTCCAATCATCAGACAGACTATGATCTTATATTCAAAATGGGTCAAAGGCATCTTGAATGGTCAATTGCGTAGCAAATATTGTTTAAAGATACAAGCACCTGGTTGAATTCATTTAGGTTTAACATTTATTCCAGTTCCCAAATTTCATGATTTCATAATTCTTATTGGTTATTATACTAAGTTACACAGCAGTGAATTGAAAATTTAATTCAACATTATACTTGCTGTCTGACCTGGAGATAATCCCTTCTTTCCTTCAACTCTCTGAAAAACAAAAACTTAAATGTCTGCCTTGTTTGAAAACTAAATTAAGTGTTGCTTACTTGTTGCTTTTTTGCCATGGATGCCAATGGATGTTGACAATTTGATCTCTGGTTCCTCTGCCTTTTCTAAAACCAGCTTGAACATCTGGAAGTTCACGGTTCACGTTCTGTTGAAGCCTGGCTTGGAGAACTTGTAGCATTACTTTGCTAGCATGAGATGAGTGTAATTGTGTGGTAGTTTGAGCATTCTTTGGCATTGCCTTTCTTTGGGATTGGATTGAAAACTGACCATTTCCAGTCCAGTGGCCAGTGCTGAGTTTCCAAATTTGCCGGCATATTGAGTGCAGCACTTTCACAGCATCATCTTTTAGGATTTGAAATAGTTCAACTGGAATTCCATCACCTTCACTAGCTTTCCTTGTAGTGAGGCTTCCTAAGGCCCACTTGACTTCGCATTCCAGGATGTCTGGCTCTAGGTGAGTGATCACACCATCGTGATTATCTGGGTCATGAAGATCTTGTTTGTGCAGTTCTTCTGTGTATTCTTGCCACCCCTTCTTAATATCTTCTGCTTCTGTTAGGTCCATACCATTTCTGTCCTTTATTGAGCCCATATTTGCACGAAATGTTCCCTTGGCATCTCTAATTTTCTTGAGGAAATCTCTAGTCTTTCCCATTATATCATTCTCCTCTATTTCTTTCCATTAATTGCTGAGGAAGACTTTCTTATCTCTCCTTGCTATTCTTTGGAACTCTGCATTCAAATGGATATGTCTTTCCTTTTCTCCTTTGCCTTTTGCTCCTCTTCTTTTCTCAGCTATTTGTAAGGCCTTCTCAGATGAGTATTTTGCCTTTTTTAATTTCTTTTTCTTGGGAATGAACTTGATCACTGCCTCCTGTACAATGTCGCAAACCTCTGTCCATAGTTCTTCAGACACTCTGTCTATCAGATCTAACCCCTTGAATCTATTTGCCACTCCACTGTATAACCATAAGGGATTTGATATCCATAATGGATATGTATAACCATTCATACCTGAATGGTCTAGTGATTTTCTCTACTTTCTTTAATTTAACTCAAAATTTGACTATAAGAAGTTCAAAATCTGAGCCACAGTCAGCTCTGGGTCTTGTTTTTTTCTGATTGTGCAGTACTCCTCTATCTTTGGCTGCAAAGGATATAATCAACCTGATTTCGGCATTAACCATCTGGTGATGTCCACATGTACAGCCTTCTCTTGTGTTGTTGGAAGAGGGTGATTGCTATGACCAATTCATTCTCTTGGAAAGACTCTACAAGCTTTTGCCCTGCTTCATTCTGTACTCCAAGGCCAAATTTGCCTGCTTTATTGATTATGTCAGAGCCTTTGACTGCACGGATCACAACAAACTGTGAAAAATTCTTAAAGAGATGGGAATACCAGACTACCTCACCTGCCTCCTGAGAAACCTGTACACAGGTCAAGAAGCAAAGTTAGAACTAGACATGGAACAACAGACTGGTTCCAAATTGGGAAAGGAGTATGTCAAGTATGTATATTTTCACCCTGCTTACTTAACTTATATGCAGATTATATCATGAGAAATACTGGAGTGGATGAAGCAAAAACTGGAATCAAGATTGCCAGGAGAAATATTAATAATCTCAGATATGTAGATGACACCACCCTTATGGCAGAAAGTGAAGAAGAATTAAAGAGCCTCTTGATGGAAATGAAACAGGAGAGTGAAAAAGTTGGCTTAAAACTCAACATTCAGAAAACTAAGATCACGGTATCTGGTTCCATCACTTCATGGCAAACAGATGGGGTAACAGTGGAAACAGTGACAGACCTTATCTTTTTGGTGTCCAAAATCACTGCAGATGGTGACTGTAGCCATGAAATTAAAAGACACTTGCTCCTTGGAAGAAAATTTATGACCAACCTAGATAAGCATATTAAAAAGCAGAGACATTCCTTTGCTGACAAAGGTCTATCTAGTCAAAGCTATGGTTTTTCCAGTAGTCATGAATGGATGTGAGAGTTGGACTATAAAGAAAGCTGAGCGCTGAAGAACTGATTTTTTTGAACTGTGGTGTTGGAGAAGTCTGTTGAGAGTCCCTTGGACTACAAAGAAATCCAACAAGTCCATCCTAAAGGAAATCAGTCCTGAATATTCATTGGAAGGACTGATGCTGAAGCTGAAACTCCAATACTTTGGCCACCTGATGAGAACTGACTCATTTGAAAAGATCCTGATGCTGGGAAAGATTGAGGGCAGGAGGAGAAGGGGACGACAGAGGATGAGATGGTTAGATGGCATCACTGACTCAATGGACTTGAGTTTGAATAAACTCCGGGAGCTGATGATGGACAGGGAGCCCTGGCGTGCTGCAGTCCATGGGGTCGCAAAGAGTTGGACATGACTGAGTGATTGAACTGAAGTGAACTTGTTGTTTAGCACAGTTCCTGGTTTTTGGTAAGAACTAAACAATGGCTTTTCTCCCCCCTGCGTTTAAAAAACTTGTTTATGTTTAAATGCAGGATACTTGCTTTACAATATTGTGTTGGTTTCTTTCATACATCAACATTAATCATCCATAGGTATACATGTGTCCCCTCCCTCTTAAACCTCCTTCCCACCTTCCACTCTAAACCTCCTCTTGAAGTAGTCACAGAGCACCAGATTTGAGCTCCCTGTATCATAATAGCAAGTTCCTACTAGCTATCTATTTTCCATATAGCAACAGGCATGTTTCCATGCAACTCTATTAATTTGTCATACCCTCCCCTTATCTCACTGTGTCCACAAGTCTGTTCTATACATCTGCATCTCCCTGCTGCCCTGCAAATAGTTTCATCAGTGCCATCTTTCTAAATTCCATATATTTGCATTAATATACAACATTTGTCTTTCTTTTTCTGACTTACTTCACTGTGTATAATAGGCTCCAGGTTCATTCACCTCATATGAACTGACACAAATGTATTCTTCTTATGGCTTAGTAATATTCTGTTATATAGAGGTACCACAGCTTCTTTATCCATTCATCCATTGGTGGACATCTGGGTTGCTTCCATGTCCTTGCTATTGTAAATCAGTTCAGTTCAGCTCCGTTGTCAGTTGAGTCTGACTATTATTGACCCCATGTACTGCATCATGCCAGGCCTCCCTGTCCATCGCCAACTTCTGGAGTTTACTCAAACTCATGTCCATTGAGTTGGTGATGCTTTCCAGCCTCTCATCCTCTGTCTGCCTTCAGCCATCTCATCCTCTGTCTGCCTTCTCCTCCTGCCTTCAATTTTCCCCAGCATCAGGGTCTTTTCCAAGGAGTCAGTTCTTTGCATCAGGTGGCTAAAGTATTGGAGTTTCAGTTTCAACATCAGTACTTCCAATGAATTTTCAGGATTGATTTCCTTTAGGATGGACTGGTTGGATTTCCTTTCAGTCCAAAGGATTCTCAAGAGTCTTTTCCAACACTGTATTTCAAAAGTATCAGTTCTTCGGTGCTCAGCTTTCTTTATAGTCCAACTCTCACATCCATACATGACTACTGGAAAAACCATAGCTTTGACTAGACAGACCTTTGTCAGCAAAGTAATGTCTCTGCTTTTCAATATGCTGTCTAGGTTGGTCACAACTTTTCTTCCAAGGAGCAAGTGTCTTTTAATTTCATGGTTGCAGTTACCATCTGCAAGTGATTTTGAAACCCAAGAAAATAAACTCTGCATCTGTTTCCACTGCTTTCCCATCTATTTGCCATGAAGTGATGGAACTGGATGCCATGATCTTAGTTTTCTAAATGTTGAGTTTTAAGTCACCTTTTTCACTCTCTTGTTTAACTTTCTTCAAGAGGCTCTTTAGTTCTTCACTTTCTGCCATAAGGGTGGTTTCATCTGCATGTCTGAGTTTATTGATATTTCTCCCGGCCATCTTGATTCCAGCTTTTGCTTCATCAAGTCCAGTGTTTCGCATGATATACTTTGCATATAAGTTAAGTGAGCAGGGTGAAAATAAATAGAAAATAGAAAATACACAATGAATAGGTGTAAATAGTGCTACAATGAATATTTGTGTATGCATTGAATGTAAATATTAGACTGATGACTGACAGAGATAGATAAATAAATATGTGCATCTCTGACTGCCATGGGAGGGAACCAGAGATAACTTAACTACTAAATTTTAATAGCTAAGTGTTAGGACTCAGACACACTCCTCAAGCTCTCCAAAATGTCAGTTCCTTTCATTTTTCTGTTTTATCTTACTGAAACAATATTCTCATTTTTCTATGCTTTGTCTTTTTTTTTTTTTTTTTTTTTTTTATTTTTTTAAATATTATTTTATTAGTTGGAGGCCAATCACTTTACAACATTTCAGTGGGTTTTATCATACATTGACATGAATCAGCCATATAGTTACACGTATTCCCCATCCCGATCCCCCCTCCCACCTCCCTCCCCACCCGACTCCTCAGGGTCCTCCCAGTGCACCAGGCAAGAGCACCTGATTCATGCATCCCACCAGGGCTGGTGGTCCGTTTCACCATAGATAGTATACATGCTGTTCTTTCAAAACATCCCACCCTCACGTTCTCCCCCAGAGTTCAAAAGTCTGTTCTGTACTTCTGTGTCTCTTTTTCTGTTTAGCATATAGGGTTATCGCCACCATCTATCTAAATTCCGTATATATGTGTTAGTATACTGTAATGTTCTTTATCTTTCTGGCTTACTTCACTCTGTATAATGGGCTCCAGTTTCATCCATCTCATTAGAACTGATTCAAATGAATTCTTTTTAACGGCTGAGTAATATTCCATAGTGTATATGTACCACAGCTTCCTTATCCATTCATCTGCTGATGGGCATCTGGGTTGCTTCCATGTCCTGGCTATTATAAACAGTGCTGCGATGAACATTGGGGTGCACGTGTCTCTTTCAGATCTGGATTCCTCAGTGTGTATGCCTAGAAGTGGTATTGCTGGGTCATATGGCAGTTCTATTTCCAGTTTTTTAAGAAATCTCCACACTGTTTTCCATAGTGGCTGTACTAGTTTGCATTCCCACCAACAGTGTAAGAGGGTTCCCTTTTCTCCACACCCTCTCCAGCATTTATTGCTTGTAGACTTTTGGATAGCAGCCATCCTGACTGGCGTGTAATGGTACCTCATTGTGGTTTTGATTTGCATTTCTCTGATGATGAGTGATGTTGAGCATCTTTTCATGTGTTTGTTAGCCATCTGTATGTCTTCTTTGGAGAAATGTCTGTTTAGTTCTTTGGCCCATTTTTTGATTGGGTCGTTTATTTTTCTGGAATTGAGCTTCAGGAGTTGCTTGTATATTTTTGAGATTAATCCTTTGTCTGTTTCCTCATTTGTTATTATTTTCTCCCAATCTGAGGGCTGTCTTTTCACCTTACTTATAGTTTCCTTTGTTGTGCAAAGAATAAAATACTTAGGAGTATATCTACCTAAAGAAACAAAAGACCTATACATAGAAAACTATAAAACACTGATGAAAGAAATCAAAGAGGACACAAACAGATGGAGAAACATACCGTGTTCATGGATTGGAAGAATCAATATTGTCAAAATGGCTATTCTACCCAAAGCAATCTATAGATTCAATGCAATCCCTATCAAGCTACCAACGGTATTTTTCACAGAACTAGAACAAATAATTTCACAATTTGTATGGAAATACAAAAAACCTCGAATAGCCAAAGTAATCTTGAGAAAGAAGAAAGGAACTGGAGGAATCAACCTGCCTGACTTCAGACTCTACTACAAAGCCACAGTCATCAAGACAGTATGGTACTGGCACAAAGACAGAAATATAGATCAATGGAACAGAATAGAAAGCCCAGAGATAAATCCACGAACCTATGGACACCTCATCTTTGACAAAGGAGGCAAGGATATACAATGGAAAAAAGACAATCTCTTTAACAAGTGGTGCTGGGAAAACTGGTCAACCACTTGTAAAAGAATGAAACTAGAACACTTTCTAACACCATACACAAAAATAAACTCAAAATGGATTAAAGATCTAAATGTAAGACCAGAAACTATAAAACTCCTAGAGGAGAACATAGGCAAAACACTCTCCGACATAAATCACAGCAAGATCTTCTATGACCCACCTCCCAGAATATTGGAAATAAAAGCAAAAATAAACAAATGGGACCTAATGAAAATTAAAAATATGCTTTGTCTTTTACTTAGTCAACATTCTCATTAATTAATTATAGCATCATTTAATTTTTTCCTTTCTTTAGCACACTTTCTTGCTGTTCTTTTGTACACAATTAGAAACAGTAAAACAGAGATTTGGAAATTTTTAATTAAATGCTAACTTCCTAAATATAGATATTTTCCATGGTCCCCAAATAAATTTAAGTGATTTTCTTTGTAATTTGAAGATGTATATCACCTAATAACAAAAATATTTTACTTTTATGTTTCAAGAAGTATCACATTTTGTTATTTTTATTTGAAATAATTAGATTTTCACCTATAATTCATCATATTTCTTTAACTTTCCCCTCATCCTGTCCCCCTTATCCTTTGAAATCTATTTCACAGTTAAGGCCCCTTAGTTAAGGGCTTTAATAGTATAACAGTCACAGAAATCTTACTCTGTGCCCAGGAATGTCTTTCTTATGTATTATGTGTATTATGTGTATTAAGCACACACTTAATAGTATATACTTATTATGAGTTTATTTTTTAACTGGCTTTTCTTTTGTACTAAACTGTACACTCAACACAGTGTTTGGCACAGTTTTGGACTTACAACAAGCACTAATAAGCTTGTGTTTTTAATACAAATATTGAAAGAAAGTTAGAGATAAGTTACAGTCTAAACACAAGTGAAAGAAATACTTACCCTGCCTGAGTTGAAGTGAGTAAACAAGGAAGTCTTTGCATCATTTTATCAGCAGGAACAAGTAGATAATGAGGAAATCTCTGTTCATGAAGAAGTGTGAATATTAGAGTGATGACGGGTAGAGATAGATAAATAACTATGAGCATCTCTAAACGCTGTGGGAGGGAGCCAAATTAAAGGACTCTAAATTTTGATAGTTAGAAGTTGTGATTCAGACAGACACAGCCCAGTTGCTCTCTAAGATGTCAGTACCTTGTATTTTTCTCCCCCATTTTTCTGAAGGAAAAAATTATTCTAATGATTCTGGTGGATAGTTCCGAGTACTAACCTTGCACGACTCCTTGTTGTTGAGTCCCAGGGTCTAATAGTCTCTACTATTAGAATCACTGGTCCTGATCTCTGAGTATGTCGGCAGCCTTCTGTAAAGGTTGGTTCTTATGAATGATGGTTTTGTATTCTCTGGTACTGATGCTAAGAGTCTGATGAATAAATAATGATAATGATCTCCCACTAGAATCTTATCCCACAAGTATCAACTCTTTAGAAACAATTAGAATTTCTCTTTTCCCCATTGGCTCACGAGTGTTTAATAGGTATGGTACCTTGCTTTTGTCAGATTATGTGTTGTAAACAAGGATGCAATAGATTTTGTTTGAGTTCCAGGGACTTCCCTGTCTAGCTAACTTAAAATTCAAATCTTTAGGAAATTCTAAAGACATATACTAAAGGGATTTTCTAAAGAAATTGCACTAAATAGAAAATAGAAGGAAAAACCTTTGGGTGTTAGATTTAGAGCTTTTCATTTTCATTGATCTCTGTTAACTCTATTTAGATGTTAAGATGTATTCATAAGACTTGACACATAGTAATATTAAAAATATTTAATGTGTGGGCTGCATCAGCTGGATATTGACACTCCATGAAAAGTTTTTAAAAAGACTAACCATGAAACTGATGACTTTATTTTCCTCTACTGTTAAATGGGAAATGGTGAGGAAAACTATAGAGATGTATCTGTTATACAAATTATTTTGGTTCTATATAAATATTAAATTATTTTATCTGTTTGGAAATAGCATTTTGAGTGCTGGAACTTGGTTAAGGACAAAAATGGGAAGAATATAAACTGGCCTTTAGAAATCATTATACATTAATAAATTGCAAAATAATGGCTTCTCTTTTTTTTTTAACTATATTTTTTCTTTTTTACATTTCAGTGGGTTTTGTCATACATTGATATGAATCAGCCATGGATTTACACGTATTCCCCATCCGGATCCCCCCTCCCACCTCCCTCTCCACCCGATTCCTCTGGGTCTTCCCAGTGCACCAGGCCCGAACACGTCTTATGCATCCCACCTGGGCTGGTGATCTGTTTCACCATAGATAATATACAAGCTGTTCTTTCGAAACATCCCAGCCTCACCTTCTCCCACAGAGTTCAAAAGTCTGTTCTGTACTTCTGTGTCTCTTTTTCTGTTTTGCATATAGGGTTATCGTTACCATCTTTCTAAATTCCATATATATGCGTTAGTATGCTGTAATGTTCTTTACCTTTCTGGCTTACTTCACTCTGTATAATGGGCTTCAGTTTCATCCATCTCATTAGAACTGATTCAAATGAATTTTTTTAATGGCTGAGTAATATTCCATAGTGTATATGTACCACAGCTTCCTTATCCATTTGTCTGCTGATGGGCATCTAGGTTGCTTCCATGTCCTGGCAATTATCAACAGTGCTGCGATGAACATTGGGGTGCACGTGTCTCTTTCAGCTCTGGTTTCCTCAGTGTGTATGCCCAGAAGTGGTATTGCTGGGTCATATGGCAGTTCTATTTCCAGTTTTTTAAGGAATCTCCACACTGTTCTCCATAGCGGCTGTACTAGTTTGCATTCCCACCAACAGTGTAAGAGGGTTCCCTTTTCTCCACACCCTCTCCAGCATTTATTGCTTGTAGACTTTTGGATAGCAGCCATCCTGACTGGCATGTAATGGTACCTCATTGTGGTTTTGCTTTGCATTTCTCTGATAATGAGTGATGTTGAGCATCTTCTCATGTGTTTGTTAGTCATCTGTGTGTCTTCTTTGGAGAAATGTCTGTTTAGTTCTTTGGCCCATTTTTTGATTGGGTCATTTATTTTTCTGGACTTGAGCTTCAGAAGTTGCTTGTATATTTTTGAGATTAATCCTTTGTCTGTTTCTTCATTTGCTATTATTTTCTCCCAATCTGAGGGCTATCTTTTCACCTTGCTTATAGCTTCCTTTGTAGTGCAGAAGCTTTTAAGTTTCATTAGGTCCCATTTGTTTATTTTTGCTTTTATTTCCAATATTCTGGGAGGTGGGTCATAGAGGATCTTGCTGTGATTTATGTTGGAGAGTGTTTTGCCTATGTTCTCCTCTAGGAGTTTTATAGTTTCTGGTCTTACATTTAGATCTTTAATCCATTTTGAGTTTATTT
Organism: Muntiacus reevesi; assembly: GCF_963930625.1. Taxonomy (NCBI): domain Eukaryota; kingdom Metazoa; phylum Chordata; class Mammalia; order Artiodactyla; family Cervidae; genus Muntiacus; species Muntiacus reevesi. Next base: position 26,583,431 of record NC_089253.1, on the reverse strand, counting down.
TTGTGTATGGTGTTAGAAAGTGTTCTAGTTTCATTCTTTTACAAGTGATTGACCAGTTTTCCCAACACCACTTGTTAAAGAGGTTGTCTTTTTTCCATTGTATATCCTTGCCTCCTTTGTCAAGGATAAGGTGTCCATAGGTTCGTGGATTTAACTCTGGGCTTTCTATTCTGTTCCATTTGTCTATATTTCTGTCTTTGTGCCAGTACCATACTGTCTTGATGACTGTGGCTTTGTAGTAGAGTCTGAAGTCAGGCAGGTTGATTCCTCCAATTCCATTCTTCTTTCTCAAGATTGCTTTGGCTATTCGAGATTTTTTGTATTTCCATACAAATTGTGAAATTAAAAATAATGGCTTCTTAGAGACTCATAGAAGCTATTGCTTCAATAAAATTGAAAAAGAAATATCAGCTTTCAAATAAAAGTAATGACTTCTTAGAAAAATAATGGTGTTCAGATAAAAATAATAGCATCTTAGAGATTCACAGAAGCCATTGTTTCAATTCTGTCAGTGTATATGTACTAACAGGAGAGAAAAAATATGTATATGTATATGTGTCTCATATATCTGTATATATGAGACAAAGAAACATAAAATTTGAGCTATACACTGGCTGATGGGACCCAATTGTACTGCTATAGCTTCTTTCCTAGAATTATTGAGCTTCATCTTGAGAGTTTCACTGTCATCCATCTTTTATTTAGGATTTCAAGCTAGACACTTGCATTCATCTTCAAGCTTTCCTGTATCTTCAACTCACTTCACTCAGACAGGTCTGAAAAACCTCCACTCTCACTGACATGCAATATCTTGCCTAAAATAACAACGTGGATGCCGACTGGTGATCTTAAATTCGGGTTTATCCTCTTTTCATCCATCTTGTATACAACTTAATTGTGGTATTGCTAATGCAGAAAACTGGATCACTTCCTTGCTTAAAAGAACATTTAGCAGCTCCCTTCACTAAAATAAGAGTGATGCTTACAGTGATCCACACATGATTCATGAACCATCTTCTGTCCACTTTTCTATCCTCGTGACTTGATTATATCGCCTAAAACATGACCTGATTTTCCTGTATACTCTAATAAGACCATTTTTTCATCACTTAGCCTATATTTTATTTAGGCACTCAAACCCCAGTAATTCAAGGGTCTATCTACCAGGACTCTGTATGTTTGTCCTCTGTTATCCCACTTGTGTCTTTTGGACAAAGTGCTGAGCTGGGAATCATCCCTAAGACAAGACTTGAAGTTGTAGCCATTTTCCACTCTTCTCCTGGACCAATGAAAACTAAGTCAAACAATAAATGAGAGGGTTCTTTGAAAAGGAATGTCTGACATCAATGAATAAATGGATAATGGAATAAAAGGATAGTAAAGTTATATATATTTGTACTATATATGGGTACTATAGATAGACACTACAACTTCTTATATCAGATGAATAAGATAGCACACTGTCCAAAGAACATGATCTTAATGAGTAAGATGGTTTATTTGGGAAAAGACAGAAGACAATTGAGTATCTAAAATATCATGTGAATTCATAGTTACAAGACAAATGTCCAGAAGCAGAAAAGCCGTAATTTAAGTAGGGGAGAAGAGATGTTTCAAAGACAAAGTCAACATGAATTGAAAATTATTTGTATATTATGGATCAAAAGAGCATTAATCACATCACAGTGATAGAATTTAGCATATCAGCAGTTGTTCTGTAAGTAGTTATAGCTTTACTGCTAAGAAGATAAGTCAAGGTTATTGAGACTGCTTTTGTAAAAATCTTTTTCTATCAAATATAGTAATTTAAGTCTCTAATTGGGACTTCCCTGGTGGCTCAGGTGGTAAGGCATCTGCCTGAAATGCCGGAGACCCAGGTTCAATCCCTGGGTCGGGAAGATACCCTGGAGAAGGAAATGACAACCCACTCTAGTACTCTTGCCTGGAAAACCTCATAGACGGAGGATCCTGGTAGGCTCCAGTTCATGGGGTGGCAAAGAGTTGGACACGACTGAGCAACTTCATTTTCACTTTTTCAAATCTCTAATATGAGACTACAGTAAGTCTCCTTTTTATTGCTTTGATTAGGTAAGTTAGAAATATTTTGATTATTTTTATGATTATTTTTTTAAATTAATTTTTATGTGAAAGAGGAGAGTGAAAAAGTTGGCTTAAAACTCAGCATTCATAAAACTAAGATCATGGCATCTGGTCCCATCACTTCATGGCAAATAGATGGGGAAACAATGACTGACTATTTTTTGGGCTCTAAAATCACTGCAGATGGTGACTGCAGCCATGAAATTAAAAGACACTTGCTCCTTGGAAGGAAAGTTATGACCAACCTAGACAGCATATTAAAAAGCAGAGATATTACTTTGCTGACAAGGGTCCATCTAGTCAAGGCTATGGTTTTTTCCAGTACTCATGTATGGATGTGAGAGTTGGACCATAAGGAAAGCTGAGCACTGAAGAATTGATACTTTTGAATTGTGGTGTTTGAGAAGACTCTTGAGAGTCCCTTGGACTGCAAGGAGATCCAACCAGTCCATCCTAAAGGAGATCAGTCCTGGCTGTTCATTGGAAGGACTGATGCTGAAGCTGAAACTCCAATACTTTGGCCACCTGATGCAAAGAGCTGACTCATTTGAAAAGACCCTGCTGCTGGGAAAGATTGAGGGCAGGAGCAGAAGGGGACAGCAAAGGATGAGATGGTTGGATGGCATCACCTACTCAATGGACATGGATTTGGGTAGACTCCGGGAGTTGGTATTGGACAGGTAGGCCTGGTGTGCTGTGGTTCATGGGGTCGCAAAGAGTCAGACACAACTGAGCGACTGAACTGAACTGAATCTCAACATAATAAAGGCCATATGTAATAAGCCTACAGCAAACATTTTTCTCAATGGTGAAAAACTGAAAGCATTTGCCCTAAGATCAGGAGCAAGACAAGTGTGTCCACTTTCCGCACTATTATTCAACACAGTTCTGGAACTCCTAGCTATAGCAATCAGAGAGAAGGGGGGTAAAAAAAAGAAATAAAGAAATCCAGATCAGAAAAGAAGTAAAGCTCTACTGTTTGCAGATGACATGATACTGTACATAGAAAGCCCTGAAGATAGTATCAGAGAACTACTAGAGCTAATCAGTGAATTTAGCAAAGTTGCAGGATACAAAGTCAATATATAGAAATTACTTGTATTTCTAAATATTAATGATTAGAAATCAGAAAGAGAAATTAAGGAATCAAACACATTCACTATTTCAACAAAAAATATTAAACTATCTAGGAATAAACTTAGCTAAGAAGACAAAAGAACTGTACACAGAAAATTATAAGGCAATGATAAAATAAATCAAAGACGACATAAACAGATGGAGAGACATTCCATGTACCTGGGTAGGAATAATCAATATTGTGAAAATGACTCTACTACCAAAGGCAATCTACACATTCAATGTGATGCCTGTCAAATAATCAATGGCATTTGAAATCTTGAGAAAGATTAATGGAGCTGGAGGAATCTACCTCCCCAATTTCAGATTATACTACAAAGCTACAGTCATCAAGACAGGATGGTACTGGCACAAAAATAGAAGTATCCCAATGGAACAAGATAGGAAAACCAGCAATAAACCCATGCACCTGTGGGTAACTTATTTTAGACAAAGGAGGCAAGAGTATACAGTGGGGGCAAAGACAGCCTCTTCAATAAATGGTGCTGGGAAAACTGGACAGCTACATGTAAAAGAATGAAATTAGAACACTTCCTAACAACATACAGGGAGATAAACTAAAAATGGATTAAAGACCTAAATGTAAGATCAGAAACTATAAAATTCTTAGAGAAAAACATAGGCAGAACACTTGATGACATAAATCAAAGCAAGATCCTCTATGACCCACCTCCTAGAATAATGGAAACAAAAACAAAAGTAACCAAATGGGACCTGATTAAACTTAAAAGTCTTTGCACAGCAAAGGAAACTATAAGCAAGGTGAAAAGGCAACCCTCACAATGGGAGAAAATAATAGTAAATGGAATGACTGACAAAGGATTAATTTCCAAAATATACAAGCAGCTCATACAACTCGATACCAGGAAAACAAAAAACCCAATCAAAAAGTGGGAAAATGCCCTAAACAGACATTTCTCCAAAGAAGACATATGGATGGCTAACAAACACATGAAAAGATCCTCAACATTGCTCATTATTAGAGAAATGCAAATCAAAACTACAGCGAGATATCACACCAGTCAGAATGGCCATCATCAAAAAGTCTATAAACAATAAATGCTGGAAAGGGTGTGGAGAAAAGGGAAGGCTCTTGCACTGTGGGTAGGAATGTAAATTGATACAGCCAATATGAAAGACGGTATGGACATTCCTTAAAAAACTAGGAATAAAACCACCATATGATCCAGCAATCCCACTCTTAGATATATACCCTAAGTAAACCAAAATTGAAAAAGACACATGTATCCCATTGTTCAGTGCAGCACTATTTACAATAGCTAGAACATGGAAGCAACCTAGATGACCATCGACAGATGAATGGATAATGAAGTGTGGTACATATACACAATGAAATATTACTCAGGTATAAAAAGGTACACATTTGAGTCAGCTCTAAAGAATTGCATGAACTTAAAGCTTATTGTAGAAAGGGGAGTAAATCAGAAAGAGAAAGATAAATATCATTTCTAACACATATATTCAGAATCTAGAAAAAAGGTACAAAAGAATTTATTTACAGGGCAACAGTGGAGAAACAGACATGGAGAATAGACTTATGGACATGGGGAGAGGGGAGGAGAGGGTGAGATGTATGGAAAGAGTAACATGGAAACTTACATTACTGTATATAAAGTAGATTGCCAATGGGAATTTGCTGTATGGCATAGGAAACTCAAAAAAGAGCTCTGTATCTATCTAGAGGTGTTGGGATGGAGAGGGAGATAGGAAGAAGTTTCAAAAGGGAGTGGATATATGTATACCTATGGCTGATTGATGTTGAGGTTTGACAGAAAACAACAAAATTCTGTAAAGCAATTATACTTCAATTAAAAAAAAAAAAAACAACAACTCAACATTCAGCCAGCTAAGATCATGACATCCTATTCCATCACTCATGGCAAATAGATGGGGGAAACCATGGAAATAGTGCAAGACTTTATTTTGGGGGGCTCCAAAATCACTGCAGATAGTGACTGAAGCCATGAAATTAAAAGACACTTGCTCCTTGGGGGAAAAGCTAATAGCAAACTAGACAATATATTGAAAAGCAGAGACATTACTTTGCCAACAAAGGTCCATCTAGTCAAAGCTATGGTTTTTCCAGTAGTCATGTATGGATGTGAGAGTTGGACTATAAAGAAAGCCGAGTGCCAAAGAATTGATTCTTTTGAGCTGTGGTGCTGGTGAAGACTCTTGAGAGTCCCTTGAACTGCAAGGAGTTCAAACGAGTCAATCCTAAAGGAAACCATTCCTGAATATTCATTGGAAGGACTGTTGTTGAAGCTGAAACTCCAATATTTTGGCTACCTGACTTGAACAACTGACTCATTGGAAGAGACCATGATGATGAGAAAGAATGAAGGCAAGAGGAGAAGGGGATGCAGAAGATGAGATGGTTGGACGGCATCACCAACTTGATGGACCTGAGTTTGAGCAAGCTCTGGGAGTTGGTGATTGACAGGGAAGCCTGTAGTGCTGCTGTCTAAGGGGTCACTAGGAGTCAGACACAGCTGAGTGACTGAACTGAACTGAACTGATATTGAACAAGTAAGAAAATATGAGAGGGTATGCTAGATTTAAACATGTATAACTGGGCTGATGAGGTGGAGAGCAACTGTCAAGGAAATGGGTTGCTACATAAAAGAAGAAGGAGGAGAATCCTGGGAAGATGGCAAAACAGGAAGCATAGCAAATATTTCCCCACTTAAAAACAATTGCACTGGCAGAATCTATATTATGTAACTATTTTGGAAGTGTGTAGTCTATTGGAGACTGGCAACTTCCAGGAAACTTGAACAGTTAATGTGGTTGATTTCAGTCACTTCACTGTAGTGCAGGTACCCATGCCGCCACACAACTCTACGGCTAACTCACCTGCATAAGTTGCAGTTGAATTTTGCAAGAATGCTTATGGGAGCCAGGTGGCAAATAGTACTTCCCCCGCCAAATATCCAGTGTCTGTTCTCTGATTATTGACTGTTGCTTCTGAATCAGAGGTCCAGAGAGGAGAACAGTCATAATTGGTGCATCTCTCCACCATGGCTTTGGCCCACGCACCCCTGATCCAGCTGAAGCAAATTTCAGGGAATTTGAAGACCAGTAACTTGTGTCTCTCCAATCTTCATTAAATTTTTTTTTTTTTTTTTTTTTTTTTGTCTTTTGGGAGCCAGACATTAAAGACTAGGACTTTTAAGCAGCATACACAGAAAAAAATTAGAAAGTCTCCATGCATGTAAAGTGGGAGGGGCAGGCTCAAAAAGACCAGAGAAGAACTTAAGTTTTGCCTGAGCCTGACCTTCAGCACAGAGGTTGCCTATAACAATCAAAACTACAAATATAAAAAGGGAGATAAAGATAGCAGAGTAGGAAAACAGTGGGTTCACCTTCCCTGAAGAACATATCAGACTACAACCACATATAGAGCAACTCTTGCTGAAATCAACCTGGGGAGTAGCAGAACAGCTGTTCACAACCAAGGCTGCAAAGAGAGATTCACATGGAGTCTGGTTGAAATGTAAACTGATACAGTCATTGTGCTAATATTATGGAGCTTCCTCAAAAAAGCAAAAATGGAATCACTGTATGATCCAGCAATTCCTACTCTGGGTATATATCTGAAGAAAATGAAAACATGAATAATACATAAAACATAATTCCAACCTGTTGTTCATCATTTCAATTCAGTTCAATTCAGTCGCTCAGTCATGTCTGACTCTGCAACCCCATGGACTGCAGCACACCAGGCCTCCCTGTCCATCACCAACTCCTGGAATTTACTCAAACTCATGTCCATTGAGTTGGTGATGCCATCCAACCATCTCATCCTCTGTCATCTCCTTCTCCTCCCACCTTCAATCTTTCCCAGCATCAGGGTCTTTTCAAATGAGTCACTTCTTCACATCAGATGGCCAAACTATTGGAATTTCAGCTTCAGCATCAGTCTTTCTGATGAATATTCAGGACTGACTTCCTTTAGGATGGACTGGTTGGATCTCCTTGTTGTCCAAGGGATTCTCAAGAGTCTTCTCTAACACCACAGTTCAAAAGCATGGATTCTTTGGCACTCATCTTTCTTTATAGTACAACTCCTACATGCAGACATGACTACTGGATAAACCATAACCTTGACTAGATGGACTTTTGCTGGCAAAGAAATGTCTCTGCTTTTTAATATGCTGTCTAGGTTTGTCATAACTTTTCTTCCAAGGAGCAAGCATCTTTAAATTTCATTGTTCATAACAGCATGATTTATAATTGCCAAGATGTGGAAGCAACTTAAGTGTCTGTTAGTAAATCAATGGGATGAAGTTGATTTCAGATATTTATGCACTAGGTACTACTCAGTCAAAAAATAAAAAGTTTGCTATTTGCAAGACTGATGGACCTGGGATGGTATTATGCTTAGTGAAATAAGTCAGATAAAGATCAATTCTGCATTTTTCACTTTTATATTGGATATAAAAGTTAAAATAAATGAATGAAAGCTATGCTGTTAACATAACTAATGTGAGACTAATATAGCAATGTAAAGCAACTATGCTTTCATTAAAAATTAATTGAGTAAAAAACATATCTAGGATTAATGTTAAGGACATTACCACCTGTGTTTTCTTATAGAACTTTTATGGTTTCAGGTCTTTCACTTAATTCTTTAATCCATTTTGAATTAATTTTTGTGTTTGGTGTAAGATAATGGTCTAATTTTACTCTTGTGTCCCATGGATATTTATTTGATTCATTTTTGGTAGGTTGTGTGTTTCTAGGAAAATCTCTTCTATACCCTTGGTGTATTTCTTAGAGCAAGTTTTTTTTTTTTTTTTTTTTTCTTTTAAGCTAGTTCCAATATTATTTAAAACAAAAGTCCCCATCAGAGGGAGCTGTTTACTTAGATTATTACTGAAACAATTTCCAATTGGGACTAATTCCCTTCACTTATCAGTTCTTATCAGGACTCTTCTATGCCTCATAACTCTATTCCTTAATATACAGAGACAATTAACACATTATGTTTTTTTAACACAAGGTTGTAGTTCAGACACAGAAGAAAAGCTTATTTTAGGATACTTGAAATTTTAAGAAATCTGTCCCCTAAAACCTGGTTTTCTTTCTTTCCCTTACCAAGAGTTATGTTTTAGACTATGTAGATAATTTATCTATATGAACTAGTAAATCTAAGAGAAAACATTTTTCCTTTAAGTCATTGATAGGGCTGTTGATATGCATGGTAGGGTAAACCCCAGATAACTGCACTTCTCCTCTAATAATACATGCACTGTAACATTGTAGGATTTGCTAGGACACATTTCTATGTTCTGTTGTCTGGAATTTCAATTATCCATTGCCTTTGCACCCAGGATTTCTTTCTTTTTTTTTTTTTTCATTTATTTTTATTAATAAAAATTGGAGGCTAATTACTTTATAATATTGTAGTGGGTTTTGCCACACATTGACATGAATCAGCCATGGATTTACATGTGTTCCCCATCCTGATCCCCCCTCCCACCTCTCTCCCCATCCCATCCCTCTGGGTCTTCCCAGTGCTCCAGCCCTGAGCACTTGTCTCATGCATCCAACCTGGGCTGGTGGTCTGTTTCACCCTTGATAGTATACTTGTTTCAATGCTGTTCTCTCAGAACATCCCACCCTCGCCTTCTCCCACAGAGTCCCAAAGCCTGTTCTGTACATCTGTGTCTCTTTTTCTGTTTTGCATATTGGGTTATCGTTACCATCTTTTTAAATTCCATATATATGTGTTAGTATACTGTATTGGTCTTTATCTTTATGGCTTACTTCACTCTGTATAATGGGCTCCAGTTTCATCCATCTCATTAGAACTGATTCAAATGAATTCTTTTTAATGGCTGAGTAATATTCCATTCTGTATATGTACCATAGCTTCCTTATCCATTCGTCTGCTGATAGGCATCTAGGTTGCTTCCATGTCCTGGCAATTATCAACAGTGCTGCGATGAACACTGGGGTGCATGTGTCTCTTTCAGATCTAGTTTCCTTGGTGTGTATGCCCAGAAGTGGTATTGCTGGGTCATATGGCAGTTCTATTTCCAGTTTTTTAAGGAATCTCCACACTGTTCTCCATAGCGGCTGTACTAGTTTGCATTCCCACCAACAGTGTAAGAGGGTTCCCTTTTCTCCACACCCTCTCCAGCATTTATTGCTTGTAGACTTTTGGATAGCAGCCATCCTGACTGGCGTGTAATGGTACCTCATTGTGGTTTTGATTTGCATTTCTCTGATAATGAGTGATGTTGAGCATCTTTTCATGTGTTTGTTAGCCGTCTGTATGTCTTCTTTGGAGAAATGTCTGTTTAGTTCTTTGGCCCGTTTTTTGATTGGGTCATTTATTTTTTCTGGAATTGAGCTGCAGGAGCTGCTTGTATATTTTTGAGATTAATCCTTTGTCTGTTTCCTCATTTGTTATTATTTTCTCCCAATCTGAGGGCTGTCTTTTCACCTTGCTTATAGTTTCCTTTGTTGTGCAAAAGATTTTAAATTTAATTAAGTCCCATTTGTTTATTTTTGCTTTTATTTCCAATATTCTGGGAGGTGGGTCATAGAGGATCCTGTTGTGATTTATGTCAGAGAGTGTTTTGCCTATGTTCTCCTCTAGGAGTTTTATAGTTTCTGGTCTTACATTTAGATCTTTAATCCATTTTGAGTTTATTTTTGTGTATGGTGTTAGAAGGTGTTCTAGTTTCATTCTTTTACAAGTGGTTGACCAGTTTTCCCAGCACCACCTGTTAAAGAGGTTGTCTTTACTCTGTTGTATATCCTTGCCTCCTTTGTCGAAGATGAGGTGTCCATAGGTACGTGGATTTATCTCTGGGCTTTCAATTCTGTTCCATTGATCTATATTTCTGTCTTTGTGCCAGTACCATACTGTCTTGAAGACTGTGGATTTGTAGTAGACCCTGAAGTCAGGCAAGTTGATTCCTCCAGTTCCATTCTTCTTTCTCAAGATTGCTTTGACTATTTGAGGTTTTTTGTATTTCCATACAAATTGTGGTAGTTGATTACATTATAAGGATAGAGTTCTCATGGATGGGATCAGTGTTTTTATAAAAGAGACAGCAGAGAGGTTTCCTTTCTCTTTGGTCCTGAGAGAATATAGCAAGAAATGGCAGACTGTGAACCAGGAAGAGGGACCTCACCAGACACTGAATCTTCCAATGCCTTCATCTTGGACTTCCTTGGATCCAGAACTTTGAGAAATAAACCTTACTTTTTTATAAAGCCCCCCAATCTGTAGATTTTACTGTGTGTGTGTGTGTGTTTGTTCTCAGCCATGTCTGACTCTTTGCCACCCTATGGGCTATAAGCAGTCAGGCTCCTCTGTCCTGAATTCCCATGGAATTCTCCAGGCAAGAATACTGGAGTGGGTAGCTGTTCCCTTTTCCAGAGAATCATCCCAACCCAGGGATTGAACCGAGGTCTCCTGCATTGCAGGCTAATTCTTTACCAGCTGAACCACCAGGAAAGTTCAAAATATATTTTTGCTTCACCACATGGCATGTGGGATCTTACTTTCCTGACCAGGGATCGAACTCGGACCCCTGCATTGGAAGCCCAGAGTCTTAACCACTGGACTGACAGGGAACTCAATAATCCCAATAGTGAAGGGAAAACTCCAGTAAACATTGAAATCCCTAAGTGACAAAAAGCACATAATGGTCATATTTGTAAATAAAATCTCCTCAGGTCCCTATTACACCTAGAATGTTTTCCTGAGGAAGTGTCTGAACAAGTTTCTGCCCTGGGATGACTGAGTGTATGACATCATTACACTCACGTTAAATCTTCTGTGGCTTACCAAGTGGCAAAGATGATAATAATAAAAACTCAATTTACTCAAAAATTATGAGCTGTAGTTTGAAAGATTTATGGGGCATAACAGAAGTTAAGTGTAGGCTGCATCCTCTTAGAAAGAAAGGAAACAAAGCCTCAGAGCCTGAAGTTGCTCTTCCAAGACACAGGGGTAAGAACTCAGATAAGGAAATAGCAAGGTTTGATGGCATAAGAAAGGTGAGTTTCTGAATTCCACTTATATTAATGCCCTCCTTTTCTGATGAATGTTCAGGGAACTAAGATAGATGACTTTCTTTTTCATCTTTGTAGTTCTGGGATTCAGTGAAACAGGTAGAAGAATATGTTAAAAGAAGGGTGCTGGGAAAGTTTAAAGACATTCTTTCACTCAGAGAATGTGTTATCTCAATTAGTTCCATCATGGACATCTCACTCTTCCATATTTATGGTTTTTACTTGGTAACATGGAGTAGTAACTTAATCCCTCCTAGATTCTGGTTCCTTAGTTTTGGTTTAGAAAATCCTCTCGATTTTCCTTCCACTAAGTCTAATCTGTGTTGGAGGTCAGTACCATGTTGGTGGGGTTGCTGCCTCGAGTTTTACTGGTGAAGAGAGGGGTCATGTGAAGGACGAATTGATGAAAGAGACAAGAGTGACTATGTCTTGGTCCAACTTCTCCACAATCTTGTGGTTTTTACAGCAGTAGTTTGCATATGGAAGAAAAATGCTTCATGCTGTAGGCTAAGCTTTGATACTTTTTGCTCATATAACTTATGAAGACTAACAAGGGAATGCCTATGTCACTCAGTTTCATGATAATGATAAAATAGACCATGGTCCATATTGGTCAGGTACCAGATCTTGCCAGTGCATGCAACATTCTTTTGAGAGAAGATGTTGTGGGAAAGTTGAGTTTTTCTCTGCATAATTCTTTCTCCTCTGTCCACAGATTCTGTTAGAGAAGAATGGCTTCTGGAAATGGTTCATTTAGTACTGAATACTTTCTATTGGGATTAACAGACCGACCGGATCTCCAACTCCCCTTGTTCTTCCTGTTCCTAGTAACATGTAACAGTCACTGTGTTGGGAAACTTGGACATGGCAATTTTAATTGGGATGAATTCATATTTGCACACCCCCATGTGCTTTTTCCTCTTTAACTTGTCCTTCAGAGATCTCTGTTATTCTTCTGTGTTTACACCAAAAATGATGGTTAACTTCATATCAAAGAATAACATTATTTCTCACATGGGGTGCATGAACCAACTTTACTTTTTGTCTGTTTTTTCTTTCTTTCTTTCTTTCTTTTTTTTTTTTTTGCTATTTCTGAAATCTATGTGCTGACATTAATGGCCTATGATTGCTATGTGGCCATCTGTAACCCACTTTTGTATAATGCTACCAATCCCCTAAAGTGTGTTCCAGCCTCTTCCTTGGTTCCTACTTGATAGCATTTTCTGGTGCCATGGTTCACACTGGAAATACATTGACACTGACTTTCTGTGATGCAAACATCATCAACAATTTTTTCTGTGACATGCTCCCTCTTCTCAGCTCTCCTGCACAAGCACCCTTGTCAATAAGCTGGTAGTTTTCATTGTGGTGGGCATCAATATCAATGTGCCCAATCTCACCATCTTTGTCTCTTATGGTCTCATCTTTTCCAGCATCCTCCACATCAAGTCCATGAAAGGAAGATCCAAAGCCCTCAGCACCTGCAGTTCCCACATAATTGATGTTCCCCTGTTCTTTGGATCAGGTGCATTTGTGTATCTCAAATCATCTTCTGCTGGGTCCAAGGATGAAGGAAAAATCTCCTGTCTTTTATACCATCACCGTTCCCTTGCTATGTCCCTTAATTTATAGCTTGAGGAACAAAGACATTATACTTGCTCTGAAAAAAACCCTGAGTACGAGACAGTTTTGATCAAAAGTATCTGTCTGTGCAGTTGGTTATATGATAAGGAGATTCTGTGCTGCAATTATATATTATTTATGGCAGCCTTTTAATCCTATTTTTTCCATAACCTGATAAAGGTGATTTGAGTCTTTTTTCATAAGTAATTTCTAGTCTTTTTGGAGTAGGTCTTTTTTTTCCCCTTATGATTACCAAAATATCTTGTCTACCCTTTCCCCCCCCCCCCCGTTTAGTAATAGCATTAATTAAATCATAAGATTATCTCCATCTTTTTATATCATTGTAACTTTTGAACTCTTTTTTTTCTTTGGAATGTTATGCATGGTCTTCAAATAATGACATTCTATAACAACAGAGTGACACTGTATCATCGAGGGTGTTTTAAACTTTGCTTGCTATTAAAGGCATGAATTAAATATTTGTATTCTTTTCATGCTCTTTTCAAGAATGCCAGAATTTAAAGGTTCTGTGGTGACAAGGATAATCCATTTTACATATATAAATGTTGTGCTGCAAGCTTCTTTTGGCAGAGTTTTTTTTTTTTAAACTTTTGCACAGTCAAGGGTAGACATTACAGTTCATCAAACTATATTTATTGTATGCATGCAAAAGTTAAGGTTAGAGTGGTTAGATTTACTTAAGTCACCTAGCTTTGCAAAGAAAATCTGATTTCAGGTTTGCTAGTTTGTAATCTATTTTGCTGTTTCTTTCTTCTATTACTTTTATTTCAGTAATGGTGGAATATGAGAAAACGCTGCTAATTTCAAACGTGACTCTGCCTTGTCCCAAGATGATAAATGAATTTCCCTCAGTGTGGCTATCACTTTCTTTAGTTATTTTGTAGAGAAACAGCTCAATTATTCTTTTTGTTGGGACAGAGGAAAACTTTGGGGTTAATATATTGGGGAGCAGATTGACTCAAACAAGGAAGTTACTTTTTCTGAAAAAAAGAAGAAAGTAAAGAATTGAATTTAGAAAGTTTGCAACTATCTGTAATTCAGGAACAGTACATGTGAGATAAAGGAGCCTAAATCATGCAATGTGTAAGGACTGAGAGAAACACATGGTCAGAAAATAAGAGGTCCCCCTTGGGAGTGGTCATGATACAGTTTCAATCTGAATTTATATCCCATTGAGTATCATAAATACATTCCAGTGTCCATAAGGCCTTGATAAAATTATACTGCACAATGTCCATACATTGGTAATGTTTGGAAATGAAGATGGAAAAGTTATAGCCATGTTATGGGATGCAGGTAGAGAGAGGACAGCTCTTCAGGAGATAAAACTGTTGTTCAGTAGCTTAAGTCACGTTCTACTCTGCGAGCTGATGGAATCTAGCCTGCCAGGCATCTCTGTCCATGGGATTTTCCAGGCAAGAATACTCGAGTGGGTAGCCACTTCCTTCTCCAGGGGATCTTCCCAACCTGGAGATTGAACCTTTGTCTCCTGCATTGACAGGCATATATGTTACCACTGAGCCACCTGGGAAGCCCCAGGAGATAAAATAGCTAGGGATAACTGGAGCTCAATGTAAGAAAAAGGCATTTAGGATGAAGAATGGTAGATAATGGAAGCCTTACCTATTGCTTTCTCCATTCTGGAAGGCCCTAGATTTATTGTGGTCACATAATTTATTTGGATGATAAAAGCATAATTTACTTGAATTAAAAGGAAAAAATAAACTAAACTCACAGGACTGGAGGACTTGGAAATGACTAAATGGCACCTTCTTGTTGGCTTCCATATGCTATTTCCATTTGGATATTTAGGTATGAAAACCTTGAACTGCAGTTGGTATAGCAATGAGAAATTAAAGTAATTTAAAAAAATATTGGATGAATGAACCAAGTTGTGACCATGACTTCTGGAAAGGATCCTGAATTATCATTTTGGGGAAAAAAGGTTAAAAAAGGCAACTCTAAAAATCCTCAACTCAATGTATCAAGTGAGAATTTAAATATTTTCTAAGGTAGCTTTGATGATATTCATCATTTGCCACATTGCTAGTCTCCACTCACTATTCAATTATTTTAAAATTCAGCATAACTGGTTTGTTTGTCTGTTAGTTTTTTGGATGTTGTGATTGTTAAATCCTTTCTTAGTTTAAAAAGACCACTCACTCCCTTCCCCTGATCCCAGTATTAACACAATTTATTTTAACTTTACAAGTTCTAATTATGTGAAATAGTTGCTCTTGGCTGAAGCTTTCTGATTTTTTCCCTTTCTTTTACTTACTCTTCATTTTGAAAAACTTGTTTTCTTTGCTAAAGAAATGTATATATAAACAGGTGTAAATAATATCCAAGTGGTATTTGGAAATCTGTGGACATCACAGAGGTGTGTCCACTAGGTTATATGTTCTATCATAATTTGAGGTGGTCACAAGAGTGGCTGAAACCCAGTTACTAATCTTTCATGAACATCAAAAGGCAAATGAAATGTGCTTCATTTATGGAAAAAATAAAGTTTTCTTGAAAGTAATTTGTCTTTCACTAATTGGAAAAAAATAATAAAATAACTTAAATATTATTTGTTATAATAAAGAGTGGTGACATTTCTAAGGAGAAAACTTAGCAGAGATTTGAGCAATTTGAACATGTTTTAGTTAGAAGTAAGTACAGTGTCTATCTACTTGTACTTCTTTCAAAAGAGGGAAATCAAGTCAGGGTGTTCTGCTTGCACAGCATAGCTATTCTTAGTTGTTTTTGCTTCTTTGATATATGTGACTGGAGCCAAAAAGTAACAAGGGAAATTGTTGAAATTATCTCAACTGAGAGTCCATCATGTAAACCATGGAATGTGACTGTACTTATGTACTAAACAGAGCTGAAAACTCTGGTTTTCTAGTTTTAACAAAGATGGTCCTCTGAATTACAGACCAGAAAGTTCCTAAATTATATCCTCAAAAATTGTAGAGATTAACGACCATTAGCTAAAATGGTAAAGCAGAAAGAGAGTCACAGATGTAGAGAACAAACTTATGGGTACTAAGAAGGGAAGAGGCTTCCCTGGTGGCTCAGATGGGTAAAGAATCATTCTGCAACATGGAAGACCTGGGTTCAATCCCTGGGTCAGGAAGATACCCTGGAGAAGGGAATGGCTACCCACTCCAGTATTCTTGCCTGGAGAATCCCCATGGACATAGGAGCCTGGTGGCCTACAGTTCATGGGGTCACAGAGAATCCCTTGGACAGAGGGAGATCAAGCCACTCAATCCTAAAGGAAATTAACCCTGACTACTCAATGGAAGAACTGGTGCTGGAGCTGAAACTCCAATACTTTGGTCACCTATGCAAAGAATCAACTCACTGGAAAAGACCCTGATGCTGGGAAAGATTGAGGGCAGGAGGAGAAGGGGATGGCAGAGCATGAGCTGGTTGGATGGCATCATTGACTCAATGGACATAAGTTTGAGCAAACTCTGGGAGATGGTGAAGGATAGGGAAGCCTGGAGTTCTGTAGTCCATGGAGTTGTAAAGTGTCAGACAAGACTAAGCAACTGAACAACAACATAAAAGGAATAAGAAGAAGAGGAGGTGGGATGAATTAGGACATATAAACACATATAAACATATATACACTGACATATAAACACTACTATGTATACTATAGATAACTAATGAGAACCTCCTGTATAGCACAAGAACCTCTACTCAATTCTCTGTAGTGACCTAACTGGGAAGGAAATTAAAAAAAAAAAAAAATGAGTGGTTATATCACTATGTATAACTGATTCACTTTGCTGTACAGCAAGAAACTAACACAGCATTGTAAAGAACAATTATACTGAAATAAAAATTAACTAAAAAAAATGAAACCTACTAGGCACCCTGTATGTGTTAGACCAGTGATATCCAATTTAAATATACATCAAGTCCTTTTACATGTGATTTCAAATTTTCTGCTAGCTGAATTAAAAAGGTAAAAGAGGAAGATGTGACATTAATTACAATAATGTTTCCTGTAACTCAATAGACCCAAAATATTATCACTTCATCATGCAACCAATATAAAAATTAAGATAATTTTACCTTTCATTGTACTAAGCCTTCAAAGCATTCTCACAACAGCCCAGATCACTGTGGCACTAAATTTTTAAATTAAAAACACTTGATCTCCATTTAAATGTCATTACATTTACAATTGAAGAGATAGATTGCCATACTTAAGTTGTTACAAACATGTATCTGGGCTGTCTCTAGTTGTGGCGAGTGAGGGTTGCTCTCAAGTTGTGGCTCGAGAGCTCAGTAGTTGCCGACTTGGGCTCTAGGGCATGGGCTTCAGTTGTTCTGGCCCGAGGGCTCAGTAGTTGTGGTGAGTGGACTTAGTTGTACCAGGACATGTGGAATCTTCCTGTATCAGGAGTTTTACCCATGTCTACTGCATCGGCAGGTGGATGCTTTACTACTGGACCAACAGGGAAATTCAATGGCTATACATTTTATGTCATTTAAAAACAAAATATCTTATTTAGTGACTTTTTCATACTTTTGCAGTTTTATTGAGAAAAAAATTGACTGTATACATTTAGTGAAAGTTGATCAGTCATGTCTGACTCTTTGCAACCCCGTGGAGAATACAGTCCATGGAATTCTCCAGGCCAGAATGCTGGAGTGGGTAGCCTTTCCCTTCACCAGGGGATCTTCTCAACCAAGGGACCGAACCCAGGTATCCCATATTGCAGGTGGATTCTTTACCAACTGAGCTATCAGGGAAGTCCAGTTTTAGGGAACATGATTCAAGATGGTGACATAGGAAGATCCTGAGCTCACCTCCCTCCATGAATGCAGTGATTCTACAGCTATATATGAAACGATCACCTCCACAAAAGATCTGAAAACTTGCTGAGCACTTTCTTCACCTTGTAAGGTAAGAAAAAGGTCACAGTGAGGTCGATAGCTGAGATACAGCCTCACTATAAACTCTACCCCGGTGTAGAAACTAAAAATGGTGAGGGTACTCACAAACCTGAGTTTTTGCACTGTTCTAGTTCTCATATAGAAGAAAATTGTTATTTCAGAACCATTTAAATTACAAGAAAGCTTTCACCTGAAGACACAGTGTTCTTTTACTCCTTTAATAAGAGTTATTTTCTAGACTGTGTAGAGAATTGATGGATTAGAAAATCTCAGAGGGAACATTTTTCCTATAAGTGAGTCATTGATAGGCCAGTTTATTGGGATTCTCTGGTAGCCCAGCTGGTAAAGAATCCAAATGCAATACAGGGGAACCTGATTCCATTCCTGAGTCAGGAAGATCCCCTGGAGAAGGGATAAGCTACCCACTTCAGTATTCTTGGGCTTCCCTGGTTTCTCAGATGGTAAAGAATCAACCTGCAATGAATGACACATGGGTTTGATCCCTGGGTTGGGAAAATCCCCTGGAGGAGGGCATGGCAACCCACTCCAGTATTCTTGCCTGGAGAATCCCCATGGACAGAGGAGCCTGGCAGGTTATACCGTCCATAGAGTCACAAAGAGTTGGACAAGACTGAGCGAGTATGCACAGCACCAGCTCTGGTTTGCTAGGACTCATTTCTGAATCATATTGTCCAGCAATGCAATTGCTCATTGCCCTTACACCCAGCTTCAATATGTCTGGCTTCACGCATGAACGGGGTGAAAGACTCTCTATCAATTTTCTGACTCTTACATATTTGGTACATAAATTGTTTTTGCATCAGTTGTTTTTGTAGGAAAGAAGAGACTCAGGCTTCCTCTTCATTTCTGTAATCTAAATGAACAGAACATGGGAGATTTGACTCTCCTTTTGTGAATGGACAATCCCTAAGTGAAGGACAACTTGAGTAAACTATGGAATCTCTAAGTTACTAAGGACAGACTAAGGTACAGAATGCAAATGCAATCCCCCCAGGTCCCTATTATACATAGACTGTTTCCCTGGGGAGGAGCCTGAACAAGCTTCTGCCACATTTATAATTGAGTTCATTATAACATTACACTCACATTAAATCTGACTTACAAAGTGGCAAAAATAATAATAAAAAAGAATGTTTATTTTTCTCTGCTGCTTGAGTGAACTGGAAGTCATAAACAGAAACTATGTTCTATATTTCTAAAATATTTTGAAGTCAAATCAGAAAATACATGTGGGCTGCATGTAGAGTCATGTAGAGTCAAAGGAACCAAAGTTTCAGAACCTGAAATTGCCCTACTAAGACCAGAGGGTAAAACCAGTGATAAGAAAGCCCTGGGGTTTTCTGGGGAAAGGAAGGTGAGTTGCTGAATTCTGTTTATTCATGCCCTTGTTTGAAATGGAAGTTCGGGGATCTAAGATACAGCAATTTATTTCCAATTTAGCACCCTGAGACTCACATAAAACTTAGAAAAATGTCTGTTCAAGGCATGGATCAGTGAATGCTCAGACACTAGGGGCCTATAAGGGATGCATTAGATCAGTCAGTAAGTTCTCTCTCTGTGGATGGAGGTCTTACTCATCTGCAATTACAACTTTTACTCTGTGATGTGGGGAGAAGAGTTAACCCCCCATTGACTCTGGCCATTTAGTTTCAGTTAAGAAGCAATTTTCTTTGTTCGAACCCCACCAGGTCTAATCTGCTTTAGAGACCAGCACATAATCATTAGAGTCTCTGCCTATAGTCTTACTGGTGAGGGGAGATTCCAAGTGAAAGGAGAAATGTTGAGATGTGGGAAGAATGAGTCAATCCTGGTCCAAACCTCTCCTTTATCCACTCTGTTTTTTCCCCAAGCAGTCAAGTCTGCACAGGGCAGTTGTCTCCTTCCTTCTGTAGGCTAAGTTTTGATACTCTTTCCTACTTAGTTTATAAAGACCCAGAAAAGTGAAATTTCCTGTCATTCAGTTTCAGGATAATGGTGACACAGTTCCATGAGAGAGTAGGTAAGACAATTCTGTGAGAAAGGCTGGGTTACTCTCAGAGATTCCCAGCCCAAACACCACACTTGTGAGAGGAGATATTGTGTGAAAATTGAGTCATTGATCTCCATGTAACCTTTTTCTTCTGTGCTCACAGATCACCTTAGAGAAGAATGGCTCCTGGAAATGGCTCTTTTGTGACCGAATTCATTCTGTTGGGATTAACAAACCAGCCAGATCTCCAACTCCCTCTATTCTTCCTGTTCCTAGGAATGTATATGGTCACTGTGCTGGGAAATTTGGAATTGATAATCTTAATTGCACTGAATTCAAACCTACACACCCCCATGTACTTTTTCCTTTTTAACTTGTCTTTCATAGACCTCTGTTATTCCTCTGTATTTACACCCAAAATGCTGATTAACTTCTTATCAAAGAAGAATATTATTTCTTACATGGGCTGCATGACTCAGCTTTACTTCTTCTGTTTTTTTATCATTTCTGAATGCTACGTGCTGACATCAATGGCCTATGACCGCTATGTGGCCATCTGTAACCCACTTTTGTATAACATTGCCATGTCCCCTAAAGTGTGTTCCAGCCTTATGCTTGCTTCCTACTTGATGGGATTTTCTGGTGCCATGGCTTACACTGGATGCATGCTGAGACTGACCTTCTGTGATGCAAACACCATCAACCATTATTTCTGTGACATCCTCCCTCTGCTTGAGCTCTCCTGCACAAGTACCTACATCATTGAACTGGAAGTGTTCATCGTGGGAGGCATCAACATCATTGTGCCCAGTCTCACCATCTTTGTCTCTTATGGTCTCATCCTCACCAACATCCTCCACATCAGCTCCACAGAGGGCAGGTCCAAAGCCTTCAGCACCTGCAGTTCGCACATCATTGCTGTTTCTCTCTTCTTTGGATCAGGGGCATTTATGTATCTCAAACCACCTTCTGCTGTGTCTATGGATGAGGGGGAAATCTCTTCTGTCTTTTACACCAATTTGATTCCTATGATGAACCCCTTAATCTACAGCTTGAGGAACAAAGATGTTAAACTTGCTCTGAGAAAAACTCTGAGTAGGAGACAGTTTTAATTAGAACTGTCTGTGTGCACAAATAACTTGTACCATGAGATGTTGAGTTTTTAATTTTAATGACAATCTTCTTACCATATTTTATAATCTATTTTTTAGCCTAGTATCTTAAAGAAATTTGAGTCTTGTTTGAATAATTTATTACCACTTTTATAAATCTTTCTCATTGTTTTCAAAACACATATCATCTCTTTCTCTTGCATAGTAAAAACATTAAATAGGGAATATATTATCTTTTTTCATCATCATTTTGAAACTATTTTTCCACTGGGAAAAGACGAATGACCTCCAAATAATGAATTACATAACACTAGACTGAGACATATCGCTAGGGATATTTTTAATCTATCAACTTGCAATAAGAAAAGTAAATAAAATACTCTGTTTCTACTCTATCTTTCCATATTTTACTTGGCAATATGTACCTTATTGAAATACCAGAGATTGATGGTTCTAAGAGTATCAAGGATTATCCTTTTCCCATCTGCAAACATTTAGTGTTAAGCTTCTTTTTGTGAAGAATTTTATTTTTCATCTTTGTAAGTAAAATTGACTCATAACTAACCATCAAAATGTTTTGCATGGATGGGAAAGTGAAGCCATGACTGGATGATGATTTACTTAAAGTCACACAATTTTAGAAAGAAAATTTGTAGACTTAATTCTTATCATTTTGACTTCAAGTGTATTATCCTTCAGTATACTCTATACACTCTTGATTCTGTTATTCTATTTCAATGAGCACGAAATATAAGAAAACATTCCTGATTTAAAAGTTAACTCTCCTCTGTCTCAGAATGACATATGAATTTTTCTCAAGCTGGGTATTCCTTTCTTTTCTTTTTAGCAAAACAGTTTGATTGTCTTTTGCTGTTGTTGCCAGAAAGAGAAAGCCTTTTGAGCTCATATATTATAGAAATGATTTGCTCAAAAAGGGTACTCACTATTTCTGCAAAATTAAAAACCTGAATGTGGAATGCTTGCAAGTGTTTGTACTTCAGAGAACAGGGTGCATGCAGTAAGGATGCTCAGAAACATGTAATTATGTCAGGACTCAAGGGAGCATATGGCCAATAAATAAGATGTCCCAGTGCGGGATGTGGCCGTGAGATTTAGGTACCCAGGCTTCCTTTGTGGCTAAACTGGTAAAGAATCCACCTGCAGTGCAGGAGACCTGGGTTTGATCCCTGGGTTGGGAAGTTTCCTGGAGAAGGGAACCTACTCCACTATTCTGGCCTGGAGAATTCTATGCACTGTATATTCCTTGGGATTGCAGAGAATCGGACACAACTGAGAGATTTTCATTTCATTCTGAAACTGTTTCCTGTTTGAAGAGTACTGTAAATATTCATATTCATAAATCTTTGATAAAATGATTTGCTTAATGAGCACACATTATTAGTGTTTTGGAGAATAAAAGTGGAAGAGCTGTGGTCTCATTTGGGGAAATGAATAGAGAAAAGGCATCAGTTACAGGAGGTAAATTGTGAGGAGTAATTGCATAAATAAGGGATGAAGTAAATTACACAGAAAAGTGTTGGACAATGAAAACCTTTACCTATGGACTCACTCCTTGTGCAAGACCCTAGATACTATCGAGATCACAGAATTTCTCTATATAAGATGAACGCTTAATTTACTTATGATTTAAAATGTTAAACCAACAGGACTAGATGACCTTTGAACAAGTAGATTATTTCTGGTTTTGTTGGCTTCTGTGTGCTACATTCATGTGGAGTTTTAGGTACAGAAACATCAAATTGCACCTCGGAGAATAATGACAATGTGAAAGAACTATTTGGAGAATAAAGTATGTTATGACAAGAATGTTGGATTATTTTTTGAAAGCAAAAACATGCTACTTTAAAAATCCTCAATATGCTGTATCAGTGACACTGTAATCATTTTCTAAGATATTTTGAATAATATTCATTACTTAGTACTCTTAATCTCCAGTCAGTATTTATGCATTTTGATATTTGGCAAAGCTGATTTTTGATTTGTTTTGTTTGTTTGTTTGAGATGTTCAGCATAGCTTAATCCTTGGCTTATATTTTTAGATGACCACCCATATTCCATCTCCTGACTGCAATATGAACATGACTGATTTTTCCTTAACAAGTTCTACTTACATAATATTGTTGATCTTGGTTAGAGTTTTGTTTCTTTGTTTAAACTAGTGTTTCCCTCTATAAACTTGTTTTTTTGAATGGAAACAAATGCATCTAAACAAGTGAAATTAACTGGGCCATTTGGAAACCTACATAATACAGCTGCATGTACTCTATTATGTATTTTGTAACCATTTGAGGATTCCCAAGAGTGCCAACAAAGGTCCGTCTAGTCAAAGGTATGACTTTTCCAGTAACCTTCTATGGTTATGGGAGCTGGACTATAAAGAAAGCTGAGCGCTGAAGGTTTGATGCTTTTGAATTGTGGTGTTAGAGAAGACTCTTGAGAGTCCCTTGGACAGCAAAGAGATCCAACCAGTCCATCCTAAAGGAAATCAGTCCTGAAAATTCATTGGAAGGAATGATGCTGAAACTCTAATACTTGGGCCACCTGATTCAAAGAACTGACTCATTGGAGAAGACCCTGATGCTGGGAAAGATTGAAGACAGTAGCAGAAGGGGGTGACAGAGGATGAGATGGTTGGACATGAGTTTGAGTAAGCTCCAGGAGTTGGTGATGGTCAGGGAAGCCTGGAGTGCTGCAATCCATGGGGTCACAAAGAGTCGGACATGACTGAGTGACTGAACTGAACTTAGCTGAAGAGTGAGTTAAGCCTGGTCACTAATCTTTCATTTCATGAGCCTCAAACTTAGAATGAAATCTGTTCATTTACATAAAAGAGTTACTCTTTAAAATGAGTGATTTTTATCTTTGGTTAATTTGAAAAAATATATATAAATAAAATACAATTTGTGATAATTATGGGAGGTAGCACTGTAAAGGAGGCAACTTTGCTGACTGTTCAGCAAATTAATCAGTTAGCAATGGAACTGTTTCAGTTAGCAATGGAACTGTGCATTTCTGTATCTGGACTTCTTTTAAGTGGAGGGGAAATCAAGCCAACATATTTTAATGTTCAGTTCGGTCTCAGTCGTATCTGACTCTGCGATTCCATGGACTGCAACACGTCAGGCTTCCCTGTCCATCACCAACTCCCAGAACTTGTTCAAACTCATGTGCATCGATTTCGTGATGCCATCCAGCCATCACATCCTCTGTCGTCCCCTTCTGCTCCTGTCTTCAGTCTTTCCAAGCATCAGCATATTTTCTAATGGCTCAGTTCTTCCTATCAGGTGGCCGAAGTATTGGAGCTTCAGCTTCAGCATCAGTCCTCCCGATGAATATTCGGAACTGAGTTCCTTTAGAATTGTCCAGTTTTACCTCCTTGTAGTTCTTCCTTTCTTGAGTTATGTGATTGGCACTGACAGGTTTTGAGGGAAGTTATGGTTCTGCTGAAGGTGTTCAGTCTTAGAGTCAACCTTGTAAGTTGACAACCTTCTCCTGTGCCTGTGAACCAGGACAGAACTTTTTCTAAATTGGTGTGAAATTGGATTCTTTTCCAAAATGCTGCATCATGAATATATATTTTCTTACCTAATGTGGTTAGACTAGTGATCTCAAATATTATACAACATATTGGGAAGATTCTAAACAAGAGATAGAGAGCTAAGAAGATGTTTCAAAGAAGCCTACACAGAAAAAGAGACACAGATGTACAGAACAGACTTTTGGACTCTGTGGGAGAAGGCGAGGGTGGGATGATTCGAGAGAAAAGCATGTATATGATCTATAGTGAAACAGATCACCAGCCCAGGTGGGATGCATGAGACAAGTGCTCGGGCCTGGTGCACTGGGAAGTCCCAGAGGAATCAGGTGGAGAGGGAGGTGGGAGGGGGGATCGGGTTGGGGAATACATGTAACTCCATGGCTGATTCATGTCAATGTATGACAAAACCCACTGCAATGTTGTGAAGTAATTAGCCTCCAACTAATAAAAATAAATGAAAAGAAAAAAGAAGAAATGAGAAAAAAATAAAAAAAAATAAAGTTTCACATGGCATGATTTTAATTTTATTTCATCAGAAATTCAATGCCTAGCCATTTCTTCCATCTCTCCCTTTTAAGGGTTGCCCAACTAAAAACAAATAAAATCTATAATTGTGGTAGTTTCACAAGTTATTATTTTGTTTATGGAAGCCCTCTTTTTTTGGAACATTTTGAAGGCATATTTTCGAGCATTTGATGCTTTTCTATCAATAAAAGAGAGAACACTCTTACCACCGAATGATATTTTTCTCTCTCCTTCCACTCAATATAAGTAGTGTGTTTAAAGATAGACCCATGCCAATTTATTTTTCACACAAAAACACGTATATTTCTAAAATGGATCGACTGTACCAAGACAATTGAGTGGTCTTTTAAAAGTAAACACTCTCCTATTTTCTTTTATATGTTTTTGAGAAGCTTAAAGTTTTGTACCATATATAAAGTGTGCAATATATTTTGATCAATCAGAATGGTACTTTCATGGCTTCTTATCAAAGTTATCTCTGACTCACTTTCTACTTTAGTTTTAACCAAGCCTTAATTATAGTTTTGAGAATTATATTTTTACTACATAGCTTCAATTTTCAAGTGGAGAACCACTGAAAGTCTTGATCTAGGGAGGGACAAAGCTGTGCTTTCAGACTTTATTCTAGCAGCATTGTTCATGACCAAATAAGAGTGACTATTTGGGAAAATGTGAAAATAGTAGTTAGGAGCCACTATAGTTCAATATTACACTAGTTCAGTTTAATCATAAAACCAGAAGTTGTGTAGTGGCTGGGGTCACATGGGTGCAGGTCATTATGGTTGTTGCTGTTGTGGTTTAGCATAAGACAAGTTTTGAATGTATTCTGAAAGCTCTTAGATGAAAACAAGGTGAGTTTCAGAAGTATTAATTGAATTTTTGCTGTGTACTCAGCATTGTTCTTAGTTTCAGGATCCAAATAGTTAACAATATAGAATAGATGTTTGTCCTTATAGAATATACAGTTTATAGAAAAGCATGAATTAAAGGGGAAAAGTATGATGAGTATTATGAAGGAGAATCTACTGAAATTTATGAGAACATGTGTAATAAGCACTGCTATTTATTGACTCTCATATGCCAATACTGGTCCAACCATTTTACTTAGTTTTTTTTTTTTTTCATTTGATTAACACAACATCTCAATGAAAGAGATACTATTTTGGCATCCCTTATTTTACATAGGAGAACTAGGAATTTCAATAACTGCTCCAACGTGTTATAGTGTGTAAAAGTGGAAAAAGGAGGTAGGATTAACAGCACTCTGTCTAACTCCATAATCCATAATCTATGATGTGAAGCATTGATAACTTCACTTACTGAAATGTTACAAAAAATTAGGCAGTAGGAGAGTCTGCTAAAATTTCAGGAATATATTAAAAGTATAAACTATAGAAGGGATATATTATATTGCAAATTATTTCAGAGATATCTCAGAAAGAGAAAAACTGAAATGAGTTGCTGCAACATTTGAGGTATTCAGATAAAGAAATAAAGAAACCTGGAAGTAGATCTTTTGTGGAAATAAGTCCATTTAGTAAATGTGAAAAAAGAAGGATGAGACAATGTAGTAGCTTTCCCCTCAGAGGTGTAGATAATGAGGAGATGGGAATTCACTTTGGATCTACCGGAGGGATGTACAGATGACACCACTCTTTCTTTTTTTAGAATTTTATAAATTTATTTATTTTAGTTGGACAATGCAAACTAGTACAGGCACCTCTCTTACAGCAGAAAACAAAGAAGAACTAAAGAGCCTCTTGAAGAAAGTGAAAGGGGAGAGTGAAAATGTTTGGTTAAAGCTCAACTTTAAGTAAACTAAGATCTTGGCATCCAGTCCCATCACTTCATGGCAAATAGATGGGGAAACAGTGGAAACAGTGGCTGACTTTATTTTGGGGGGCTCCAAAATCACTGCAGATGGTGATTGCAGCCATGAAATTAAAAGACGCTCACTCCTTAGATGGAAAGTTATGACAAACCTAGACAGCATATTATAAAGCAGAGACAGTACTTTGTTAACAAAGGTCCATCTAGTCAAGGCTGTGATTTTTCCAGTGGTCATGTATGGATGTGAGATTTGGACTATAAAGAAAGCTGAGTGCCGAAGAACTGATGCTTTTGAAATACAGTGTTGGAAAAGACTCTTGAGAATCCTTTGGACTGAAAGGAGATCCAACCAGTCCATCCTAAAGGAGATCAGTCTTGGGTGTTCATTGGAAGGAATGATGTTGAAACTTTAACACTTGGGTCCCCTTCTCCTCCTGCCCTCAATCTTTCCCAGCATCAGGATATTCTCTAATGAGTCAATTCTTTGTATTAGATGGCCAAAGTATTGACTCTTCAGCTTCAACATCAGTCCTTCCAATGAACACCCAGGACTGATCTCCTTTAGGATGGACTGGTTGGATTTCCTTGCAGTCCAAGGGACTCTCAAGAGTCTTCTCCAACACCACCGTTCAAAACCATCAATTCTTCTGCGCTCAGCTTTCTTTATAGCCCAACTCTCACATCCATACATGAACATTGGAAAAACCATAGCCTTGACTAGATGGACCTTTGTTGACAAAGTAATGTCTCTGCTTTTTTTTTTTTTAAATCTTAGTTTTTTAATTTTTTTAAAATTTTATTTATTTATTTATTTTATTTGTTGGAGGCTAATTACTTCACAACATTTCAGTGGGTTTTGTCATACATTGATATGAATCAGCCATAGAGTTACACGTATTCCCCACCCCGATCCCCCCTCCCACCTTCCTCTCCACCCGATTCCTCTGGGTCATCCTAGCCCACCGGGCCCGAGCACTTGTCTCATGCATCCCACCTGGGTTGGTGATGTCTCTGCTTTTTAATATGCTGTCTAGGTTGGTCAAAAGTTTTCTTTCAAGGAGTGAGTGTCTTTTAATTTCAAGACTGCAATCACCATCTGCAGTGATTTTGGAGCCCCCCCAAAATAAAGTCAGCTGCTGTTTCCACTGTTTCCCCATCTATTTGCCATGAAGTGATGGGACCAGATGCCATGATCTTAGTTTTCTGAATGTTGAGCTTTAAGCCAACTTTTTCACTCTCCTCTTTCACTTTCATCAAGAGGCTCTTTAGTTCTTTTTCACCTTCTGCCATAAAGGTGGTGTCATCTGCATATCTGAGGTCGATATTTCTCCTGGCAATATTGATTCCAGCCTGTTCTTCCTCCAGCTCTAAGTATAAAGATAATGAAGCAGAAAGGGTACCTGCCAATCCAAGTGATCAGTGTTCAATTTTCATGCGCTCTTCAGAATCAAGTGGCCATATTTGAGTGCCCTTTCATTTACTCAAATAATTCAATAGCCAGAAATTTCTGAAGAAATGAAAGAATGAAAAATAGCATGCAAAAATGTGTCTTAACAAATTCCACAATGTAACAATACATGCATTATTTGAAGAGAAGTGCAGTAATTTGGGGTTTACTCTATTTAGGGTATCAACTATCCTATCAATGATCAACACTTACAGGAAAAATATCTTGCCTCTGAGATTCTTTAGATCATAAATTCTCCAAACAGTCTATGACATAATAGATGATAGATGAGGAAAAAGAACTTTGGGTCTAAAGATCCTTTTTATTTCCTAAATGGGAAAAGAAAGCCTTATTACAAATAACATCTGCCCTGAAAGTAACAATACTCTTCAGAATCAAAACTACCAGAGTGTGAAAAATCAGTCTCTGATAACTCTCCCTGTGAGTAAGGGAAAGTGAAAGTTGCTCAGTTGTGTCTGATTCTTTGTAACCCCATGAGTTATACAATCCATGAAATTCTCTAAGTCAGAATGGTAAAGAATCCACCTGCAGTGTCGGAGACCTGGATTCAATCCCTGGGTTGGGACGATCCCTTGGAGAAGGGAAAGGCTACCCAATCCAGTATTCTGGCCTGTGAATTAAGGAAGAATTCCTATTTGTCTCTGAGTAGGTCTTTGTCAGAGAATGAGGATTTTATCATTTGGGAATGTTTTGGAAACATTGTAAAATGTTTTCAGGACATTCTAAGTAACCAGCTCCCATTGGTGGGAAATTTTGACTTGGATAGGATTTGAATTAATTAAAAAATTTTCTTTAGTGAGTTTCCCAAATGAGGGCTCTTAAGAAAAATTTTTTTTTAAATCAGATCAAGATCCTTGAAATGTATGCCTATAATTTTAATTGCAGAAAAAATTGTAATACTATGGGAGAACAAATTGGTAATTATTTTGCTATCTAATTTCACTTCCTCTTATCTCACTCTGAGAAGACTTTGAGTTCTTCAGAGAAATGTTAATAGGTAAGGAAAGCAATTCTTTTTCCAATTTAAACTTTTTATTTTCTATTGGAGAATAGCTCATTCACAATATTGTGATAGTTTCAGTTGACAGTGAAAAGACTCAGCTATATACATGCATCTTTCCATTCTTCCCCAAACTCCTCTCCCATCCAAGCTGTCACATAATAATAGGTAAAGTTCCCTGTGGTATACCAGAGGTTCTTGTTGGTTTTCTATTTTTAAATATAGCAGTGTGTACATATCCATTCCAAACTCCCTAACTATCTCTTCCTCCCATCCTTCCCCTGGCAACCATTAGTTCATTCTCTAACTCTATGAATCTTTTTCTATTCTGTAAGTTCATTTGCATTATTTCTTGTTGGATTCCAAATATAAGGGATTTCATATGATATTTCCCCTTTTGTGTCTGACATACTTCACTCGATATGACAGTCTCTAGGTCCATCCATGCTGTTGCAAATGGCATCATTTCATTCTTTTTTAATGGCTGAGTAGTATTCCATTGTATATATGCACCATAACTTTTTTATCCATTCCTCTATTAATGGATATTTAGATTGCTTCCATGTCTTGGCTATTGTAAATAGTGATGCAATGAACTTTGGGGTGCATGTTTATCTGTTCAGATCATGCTTTTCCCCAACATATGCCCAGGGGTGGGATTGCAAGGTGACATGGTAGGTTTTTTTCGTTGTTTTTTATTTGTTTGTTTTTTAAGGAACTGTTATACTGCTCTTTATAGTGGCTATACAAATTTACATTCCCACCAGCAGTGTAGAAGGATTCCCTTCTCTCCATACATTTTCCAGGATTTATTCTTTGTGAATTTTTTTGATGATAGCCATTTTGGAAGGTGTGAGGTAATACTCAACATAACGTTAGTAGAAGTAAGGAAATCCTAAAAACAAGAACAGAAATAAATGCAGTATACAAAGAAAACAATTGCAAAGATCAATGAAATGAAAACATGATTCTTTGAAAAAATAAACAAAATTGATAAAACTTTAGCAAAACTCAAATTGAAAAGGGAGGAGACCTAAATCAATAAAATTAAAAATGAAAAGTAAATAGTTACAAATGACTCTACAGAGATACAACGAATCATAGGAGACTATGATGAGCAACTGTATGCCAATAGAATGGACAAGCAGGAAGAAATGGACAAATTCTTAGAAAGGCACAGTCTCCCAAGGCTGAGCCAGGAAGAAATAAAAGATATGAACAGACCAATCACAAGCACTAAAATTGAAACTGTGATTAAAATACTCCCAATAAGTAAAAGCCCAGGACCTGATGTTTTCACAAGCGAGTTCTACCAAACATTTACAGAAGAATTAATACATATGCTCCTGAAACTGTTCCCAAAAATTGCAGAGAAAGGAAAGCGTTCAAACTCATTCTATGAGACCACCAAGACCTGAAACCAAAGCCAAACAAAGGTACCACAAAGAAGAAAATTATAGGCCAATAGCATTGATGAAAATAGATGCAAAACTCCTCAACAAAATTCTAACAATCTGAATCCAACAATACTTTTAAAAGATCACACACCATGATCAGTTGGAATTCATCCTAGGGATGCAAGGATTTTTCAAATTCTGCCAATCAATCAATGTGATATACCACACCAACCAATTGAAGAATAAAAGTATATGATCGTCTCAAAAGATTTACAGTAAATGTTTGACAAAATTTAGCAGCAACTTATGATAAAAACTCTCCAGAAAGTCATAGAGGGTATATGTGTATGTGTGCTAAGTGCTAAGTCCCTTCAATTTTATCCAACTCTGTGCCACTATGAACTATAGCCCACCAGGCTCCTCAGTCTATGGGATTCTCTGGGCAAGAATACTGGAGTGGGTTGCCATTTCTTTCTCCAGGGAATCTTCCCAACCCAGGGATCGAACCTGGGTCTCCTGCTTTGTAGGCAGATTCTTTATCACTGAGCCATAGAAATTAGGAACTAACAAAGACCCTTAGGCTTCTGAAAGTCTCTTTCTGCCTGATTTCAAACCAGGGATCTTTGACATGTGAGGCAAACATGATAGCCACTACACTACAAATACAACACCTAGAGGGTACCTCAACATAATAAAGGCCATATACAACAAACCTATGGCAACCCACTCCAGTATTCTTGCCTGGAAAATTCCACGGGCAGAGGAGTCTGGAGGGCTACAGCCCATGGGGTCACCAAGAAAGGACTCTGTGCACAGAGTCATTTAAGTATTTTAGAGTAACCATTTCCCCATATTTTCTCAAAAGGAAAGTAATCCAACATCCTATTTGAGAAAAGTCATAACTTGAATTAGTCACTGTTGTGGTCCTTTAATGGACTGGAACATGGTGGTCCGGAGATGACGATAAGAAAGTAAAAGAGAGAGAAAGAGGCTGATATTCCCTGGTTTACATGGAGAACCAATAAAGTTCTTTGCACAGAGCTTGCACTGCTTCAGGTAGGCACCAGGCGCCCTCTCCACTGGGTGAAGGCACAGTGCGCCTTCTTGAGAGGATCTTAGAAGTCCGGGCAAGAAAGTGAGCTCAGTAGGCTTCCATGCTCCAAGGAATTAGCCTGAAAGAGAGAGAGAGAGAGAGAGAGAGAGAGAGAGAGAGAGAGAGAGAGAGAGAAGGAAAGAAAGACACGGGGACCCAAGCTCTGATGGTGCAAAGGTGTTTTATTCAACATGGTGTGGGTATATATACTGTCTTACAAGGTAGCTATTCTCAGCAAAGATAAAAATTGAAATTCCAGACTTACAAAACACAAGGCGATCCATATCAAAGAGACAAAGTTGTAAATAATCACTTCTACCATATGGTTCATAAAAAGGAAGAAGGTCATAAATAGTTACTTATCACCCTATGGAAAAACTAACAAAGGAAATGCATGGATTCCTCAGCCCGGGAAAGGCATGCCTCTCCTCTTAATTCCTGAATATTCAGGAATTAATAAGGAACAGAGGATTCATGAGAGATCCAAAACAGCACACAGGAAGCCTCCTGTTAAATGCTTCCTGAAAAGTCACCAAATATTTCTTTCAAATTATCATTTTCTAACAGCATTTTGAGGATTTTTGCCAGGAGCCAGCACACGAGATCCCACCCATGACAAGGTCATGAGGAGAAGACCTGACAAGCAAGGCAGATCAGGACTTCAGGGATTTTGAAAAGCTGCCCCGGCGCTCACCTTAAAGATGATCTCTGTCTTTCTGATGCTTGCTATATTAGACTACTCCCTAATTTTGGTGTCACAGGTAGACGGCCTTCCCCGATCTCTCTCCAAACAGAATCAACTTAGAACTTTAATCAATATGTCCCCCAGATGGTGGTATCCTATAAGATTATCCAGGATGAAAGGAGTGTTTCAATTTAGACCCCTTTGCTGGCATTCTAGCCTGCTTGGCAAATGCGTACTAATGCACATGACTGCTTACAACACCTTAATCATAAACAGCATAAAGAGCCTGATCACACAAAAGCCCCTAATAGGCACAGAGCCCTTCAGGAGGTGAGGAAGCCCTATTAGAGAACACAAAAATATTATTCTAAAAGTGGTTATAGTTAAAGATTTAGAAAAATAAGAGTTTAGAATTGTTAATTTTAACCAGGAATGCTAAACAGGCACTGCCTCACTGGAGCTGCAGAGTCTTTGTGTGGTAAACCTTCTAGATAAATTTAACTGATAACTTCTGCAAAAGGACTGACCTTTGTGTTCATTAAAGAATAGATTACGGAAAACAGCTTTGCATTCACGTAGGTCAAAAAATGTTAATAGGCCCCATGGCCAGAAGATAATGTACAAGACTCTCACAAAGAAATATGCAGAAAACACCCTGGTTTTGCGAAGGATAAGCCGATGTAATATTAAACTATCTTCCCTTTAAAAATGTACTAACTTAGAATATAAAAACTATGGTAAAAAATAAAGATTTGCCAGACTCTGCTGCACCCCCTTCTGGTCACTCTCTCTCTCTCTTTCTCTCTCTTTCTTTCTCTTGCCGACACCATTCATCCTGAGGGTACCCCTGGATCCTGCCGAGGCTGGACCCCGGCAGATTTTATTCCCTAAAATCCATGACGAAGTAGCCAACAAAAGCAGAAGTGATAAAGTTTTGCCCAGGTCACACACAGTGTTGGAGGTTGATGAGTTTATTTTTTTAATTATCAAATAAGTTTTCATTCTATCCATAGAAATCCTGTGATTTCCTTCATAGTTCTAGGTCTTCCAGAAAAAAAGAGAGGAATCAGAAAAATGAGTCTTTTATTTTCAAAATTTTATTTCCTAGATTCCTTATTCCTAATTTGAGTTTTAATCACTAATAGCTATTTTATCTTCAGGAAAAAAAAAGTCCTATAACTTTTTCCTCACAGGTAGTCACAAATTTTCTACCTTCATCTCAAAAGACACTACTATTATATCGTCACTGTGTATCATAAGTTTATGAAAGCTTTATGGGCTAAACATTTAATGTACTAGATGGAAGAGGTAAAAACAAACAAACAAACGAACAAACAAACAAAAAAACCCCATATTTAAATGCAATTCCTAAGCCTCATGAGAAATCCCCACAAAAACCTCTTGTTCACTGGCAATGTGGCCTGTTGACCTTGGCCTCATGAGAGGATTCTGAACTCTTTAATCTACCGAGCCCTGTTCATTGAATTACAGACACTTGAATGTATTCCATTTTTTTTTTCTTAATTTTTTGGAAAAAATAATGTGCTTACTTAAGCCAGTCATTTCCCCAGTATTCAGGTCCATAAGGCTTCCTATTTCCCAACAACCAAGGCAAAATAAATTATTTTCATAAGCAAACAAACAAACAAAAAAAAAAACTGAAAAAAAAAAAAAAAAAAAAAAACTTGTCCTGAGAAAAATTCATGTACCACCCAGGGACAAGGCACTGTCAAATTTCAAATTAGAATATTTTCCTCTGTGCCATGTTTAATTAAACAAAAATAAGGAGATACAACAGAAACAAAGTATACTGAGATTAGTAGACTTTAAAACATAAAACTGAATTTAGTCTAGGTGTCTTCATTAAGAAATATACAACTGTAAGTAAATCAATAACTACTGTGAGTTATACTTTCCCATCCAGCAGTATATGTTAATAATCTGTTATGTGCAGGACTGGCTGTGTAAAAGTAAGAAAATTCTTTGTCAAAAAAGCAAAATGTGCATTGTCAACAAAACCAACATTTTTTATATTTAGCCATTATGTAACTTTATATCTTAGGGCTGAAATGAGATATAATCTTGCTCAAGCAAGACTGGAAGGAAAAGAAGAGTAACATTGATTCATGCTTCCAGTGGCAGATGGCATATAAGATAACCGTAAAGACACAACATCAAACTAATTTTCCCTGATCATCAGTAGACAAGTCTTCTATTTCAACAGGGAAAAAAGTTCAAACTGATAGAAAAAATAGATTTAAAAAATTTTTCTGAAGAGTATTAAGAAATGGGAGAAAGTGAGGAAAGGAAATTGTGCTAGAGGTAAGAAAAGAAAGACCAATTCTAAAAAGTGGAAATAAATTGTGAGGTGACTCAGATATCCTTCCACGTGATGAAAAAGAAATAACATAGTCAACAAAGTTACTATGATGAAACACAGAAACTTTCTGCCCTTGACCAACTTCACAGAGAGAGATACTCTATTCAAAATTATCTCCTACTCAGGGTTTTTCTCAGAGCAGTTTTCACATCTTTATTTCTCAAACTATAGATTAAAGGGTTCATCATAGCAACCACATTGGTGTAAAAGACAGAAGAGATTTTTTCCGTATCCATAGAACCAGCAGAAGATGGTTTGAGATACATGAATGACATTGATCCAAAGAACAGAGAAACAGCAATTATGTGGGAAGTACAAGTGCTAAAGGCTTTGGACCTGCCCTCTGTGGACTTGATTTGGAGGATATTGGTGAGGATGAGACAATAAGAGACAAAGATTGTGAAACTGGGCACAATGATGTTGATGCCCACCACAATGAAAACTACAAGCTCATTGATGTAGGTACTTGTGCAGGAGAGCTGGAGCAGAGGGTGGACATCACAGAAATAATGGTTGATGGTGTTTGCATCACAGAAGGTCAGTCTCAGCATGCATCCAGTGTGAGCCATGGCACCAGAAAATGCCATCAAGTAGGAAGCAAGCATGAGGCTGGAACACACTTTAGGGGACATGGCAGCATTATACAAGAGTGGGTTACAGATGGCCACATAGCGGTCATAGGCCATTGAAGTCAGCACATAGCATTCAGAAATGACAAAAAAACAGAAGAAGTAGAGCTGAGTCATGCACCCCATGTAAGAGATAATATTCTTCTTTGATGTGAAGTTAATCATCATTCTGGGTGTAAACACAGAAGAATAACAGAGATCTATGAAGGACAAGTTAAAGAGGAAGAAGTACATGGGGGTGTGCAGATGTGAATTCAGTGCAATTAGGATTATCAGTCCCAAATTTCCCAGCACAGTGACCATGTACATTCCTAGGAACAGGAAGAACAGAGGGAGTTGGAGATCAGGTCGGTCTGTTAATCCCAACAGAATGAATTCAGTCACAAAAGAGTCATTTCCAGGAGCCATTCTTCTCTGAGGTAATCTGTATATACAGGAGAAAAGAGTTCCATTAGAGAACAACCCAGCTCTTCCACAATGTCTCATCCTACAAAAGAACTCAGTTGTTTTTCTTGTTTAGTCACTAAGTTGCATCCAACTCTTTTGTGACCCCATGGATTGTAGCCCTCAAGGTTCCTGTGTCCATGAAATTTCCCAAGGAATTTCCCATGCAAGAATACTGGAGTGAATTGCCATTTCCTTTACCAGAGGTTCTTCCCAACCGAGGGATCAAACCACATAGCCTGCATTAGCAGGAGGGTTCTTTACCACTGAGTCCCAGGGAAGCCCAGCCCAAAATAGTATACACTGGGAATGCCTGACACTGTCCCAACCTAGCCCCATAGAATCTGACTTTCCCATTATTACAATACAGAGTGATGCGGACTTGCCCTTTATTAGAGCTGTTACAAGTTAAATATCGCAAAGTACATCACAAACAACCTACAGCGGGCAGGCCAGTCCTGCCATAGGCGAGCATACCTGCTGGATAGCCCAAGGGGAAGAGGAATGGATTAGAATACAATTGTTCCACTCTCATTTCAACATTTCCTCACTTGAACTTTTCCCTCACCACTACAACTGGAGGCAGTGATCCTATCAACCTGACGCTGGCTTCTGATGCCGATTAGCTGTGATGTGCTCCAAATCAAAAATATGTTTTCTAATCCAAGATGAGGGGACCAAAATCTATAAGAGTTGTTACTCCACTTTTCACAGTTAAAAGACATAACATTAGAAGAGTGAGAGTTACACCTACTTAGAGGAAACTTCCTGACTGATATGTCCTTTGAGCCCCCTTATATCTCTGAACAGTCTCTGATCCCTCTCCTACAGATTTCATCCACTAGCTTCACTTGACTCCCAGAACTACACAAAATGAGAAACAATGGACCTTGGATTTTCACCTCAAAACAAGGAATAAGTACTGTAAATTGAATTCAACATGTAAGATGAATTCAGAAACTTACCCTCCTTAGGGCAGAAAACCTCAGGGCTGGCTCCCTTATCATTAGTCTTCACCTTGTTGGTACTGGAAATGTAATTTCAGGTTTTTGAGGCTTGATTTCCTTGATAAAATGAGACAGCATTGACATATGCCCTCAAAAACTTTATGAACTACTGTAATTTCTGGTTACTTTCAGTCCCCTCAAGAGGTAGAGGAAAATAAAGCATTTTATTACCACACTTGGAACTTGATTAGACACAGAAGATCTAATATGAGCATAATGATGTAATGCACATAGTTAAAAACAGACTGGAAGTTTGCTCCAACAATTCCCCAGGGAGTAGATCTTATGAAGAAAAAAAAAAGAAGGAAACTATATAAATGGTTCATGATCTGTCTTTAGTTCCTTAGGGACTCACTCTTTTAACCATTTTCACTTTACTCTAGGGACTGAACATCCCTCAGGTGGATCAAAGTAAATTCCTGTCTCCTCATTATCTTCACCTCCAAAGGGAAAGCTACTGCATTGCTTCATTCCCTCCTTATGTCCATTTCTTAAATGAATGTGTTTTCCCGAAGGGTGCTACTTTCAAGATTCCTTATTTCTTTATCTAAATGTTTTCAAACGTTGACATAACTCATTTACGTTGTTCTCTCTGTGGGAAATCGCTGAAATAATTTGCAATACTCTGTGTCCCTTCTATGGGGGCTTCCCTCATAGCTCAGTTGGTAAAGAGTCTGCTTGCAATGCAGGAGACCCTGGAGAAGGGAATGACAACTCACTCCAGTGTTCTTGCCTGGAAAATCCCATGGACAGAGGAGCCTGGCAGGCTACAGCCTACGGGGTCACAAGAGTTGGACATGACTAAGCATACAGCACAGATGTCCCTTCTATATTTTATACCTTTACAGTTTATAACTTTAACACACACCTGAAATTTCTACTTGATTTCCCTGTTGGGTCACTTTCTATGAAAATTCAGTAAGTGAAGTCATCAGTTTCTTCTCATTATGGAAAACACTAGGGACTATGGAGTTAGACTGCTGTGAATCTTGCTTTCCTTCTTCCAACATTAAACTGTAGCAGTTGCACTGTTTCATTGCTCAGTCATTTTTTCTACAATATTCTGATAGAATGAAATCTAATATGAAAGAAAATTTACCTTATTTAAAAATGAAGCAAATTTAACTTCCATTTTGAGGCTTCTCAAATGCCGGGGTCCAGCCTCAGCAGGATCCAGGGGTACCCTCAGGATGAAAGGCGTCAGCCAGAGAGACAGAGAAGACATAAGACCAGCCTTGATAGGGCCAAGTCTGCGAGGGAGAGAGGGAGAGAGGGAGAGAGAGAGAGAGAGAGAGAGAGAGAGAGAGAGAGAGAGAGAGAGATTGACCAGACGGGGGTGCTTGCAGGGTCTGGCAGAGTCTGGCAAATCTTTATTTTTTACTGTAGCTTTTATATTCTAAGTTAGTACATTTTTAGGAGAAGAAAGTTTAACATTACATCATCTTGTTCCTCAGGAAACCAGGGTGTTTCCAGTAACTTCTTTGTGAGTGTCTTATACATTATCTTCTGACCTCAGGGCCTATTGACATTTTATGACCTAGGTGAATGCAAAGCTGTTTTCCTGTAATCTATTCTTTAATGAACACAAAGGTTAGTCCTTTTGCAGAAGTTATTAGTTGAATTTATCTAAAAGGTTTACAACACAAAGACTCTGCAGCTCCAGTGAGGCAGCCCCTGTTTAGCATTCCTGATTAAAATGAACAATTCTAACCATTTATAAAATAATATTTTTGTGTTACACTAATACGCATTTGCCAAGCAGGCTAGAATGCCAGCAAAGGGGTCTAAATTGAAACACTCCTATCATCCTGGATAATCTTATAGATTACCGCCGTCCAGGGGACAGGTTGATTAAAGTTCTGAGTTGATTCTGTTTGGAGAGAGATCGGGGAAGGCCTTCTACCTGTGTCACAGAAATTAGGGAGTAGTCTAATATAGCAAGCATCAGAAAGAGATCATCTTTAAGGTGAGCGCCAGGGCAGCTTTTCGAAATTCCTGAAGTCCTGATCTGCCTTGCTTGTCAGGCCTTCTCCTCATGACCTTGTCATGGGTGGAATCTCATGTGCTGCCTCCCGGCACTCAAATGGAAGACTTGTGACCAGCTTTAAAACCACTAGACCATTCAGGAATGACCTAAGTCAAATCCCTTATGATTATACAGTGGAAGTGAGAAATAGATTCAAGGGATTAGATCTGATAGACAGAGGGCCCGACGAGCTATGAATGGAGGTTCGTGACATTGCACAGGAGACAGGGATCAAGACCATCGCCAAGAAAAAGAAATGCAAAAAAGCAAAATGGCTATCTGAAGAGGCCTTACAAATAGCTGAGAAAAGAAGAGAAGTGAAAAGCAAAGGATAAAAGGAAAGCTATACCCGTTTGAATGCAGAGTTCCAAAGAATAGCAAGGAGAGACAAGAAAGTCTTCCTCAGTGATCAGTGCAAAGAAATAGAGAAAAACAATACAATGGGACGTCAACTTTATGTGAAATGTGAACTTCCAGATGTTCAAGTTGGTTTTAGAAAAGGCAGAGGAAGCAGAGATCAAATTGCCAACATCCATTGGATTATCGAAAAAGCAAGAGAGTTCCAGAAAAACATCTATTTCTGCTTTATTGACTATGCCAAAGCCTTTGACTGTGTGGATCACCACAAAGTGTGGAAAATTCTTAAAGAGATCGGAATACCAGAGCTTCTGATCTGCCTCTTGAGAAACCTGTATGCAGGTCAGGAAGCAACAGTTAGAAATGGACGTGGAACAACAGACGGGTTCCAAATTAGGAAAGGAGTACGTCAAGGCTGTATATTGTCACCCTGCTTATTTAACTTATATGCAGTGTCCATCATGAGAAACACTGGGCTGGATGAATGAAGCACAAGCTGGAATCAAGATTGCTGGGAGAAATATCAACAACCTGAGATGTGCAGATGACATCACCCTTATGGCAGAAAGTGAAGAAGAACTAAAGAGCCTCTTGAAAGTGAAACAGGAGGATGAAAAAGTTGACCTGAGGCTCAACGTTCAGAAAACTAAGATCACGGCATCTGGTCCCATCACTTCATGGCAAATAGATGGTGGAACAGTGGAAACAGTGACAGACTTTATTTTGGGGGGCTCCAAAGTCACTGCAGATGGTGATCATAGACACGAAACTAAAAGATGCTTACTCCTTGGAAGAAAAGTTATGACCGACCTAGACAGCATATTAAAAAGCAGAGATATTACTTTGCCAACAAAAGTCCGTCTAGTCAAGGCTATGGTTTTTTCAGTAGTCACGTATGGATGTGAGAGTTGGACTGTAAAGAAAGCTGAGTGCTGAAGAATAGTTGGTTTTGAACGGTGGTGTTGGAGAAGACTCTTGAGAGTCCCTTGGACTGCAAGGAGATCCAACAAGTCCATCCTAAAGGAAGTCAGTCCTGAATATTCTTTGGAAGGACTGTTGCTGAAGTGAAACTCTAGTACTTTGGCCACCTGATGCAAAGAACTGACTTACTAGAAAAGACCCTGATCCTGGGAAAGATTGAAGGCGGGAGGAGAAGCGGATGACAGAGGATGAGATGGTTAGATGGCATCACTGACTCAATGGACTCGAGTTTGAGTAAACTCTGGGAGTTGGTGATGGACAGGGAGGCCTGGCATGCTGCAGTCAATGGAGTTGCAAAGAGTCAGACATGACTGAGCAACTGAACTGAACTGATGGAGTACATATTGGTAATTATTTTTCCCTCTACTTGCACTTCCTCTTATCTCCTTGGAAGAAGGCTTTTAGTTCTATGGAGGAATATTAATACGCAAGGGAAGCAGTTTTCCAGAAATGAGTTCAGGAGAGAAAAAGAGTAAAAGTTCTTCCCTTTACCTCTCTATTCTCTGTCTTATTGTTCATGATGGTCACAAATGATGAAAACTGTAGTTTGAAAATATTATAACACCATGCCCATCTTTGTTTTTAATCAATGGAAATAAAACTATTTTAAATAAACATTTTAAAATAGCAATGCAAGCATATTAGAGAAATGAAGTGAAAGAAAATGAATGGTTAGAGCATAGATATGAATTTGCTGCATTTATATACACACATGTGAGGGGAAAACATATATATATATATCTCAGGGAGTCTGAAAATAAGCCATTCCATTTATGTTCGCTTGATTTTCAACAGGGATGCCAAGATAATGTGGTAGAGAGAGAATTCTTTTCAACAAAACCTACTAGAATAATTAAGTCCATTTTGAAAGAATGAATTTGGAGCACTCCACAAAGTAAGAAAGTTAATTCATAATAAACCTTATATCTAAATATGAAAGGTGATATTATTAAACTCCTGGAAGAAAACATTAGAGTAAATCTTTTTGACTTTGGGATGGACAATGGTTCTTAGATATGACTAATAAAGGACAAATGAAAAAAGAAAAAGTGGATGCTGAACATCATGAAATTAAAAATTTTTGAGGTTTCAAAGATATCATCAAGAGAATGAATAGAAGACTAACAGAGTGAAAGAAAAACTTGTAAATATATCTGATAAGTACCTAGTATCCAGAATAAATTCAAATCCAAACACATGGAATTTTTTTTCCATTTTAAACATTTCTTCTGGTTTTGAAATATAATCTGCTTCCCTGATGGCTTAGATGCTGAAAAATCTGCCTGCAATGCAGGAGACCTGGGTTCAATCCCTGGGATGGAAAGATCCCTTGGATAAGGAAATGGCTACCCACTGCAGTGTTCTTGTCCGGAGAATTCAATGGAGTTTGTGGGCTACAGTCTATGGGATCACAAAGAGTAGGACACTACTGATAGAATAACACTTTCACTTTTTTTTTTTATACAACTTTGTGTAAGTTTAAAGTGTACAGCATAATGATTTGATTTACATGCATCATGAAGTAATAACCACAATAAGAACATCCATTATATGCTATGGATACAAAATAAAAGGGGAAAAACTATCCTTTTTCTTTGTAATGAGAGCTCTAAGGATTTCCTCTCTTAACAACTTTCATAGAAAACATATAGCAGTGTTATTTATATTTATCATATTTTATATTACATCTAGTACTTATTTATCTTAGAACTGAATATTTGCCCTGTCTTTATCCACTTCCCCTTCTCTCCAGCTCCCTGCCTTTGGTAACCATAAATCTGACCTATTTTTCTAAACATTTATTAGTTTGTTTGCTTTTAAGGTATAACTTACCAGCAAAATTATATTAGTGCCTAATGGGTAATAAGCTGATTTGCTACTCCTATACACTTGGAAATTAACATCAATATGTCATGTTACCAGC
Source organism: Muntiacus reevesi (assembly GCF_963930625.1). NCBI lineage: Eukaryota > Metazoa > Chordata > Mammalia > Artiodactyla > Cervidae > Muntiacus > Muntiacus reevesi. The sequence continues at coordinate 26,541,183 of NC_089253.1, read as the reverse complement.
TTTCACCTTTCAAAGATATTACATAATAATCAACTGTATTCCCCACACTGTTCATGCCTATCACTTGTTTATTTTGTAACTGGAGAATTATACCTCTTAACGTCTCTCACCAACTTCTTTTCTGCCCCCTCTTCCTTCCCTCTTGAAACAATCTGTCTATTCTCTGTATCTATAACAGTTTCTGCTTGCCTATGTTGTTTATTTTTCCTGTTTTGTAGATTCCAAATATAAGTGAAATCATATAATATTCATCTTTCTCTATCTGACTTATTTCACTTAACATTCTCTAAGTTCATTTATGTTGTCTCAAATAGCAAGATTTCATTCCTTTTTATGTATGAGAAGTATTCCATTGTATAAATATATACCACATCTCCTTTATCCAATTGTCTATTATATCATTGAGTCTTTAGGCATACATATCTTGGCCAATAATGCTTCAAAGAACTTCAGGGTGTATCTATAGTTTTGAATTAGTGATTTTGTTTCCTTTAGGTAAATACTCAGGCATGGAGTGTCTGGACTATATAGTAGTTCTATTTTTAATTTTTGAGGAACCTTCATACTCTTTTCCATTGTGTTTACATGCCACCAACAATGCATGAGGGTTTCCTTTTCCATGCATTTTTACCAACAGTTTTTGCTTATTGCCTTTTTGTTTGCCATTCTGACAGTAACGAGGTATCTCCTTGGATTTGATTTGCATTTCTCTGAAGATAAGTGAAGCTGAGCATCATTTCATGGGTCTGGTAGTCATCCATATGTCTTTGAAAAGCAACACCTCTGCCCTTTTTTTAATTGGGTTCTTTGTTTTCTAGATGCTGAGTAATACAGGTTATTTTTATATTTTGGATATTAGCCTGTTTTCAGACATAGTGTTTTCAAAATATCTTCTCCCATTCAGTAGACTGATTTTTCGTTTTGCTGTTTCTTGTGCTGCGCAATGTCTTTTCAGTTTGATGGAGTCCCTTTTGCTTAACTTTACTTTTATTTCTTAGACTGAGGAGACATATCCAAAAAACTTTTTTGATACTGCCGTAAACTTTTCTGATACTCACCCTGAGATAATGTTATATACCACCCAAAGACAAAGTTTGAAAGTCAACTTACAAATTAGAGTATTTTCTCCTTTCTATGTTTACTGAAACAAAAACAATGACGTAAAGTAGGAGCAAAGTACTACTCTGAACTTAACTCTCACATCCAGGTAATATATTTTAACATTATGTTATGTGCAGGACTGGATGTGCAAACTAAGAAAAATTTTTTCCAAGAAAATATAATGTGTAATGTTTAGAGAAATAAAGTGTTTTATACTTAGCAGTCATTATGGACCCTTCCATTTCAGGCATTTAAGGAGATACATTCTTGCTCAAGGAATATTGAAAAGATAGGAAGAGAAAAAATTGTCTGATTCATACTTCCAATGGCAAGTGGCAGATAAGACATCCCCAATGACACTATGTCACCCTAATGCTCCCTGTTTCATCAACTATAGAGCAGTTTTCTATTTCCAGAGGGGAAATATGCTCAAACTGAGAGAAAAAAAAACAAGAGGTAATAATTTTTTCTAATTAGTATTAATAAATGGGAAATGGTGAGAAATTCAGCAAATGGTTAAGTAAGAGAGAAGTCTGGCTGTCCACAGAGTGGAAATAAATTGAGAGATGACTCAGATTTCCTTCTGCCTGGTTGAAAAGAAACAAAAAGTTTGTCAACAAAATTATTATGATTAAACACAGAACCTTTCTGCCCTGTGACCAACTGCACAGAGAGATATTCTATCAATTCAAAATTCTCTCCTACTCAGGGATTTTCTCAGAGCAGCTTTCACATCTTTATTTCTCCAGCTGTAGATAAAGGGTTCATCATGGCAACACATTGGTATAAAAGACAGAAGAGACTTCTTTCATCCATGGTCCCAGTAGGTGAAGTTTTGAGATACATAAATGTACATGATCCAAAGAAGAAAGAAAGAACAATGATGTGGGGATAGCAGGTACTGAAGGTTTTGGACCTGCCCTCTATGGAGCTGATGTGGAAGATGTCGGTGAGGATGAGATCATAAGAGGCTAAGATGGTGGGACTGGGCACAATGATGTTGATGCCCACCACAATGAAAACTACCAGCTCATTGATGTGGCTACCTGTGCAGGAGAGCTTGAGCAGAGGAAAGACTTCAGAAATAATGGTTAATGTTTTTTGTATCAAAGGTCAGTCTCAGCATGCATCCAGTGTGAACCATGACACCAGAAAATGTCATCAAGTAGGAAACAAGCATAAGGCTGGAACACACTTTAGGGGACATGGCAGCATTATACAAGAGTGGGTTACAGATGGCCACATAGCAGTCATAGGCCATTGATGTCAGCAGATAGCATTCAGTAATGATGAAAAAACTGAAAAAGTAGAGCTGAGTCTTGCATCCCATATAAGAAATAATATTCTTCTTTGATATAAAGTTAATCAGCATGTTGGGTGTATATACAGAAGAATAGAAGAGTTCTATGTAGGAAAAGTTAAAGAGGAAAAAGTTCATGGGAGTGTGTAGGTGTGAATTCAGTGTGATTAGCATTATCAGTCCCAAATTTCCCAGCACAATGACCATGTACATTCCTAGGAACAGGAAGAACAGAGGGAGTTGGAGATCATGTCAGTCTGTTAATCCCAACAGAATGAATTTGGTCACAAAAGAGACATTTCCAGGAGCCATTCTTCTCTAAGGGAATCTGTGGATACAGGAGGAAAGTGTTCCATTAGAGAACAACTCAGCCCTTCCCACAGTCTCTCATCCTACAAAAGAGTATTTTTGCTGTTGTTGAGTTTTTAAGTCATGTCTGACCCTTTTGTGACTCCGTGAACTGGCTCTGTGTCCATGGGATTTCCCAGGCAAGAATACTAGAGTGGGTTGCCATTTCCTTCTCCGGGGGATCTTCCTGACCCAGGGATTGAACATGCATCTCTTGCATTAGAAGATGGATTCTTAGCACCGAGCCACCAGGAAAGTTCAGCACTAAAGGGTACAAACACTGTGGATTCCTGACACTATCCCAACTTATCCCATACAATCTGCCTTTACCTTTAACATGATACAGTGATGTGTATTCAGCTTTTATATCGAAATATAGCAAAGGATATCATAAACAGCTTACAGAGGAAAGGCCAGTGCTACCATATGCAAACATACCAGCTGAAAAAACCAAGAGAGAAGAGGGTTGGATTAGGACACTATCAATTCTATCCTCATCTCAACATTTCCTCATTCACTTGAGCTCTTCCCTCATCAGTAGAACTGCAAGCAGTGACCCTAGCAACTAGGCACTGGCTTCTAATACACATTAGACTTCATCTGGTCAGAACTAAGAATTCTGTTTCTAATCCAAGAAAATAGTCTATGAGAATTAAGTAACTTCCCTTGTCGTAAAGTAAAAGTCATAAAGGTAAAAGAGTGAGAGCTTTATCCTCTTAGAGGAAACTTTGTGACTGATACATTTTGAGCCCACTCATGTTTTGGAACATTCTCTGATCCCTCTCCAACAGATCCCCAAGGATCACTTGAGTCTAAGAACTACACAAAATGAAAAAGATTAGGCATGTATTAGGTTCCCCAACTTTCATCTCAAAACAAGGAATAAGTATTGTAAATTAAATTACATATATAAATTGAATTCAGAAACTCACCCTTCTTAGTTCAGAAAACCACAGAGTTGGTTCCCTTATCATTGATTGTCACTCTGTTGGTATTGGAAATGTAATTTCAGGTTCTTCAGGCTTGATTTCCTTGATTCTAAGAGGAGATAACCTAGACATATGCTTAGGAAATGTTTATGATCTAGTGTAATTTCTGATTATATTGTCATTTCAAGCAGTAGAAAAAGTAAAAGCCTTTAATTATCACACTTGCTAGTAATTATACACAGAAAGACTTAATGTGAATATAATGATTTAATGCTGTTGGTTAAAAACTGGGTAGAAGCTTTCTAAGTTTCTTCCCTGAGGTGTAGATTTTATATATATATATATATATATATATATATATATATATATAAAAGGAATAAGGAAATTATAGATCCCTCTGTGTGATCTGTCTTCAGTTCTTTAGTTCTTATGGACCTATTCTTTTTATCATTTTTGCTTTACTCCGGGGACAGTGCCTCCCTCAGGTAGATCCAAAGTGAATTCCCATCTCTTCATTATCTTCACCTCTGAAGGGAAAGCTAAGACATTGCTTCAGTCCCTCTCTATGCCCATTTCCTAAATGGACATGTTTCTGTAAGAGTCTTACTTCCAGGTCTCTATATTTTTTTATCTGAAATTTTTCAAATGGTGCAATTTTCAAGTTTTACAGCAACATGTTCCACATTATACACATAAGCATCCTAATTCAATTCCCCTCCTTTTAGTGAGGTCCAAACAGACATGCAGAGCTTCAGCTGCTAACAAGAAGTGATAATTAACTTGATTCCTTAATCCATTGCCAAATGTAAATTTTAGAAGTGTTATTTAAACTTCTATATTATTTTATCCACAATATTCTGATAGAATGAAATCTAATTTGACAGAAAGTTTATTTTTTCTAAAAATGAAACAAATTGAATTTTGAGGCTTCTCAAATGGAAATCTTGTGATCAACTTTAACATATTTTTGGAAAACAAGGTGGCTGCACTTCTGTATGCCTACAAGGGTTCCCAAGTAGTGTCATTATTATTTACTTCTTTAGATACATGTTTTTCTCAATAAGAAAGAGATGTTTTTTCAAAGGGGTAATATGTAAATGAAAAACAAAATTCCAACTGGGTCAACTATTTTTTAAATATAGGCCTTGGCATGTGAAAATAATATATGTTGATATTGAGACCAAGGGATATGGTATGAGTGCCATGAAAATGATGAATCAAGGATATAGCAAGGAGTTAAAAACTGTAAGTCAATGTTGAACATCTAAAAATACAGAAAAGCAAGCTTTTCAGTGCTGTTCAGTTCATAATATGTAACCCTTCAGAGGAGATTCAGTTCAGTTCAGTCACAGTCGTGTCCAACTCTTTGCGACCCCATGAGCTGTAGCACGCCAGGCCTCCCTGTCCAACACCAACTCCTGGGGCCTACACAAACTCATGTCCATTGAGTCGGGGATACTATCCAGCCATCTCATCCTCTGTTGTCCCCTTCTCCTCCTACCTTCAATCTTTCCCAGCATCAGGGTCTTTTCAAATGAGTCAGATCCTCGCTTCAGGTGGCCAAAGTATTGGAGTTTCAACTTCAACATCAGTCCTTCCAATGAACATCCAGGACTGATCTCCTTTAGGATGGACTGGTTGGATCTCCTTGCAGTCCAAGGGACTCTCAAGAGTCTTCTTCAACACCACAGTTCAAAATCATCAGTTCTTCTACGCTCAACCCTCTTTATAGTCCAACTCTCACATCCATACATGACTACTGGAAAAACCGTAGTCTTGACTAGACAGGTCTTGTTGACAAAGTAGTGTCTCTGCTTTTTAATATGCTGTCTAGGTTTGTCATAACTTTCCTTCCAAGGAGTAAGTATATTTTAATTTCAAGGCTGCAATCACCACCTGCAGTGATTTTGGAGTCCCCCAAAATAAAGTCTGTCACTGTTTCCACTGTTTTCCTGTCTTTGCCATGAAGTGATGGGACCGAATGCCATGATCTTAGTCTTCTGAATGTTGAGCTTTAAGCCAACTTTTTCACTCTCCCCTTTCACTTTCCTCAAGAGGCTCTTTAGTTCTTCTTCATTTTCTGCCATAAGTGTTGTGTCATCTGCATATCTGAGGTTATTGATATTTCTCCTGGCAATCTTGATTTCAGCTTGTGCTTCATCCAGCCCCACATTTTGCATGGTGTTCTTTGCATATAAGTTAAATAAGCAGGGTGACAATATAGAGCCTTGATACACTCCTTTTCCTATTTGGAACCAGTCTGTTGTTCCATGTCTAGTTCTAACTGTTGCTTCCTAACCTGCATATATGGTTCTCAAGAGGCAGGTCAGGTGGTCTGGTATTCCCATCTCGTTCAGAATTTTCCACAGTTTATTGTGATCCACACAGTCAAAGGTTTTGGCATAGTCAAAAAGCAGAAATATATGTTTTTCTGACACTCTCCTGCTTTTTTGATGATCCAGCGGATGTTGGCAATTTGATCTCTGGTTCCTCTGTCTCTTCTGAAACGAGCTTGAACATCTGGAAGTTCATGGTTCACATATTGCTGAAGCCTGGCTTGGAGAATTTTGAGCATTACTTTACTAGCGTGTGAGATGAGTGTGATTGAGAGGGAGTTTGAGCATTCTTTGGCGTTGTCAAAGAATTTACAGAAATTACAATCAATATATGTACCACATCTTTATTCAATCACCTGTCAATGAACATTTATATTGTTTTCATATCATGGCTATTGTGAATATTACTGCTTGGAATATAGGAATACATGTATCTTTTGTAATTGTAGTTTTGACTGGATATATGCCCAGGAGTGGGGTTGCTGGATCTAAGGTGATGCTTTTGGCATGTTTGAAAAAAGCATAATGGTTTTATTTATTGACAGGAGTGAGGGAAAGAGATGATGATAAGCACTGAGATGTAACATATTGGTTTCTGCAGGCCATTGTAAAACTTGGTACTTTGAGTAAAATTGAATACAGGAATTTATAACACAGTGACATGCTTTTAAAAGATGATCTTGGTTGCTGTGTTGGGAATATACTATATGAAGCAATGGATGAATCAAGGATTTAGTCAGGAGGATTTACTTTGTAGTAATAAAAGTAAGAAATAGCATTTTCTCAAATTTAGGTGGTTGTATCAGATCTGTGATATATAGTGTAATTATGAATGTATTAAAAATAGTCATATTTTATTGCATGATGTTTAAAAACTCTTGTTTGGGAAGAGACACCTTAAGCAAACCAGGAAACTAATAGTAGATCAGAGAAATATATAGTTTAATGATGGTGACAAACATTAGACTAATATCTATTATTGTCAAATTAATAATAATATAAAATGTACTGAATATATTCAGCCTCCTACCCCATTTGTGGCACAGAATTCCTAAAACCCTTGGAAACCAAGGCATGGGAAAGATCAAGGTGTACTTGGTAATGTTAATGAGGTGACTTTGAGGCCTCATCTAAGGATGCTGACTGGTTGCCAGAAGAACCAACCTTATTATTAGGGGGTTGGAGCTTCCAGTCTCTTCCTAGAACTTCTAGAATTCGATGGAGGGGAGAGGGGCTGAAGATTGGGTTCAATCACCAATAGCCAATGATTTAATCAATCATGGCTGTGCAATGAAGCCTCAATTAAACCTCAAATTGATGGGATTCCATGAGCTTCTGGGTTGGTGAAAGTGTGGAGATGCTGGGAGAGCTGTGTACCTGAGAAGGGCATGGAAGCTCCACACTCTTTCTGCAGACCTTGCCCTATTCATCTCTTCTATCCAGATGTTTATCTGTATTCTATATCAGATCATTTTATAATAAGCTGGTAACTGTAAGTAAACTTTCCCTGTGTTCTGTGAGCCACTCTAGCTGATGAATCAAATTTGAGGAGGGGGCCCATGGGAGACATTCTGGGAATTTATCCCATTAAAATAAAAGTACTGGAATATCAAGTATATGTAAAATGTTGAATATTTTAACATAGCTGTTGGATAGAAATTATATTTGATGCATTAGTACATATCCACAACATAGACTTTTAGAGACATTTTAGTATAATTCTGTTAGATGAAAAAACAAAGGGTCAAAAATATGAAGTTTGTAATCAATTGTAAAGTCTTCATAGTTGTAATTATTTTTTATATCAGTGAGTAGGTGTTCTTGGTTATAAACATGGATAATTGAGGGTGATTGATGGATAAGAGATCATATAGGAATGAGAGTGCTAAGGAAAAGGAAATCATATGCTTTAAAAATATAAAATATGCATCATATGGTCTCTTATGCCATAATGTTAAAAACATGTATGTGTGGGAAGATATGCATGTCATATTTTTATAGGTTTAAAAATATCATTAGTTATGTGTTAGCAATAGTACCCAAAAGTCAAAGAAACACTAGAAGTAAGACAAGGGAAGAGGAAATCCCTAATGTGAAATTTTGAGTAAAATATTGAGCTTCCAAAGACACAAGTTTAAATTGTTAAATTATCTTCATACTGTATAAACAATTTCTTAAGTCTGTATTTCCTTGAGGATTTGCACTATGCAGAGGCTCCTGAGAAAATCTCTATCAAATCCCTGAGATCTTGAATGTCAGAATAAAATACATATTATTATGTTGAAAACCAAGAGTGCTGTTTGGATTCCTTTTTGTGGTTTAATGATCACCTCTGGGCAAAACCTTAATTAAAAATCACGATCTTCATCTGACAGACTCTCAGAGCAAAAGAAATACTGAGACTTATAAATGCTCTGAGTCCCTCCACAGGGATGGAGGAGATGGGGTGAGTTCAGTTCTGCTGCCTCTTCCAGCAGAAGAGTTCTTCCTCTTTGACGAGTCATTGTGGAGGGGGAACCACAAAGACAGTTCTGATGCCTGTAGGAAAAGAAGATTGAGCATTGAATCCTTTTAGTTTTTTATGCCTTTCACAACCCATTGCCATTGGAAAGTAACAGATTTTTCTGCTTCCCCCAGTTCTGGCCCTGAGATAACATCTGGCCCACAACTAACGGGTCTGTGGGGGAGAAAATTAGAAATTAAAGGTACTGCTGAGATCAGTTGGTTTGCAGTGTTTCTAAGCCTTGTACCTTCTAGGGAATTTCTTATGCAGGAGACCCAGGTTCTAGGCCTGACTTAATGACTTCCTTGTGTATGCTTGAGAAGCCAAAAGTTTCTCTCTGAGTCTGTTTCCCCAACTCTGCTTTGGACTTGTGGTTATGATCACCCCCTACACAATGTCCTGTCTGGATTGGTAGCTAGCACAGGGTAGATGAATTGTGGTGAGTAAATATTAACAAATACAAATTTAAGCAGGTGAAGGAATAAAAATTGTTAGTGACAAATTGAGGGGAGAAAAGGTGAGAAATGCTTGTTCTTCTTACATTCTTTTGAACTCTTACTTTCTCCCAGTATTACTATGCTGATGCCCCCCTGGCACTTGCCTTTCTCAGTATGAGCAGAGCCAGATCCATTTATTTATAATTTATTTCTGTAAAATAGTTAAGCCTCAGCAGAGTCTTTGGGTTCTTGGTCCTGAATGGACTGGGCATGGGATTGCATGGGGAATCTGAGTTCTGCCTCAAATATGACCCTATTCCCCTATCTTTCAGATCCCACTGGAAGAGAATGGATATTGGAAACAGATCATTGGTCACTGAGTTTATCCTTGTGGGTTTAACTAAACATCTGGAGATCCAGGTGCCCCTGTTCTTCCTCTTCTTGGGAATTTACATCATCACCGTGGCAGGAAACCTGGGCTTAGTCACTCTAATTAGACTGACTTCTCAGCTCCACACTCCAATGTACTACTTCCTCTTTAATTTATCCTGTATTGATCTCTGTTACTCTTCTGTCATCACCCCCAAACTGTTGGTAAACTTTGTGTCCAAGAGGAACACCATCTCCTATGCAGGATGCATGACTCAGCTGTTTTTCTACTGCTTCTTTGTCAATGCAGAGTGCTATGTACTGACAGTGATGGCCTATGATCGCTATGTGGCCATCTGCAAGCCGCTGCTATACAAGGTCACCATGTCCCCTCAGGTCTGTTCTTTAATGGCTGTGATTGTATATTTGGGGGCCTTTATTGCTGCCTGGGCCCACACAGGATGCATGTTGAGACTGACCTTCTGTGATGCCAACACCATCAACCACTACATGTGTGACATCCTCCCTCTCCTGGAGCTCTCCTGCACCAGCACTCACATCAATGAACTGGTGGTTCTCATCATCGTTGGCTTTGATGTTGCTGTGCCTGGACTCACTGTCATCGTCTCGTATGTTTTTATCCTCTCCAGTATCCTCCGCATCAGTTCCACAGAAGGAAGATCCAAAGCCTTCAGTACTTGTAGCTCACATATAATTGTTGTCTCTGTTTTCTTTGGATCAGGGGCATTCATGTATCTTCATCCTTCTTCTGTTTTGTCCATGAACCAGAAGAAAGTGTCTACCATATTCTATACTATTTTGGTGCCCATGCTTAATCCTCTGATCTACAGCTTCAGAAACAAGGAGGTTAAGTTTGCCCTGAAGAAAACCTTGAGTAGAAACATATCTTTCTAAACTGGAACAGTATTAATTATGATAACAGAATACACCTTTCTTTCAAAATAATTTTTTTCTATATAGAGTTCTTTCACACAGGATGAAGTTAGGTATAATAGAAAGTCTGTGTAATAGAAAGACGTTGATTTAGAAGGTTTGGGTTTAATACTCTGCAAAATATGGGTATCCTGTTACTTTATAGGGTTATTGGGAAGAAACTGATGCAACTTAATATGTGTAGCAAAGAATTGAGGGTTTCACAGATGTGAAATTTATTCCTGCCTACTTTCTCTTCTTCCTCTATTTCTATCTTCCCTCCCAGTGCTTTCCTCTTAAAAATCAGAAAGAATATTTGCACTCTTTTTAAAGTAAGTTGACTAGTTCATAGTAGGTAAGAATGTTCTGATTATGGAAAATTTCTACACAGAAAACACATATGAAGTTCACATTTGAACTTCAAACCTATGTTTAACTTCTTAATATCTCTGTCAAAATGCTCTATAGGCATCTGAACTTAACTTGTAAGAATCAACTTAATCACAGAAACATCACCAGGCCTACCAAGCTCTCTTCTCTTCTCTTCTTTTGGTCTCTGTGATTGTGAATGGCGCCATCTACTTAATTGCTCAAATCCCAAATTGGTATCTTCCTTGATCCTCCTCTCTTTACTTGTCCTCCACACCCAATTTACCAATTGCTAACAATTCTTGTTCTTATGAACATTTCTCATCTTTCTCATCCAGACACCAGTCTTCCAAATGGCTTCTCCCTTTCTTGTCTTTCCCCTTAAAATCCATTCTCCACACTGCAACCGGAATGCTCCTTCCATACTTCAAATAAAATCACATTTACCTTGGTTTACTCTGTTCACTGGAATTTCTTTCAATGTAAAACCAAAGTTCCACAGTAGAACAAGCAAAGATCTTTCTGTCTGAACCCTGTTCACCTCTCCAGTCTGATCTTCTGTCGCTTCAACTCCTTCCTCTCTGCTTCTTCCCAGTACCCTGCTAAAGTTATACTGAACTTTCCCAAATAAACTTTTGTTCCTTTGCATTACTTTTTTATAAGGTCTTCTCTTAGTCTGAACACTTTCATGTACAAAGAAAGAGTCCTTTGTCTTATGCAGCCTGTCTATCCTTCAGGTATTAGGTTATCCAGAACTCCAGGAGGTCTTTCCTGGACAGAAAGATGGGTAGATGACCTTCGGGCAGATGCTTACCCTCTCCTGGCACATATTCCACTCTACTGAAATTTATTTCCTTCTTAAATATTCAATGTCACTCTATGTATTTAATTATAAGAAAAATTTAAGTTATTTATTTGCAGGAAAAAATTTAGTTCAATACAATGGATTATGTTAGGTAAAACGTATGTTTGCTTATTCAACTTGGATTTTCAAAAGTGGGAAGAAAATCACATGATAACTTATAGAGTACACAGAGGGTTTCTCTTGTTTTCATTTTTCTGCCTTTCCATGAAAACTCATTTTGCTCACTGAACAATGAGGCTTCCTACTGGTTATATTCTATGTGCTTTCCTTTTTCTAGCATGCTTTTATTACCTATTTATAACCCACCTTGTTTTCTGTTGATGTTTAGGTGTCTGTTGAATGGAAACATGTCTAACGTACCTTGCAAAGTTTAGGTGCTCTTTTTTTTTAATTTTCCAGAGTGTAGCAGTCAGGTCTGACATGAAGTAATGAGAGCAATTATCACATGCTTTTCTAATCATCTGATTATCTGTCTTCCCTGTGAGGGAAGGCACCTTGGGTATCTTCTTGGTTATATCTCTAGGGCTTAACAAAGTGTTGGGTGTTTAGTAAAGGCTCAATATTTATGTTTTAAACTTTGAGTCATAGGGAAGAGATATTTGGGGAGAAGGTGAGTCATTCTAAGAATTATTACCACTTCTCCCTCCTAGAATGATGTTTTTAATAGTTTGCTCCCATGGTGCTTTTCTTAGTGCATAGAGATGGAAAACAAAAATGAATTTATTTTTATGTAGATTGTTGAGTGTATTTAAGAGTCAAGAAGTGATTTAAGAATCAAGACTTTGATAGACTCCTAGAAGCCCACTGTGAGCGAGCTCAGAGTTTCTGGTTTAAATTTTTACTACCCGGGTTTAAATTTCAGTTCTGCCATTTGTGAAATACACGACTCTGAAAAAGTTACTTAACATTTAAGAATAACTGTTTCCTCATTTCCAAAATTAGAAAAATAGTAGCACCAATTTAAAAGGATTTTTAATTTTAATTTAAATTAGATTAAATTAAATTAAATTTAAATTTAAAATTTTTAAATTTTAAAAGGTTGTTATTTATTTGCTTGGGATTTAAGCTACAGTAAATGAGGTATAGTCCTGGATTTGATCCTATATAGTAGTATCATTTCATTTTTAGAACCTCTGTTTAATAATGTGAAAAATAAGAGACTTGGCTGTATGATAACATGTGTTCTATTCATTAAAAAAACTTGCAATCACTGTCTCTCAGTTTCTTGACTTATACACTAATAAGATTGAACTGAATTAATCATTTTTAATTTGGATATGTATTAGAATCATTCAGAATAATAATTCATATTATTATCTTCTTTTCCATTCCAAGACCTACTATGTTGGAATACATCTCAGATCAGGACTCAAGAATATGTCCTTTTAAAATTATTTTCAAATGATTATATTCACTGGTGATTTGGAGCTTTCCATTTCTAATGTTCTGTGATTATAAAATTGTCTCTTGACAAGGAGATATGTGGACAAATATAAACTTTAATGATAAGTAATTTCATGGTATCAAGAAAGTTAATTTGCAATTTCAAGAAGTCAGTAGTATTCAGTGCTGTAGAGAGTTTAGATGATTTTTGCATTGGGAATCTATAAACTCTGGAGGATAATATTATGGAAATGATAGTAGTGAAAGTCTGATTGCAGTTGAGTAAGGAGTGGAGGACAGGGAGGGAGTAGAACATATTCATAGATTACCCATGTGAGTATTCTTCCAATTTCAGGGTGAGTGCAGAAAAAGAAACTAAGAAAAACTTTTTCAAAAACTTAGTGAAAACTTCTGTAAATATAAAAATAGAGAATAAAGGTTACCAGATTTCACCTTTTGCTATATGCTGAATTAGATACTCTAGTGGGCCCCATTTCTGCAAAATAGCTAGATCTTGCATCTGATATCATATACATCAAATTGTACAATAAAATATACAGGAAATTGTCAAGGGGAACAGGAACCCACACTCCTTGTATGGCGAGACCGAACTTTCATGATGCCAATATTGTCAATATACTGGTACATTGGTATACTGTCATTGGTATATTGTCAATATACCATCTTTGCAATATACTTCTTGTGCTTCAGCTTTCCTGCACCAGTACTTGCAACAATGAGTTTGTGGTTTGTCTTCTAATAGGATGAACATTTTGGTTCACACCAGCACTACTTTCACTTATACTTTTATCATCTCCAGTATTATCTCCGTCAGTTCCACAGAGAGCAGAGCTAAAGCTCTGATTCAGTACTTCAGCACCCAAGGGTCCCATATAATGACTGTTTCACTTTTCTTCTGGGCAACAGCATTCATGTACAGCTCAGCTTCTAATGTAGAGTCTGTGGGCTGGGGAAATGTGATCTCAGTCTTTCATACTAATGTTGGGCCCATCTTGAACTGCATTACCTATAGTCTAAGCAATAATGATGTCAATTTTCTATGAAGAAAACCCTAAGAAGAACTTCGCAGCAACAGAATTTGTGTGAGGAATTTGGAGGACTGTATTGTTCTGCTGATTTCGTTTGGGTTTCTTCATGGCTGGATCTTCACCTTAATCAAATGGAAATGGAATATATTTTCTACTTTAATTCAGAGTCTCTTCCTTCCTTTCATCCTTCTTTCCTTCCTTTTTTTGCTTTCTTTTCTTTCTTTCTTCTCTCTTTCTGAGGTTTCTCAGCATTTCCTCTCCCTTCTCCTCTTAACTTTTACAATTATAATTATGTAATTGCAACATTAAGGAAAATAGAGAAAGTACTATTACTCTGTCTTTGCTATGTGGAATGATATCTACCTCTGGGACAAATATTGCAGATTCTGTAATAAATTAATAGAATAATATCACAAAATATCTATCTACACACTAAAGCAGTATGTCTAATAAGTTGAGGACGTAGTGCTAAGTATGTCCTTGGTGTCAGTAATAGAATTCATATGACACAGACACAGTTTCAAATTTGCTCACAGAAACAAAAGCAGTGAACAAGAGCTTTTGTGATTTACTGCTTTCATTCTTTTCTGATTTTATTAACACATGCAAAATTTTTGCCAACTTCTATTAGTCTTTAGAAATTATTAGATGAAAAAATATAAAATGGCAGTCAGTGTAGATGTGTGTTGAAAATAGGTACTATGGTGAATGCTGCCCTGTTTGGTTTGTATCAACTTCTCCAGCATTAGTCTGTTCTTCATAGTTTTAAGTATTCTTTGTTAACCCTATTATACTACTTGACACAGTTAAACTTGAAAAAGAATTACTTTTCTGCTACCCCTAATATATTATGAAATCCTATAAAACTCAGGCTCTTTTTTTTTTTTAATCTTTGTATATTCCTGGTGTTTGACACAATTTTTGTTTGGAAATCATCCAGTGTTTTATACTCTTAATATTGCAATGTAAAATAAATTATAATACTTTTTGCTTCCAAAACATAAAAGCTAGTGTTTCAACCATTCAGTATGAAGAAGATATTGCTTAATATAAAATTTTAAATGCTTAAAAATTCTGCAGTGTCTCTCTTTGCATCTAGTCTTAGTGATTTTTTTATTTAAAAATTTCAGAAAGTCAATATAAATCATACATATATATTTTATTTCTGTGGTTTTAGAGCATGAATTCATTAAAATCATTTTTAAAGTGGCTGCGGTTTCATATTTTAAGGCATAAATAAGATATATGAAAATATTTGTTAATTTCTGACAACAAACATTTCCACTTTGCTTTGCCGATGAATTACGTGAATGTTCGTCTTAGAGATTGTTTTGAAATAAAAAGTTGATTTTCAACTGTTAACACATGGCAAGCATATTACTTTTCTCATTCCCAAGAGAAATTTTGCAGTGGAATAGAAAGCAAGGAATTTTATTGAGGGTAAATGAAAAAGCTGAAAGAAATTAAGGAGTGTTAGAATGGTAAGAGATGTTTTATTAACATTAGTAGCAATTTCTGAGAATATATCTCTAGGGCTAAGGTAACTGGTTGATTTAAAAATATGCTGTTGATGTATTCCATTGGGTAAAAGAAAATTATTTTGAAAACCTATCTCAGAAGTCCCAATACTTCTCAATTTATCCAACCACAATATTTATATTGTATTTATTTTTACTAAATCTGTCATATCTGTACAAAAGCAGATTAACTAGTGTACCATGTAGAGATTTGTAGGCTACATTAAATTTTCAGAATAAGACAATATGGAAAAGATTAAAAATAACTTCAAAGTAAATACCATAACAATACTGTCTTTCATAATTTGGCCTCTATCATAGCTCCAGCATTTTCTCTTGGTATACTACCTCCTTCTAGCCCCTCCCTGCAAAAAACCCACTTTCCCCCCAAATATTCCAACTATCTCTTAACTTTGTATATTTGCTTTATGTCTTCCCCTTCTTTGAACTCATTTGTTGCTTTATCTTAGGTAATAATACTGGGATGGCTGAAAAATATGCAAAACTTCTCTGAGTGGAAATTTCTCATATGTCAGCCTGCAGGGGATTTTCTCAGGGAAAATTAAATGCTTAAACAGAAAAGGGAATGATCCAGTATGAGTGGGAAGTAGAACATACAAAAAATAGACACACTAGAGCCTCAGAAATTTTTATTAGTAGAATATTAATCTGTAAAAATTGTTGTGAAGTATAGAGGGGCCACTTGCACTCCAAGAGCAGAGGATTAAGGGGATATTTACACTCTGCTCTTGGAGTTTCCCTCCATATGGAGTAGGAGCATTAGTTAATCACCTTGCCTTTCTCTAGCCTTTACCTGATTGGGAAGAACATTTACCTTCTCCTTTTTCATTTGTTGTTCAGTCACTCAGTTGTATCCGACTATTTGTGACCCCATGGATTGCAGCATGCCAGGCCTCCCTGTCTGTAACCAACTCCCGGAGTCCACTGAAACCCATGTCCTTTGAGTCAGTGATGCCATACAACCATCTCATCCTCTGTCGTCCCCTTCTCCTCCTGCCCTCAATCTTTCCCAGCATCAGGGTCTTTTCAGATGAGTCATCTCTTTGCATCAGGTGGCCAAAGTATTGGAGTTTCAACTTCAGCATCAGTCCTTCCAATGACTACTCAGGACTGGTCTCCCTTAGGATGGACTGGCTGGGTCTCCATGGGACTCTCAAGAGTCTTCTCCAACACCACAGTTCAAAAGCATCAATTCTTCGGCACTCAGCTTTCTTAATAGCCCAACTCTCACATCCATACATGACCACTGGAAAAACCATGGCCTTGACTAGACGGACCTTTGTTGACAAAGTAATGTCTCTGCTTTTCAATATGCTGTCTAGGCTGGTCATAACTTTAGATTTACATATAAATTCTAACATGACTTCAAGAATAGATGACCTTTAATTTATGTGAATATTTTTGTGGAGAAGAACTAGAGGGATAACTCCCTCAAATTGTTAACAACACTGAAATCTCACCAAAAGATGATAGTTTAAGAAAGTATGATTAATAAGGCAACCTAACCCGTTCGAGGGCTTCCCTGGTGGCTCAGCTAATAAAGAATCTGCCTGCAATGCGGGAAACCTGGGTTCAATCTCTGGGTTGGGAAGATTCCCTGGAGAAGGGAATGGCTACCCACTCCAGTATTCCAGTCCAGGAAATTCCATGGACTGTATAGAGTGCATGTGTTGCAAGAGTCAGACCCGGATGAGAGACTTTCACTTTCAACCTGTTTGGAAGCATCAGAAATTTACTTTTGCTCCTATGCTACAGGAATACTTTGATTGATTGAGATGTTACCTGGTGGCCCAAAGTAATTAAAATATTGAAATCATTCATTGCACAAGAGAATTAGATTTGTTCCAGAAACAACTATATTTGAGACCCTATGTTCCCTTAATTAATTTTATGACAGAAAACAGATGGACTATTAAATAGAAAAAATTCAAAAACTTTCCCAGACAGCACATCTCTTTGGGACTGTCTGAGAACAACTGGAGTAGAGATTTAGACAAAAAAATTTTGCTAGGGAGAATGTTTGGTGAAACAGTTTGTAAATTCTACAATTTTATAGAAGACAGTATATATATCATTACTGCATTTTACTAACAGAGACTAGTCCCTTGGGTGATCTTTTTGAGACCTAATTTGTTTGTTTGTTTGTTTGTTTGCTTCCATTGATTGCCTAATGCACATAAGACCAAATCTTGAGGCATTTGTAGACCTTTGGGAATTAGCAGTTGTGTATTTCTAAGCTCCATCTCAATATCTGCAAACAACATCAAGATCCAGCCTTTGAAAGGAAATAAATATCTTAAGGTGAGTGGATATCAACTTCTCAGCAGAGACAAAGTTCAAAGTGATGCCAGAATTGGTTCTATTTAAACACTCTAATTAGTGCTTTTTTCCTTCATGATATTAGGTTAATAATATAAAATAGTTAATCAGTACTTAATATATACCAACTTTTTAATAACCTCTATTAACTAAAAAGATTTTGAGGAAACAGATTTTACAGATGAAGACATTGAGTCACAAGCGATATAATTGCCCTAAATCACATAAATCTTAAGTGGTAAAACCAACACATGATTTTAGGTAGACTGAGCCTAGAGTGATGTTCAAGCTCTAATCACTATGTTACTGTATTCTTTATTTTTTGAGATTATATTCATTTAATTTTTCAATGACTGCAAAAAGACATACATTGCAAGACAAGCCAGCTGTTCTGAAAACTTTGTCTGGAGAAAGGTAATCCTGAACTTTAAATGTCCTTGTTTGCTTCTTGTCAGTCCATACACTGGATGACAATTTTCTTGATCTAATTACCCATTTTCTGTAATTCAGTTTAAATATTTCCTATCAGATGCTCCAATGAGCCAAACAGTTTTCACAGAGCCCAATTATTTTAAATCTCTCTTGTTCTGAAATCTGTTACACTGGTTTGACTAAACACTAAAGGATCTTTCTTATGTAGATGTAAATTGCTGGCAAAATGGTGTCCTATTTAAGGCAAAACTGGCAAATGAAATTATAAATTATCAGACCTAAGTTGCTGGACTGTTAATTGTCATTGTTAAAGTTTAAGAAATTGGTGAGAATATTTACATATGGAAAGGTCAGAATGCTCCACTATATTGTTATTGTTGTTGTTCAATCACTAAATTATATCAGACTCTTTTTGACCCCATAGACTACAGAACCTCAGGGATCAGCAGCATTTAATGACCTCATCCTCTTGTTGCTCCCAGTGCTTTTCTGACCAGTTTATTGCAATTGGTATTCCTAAAACAGCAAGAACAGAGTTGACATGGTTGCTAACACAGCTCCTTTTTAAATCTGAATCCGGAATTTCTGTTATTCACAGCTTCTAATAAGCACGAAACTCTTGAAAATTCCTCCAAAGCCACTGTAGAAATGCCTGGAATCTCCTGACTGCTTTGCTTTCTAAATTATAATTTTAAAAAAATTTTGCTTTTCATGATTAAGGAGAGTGCCCTTCTTGATGAGACCCTGGAACAAACACTGCTTTTCTTGGTGAATACACTCATCTACTTTCATTACATGGGTAAGGGTGCCTGTTACTTTGGGGAGCATAGGCATACACGAGTAAAGTAAACTCAGAACATATTTTGTAAGTGTAAGAATCACAGATGGTAACCCAGTGGTATAAAGTTTTCAAGTCTCAGTGCAAGTCTTTGTCTTCATAGCTACTCTTTCTCTAGTTGAGGAAACAAAGATTCAGAAAGGGTGACTTGTTTTAGTCACACAGATTCTATACAAAGTGCTCTTAGCCCATTCTTCACACTCCGTGTGTCATTATACAATCACAGCATTTAAGATTTGAAATTGACAAAGATTTTGTCCTAAGTCATACAGATGTTTTATAACATTTGCTTTGGATAAAGATACAAACAGGAATATCTCTTTTTCACAATACTTGACTTCTATGAAGAATTAAGCTTCATTCTCTACTCAAAAGATTAAACCTTATGAATTATACTTTCTTGATAAAAATACCCACTTCATCAGATCCCAAATAGACAAACATCTGTTTTCCCAATAGTATTTGAGATTTGGGTATCAAGTCAATTTTGTTCTTCTCTCTCAAATAAAGTTACACCATAGAAAGAATAACAGGATTTCCCCCATAACTATAACTCTCTATTCCAGATCCTGCAACAAATTAGTTTAGGAAAATGTTATTAGTGTTATGTTATCTTTCAGTGAGAGAAAATAGCAAATCAACATCTGCCCTAGATAGTTCTACATGAAAAAGTAGGATTTTGCAAGAAGAGTTTTCTTAGATTTGTGTTGTTAAACAAACAAAACTTTAGAATTAAAAAAAAATTAATTAGGCATACAGACACATACACACACATATGCAAACAGTACTGTCCATAGAATTCTCCATACCAGAATACAGGAGTGGGTAGCCTTTCCCTTCTCCTGGGGATCTTCTCAACCCAGGGTTGGTACCCAGGTCTCTCACATTGCAGGTGGATTCTTTGCCAGCTGAACCATAAGGGAAGCCCCCAGTTATACTGGTCAGTTCACTTCAGTTCAATTGCTCAGTCATGTCTGACTCTTTGTGACCCCATGGACTGCAGCACCCCAGGCCTCCCTGTCCATCACAAACTCCTGGAGTTTACTCAAACTCATGTCCATTAAATCGGTGGTGACATCCAACTGTCTCATCCTCTTCATCCCCTTCTCCTCCTGCCTTCAATCTTTCCCAGCATCAGGGTCTTTTCAAATAGTTATCTGGAGGTCTCCTTTTTTGCTGTTAAGCTTCTCTTCTTGCTATCCTGAGCCTTTTTTCTCATGTCTCCCCTCCTCTTTTAAAATTCTACCTTCATTCTGATCTTCTCCACATTTGTTAGAAGTATTTCATAAGGAAATGAATAACAGGGCACTAAGAGAAACCTAAGTGGATTGGCAAATGGATAAACTTTATTAAATGATATTGTGACATTTATATTGGTGTCTTCAAGGTATTTTGGGCTCCCCTGATTGCTCAGTTGGTAAAGAATCCACCTGCACTGTAGGAGACCCCATTGGATTCCTGGGTCAGGAAGATCCACTTGGAGAATGGGTAGGCTACCCACTCCAGTATTCTTGGGCTCCCGTTGTGGCTCAGCTGGTAAAGAATCTGCCAGCAATGAAGGAGATTTGGATTCGATCCCTGGGTTGGGAAGATCCCCTGGAGAAGGGAAAGGCTACCCACTCCAGTATCCTGTCCTAGAGAACTCCATGGAATACAGTCCCTGGGGTTGCAAATGGGACATGACTGAGCAACTTTCACTTTCACTTTCCAAGGTATTTTTACTTACATTCAATTTATTGGTAAATTGTAGATCACTAGATTAATATCTCCAAATAAGTGAAGAGTTACTGCATATATATTTTGCTTTTCTCATTCTACTGGACTCCATCAAAGCACAATCTAATAATAGGCTTTGTTTATGTGACAGATCAGCAACTTGAGTCTCAACATCAACAGGAATATCTCGACAGGAAAAGAAATCTTTTTTGGTTCTGACATCTGGACAACCCTTCCTACTGGTAATGATTTTAGTATTATTTGGGATTAAAAAAGGAATTTTAGTCAGTTTATGTCTGAGTCTCTTAAAAAACTGTGCTACTCAACCCAAAATGAATGTTGGTCTGAATAACAAAAACCTCCACTTTAGTCTTAATTCTGTTCAGACAAATTCAGAGCATCTACCTGGAGATGCTTGAATTTCATGGTCTTTGCTAATCTGGTTACGTTGAGCTTTATCCTGGCAACTTTGATTCTCTTAAGTTTTATCTAATTTTTTCAATTCAGAAACATTTTTTTCCCTCATATGTTCTTTATTTTTCTTTTCCATTGTTGTTTACTACAGGATATTAAATATAGTTCCCTGTGCTATACAGTACAGCATAGTTGTTTATTTTATGTTTAATAGTGTTTGTCTACTAATCCCAAACTCCTAATTTATCCCTCCCCTACCTCCACTCCCCTTTGGAAACCTCAAGTTTGTTTTCTATGTCTGTGAGTGTGTTCATTTGTGTCATACTTTAGAGTCCACATAAAACAAATTTGAAAAGGTGTTTATTCTCATGTGCTGTTAAAGATAAAGACCCTGTGTAATTAAGCCTTTTAATTAACACATATATTGAGCACCCTCAGCATGTTGTGGAAGGTAGAGAGAGAAAATAAATTGAAGCAAAATTTCATAAATTTTTGTTCGTGATGAAACAAAATTTGTTTTTATTATTCATGCAAAATAAAAGAAAATTCTGTATCACTCTATGTACAGAATTTTTTCTCCATTGATTTTATTTTCATTCAATGAAAAATTGTTAAGCTTGATTCCTTTAGGTAATAAAGAATGCATGCACTGAAAGCAGGACTCTTTTCCCCCTGATTCCTCTTTAGGAGAAACTAAGTCAGTGAAGGAGAAATCCCCAGTTCTGATATAACAGCTTGGAGAGAGAAAGAGCAGTGCAAGTTTGGCCTCTGATTACGGATAGCAGGTAAGAGCCAGGAATGAAACACTGATTTGTTGATGGCTCAGGAAATATACCTGAAAGCTAATCTTACTTCTTTGGTGTTTCTTGAACAAAAAGTTTTTAAAATATGGCCTAAGAACAGCCTTTGGCACCATATTTCTGTTAACCACATCTGCTGACAGAGGATGAAAAGTTTCCTGGCTTAACTGAAGTCTTCCACCCAGAGAACAATAGAGAGATAAGTGGGAGCCTGAATTGATTAAAGCCATTGATTGAATTTCTTTTTGCATAATATACAATCTCTTTAATAAGTTTGTTATATTTCTAAATTACATGTTTTAAAGAATAATATGATGACTCATATAGATGGATTGAGAAATCAAAAAAATAATGACTTTTATTTCATTAGAACTAGATTAGAAGCCATGTTTCAACAAAATTTGAAGGTTCTATTCATATATGTCAGAGAAAGGGATGAGCAATATTCCTTTAAGGATATTAAAGGAAAACTAATTAGGTCTTGAAAGTTTGTACTTTTTTTTTCAAAGTGAAGTACTTATTGGCTTAAGCCTAGGAGTAAAATGAAAAAGCTATGACTTATAGGGAGGTATTTGAGTGTTGGGTGGAACCAAGGCTCTAGGCTATAGTTCTAATCTTTTTGTAGCTCCCATCTCATGGCTGTGGGTATCTTTTTAGGGTCTATAACATTCATGTATTTCAAGAGTCCTTCTAGCAATACTATGGAGCAGGAAAAAGTGTCCTTCGTGTTCTATACCACCATGATCATGATCCCCATACTGAGCCTCTTGATCTACAACTTAAGGAACTAGGCTGTGAAGAATGCACTGAGGAAGGTGCTTGGGGGAAAGTAGTCACCCCACCAGAGATTTCCACAGAGAGGAAGATGAAGTAAACCAGATGAAAAGTTGTCATGAGCTCTGTGTTATTTCTTTCTCTCCTTTAGATACAAAATTTACTGTTACTTATGAAATATATATTTGTGCTTAGGAATGTTTGAGGCATTTTGGTCATTTTTTATCAAACAATAAGATTTTCTAATAGCCGATATAATCTTTGGAAATTTTATTTGTATTCTAGGAATAGGATTTAGCAGAAGAGGGAGGGCAATTGAACAACAAAAGCAAAAAAATATGTTGGAGATACTAATTTTGAAAGTGCTTGATAAATAAGGAGTGGGTTTAGTGTTGTATTTGAAAAGAGATAATGTTAACTGATTCAACATCTTGAAGGGCAGGAATAGAGATATCTTTAAACTTCCAAGGGAAGTGTTTTTTTTTTTTTTTTCTTGGCCAAAAGTCATTATATTGAAATATTGAGAATATGGATATCATGACAGAGCTGTGGGGGTTACAGTACTTATAATAAAGTACCACACAAAGGTGGATTGTGGTGTGCATGTGGGGAGGGGAGAACATGTTTAGGGTGAAGAGGTGAGGGTAAGAGATGTCAAAGTCAGTCTAGTCTTATCATATTCAGTTAAGACCAATTATAACTAATCTAAAATCTCAGGTTGCCTTTCTTTGGAGGCTATCACTTAAGCCATAACTAATCCATTAAAAGTCTAGTACAGTGTGGTTCCGACTTGGGGTGTTGAACTTACTTTATTTTGTATTAGAATAATCAGTTTAATGAGGGTAATGCTGTTTCTTTTCTCCTGGAATTGTGTGTATATAGCTTTTTCCTACACTCTATATGAATCATAGTTTTATTTTTATTTTTTTGTCACCTTGTGACTTTGCCTGTGTCCACCATTTCCCTCTGGTGCAGGAATCCAGCCTTCTTGGAGATCAGAAACACAGCCTCCTTGGTGGTTCCTTGTCTGGCCACATTATTTGGGCATCAGTACATAATTTCCAGCTTATTCTACTCTTAAGTATGAGGGTTTTAGGGGTATATGCATGAAGTGGCTGGGGGTCAGGCTAAATGATTTTTTTGTCTTTGTTCAATGACTTGAATAAGAATATTGAAAAACTTTTAATTGGGTTTGCCACGGGTATGAAGTTGTGATAACAACTAATTCCATGAATGAAACAATGATTCTCAAAGACCTCCAGAGGCTGGAATGGTGAGCACAATTAATGAGATTAAAATGTACATGGATAATATAATATTTATAACATCTACCAAAATGATGAGAGGAAAAGACTGGTTAACGGTAGAGAATCAATAAATTAAGAGTACAACTTCTTTAAAGTTAGTGTTACCTTGGCTGCAATAGCTGCATTTTAGCAGAGTAAGAAAACTTAAAAAAAAAACCAAATAATTTGCATTATAATGAATAGAATATTTCCATTTGAATGTAATTCATACAGTGGCTATCACTTTTCAAAGGCTTATGGCTCCTTAGCATTCTGAGGACCATGGAATTGAATAAGGGACTTGAAATCATACATCCATTCCTATATTCATTCTCTTGGTTATTCATATAGCAAATATTGCAATACATACCCAGCATTATTTCTCATACTGGTGAGAAAGAGATAAATAAAAGCACAGAAGTCCTTACCTTCATTAGATTAGGTTTAGTATCAAAGAAAGAAAATCAACAAGGAGACACATATGTAATGTAATAATAGGTCACAAAATACTTTTTTAAAAAATAAATCAGGCAAGGCAAGAGAATATGGGGAGAGGGGATGCTTAGATTCAAAAAGAAAAAAAAAAGGTCAGAAGTGTGGTTATGAAACTTATGGTAGTTTTTGCCATAGGGCATAACTAGACTATGAGGAAGAAAGTTGAAGAGAGTCACACTTTTTTTTTTTTAACAATTTAAGAAAGACTTTTTCTCAAATTTCTCATTTCCATACCATCACCATTTGTGAGTGGGCCTCCAGCCTCCGTATGCTCATTTCCTGGCCTGAACACAGTTTATATCTAAGAAGGTGAAATTTGGGGGGATGTTTTTCTCTCAAGGAGCTATGGCAAATCTTTGTTTTGGGCCTTCTATTAGTTCCCTGTGGCTACTGTAATGAATTACCATGTGAAAAAGAAAGTGAAAATGTTAGTTGCTCACTTGTGTCCTACTCTTTTGCCAACCCATGGACAGTAGCCCACCAGGCTCTTCTGTCCATGAGATTTCCCAGGCACGAGGACCGGAGTGGGTTGCCATTTCCTTCTCCAGGGGATCTTCCCTACCCAGGGATCCAACCCAGGTCTCCATCTGAGCCACCAGGGAAGCCCAATAGATTACCGTAACGGAACTTCATTCTCTCACAGTTCTGTAGGTCAGACATCCAAAAGTCACGTGAGTGGACCAGAGCCTAGTTCCCCCTAGAGGCTCTAGGGAGAATCCCATCCTTGTCTCTTCTGGCTTCTGGTGGAATTCCTTGGCTTGTGGCTGCATAACCACAATCTCTGCCTGACTGGTTACATTGCCTCCTTCTGTTCGCTGTGAAATCACTCTCTGCTTTCCTCTTATAAGCATGTGCTTGTTTGTGTTTAGGGCCCTCTGGATAATCCATTGTACTCTCCCCATTTTCATCACAAGATCTTAACTTAGTCACATGTGCATAGTCTGTTCTGGCCCTAATATGTAGCATCCACAGATTCCAGGGTTTAGGAAGCACATATCTTTGGGGAGATATTTTTAAGGGTTTTCATGGGCCCATGGGAAAATAAGGACCTATGAGATTAATAGAGATTTGTGTGTATCCTCTAGGATTCTCAGATAGCTTGTCTTTTACAACAGAATGAAAGAAAAAAAAAAAAAAGACTCAAACTATAAGACATAAAGCCACAAAATATTACTGTAACTCTTTCAGGACACATATCTAGACACCTGGAAAAGGGATATTCATTAAGTCCAAGTTATTATCAAAGTGTGTGGATATAAAAAAATCAATGTCTTTATTTTATGTTCTACACCCCAGAGGCTCATTAGAGGCATTCATAGCTTTTTCATATCTGTCATTTAAAACAAACTCCAGTACTTTAGGCAGCCATAATGATCTCACTTATCTTTTCTGAGGGTTTGGCTCCTTGGATTGATTTGAAGTAGAGTGTCTTTCATGTTATCTAACCATCTATATTTTACTCAGACAGTTTTTAAGCTGGAAGAAACAGGTGGTATATATTATGGTTAGTCAACAATTCCACTTCCACCACTGCCTAGATACAGAATAATTTTGCCCATCCATATGGGTGATAAAGAAGAACAGACATGAGTGGCAGAAGAGAGTGAGTCTCAGAGAATTCTAGTAACTTACTCAGGTCAGTTATTTTGGCCAAATGAACAGTACATATGTAAAATGCTTAGTCCTAAGCATCAGTGAAGAGTACTTCTAATAGTAAAACTAAGAACAGCAGATATAGTCAGTGATATTATTATTATTACTGGAACAGGTTTGGAACGAGAGAATTAAAACACACTACTGAAAAAATCCAACTCTGAATCAACTGTATTAATACATCATTTATGTATAAACTTTGCTAGAGATCCTTGGATATTTTACAAATGGACTTCATTAGAAAAGGGAGTTCAGTGGTAAAACCCTGATATTTCTGGCAAGCCTAGAGCAGAAAAGTTGAGGGGGCCCTTAAGCGCTACCATTGTCTTTGATAGTTGTAAGATGATTGGATGACATCATCAACTCAATGGACATCAGTTTGAGGAAATTCCAGGAGATAGTGAAGGACAGGGTAGCCTGGCATTCTGCAGTCTATGTGGTTACAGAGTCAGACAATACTGAGTGACTGAACAGCAACAACTAAATCCCTAGAACACATGCCACAATTATCCTAGAATAGGAAGAGTGCTGGAAAGGTATAATAAACAAAAATGGATTTAGGTTGCTCAAGCCTTTTAATGATATAAACTCCTGTCACCAGAAACAGTATAGGAGCAGTCACAGAAACATCATTGCTGGTAATATGCTAATACTATCATTGCATCACTGGTAATTAAAGATGAGTTTAGGGGGAAGATTCATGGAAAATATATCTTGGGCTCCCAGGAGATTTCTGACCTGTATAAGGCTCTGAGTCCTTAGATAGGAAGGGCAGACAAGACTTTTGTCCATATTACCGAACTCTGTGGTTCACCGCATTTGACCTCTAGAGGGCTGCCACATTTTTAGTTTGGCAGAAGTGTGGTGCTTAGTCGCTCAGCCATGTCCCACTCTTTGCAACCCATGGACTTTAGTCTGCCAGGCTCCTCTGTCCATGGGATTTTTCAGGCTAGAATACTGGAGTGGGTTGTCATTTCCTCCTCCAGGGGAACTTCCCTACCCAGGGATCAAACCTGCATCTCCTGTGTCTTCTGCATTGCAGGTGGATACTTTACCCTCTGAACCATAGTCATTCAAACAAAATAAGCGAACAAATCAGCAACTAACCAAGAAATACAACTATCTTCTACTGTCAGCATCATATCATATAATTAAAGGGTATTTGGAATCCTAACCACAATAAAAATAAAGTGGAAATGATAATTCCCTCTCCCCACACCTGGCAGAAAAGGGAATACTTGTATGCCCATGTTCATAGCAGCAGTATTCACAACAGTTGAAAGTTTGAAGCAACCTAGGTTCTATTATCAGATGAGTAAAAAAATGTGATATGTACATACAATGCAACAATATTTGGCCTTAAGAAAGAAATTATAGCTCTTACCATAACATGGATGAACCTTGAGGAGATTATGCTTAGTGAAATAAGCTGAACACAAAAGGAGAAAAATTATGATTTTGCTTATATGTAGTATTTATTGTAGTCAAATCCATAGAGACTGAAAGAAGTGTGGTTCCCAGGACCTGGGGAGAGGAAGAATGGGGAGTTATTGTTTAATGAGCATAGTTTCAATTTCTGGGGATGATGGTATGATGACTGAATAGCAATATGAATGTACTTTATGGCACAGAACTGTACACATTAAAGTGATTAAAATAGTAAATATGTATATTTTATTACAATCTTTAAAAAGAAAAATAAAGAACAGTCTTACATTGAATGTATTTAGCTGCAAGGAACAATGTATTTTATTAGTTTCCTCCAGTTTTTTCTACTGACTGATAGAAATCAGAGTCAAGAACCAGCCTTTCAGTAACCACCGATCTTATTTCACTGTGTTTCAGAATCCTCATAGGTGACATGAAAATATAAAATAAAAAGCTTATTTCGGGATCTTTACTACCCTTGGGAAATATAGAAATAGGCAGGTACAGGGGATGATATCATTATTTTTGAAAAAAGTTACTCAATACTGAGCACTCTGATAATCTCTAGGCTCAATGGGTCTTGGAGGACCTGTGGATATATCTAATGATGTCCCTATGTTTCAGTTCAGTTCAGTCCCTCAGTCGTGTCTGACTCTTTGCGACCCTATGAATCGCAGCACGCCAGGCCTCCCTGTCCATTACCAACTCCCGGAGTTTACTCAAATTCATGCCCATCGAATCAGTGATGCCATCCAGCCATCTCATCCTCTGTTGTCCCATTCTCCTCCTGCCCTCAATCCCTCCCAGCATCAGGGTCTTTTCCAATGAGTCAGCTCTTAGCATCAGGTGGCCAAAGTATTGGAGTTTCAGCTTCAGCATTAGTCCTTCCAATGAACACCCGGGACTTATCTTCTTCAGGATGGACTGGTTGGATCTCTTTGCAGTCCAAGGGACTCTCAAGAGTCTTCTCCAACACCACAGTTCAAAAGCATCAATTTTTCCACGCTCAACTTTCTTCACAGTCCAACTTTCACATCCATACATGACCACTGGAAAAACCATAGCCTTGACCAGATGGACTTTTGTTGCAAAGTAATATCTCGGCTTTTTAATATGCTATCTAGTTCGGTCATAACTTTCCTTCCAAAGAGTAAGTGTCTTTTAATTTCATGGTTGCGGTAACCATCAGCATTGATTTTGAATCCCCCCAAAAATAAAGTCTGACACTGTTTCCACTGTCTCCCCATTTATTTCCCATGAGGTGATGGGACTAGCTGCCACGATCTTAGTTTTCTTAATGTTGAGCTTTAAGCCAACTTTTTCACTCTCCTCTTTCACTTTCTTCAAGAGGCTTTTTAGTTCCTCTTCACTTTCTGCCATAAGGGTGGTGTCATGGGTTTAACAAGGTGCAAATAAAAGTTGAATAACGTGCCACCCTCTTGCTTTTTAAGACTAGGAAACTGAATATCATGAGGTTCTTTTGCAAGAGTTTGTAATATCAGATGAATTTTGATGTTTTACCTTTAGCCAATCAAATAAATCAATCACTGACATATAAATGTGCACATCAGCCAGTCGAAGGGGATTTGATCTTTCTTGGTAATTACAAAAACCTGTTTCCTAAGCAAAGAAAGCAGTGCCAAAGAACTTCAGTCTCTGAGCAGTATCAGGATAAGTGTCCAGTTTTATTCATGGCAATTGTACCCAATCTTATAGAGGACGGTTGGTGATTAGCAATGCTGCTAACCATGTGCAATGTTTGTGCTTTATCCAGACTTGCCCTACTGTTCTTTGCACTTGGTTATGTCCACCCTTCTTCTCTCTTATTAATCTCATCTTGTCACTTCCTCCTAACTTGGGTTACAACCTCCTGCAAGAGTGTTTCCAATCTGAGTTCACCTACCTTCGGTGCAGAAAGCATCAGTGGGATTTCCATATGGCTCTGAGCGTTCTCTTCCCTGGAGTGCTTCTGGTCAATGTATTTATTACTTGTCTTTATCTTCTTGTACTCCAGTCCATGTAAGTCTCCACAAGATAAAAAATAAAAGCTTAGATACAAACCCGGGTAACACATTAAATATTGGAAAAGACATTAGACAAAAAAATCCTACTTCTCATTTGTCTTGAAACATGGTTCTCAGGTCAGTAGGAGATAGAGGAAGAGTCCTTTCACCTCCTCAGCCCTGCTTTCTTCCTCTTGGTCTCAGAAGCACTTGCCAAAGCTACACCTTTTGGAATAAAGATCCTTCAATGCTGATAATGCTCAATACTTTGAATGACTCTCAAAATGTACAAATCTGGAGACACAAATGTTTGAAAACCTAAGCCTCTCAAACACTTAAAATAATTTTATCACTCACAAAAAGATGAAAAATTTAGAATGAATAAGAAACACACATCCACTTTTTCTTCCTATAAAGGTAATGTATACCCATTATTGTGTGTACTGTGTTCCTTTTGAAAAAAAAAGTAATTGTATTGGGGTATAGTGACTTTACAGGAGAAGGAAATGGCAACCCACTCCAGTATTCGCGCCTGGAGAATCCCAGGAACAGAGGAGCCTGGTGGGCTGCCGTCTATGGGGTCGCACAGAGTCGGACATGACTGAAGCGACTTAGCAGGCCCAGCAGCAGCATAGTGACTTTACGATGCTGTGCTGGTTTCTACTGTTCAGCAAAGCTATATATATAGAGAGAGACAGATATTCCCTCTTTTTTGGATTTCTTTCCCATTTAGGTCACTACAGAGCACTGAGTAGGGTTCCCTGAGCTACACAGCAGGTTCTTATTAGTTACCTATTTTATACATATTAATAGTACCAGTGTCAGTTTAGTCGCTCAGTCGTATCTGACTCTGCGATACTCTTTGCAACCCCATGGACTGCAGCCCACCCATCATTAGAAAAGACCCTGATGCTGGGAAAGACTGAAGGCAGGAGGAGAAGGGGATGACAGAGGATGAGATAGATGGTTGGATAGCATCACTGAGTCAATGGACATGAGCAACTTCAGGAGATGGTGAAGAGTAGGGAAGCTTGGCAAGTTGCAGTCAATGGGGTTGCAAAGAGTTTGACATGACTGAATGACTGAATGATAACAAAGACTGAACAATAACAATGAAAAGACTACAAAGAAACCCACACAATCACATCATAATCAAATCATCAAAAGTCAAAGAAGATTTTCAAAGCAGCAAAAGAAATTCAACTTATATAATGGAAAAAGTGAAAGTGTTAGTCTCTCAGGTGTGTCTGACTTTTTGCGACCCATGGACTATACTCTGCCAGACTCCTCTGTCCATGAGATTCTTCATACAAGAATACTCAAGTGGATAGCCATTTCCTTCTCTAGGGGATCTGCATGACCCAGGGATGGAACATGGGTCTCCTGCATTGCAGGAAGATTCTTTACTAATTGGGGCCACCAGGGAAGCCCTATATGATGGAACCTCTATTTAAATATCAGCATATTTTTGCAGAACTCAGTAGTTATAATAAAAAGGAAGTCTTTATATTTAAAAAGAAGAGAGACTGAATTCGACAGCTGACCTTTATACTTTAACTAGAAAAAGAACAACTGAGGCCCCAAATTACAAAGAAGGAAACAGTAAAAATTAGATAACAAATATATCAATTTGTGAATAGAAAATAATACATTAATAAAACTAAGATCTTTTTGAAAAACATAAGCAAATTGGCAAGGCTTCAGCAATAAGCAAATAAAAGGACTCAGATAAAATCAGAAATGAAAGGCAACAATAAAACTGATGCACAGAAATAGAAGGTTAGTAAACTTATATGAACACTTACACACCAAAAAAATTAATAGTCTATAAGAAATGAATAAATTCTTATAAACATACAATACAATCCATTTCATGCAGCCAGCATTACTGTGATATTAAAGCCAGACAAAGATACTACAAGATTTATAGGCCCAACCCCCAAGGAATTCTGAATTCTTATTCATCTGAAGAATACATAAGCATATATTTGATGTTCTTCAGTGACTAAGTCATGTCCAATTCTATGTGACCCCATGGACTATAGCCCAGTATTCTCCTTCCACAGGATTCTCCCAGTAAGAAAACTGGAGTGGGTTGCCATGCCCTTCTCCAGGCGACCTTCCTGACCCAGGGATAGAATCTCATTCTTTTGCATTGAAGGCAGATTCTGTACCAAATGAGCCACTAGGGAAGCTCCAAACACATAATATATGCTTGAATTGTGAATTTCATGGGATTGAGAATGATCTGAGCTAAGTCTGCACCACATACACAAATGGAAAGAAAGAGCCTGCATCTGGTTAATTAAGATAAATGTATTGCCTGGTTTGGTAAATTTAGCCTCCTATATTCTCCCTTGAAATTCATTGTGAGGCTCAAATAGTTTACCCTGCCTCTGTTTTTCCGGTCAACTTGTTTAAGAATTCCACCTTTCATTATGCACAGGGCAAAGTCTTCTCTGAGCACAGGGACTGCCTGACAGAATGTGATTTGCAGATTTCACTGTTTTTGTTTTTTTTTTTTGCCAGTGAGATTACATATCCAGAACATGCAGCCATTTGAAGCCCTGGCATCAAGCAATCCTTTTTCACTGCTGCATCTTGTCAGAATCAATAACAGCTATTTGAAACTTGTGTAAGGCATATTTATTACTAACACCATGAGAAAGGCCAATGCTACAAGATTTTGCTTTCCCTTTTAATGCAGTGACTTAGGAGGAATCAGTTTCATTTGGGAGGTGCTAGAGAAATCAGTCTAAATGGCATCTGTGTGTGCAGTCTTTAAACGTGTATGTGTTGCACTGCTGCTAAGATTTGCCTCATAATACCACAAGACAGAATTCAGCCCCTCATTGTTTTAAGAAAATTTCTAAATTGCTTCATCCAGTTCCCAAGGTGATCAATCAAATTTGTCTCATTACAAAATTCTCAGTTGAAGAACGGGAGGTAAAATAATCAGATATTATAATGAGGGCAGGGAGTCTGATCTCTACATGACTGGTGAATGAGGACCTTTGAGATTAATTAACCAAAAATTATTTTCTAATAGATGTCTTAATTCAAAGAGTTCTCGTAGGATAATGTAAATGGTAACAAAAATTACTTTAAATTTCTCACTAAAGGTCATCATGGTGGTAATTTTAAGAAACAAGGACATTTTCCTGAGTTTTCTTACTGCAATGGTGTTGATCTGCTTCTTCTAAAGTTGAATACACATTTTCATAAGATACAACAATATATTTACCCTCAACAAGGATTTGTACATACACATGCATGACAGTTTCATTTACAATAGTAAAAACCTGGAAACAAGTGAAATATTCATCAATAAGTGAGTAAATAAATTACATTATCTCCATAAGATGGCATATTTCAATAATAAAAAAGACATGAATTCAAATACACATCAGAACAGGGATGAATATCGAAAGCATTATACTAGGTGATAAAGTCTAGACATCAAAGAGTTTACATTATAGATCCCATTCATATAAAACTATTGAAAAGGCAAAACAAATGCATAGTGAGAAAAAAGATTAATTCTTACCTGAGATGGAGTGTTTGGGGATTTACTACAAAGGGGTGTGAGCAAATTTTTGTCCTTAATAATGGTAGGTACGTGTTTAAATTTCACAATCCTCTTATGGTTACTAATGTATTATTTCACATAAAATTTAGAAATAGTAAAATATTATTGGCCAATATCTCTACCCACTGCGGTACACATCTGTACTTTGTGAGATGGTTGCTATATACACAGAACTGAAACTTTGTCAAATTTGCTTTTTATTTTTAGTAGCTTTTTGGTAGATTCCCTAGCATTTATCACAAAAATGCTCATATAGTCAGCAAATACTGAACATTATTTCCTCCTTTCAAGATGGATGCTTTTATTTCTTTTCCTCAACTTTTTCCTCTGGCTGGAATCCTTAACTCAATACTGAATAGAAGCAGTCAGAACAAACATCTTTGCTTTGTTCTTGACATTAGGTGGAAAATGTATTAGTCAAGAGATAGAAACCACACAATGATTTGAATAGAGAAATTTTAATATAAACATTTTAAATTGGGAATTAAAGTAACAGGAATTTAGTTCATGAGAACATAAGAAAATTCTGAAGGATATAGGAATAGTAGATATAAGGAGGAATATTCTATCTAGGATGTTACAAAGACTCGAGGAAGGCCACTCCTGCCTGGCATGAGATCCAAACCTCCATGGAGACAGTGTGTCTTCAGAACTTGGGCTTAGGCGATTTTTTTCATCATCTATATTTCTCATGATTCTTATGAGTTCTTTTATCTTTTGAACATATGATATGTAATTAAAAGAATTTCTTTTATGTCCTTGTTTACTAATTCTAGCATTTGTCACTCTTCTGGGTCTTTGTATATTAACTTATTTTTACCTTAATCATGGGCCTTATGTTTCAACTTCTTTATGTAACTGGATATTTTTGATTCTGTGACACAGTTATTTGGGAAAGCTTGCTTCTTTCAAGGCTTGCTATTAAATTTTATTTGACCTGATCAGCCTCTAATCAATTGATAGTTTTGCTCCACTACTGAGACAAAATCTTCATACCCTACTCAGCGTTCTTTGTAACACAATGGTTTTCCACTCTGGATGGTGGAACTATAAAACAGTTCTTAGCTCTAGGGCCCTCATGGGAGTGCTGCATTTTGGTATGCTTCTTTAGGGGATTGGAACTTGTTTTGACAGGTAGCTTTGTAACTTCTTGATCATCTTGATTAATCAAAACCTTGGTTTCAGGCTTCTTTATTATGTGTCTGGAGTAGTTTTCCTCGGCGGCTAATTCAGCCCCAATTCTGAATGTGACCGCTCTTGGATCTCTACCAAACGTCCCATATCATCCCTATTGGGAAGGTCAGAATTAAAAAAATTTCAGCTCTGAGTACCTAAAATACTTTTGCTTATAGCTTCCTACCGGTTATGATTGCTCCAGCATTTTACTTTGCCTTGTCTTGGGGAATTTCACAAATTAGTAGTTAATCATTTATTCAAGAGGACCCTGTGCTGATTTCTGGAGCACTTTCTCTGAATACCTCCTTCCTCTCTATGTTCCACCCCACAAACCCTAGCCATTCTAATATCTCTGAAATCTAAATTCTGTCTCATTAGTTTAGCAAGACTTCTATGAAAGTTTTTTAATCACCTTTCCTGTGCCCACATCCAAAACTTCCACAAAAAAAAAAAAAAAAAAAAAAAAGCCAGAGTGACCGCAAGGCTAATTTGTTCATCTAGTTGGTTATTTTTTTCTTGCATTTGTCATAGACTTGTAATTCCTATTAGTATATAAAAAGTGTGGTTTTCACCTTTCTAGTAGTTTAAAGAGGTTGAGCAAGTGCTGCAAGTTCTGTAGCAGTTATTCATTCATAAATGGTCACTAAAGTGCCATATGATGTCATCAATGCATTTTTTAATTATTATGTTTTTTGTATTTTATTTTATTATTCATGTCTTCTAAATATAACCTTTGTCTTTAATAATAAACATATAGCCTCCTCTTTTTTTTTTTTTTGGCTATATGCCTTTTTTTTTTTTTTAGTGGAAGGATGATTGCTTTACAGAACTTTGTTGTTTTCTGTCAAACCTCAACATGAATCAACAACCATCAGTCAGTCAGTCAGTCAGTTCAGTCACTCAGCCGTGTCCGACTCTTTGAGACCCCATGAATTGCAGCACACCAGGCCTCAATGTCCATCACCAACTCCCGGAGTTTACTCAAACTCATGCCCATCGAGTTGGTGATGCCATCCAGCCATCTCATCCTCTGTCATCCCCTTCTCCTCCTGTCCCCAATCCCTCCCAGCATCAGGGTCTTTTCCAATGAGTCAACTCTTCACATGAGGTGGCCAAAGTATTGGAGTTTCAGCTTCAGCATCAGTCCTTCCAATGAACACCCAGAACTGATCTCCTTTAGGATGGACTGGTTGGATCTCCTTGCAGTCCAAGGGACTCTCAAGAGTCTTCTCCAACACCATAGTTCAGAAGCATCCTTGATTCATGGACCTAACATTCCCAGTTCCTATGCGATATTGCTCTTTACAGCATTGGACCTCGCTCCTATCACCGGTCACATCCACAACTGGGTATTGTTTTTGCTTTGGCTCCATCCCTTCATTTTTTCTGGAGTTATTTCTCCATTGATCTCCAGTGGCATATTGGGCACCTACCGACCTGGGGAGTTCCTCTTTCAGTAGCCTATCAGTTTGCCTTTTCATGCTGTTCATGGGGTTCTCAAGGCAAGAATACTGAAGTGGTTTTCCATTCCCTTCTCCAGTGGACCACATTCTGTCAGACCTCTCCACCATGACCTGTCCATCTTGGGTGGCCCCACACGGCATGGATTAGTTTCATTGAATTAGACAAGGCTGTGGTCCGTGTGATCAGATTGGCTAGTTTTCTGTGATTATGGTCTTAGTGTGTCTGCCTTCTGATGCCCTCTCGCAACATTTATCGTCTTACTTGGGCTTCTCTTACCTTGGACGTGGGGTATCTATGGCTGCTCCAGCAAAGCGCAGCTGCTGCTCCTTACCTTGGATGAGGGGTTTCTCCTCAAGGCCACCCCTCCTGACCTTGAATGTAGAGTAGTTCCTCTTGGCCCTCCTGCGCCCGCGGAGCCGCCACTCCCTGGACCTGGGGTAGCTCCTGTCGGCCGCCTCTCCTGACCTTGGACGAGGCTCCTCTGGGCTGCTCCTGTGCTGTCGCAGCCTGTCGCTCTTCGTTGTCGCCCCTGACCTTGGGCGAGGGGTAGCTCCTCACAGCCATGAAGTGAAGTAAAGTCGCTCAGTCGTGTCCGACTCTTTGCGACTCCATAGACTGTAGCCTACCAGGCTTCTCCCATGGGATTTTCCAGGCAAGAGTACTGGAGTGGGTTGCCATTTCCTTCTCCAGAGGATCTTCCCCACCCAGGGATCAAACCCGAATCTCCCACATTATAGGCAGACGCTTTACCGTCTGAATCACCAGAGGTAAACATAAATCCCTTCCATTTTGAACCTCCCTTCCGTATCCCTCCCCACCTCACCACTTTAGGTTGATACAGAGCTCCTGTTTCAGTTTCCTGAGTCATAGAACGGATTTCCTTTGGCAATCTATTTTACATATGGTAATATAAGTTTCCATATTTCTCTTTCCATATAGCTTACCCTCTCCTCCCCTCTGCTCATTCAAGAAGTCTATTATCTATGTCTGTTTCTCCATTGCTGCCACATAAACAAACTCTTCAGTACCATTTTTCTAGATTCAATATATACGTGTTAGAATATGATATTTATCTTTCTCTTTCTGACTTACTTCACTCTGTATAATAGGTTCTAGGTTCATCCACCTCATTAGAACTGAGTCAAAGGCATTTATGGAGTAATACTCCATTGTGTATATGTACCACAACTTATTATCCACTCATCTGTTGATGGATATATAGGTTGCTTCCATGTTCTTATTATTGTAAATAGTGCTGCAATGAACAATGGGATATATGTGTGTTTTTCAATTTTGGTTTCCTCAGGGTATATGCCTAGCAGTGGGAGTGCTGGGTCATATGATTGTTTTATTCTTAGTTTTTAAAGGAATATCCATACCGTCTCCCACAGTAGCTGTTATCAGTTTACATTCCCACCAACAGTGCAAGAGTGTTCCCTTTTCTCCATACTCTTTCCAGCATTTATTGTTTGTAGACTTTTTGATGATGGCCATTCTCACCAGTGTGGAGTGATATCTCATTGTAGTTTTGATTTACATTTCTCTAATAATGAGCAATGCTTAACATCTTTTCATGTGTTTGTTAGCCATATACATGTCATCTTCTGAGAAATATCTGTTTAGGTCTTTCTCCCACTTTTTGAGTGGGTTGTTTGTTTTTCTGGTATTGAGTATTTTGGAAATTAATTCTTCATCAGTAGGTTCATTTGCTTTTATTTTCTCCCATTCTGAGAGCTGTCTTTTCACCTTGCTTATAGTTTTCTTTGCTGTGCAAAAGCTTTTAAGTTTAATCAGATCCTATTTTCTTACTTTTGGTTTTATTTCCATTACTCTAGGACGTGGGCCATAGAGGACCTGGCTTTGACTGATGTCATCAAGTGTTCTGCCTATGTTTTCCTCTAAGAGTGCTATATATCTAGTCTTACATTTAGGTCTGTAATCCATTTTGAGTTTAACTTTGTGTATGATGTGTTCTAATTTCATTCTTTACACGTAGCTGTCCAGTTTTCTCAGCACCATTTATTGAAGAGGGTGTGTTTGCCCCATTGCAGGGTCTTGCCTCCTTTATAAAAAATAAGATACTCATAGGTGCATGGCTTTTTTTTTTTCTGGATTTTCTATCTTGTCACATTGGTCTATATTTCTGTTTTTGTACCAGGACCATTCTGTCTTGATGACTGTAGCTTTGTAGTATAATCTGAAGTCAGGAAGGTTGATTCCTCCAGCTTCAATTCTTCTTTCTCCAGATTGCTTTGGCTCTTTGGGTCTTTTGTGTTTCAATATGAATTGTGAAATTTTTTTCTAGTTCTGTTGAAAAATGTCATTGGTAATTTAATAGGGATTTCATTGAATCTGTAGACTGCATTTGGCAGTATAGTCATTTTCACAATATTGATTCTTCCTATCCAGGAACATGGATTATCTCTCCATCTGTTTATGTCATCTTTGATTTCTTCATTACTATTTTTTAATTTTCTGTGTACAGCTCTTTTGTCTCCTTAAGTAAGTTTCTTCCTAGATATTTTATTCTTCTTTTTGTTGCAATGGTGAATGGGATTGATTCCTTAATTTCTCTTTCTGATTTTTCATTGTAGTGAAAGGTTGCTGCTGAGTGATAAGACACCAGGATTCTTGACCTCTGGAGGAGACAAATTCAATCCGGGGCCAGAGACAAGGCTGGATTATTCAGAGCTTTTGTGTAATAAAGTTTTATTAAAGTATAAAGGAGATAGAGAAAGCTTCTGACATAGGCATCAGAAGGGGGCAGAAAGTGTACCCCCCTGTTAGTCTTCAGCTGGATGTTATATAGGCACTAGCAGTCTGTTAATGAAAAGAAAGGAAAGTCTTAAAACTGAGAATGGCACCAGGCCCCTCATTCATAAGATGCATTTTGGGATAATCTTGGCACAAGATGATTCATCCCAGGCCATAAAATGATTGACTTGAATCTTGTAGAAGAGCAGATTACCATACAAATAGTTTCATTTACATAGATTAGGGGAACAATATCTGAGTATAACATACTGGTTTGTCAAGTAGGTTCTGAGTCATTAGGCAGAACCGACTTGAAGACAGAGTCTGGGGTAAATGCATAGTACATTAACATAGCTTAGGACAAACATTTCCATAAGAAAAATATATGGTTAACTCAAGGTTTGAGAATAGTTAGCTTCAAGTGAAACTAGGTGTCATTATGGAAACACAGTGTTTTAAGAGAAACCTCCTTTTAAATTTGTATAGAGAAGGAAAAAAAGTATCGCTAGTTTGTTTCCTCCTGACACTTAAGAGAGATAAAAATGTCTGACACTTACAGCCTATTTCCTCCATTTGGAGACCCCTGGCCTTCCTGCCTGTTACCCTCTCATTAGTATGTAGAAATGCAAGTGATTTCTGTGTATTGATTTTGTATCATGCAACTTTGCTAAATTCACTGATTAGCTCAAGTAATTTTCTGAAACTATCTTTAGGGTTTTCTATATACAGTATCATGTCATCTGCAAACAGTGAGAGCTTTACTTCTTCTTTTCCAATCTGAATTCCTTTTATTTCTTTTTCTTCTCTGATTGCTCTAGCTAGGACTTCCAGAACTATGTTGAATAGGAGTGGTGAAAGTGGGCACCCTTGTCTTGTCCCTAATCTTAAGGGGAATGCTTTCAGTTTTTCACCATTGAGAATAATATTTGCTGTAGGCTTATCATATACAGCCTTTACTATGGTGAAGTAGGTTCCGTCTATGCCTATTTTTTAATGAGTTTTAATCGTAAATGGTGCTGTACATTGTCAAAGGCTTTTTCTGAATCTATCGAGATTATCATATGGTTTTTATCTTTAAATTTGTCAATATGGGGTGTATTACATTGATTTATTTGCATATATTGAAGAATCATAGCATCTTTGGAATAAACCCAACCTGATCATGGCAGATGAGCTTTTTGATGTGTTGCTGAATTCTATTTGCTAGATTTTTGTTGAGAATTTTTGCACCTATGTTCCTCAGTGACATTGGCCTGTAGTTTTCTTTTATGTGTTGTCCTTGTCTGGTTTTGGTGTCAGGGTGATGGGTGGCCTCATAGAATGAGCTTGGAAATGGTCCTTCCTCTGCAATTTTTTGAAAGAGTTTTAGAAGGATAGGCATTAGTGCTTCTCTAAATGTATGCTAGAATTCTCCTGTGAAACCAACTGGTCCTGGGCTTTTGTTTCTTGGGAGATTTTTTATCACAGCTTCAATTTCAGTGCTTGCAAGTAGGTTGCTAATAATTTCTATTTCTTAATTGTTCAGTCTCTGAAGATCAAACTTTTCTAAGAATCTGTTCATTTTTTCCAGGCTATCCATTTTTTTGTCATATAATTGTTCATACTTGTCTCTTATAATCTTTTGTATTTCTGCATTGTCTCTTGTAACCTCTCCTTTTTCATTTCAAATTTTGTTGATTTGATTCTTCTTTTTTTCTTGATGAGTCTGGTTAAAGATTTGTCAGTTTTGTTTAACTTCCCAAAGAACCAGTTTTTAATTTTATTGAGCTTTAATATTCTTTCTTTCATTTCTTATTTATTTATTTCTCCTCTGATATTTATGACTTCTTTCCTTCTACTAATTATGGGATACTTTTGTTCTGATTTTTCAAGTTGTTTCAGATGTACAGTTTGGTTCTCTAGTCAATGTTTTTCTTGTTTCTTGAGGTGGGATTGTATTCCTATAAACTTCCCTCTTAGAAATGCTTTTGTTGCATCCCAAAATTTTTGAGAGTTGGACTATAAAGAAGGCTGAGTACTGAACACTTGATGCTTTTCAACAGTGGTATTGGAAAAGACTCTTGAGTGTCCTTTGGATTGTAAGGAGATCAAATGAATCCATCCTAAAGGAAATCAGTCCTGAATATTCATTGGATGGACTGATGCTGAAGCTGAAACTCCAATATTTTGGTCACCTGATGTGAAGAAATGACTCACTGGAAAAGACCCCGATGCTGGGAAAGAGTGAAGGTGGGAGGAGAAGGGGAAGACAGGATGAGATGGTTTATGGATCACTGACTCTATTGACATGAGTTTGAGTAAGTTCCAGGAGTTGGTGATGGGCGTGAAAGCCTGGCGTGCTGCAATCAATGGGGTCACAAAGAGTCAGGCATGACTGAGCGACTGAACTGAACTGAACTGAACTGATGGGCTTTGAGTTGTGTTTTGATTGCCATTTTTTTCTAGAATTTTTTTGGTTTCCCTTTTGATTTCTTCAGTAACCTATTGGTTACTTAGAAATGTGTTCTTTAATCTCCACGTGTTTGTGTTTTTTATAGCTTTTTTTTTTCTTGTTATTGATATCTAGTCTCATAGTGTTGTGGTCAGAGAAGATGCTTGATATGATTTCAATTTTCTTAAATTTACTGAGGCTTGATTTGTGACCCAAGATGTGGTCTACCCTGGAGAATGTTCTATGCGCACTTGAGAAGAAGGTGTATTCTTCTGCATTCGGATGGAATGTCCTGAAGATTTTAATGAGATAATGTATCATTTAAGACTTGCAGTTTCTTATTAATTTTCAGTTTTTATGATCTGTCCATTTGTGTGAGTGGGATGTTAAAGTCTCCTACTATTATTGTGTTACTGTCAGCTTCTACTTTTATGTCTGTTAGTGTTTGTCTTATGTATTGAGGTGGTTCTATGTTGGGTCCATAGATATTTACAATTGTTATGTCTTCCTCTTGGATTGATCCTTTGATCATTATGTAGTGTCTTTCCTTATCTTTTGTAATCTTCTTTAAAGTTTATTTTATTTGATATGAGAATTGCTACTCCAGCTTTCTTTTGCTTTCCATTTTCATAGAATATATTTTCCCATCCCCTCACTCTCAGTCTAAATGTGTCTTTAGGTCAGATTTGGGTTTCTTGTAGACAGCATATATATGGGTCTTGTTTTTGTATCCATTCAGCCAGTCTGTGTCTTTTGGTTGGAACATTTAATCCACTTATATTTAAAGTAATTCTTGATATATATATTCCAATTGCCATTTTCTTAATTGTTTGGGGTTGATTTTATAGACCTTTTTTCTTCTCTTATGTTTCTTGACTACATAATTCCCTTTAACATTTGTTGTAAAGCTGGTTTGGTGGTACTGAATTCTCTTAACTTTTGCTTGTACGAAAAGCTTTTGATTTCTCCATCAATTCTGAATGAGATCCTTGCAGAGTACAGTAATTTTGGTTCTGGATTTTCCCCTTTCACTACTTTAAATATATCCTGTCATTCCTTTCTGGCCTGCAGCATTTCTGGTGAAAGATTAGGTATTAAGCATATGGGGTTTCCTTGTATGTTACTTGTTGATTTTCTCTTGCTTCTTTTAATATTATTTCTTTGTATTTAGCTTCTGTTAGTTTGATTAGTATGTGTGTGGTGTGTTTGTCCTTGGGTTTATCCTATATGGGACTCTTTGGCCTCTTGGTCTTGATTGACTATTTCCTTTTCCATTTTGGGGAAATTTTCAACTATAATCTCTTCAAAATTTTTGTCATATCCTTTCTTTTTCTCTTCTTCTTCTGGAACCCCTGTAATTCCAATATTGTTGTGTTTTATATTGTTCCAGAGGTCTCTGAGACTATCCTCAGATCTTTTCATTCTTTTCACTTTATTCTCCTCTTTAGAAGCTATTTCCACCTTTTATCTTCCAGCTCACTGATTTGCTCTTCTGCCTCAGATAGTCTGCTATTGATTCCTTCTGTAGCATTTTTAATTTCAGCAATTGTGTTGTTGTGTGAATATGTTTATTCTCTAAGTCTTCTGGATCTTTGTTAATTCATTCTTGCATTTTCTCCATTCTGTTTTCTAGGTTTTTGATCATCTTTACTATCATTATTCTGAATTTTTTTCAAGCAGTTTGCCTATTTCCTCTTCATTTATTTGGCCTTCTGTATTTCTAGTTTGTTCCTTCATTTGTGTAGTGTTTCTCTGACTTTTCATTATTTTTTTAAACTTATTGTGTTTGAGGTCTCCTTTTCCCTGGCTTCAAAGTTGAATACTTTCTTCCTTTTGGTTTCTGCCTTTCTAAAGTTGGTCCACTTGTTTGTGTAATTGTCACATATGGTGAGATTTGTGCTGAGGTTTTTTGTGTGTTTGTTTGTTTCTCTTCGGATGGGAAAGGCTGAGTGAGGTAGTGAATTTGTCTTCTGATGACTGGGTTTGTACTTTTGTTTTGTCTGTTCTTTAGATGAGGAGTCTTGCACAGGGTGGTACTGGTGGTTGGGTGATGCCAGGTCTTTTATTCAAGTGGTTTCCTTAGTGTGAGTTCTCACTATTTGATTCTCCCTGGTGTTAGTTCTCTGGTAGTCTAGGGTCTTGGAGTCAGTGCTCTCACTCCAAAGGCTCAGGGCTTCATCTCTGGCCAGGAACAAAGATTCCACAATGGTTTGTTATGGCATTACGTGAGATAAAACAAATACCCAAAAGTGATAAAACAAAGATGAACTCCAGACAAACGGCAGTTACAAAATTAGGCAAATAATAATTAAAATAATGGAAAATACATATACACTGATGAGCAAAATCAAATCAGTTCAACAAAAATAAAGTACTGTAGATTGACCTGATGAACAAAAGAAATAAAAAATTATATTTACCAGTTATGAACAAAGTTAACTAAAGTTCATACTGGAAAACAAAACTAAAGCAATGTGCCAAGTGTGGAATAAATCAACGAGAACAAAATTAACAAATATGTTGAGAGGAAAGGAAAGAAAGAAAACAAAGAAAGAATAGATATGCAAAGTTAAAGACAGTTAGATGAATAAGATTCATACACATTAAAGTTTAGCTGCAAGGGGAAAGCAACAGTTAGAAAGGCAAACAAATAAATAAATATAGAAAAAACATGATAGGTTTAAAAAAATTAAAGTTTTAAAAAGATTAAAAAAAAGTAAGTAAAGAGAAAATAGAAAAAAAAAAAAAAAAAAAAAGGAAAACTCCACAGAACTGCAAATGCCCGACAAAAACGTAGAGATTTATAGCAACAATAAAAATTGTGACTGAATATACACTTATTCATATATACCCATAAACAAAA
Organism: Muntiacus reevesi; assembly: GCF_963930625.1. Lineage (NCBI taxonomy): Eukaryota > Metazoa > Chordata > Mammalia > Artiodactyla > Cervidae > Muntiacus > Muntiacus reevesi. Next base: position 26,497,288 of record NC_089253.1, on the reverse strand, counting down.
TTGAGACAGTCCAACAAAAATCAAGTGCAGTAGATTGACCCAGTGAACAAAGGAAACTAAAAATCATATCTACCAAAACAAAACTAACTAAAGCCTTTTATATATTCAGTCTGCCTAGATGATCATGTGGACTTAATCTGAAGCCTGTACATTGGTGGGAAGGCTTCTTCCTTAACCACACTGCCCCTGGGTTTCAATTGTTGTTTTATTTCTGCCTCTGCATGTTGGTCGTCCTCTGGGGTTTGCTCCTGAGCCTGCCCTGGAGGACTTGGGTTTGCCCCTGTGAGGGCCAGGTGCAGAGGTGTGCAGCTGCTTGGGGCACAGGGGTTTTGGCAGCACCAGGTACTCAGGGGAGTTGGCGGTTAGGGCAGCGGAAAATATAGTGCTCTAGAAGGGTATGGCAATCAGTATTGGCCAATATACTTTAGTATTCTTGTCTGGAGAACCTCCTGGACAGAGAAGCCTGGCAGGCCACAGTCTATAGGGTTGTAAAAAGTTAGACACGACCAAAGAAAAGCGGCTCACATAGATACAAGGGTGGGTTTTTTTTTTTTTTTTTTTTGCCTGTGGCAGCACTGCCCCAGTGAGAGTTGAGTGTGAAGGTAGTTCAGCTGCTTGTGGGGGCCAAATGTGCAGGCACACGGACTGCCTCCACCACAGGAGTTACGGCCCCATCAGAGTCTTTTTTTCGAGCCTCTTGTAGCTGGCAATCAAAAGGCCTCTTCGACCAGTCTTCCTCTGTAGCTCTGCCCATTCGGGCACTTAGAGGGCTCCCTTGCCTGGGGTCCTTTTCTGTTGTTCGGCACACCAGACACAAAGAGGGGGCCCCCCCTGGCTGGGGTCCTACTCTGTAGTTCATTGTGTCTGGTGTTTTATGGGCCAGCTTATCTACTGTTCAGCTGCTGATGCTGGCCTATGGGGAGAGAGAGGTTATAGTGATGGTTCCACCCCCTACACGTGACTCAGCAGTATCCCCTTGCTTCTGTGGCTGCCCGCTCTCCTCCACAGGCATTTCCCACCACAATTTCCTCCCTCACATCCCCTCAATCTGTCTGCAATCAACAGCAGCCCGCTTGCCCTGGGATTGCTCCCCAATCCCTAAACTCTAGCTCCCAGCTACTGTGCCTTCCATGAGAGTATGTATTGCTGCAGCAAAGACTCTCTGAGTCTTATTCCATTTAGGCTGCCACAGATCACCTGCTTCTCTCTCAACCTTAAATGTTTCTCCTCTGCCTCAGACAATTGCCCCAATGTGGTGTTGGGACCCCTGCTTCAGTTCCCCCACCCACCAAGGGCAGGTCCAGTCCTACTAACACTCCTGTTTTTCTCCCTAGTTTCTTCATTCTATCGAGTTTTGCATGGTTCTATATATTTTGTCCACCGGTCAAGCACTTCTGTCTTCTCTCAGCTGATGTTTTGCATGCGGTTCTGTGTCTGAAGGTGTATTCCTGATGTGTCTGTGAACAGAGATGAACTCCACATCCACCTACTCCTCTGCCATCTCATTCTCTCCTGACCTCCTTTAATATTCAAAGAAACAGTACAAAAGGAAGGTAATAGTTTTCCTATCCAGCTTATTTTAAATCCATTATTTTGTAAGGAACACTATAGAATGTTGATAAAACTATTATTAGACACACCTGTGTATGATAACTAGCTTTACACTTCCTAATTTTGAGCACTGCTATGCTTTTTCGATTCATGGGGTTGCAAAGAGTCGGACGTGACTGAACGACTGAACTGAACTTAACTGAACTGATGCCCTTTTTTAAAGTACTGCCTTAAATGTTGATACCCTAACCATTGAAATGTTGAATAGTAACAATTGTCACTTCACAAAGTAATTATAAGAATTAAATGAGAAAAATAGAGTGGAATATTTAGTATATTAAATATATTTAATATTAATAAAATTTGTATATTTAATAAAAACAGAGTGGAATATTTAATATATGTATGACAAAGGCCCATAGAGTCAAAGCTATGATTTTTCCAGGAGTCATGTATGGATGTGAGATTTGGATCATAAAGAAAGTTGAACACCAAAGTAGTGATGCTTTTGAAATGTGCTGTGGAGAAGACACTTGATAGTCCCTATGAGTTCAAGGAGATCAAACCAATCAATACTACAGGAAATCAATCCTGAATATTCATTGGAAAAACTGATACTGAAGCAGAAGCTCCAATACTTTGGCTGCCTGATACAAAGAACTGACTCATTAGAAAAGACCCTGATGCTGGGAAAGATTGAAGACATGAGGAGTAGGGGACAACAGAGGATGAGAGGATTGGATGGCATCACTGACTAGATGGACCTAAGTGAGCAAGCTCTGGGTGTTGGTGATGAACAGGGAAGCCTGGCATGCTGCAGTTCTTTGGATCAGAAAGAGTTGGACACGACTATGCTGACTAACTGAACTGAGCTGAATTGAACTGTTTTAATATATTGGATGGTAGACAGCAAGTACTTGAAAATGTTACTTGTTTTTTAAATTATCAAATTATGAAATATTGTATATGTATTTTATTGTATATATGTGTATAAATATATATGCTTATACACATCAATACTATGTCCTTGATGTAAATAACAAGTAACTCTATTTTTTTTTTAATATCTACATCGTCTACTCACTTTGAAAACTCTCAAGTAGTTTGATCTCACAGAACTACACAAATTAAAAATCATAGACAAAATTTATATACTTCTTTCTGCTTCATCATGATTTTACTTATACACTAATGCTTCATATACAATCCACAAAATATCTTGAATTTGGGGTATGATATATCCTACCTTCCTTGGTGGATCAGACAGTAAAGAATCCACCTGCAATGCTAGAGACCTGGGTTCAGTCCCTGGGTTGGGAAGATCCCCTGGAGAAGGAAATGGCTACCCACTCCAATATTCTTGCATGGAGAATCCCCATGGACAGAGGATTCTGGCATGATACAACCAATGGTGTCACAAAGAGTAAGAAATGACTGAGCTACGAGCATGGTCAAGGCACAGAGTAAAATTAATGGAAAACAATGGAGTTGGACAAAAGGATCAGGACTCTATCTCCTTAAAGTACTGAAACAGAAGAGAGTAGTCCAGTTCTGGGAAGAGTTCCAGTTGCCAATGAAGGAAAACCACCTCATCTAGGAAAGCAAGGTAGGAATGTGGGATCCAAAAATTATTACTGAATGAGTAGAAAACATGACGTCTGCTGTATTTTCTCTGTTTGATAAAAACTCTTTAGGGGACAAGGGCTTGTTCCATTCCAGCTTCATCTCAAGAGCCAGAAGATGTATCTGCCCTTTTGACTCTCAAGATACTGATTGATTAGAAATAACTGACAGGGGCTTTGCTGGTGATCCAGTGGTAAAGAATCCACCTGCCAATGCAGGAGATATGGATTTGATCCCTGATCCAGGAAGGAACCACATACCAGGGAACAGCTAAGCCCACAATAAGAGAAGTCACCATGAGAGGCCCACACATCCCAACTGGAGAGTAAACTCCACTCACTGCAACTAGAGAAAACCCCATGGAGCAACAAAGACCAGCACAGCCAAAAAATAAATAACTAAATAAAAGGAACAGCTGACAGATTTGTTACTGAGGTTCTGCTTCCTCAAATTAAACAAGCAAGCAAACAAACAAAAAAACTCATCTGGGACTCAGAATTTCTTCTATTCAACAAATGAACTGTTGATTCCATATAGTCAATCCCCAACTAACTCTTGTTTTTTCCTTACCTTCCCTGAACCTACTTGACTTTCACTCTTGGAAAAAGCTTTGCTAATACTTATCCTAGCACGATGGAGGGATGTTTTTGCTAAGTCTGACTTAAAACACAGAGAAATGAGAGCCTGATTTGCTTAGTATAAAGTTTCACACAGGAAATATTTTAACTGGGTCTTTAGTGCGTTTCCCTGATGGCTCAGATCGTAAAGAATCTGCTTCCAGTGTAGGAGACCCAGTTTCGATCCCTAGGTCAGGAAGATCCCCTGGAGAAGAGAATGGCTACCCATTCCAGCATTCTTGTCTGGAGTTTTCCATGGACAGAGGAGCCTGGAGGGGTACAGTCCATGGGGTCACAAAGAGTCAGACATTATTGAGCAACTAACAGTGATAAGAATGAATTTGTTCTACTAAAGACTCTGGAAGGAGCATTTCTGTTAGAATAAAAGGCACAGGGTTTAAGAGAAATGAGCAGGAGAAATGTTCTTCCCTTTAAAAACACACATCATCTCATCACCCTGATATGAGCTTTTAAACACAATGTTGTGATTGGTTCAAGTGTGGGAGAATCCCTGACTGAACTCTGATCCTGAAAAACAAAAGGAGAGCCAACTGGCCTCTACCTCTTCTTCTTCTCATCCCAGCATCCATTTAGCTTCTCATCGCATCTTTCTCTTCACATTACCCCCTTCTCTTTCAATCACCAATCACCTTCCAATCACCCCATCACCGCCTTCTCTACTCATCTCACCCTTCACTTTTCTTCAAATCTCTGTCTGGACTAAAATAGCACGTATCTCATGCTGAGCTCATTAGACAAGTGAAAAAAGAAAGAGGGGCAGTACTAAAGTCACAGCTTTCTGGTAAGCAAAGTATTCAAAACCATGGAACAATAGCAGCTTAGATTTTGCATGGACTGCTGATTAGGCTTGGGATTATAAAGACAAACTAAAATTTTGAATACTGAAAAACAATAGAATTAGTCACCGCTTCACAGACTCCCCTGGCTACTTTCTTCACATTCTCTTTCATCTACAACTTCAAATCCCAGTCAAGTCTTGTCTTCAGATTGAAGACCAATAGGCAGACTTTGTGGGTGATACAGTGCATTGATACCTATGATTCAGTCATTAGGAGGCAAAGGTCCTGAAGTCTCACCCTGAGGTCCTTTACTTTACACAGTTTCTTTTCATTTCAGACGTCACAGAGTACCACTGGAAGCCATAAGGTTGAAACCTTCCCATTTTTCTACAATCCCTAGAGCAACAAATGAGGGCTTTTCTGATGCAGGCATTTGAGAGGTTAATCATTTAATCATGTCAGCCAAGATGAGGAAGTGCTAAGGTAAGGGAGAAGGGAACAGGAGAGGATTAGGAGGAGAGGAAGACAAAGAGTGAGGAACAGAAGGCCTAGGTATTTTATTGCCAAATGGGAGCAGTAGGATATCCTATTATCCCTCCTGAGCAGGGTAATTTATTAGTGACCTGGAGCAATTCACTTCACATTTTCAAATCTTAGCTTCTTCATCTGTAAAAGGGAGCAGAGATAATATTTCTGTGCAAAGTCCTCCATAAGCAATACGATATGACCTCTATCACTTCTCATGAATGAGGGCCATCTCCTCTACTACCTTCCTCAGAGAATATTTCACTTCCTTATTTCTCAAACTGTAGATCAAGGGGTTTAGCATGGGGGTGACAAGGTTATTCAGGACCTGAACAGTTGCATTAAGCCAGGGGTTAGGGGTGGGCTGCAGGTAGATGAGAACCACTGGCATAAAGGAGAGGAGGATGGCAGTGAGGTGGGCGCTGCAGGTGGAGAAGGCACGCCGTTGGCCTTCAGTCGATCGGATTTGAAGAATGGAGTAAACGATGCAGTTGTAGGAGGTGAGGATGAGAAGGAAGCAGCTGAGGGGCATGAGACCCACACTGATGAACCCCACCATCTCTAGTGCAGAGGTATCTGCACAAGCCAGCTTCAGCATCACTGGGATATTGCAGAAGTAATAGTCCACCTCATTGGGGCCACAGTAGGGCAATTGGAAGGTGAGTGTAGTTAGAAAGATGGCCTGAATACACCCAAAAAACGAGGTGCCCATGGCCAGGATGGCACACGCTCTGTGACTCATGATTATTGTGTAGCGCAGAGGGTAACATATGGCAACAAAGCGATCATAGGCCATTACCGTGTACAAGAAACACTCCGTACAACCCAGGAAGTGGTAGAAGAAGAGCTGGGACACGCAGCCTGCGTAGGAGATGGCTCGGCTGTTCCCTGAGAGGTAGAAGAGCATCTTGGGGGAACTCACAGAGGGAAAAAATATGTCACACACAGATAGTTTACACAGAAAGAAGTACATGGGAGTGTGCAGCCGTGTGGAGGAGACAATTGCCAGTAGGATGAGCAGGTTCCCCATAAGAGTGAAGATGTAGAAGGACAGAAATAGGACAAAGAGCATGGTCTCCAGGTCTTCTGTGTGCGGGATGCCCAGCAGAATAAACTCAGTCACCAGTGAGGCGTTCCTCATCTGTGCTAGAATGTTGGACTTCAATGTAGAATACAGGTCTCCAAAGTGTCAGCACTGATGTCAAACTGAGAAGCTGTTTAATAAAGGATAAGCAATTATTTAATCATTACCTTATGTGTCCTTCTAGCAAGTGTAATTTACAAAGCATCGTTAATAAACTAAATACTTTTAAAGCAACATTATAAATATATAAAGTGACTTTATTGAAATTATTCCATATGAAAATGTTTTAATTAAAATAATAGCTTTTGACTATTTGCAAGTGTTATGCTAATTTCTTTTATTTTTAAATTTACGTCTCAGAAACAGCCTTATTAAGTTAAAGAAGACATAAAAAGCATGGGGAGTTTTTAGTAACCTGATCATGTAGCTAGAAAATAACTAATCTGAGATTAAAACTCATGTCTGCAGAGTCAAATTTCTAACATTTCTACTGTGAAAGCTCCCAGGAATTTTTACTTAGAGAAGCTGAGACTTGATTTTCATCTTCAAATAACTAAAGAGCTGCTATGTAGATGTGCTGGGTGCTCATCCATAGCAAATGATGTGTAGAAAAGTGGGACTAAATCTAAACTAAAAAGTTAGATTTTATTTCACTATAGGAACAAGTTAATGGCTAAGTTGCCTTATTAAGTGTTGTGTTCTCATCATGATAAGGGTTTGATTATTTGTAGGGTGATATTCTTTCAGATATGAAGAACTTGCATTCCCAATTTAAATGCAATTTTTTTCCCACATGCACCCTTAATATCCTCTGTAATTCTTTGCCTTTACTACTTTGTTCATTTTCTCAAATATATCTGAAGAGGCACAAATTTAACAAGTGATTCTCCTAGTGAGCAGATGACTTTGATTTAAATATGATAAATCTATCTGCCTCTATAACAATAAGAATTATGAATATAGTTATAAAAGTTACAATAACTACTTAATACCATTCTTAATGTATCTTAATAAACGATAGACATGTGCCATGGGGAAGGCCAGAATGCCACTGAGCAAGAGTCCTTTAAAATGACAGAAACTCTTTGGGATGCTTTTGTGTTTGGTGTGGTTTTTTTATTTTTCTTCGAAGCAAGTAGGAACCTGCTGTATAGCAGAGGGAGTTCAGGTCGGTGCTCTGTTATGACCTAGAGGTGTGGAATGGGAAGGTAAGAGGGAGTCTCAAAAGGGAGGAAATATGTCTATGTATCTGATTCATGCTGTTATATAGCAGAAAATAACACAACATGCTTGTAAAGTAACTATAATCCAATTTTTTAAAAATTAATTAATTAAAAGAGATAAAACCTGAGTTATGTTAATAGAAATATGTCCAGGCACTACTGATTACTTCATGTACATTACCACCTTTAGTCCTTACTACAATTCTCTGAGGCAGGTAGGGTTAATTCCTGTTTACATTAGGAAACTGAGGCACAAAGAGTTTAAGAAAATTGACCAAGTTCTTACATCTGTTAGATGGTAGACTTGGCTCTCCGGCAAAGAACAATAGGAGCATCTGCTGAGTTACTAATTCTGCCTTTCTAACATTCATTCAAAATAGTAACTTTAAAATAAAGATATGTTTATATTTCTTATTTGTTATAATGTAATTTTATGATCCCTTAATTCTTGCAAAATCCTTGTGAAGTAGTGGTAATGAATCCAAATTTCTAAAAAAGAACACTGATATTCAGCAAGTTAGAAACTTTACTAAAACTGAAAAGTGAAGAACAAGTCATATTCAAATCTGATTCCAAGTTTAGTGTTCTCCTCCCCCCCAAAGGAAAAGACAATACAGAAGCAAATTGCCCCTTTATGACTGAAAATCCACTCACAGATTCATTCTTATGATTTGGAGAAGTCTTCCAGGCACCCTACAACCATTAGCTGTCTTTATCTACTATTCACTGAAACATTTATGGTACTAGATTGTAGCTCCAGAGAGGGAGGTGAGTCTCTCAATATCATATTATATTTCAATAGGTCCCATAGCTACAGAGAAATTTCATTTCCTGAGGATGATTCCCATGGGAGTATCTCAGATTATGGTGCAATGTCAATGAAAATTTTCATCATTAAGAAATACCAGCCTGTCTTTATTTCACTTCTATTTATGAGTTGCAATATTTTTTAAGTTTTGCAGATATTTTACCCACCCAACTGGTCTGAAATTGTCTCACTCATAGAAATAAATCCTACCTCTATAATTGGGAGTTGAAGTTTCACTTTTGCAAGTTTGTGCGTTTATATTAACACAAAAGCATTTATATAAAATAAGTATTCACATTTTATTTATTTCATAAGTGCATGGGTGGGTGGTAGAAATTGGTCAAGAAAATCAAAGAGGAAAAAGTCAAGCATGGTTCTTTGAACTCTGATACTTCAAAGACTGATGAATTGAATGTGTATCAGAAGGGAAGGCTACGTTTTCATATGATTCTTACATGTGAAAGGTTATACATATGGGGAAAAAAATATCCGAGTTTGGAAAGG